>NC_088701.1:2225000-2840000 GCF_028017835.1 Emys orbicularis | reverse complement strand
GGAACTCAATGGTTATTCGTCAATATCAGGGTTATATATTTTTAACTATCCCAACAACCAAATGCACTGATATTTTCTGACACAAGCAGGTAGAGCATTGTGGGGTCACATCACACATGTACTATGCACACACAACCAGAGAGAATTAAAGCAGGGCAAGTGCCGGGAGAGGGGGAGTCCGGGGTGGGAAGGTATCTGGGGACTTGCAATATGTTACAGATCGCATGTGATGATTGGGACCTCAAATGCATCTGTCTCTGTGCACCCAACAGCCACGCTGGGATGCTCCCTGGAATAACTTCTTGAGGCTGGCGGAGGGGGAGGGGGGCTCAGCCTGCAGGCAAGGACGACATTCAGTGGGGTTTTGCTCCAAGGGATGGGGAGAGGAGGGCCAAGAGGCTGGGAAGCTCCACTCGTCCTGTTGGTTTCACGAAGATGCATTTTGGACCCCTCTCCCCCCAGGAGGGGATGGCATGTGGCTTCTGGGACCGGGCTAAGCGTGGTAGGCGGTGGAGTTCCCCTGGGCACTGGCTGCTGGAGTAGGGCAGTTCTGCCTGGCTCGCTGGGCCGGAGTTCCAGTTAATTGGTGGCATGCAGCTCCGAGGTTAATCTCAGGCCACCAACCTTTGCCCCCCTGTGGTCACCCCACCTTTTCTAAGAGACAAACTCGCTCCTGGCACGTGGACTCTGTTCTGGCTCGGATCTGGGGTCTGTTTGGCAGATCCATTGCAGACCCGGCGTCAGCTGTGAAGTTCTGACCTCGAGCCCAAGGACTCCCCTTCCCTCTGCCAATCAAAGCACAAGTCAGAAGTGGGGCTGGGATCCCAGCTCCTCCGGCACAGCACAGCACTCGCCCAGGATCCAGGGTTCTAATCCCACCCTGGAAATGAAAGGACTTGGCTCCTACACCCATTGCTATGTTTCCAGCCTCACCCAGCCTGGAGCAGTCTGATTCCTTCTCTCCACATCCAGAGGGCGGGCGGGACAAATGGAGCAGTGGGGCTGTATTGGGTGTACAGGGGCGGAAGGTGAAGGTACTCGACCCACGGGGTGTACAGGCGCCTTGCCTGGGTGCTGCCTAATGGGGAATTCCCAAGAGCACAGCTGGACAGCATCCTCCTGCTGTCTGTGGGAAGCCCTGCCGGGCAAGAAGAAACCCCTTTGTTTCCAGGGAGCAGCTGTACATCACATACATCACAAGACGTATGTGGCCACACAACACGCATCACAGGACTCATGTACAGCCGCACAACACATGCCACGGGACTCTTGTGTAATCTCATGACCCAGGCCAGGCGATCCTTGTGCAACAGCCAAACGTGCCAGAAAAAGCTTGTGCAATCGCACAATGCGAGCCACAAGACTTGTGCTGCCACACAACATGCACCACCAGGGCTCTGTACCCAACACATCCCGTGTGACTCTTACAATTGCACACATGACTTGTACACAACATAGCCCAGAGACCCTTGTGTAGTTACCCAATGCACAGCAGGGAACTCCTGTGTAGTTAACACCAGGTCCAAGGGCCTGGCTGTATAATTACACAACAGATACCATGGAGCTGTTGTGTAATTACACAATATACATTACAGGCCAATGCACCAACCCATGGTTCCCTGTATGTGGGCACTTCTCTCCAGTCCCCCCCTGCTCGGACATGGGGAGGTCTGCCTGCTCCCTGGCGTGTGTTCCCAGAAGCTGTGAGCCATCCCTCCAAGGAGTGAGTGTAACATACGGACTCCGGGGGGGAGCATGCGTCAGCACCCTCTGGGGCGGTGGCGGCAGCACCGATTTATCAGCCTCCCAAACCGACTGAGAAATCGAACAGCGAGGTTCATGCGGGAGCACGGAACAAAAAGGCCCCCCACCTCTGCAGAGAGAGAGAGAGAGAGAGAAACGGGGTGGGGGGGAATGGAGAAGGGAGGGGAGCTTCCATCGTCCCACCCAGGAAGCTCCTCCAATAGTCTCAGCTCCTTTCCACCCTCCTCTCCGCACCTTTGCCCCCTTCTCCCCTCTCTTGGATCTTATGTCTGAGTGAAACTACAGGGTCCCTCCCCTTCAGCCCTTGCCCCCTACGCCGCTTGGTTAATCCCAGAGGACGCAAAGCAGAGTTGTTGACCTGGTTTCAAGCTTGCCCCAGACGCTCCCCTCTGGTAGGGCTCAGTCCAGGTCCTGCTGGGATGGGGGGCGGGGTCTGTGTCACACATGGCAAAGATGGCAGCCCCTCGCAGTAGCCAGGCAGAGGGGCCATGGAGAGAGCACTCCCCTCTTGCCGCTAGAGGGCACCCTGCCAAGGTGGCAGAGGGGTGTTGTAGGAATGTGAGGCTTGCCCGGCTGTTGGCAGGGAACCCACCAAGGGTACTTTAAACTCTGAGGCAAACTCAGCCCTCTAGGGCCCTGGGGAGGGGAGAGTGGTGGGGAACAACAGCAGAAGGGCACGGGGGGAGGGAGAGCATGTGCTAGCATTAGGGTGGCGTCTGGAGGCAGGGGAGGGAAACACATAGCGAGGGCACGCACGGTGTGTGCACGCACGGATCTGCGTGTGAATGTGTGTGAGGTGCGTGTGCAGGCAGCGGTGCATGAGTGGGGATGGGGGGGGAATAAGTGTGTGTGTGTGGGGGTGCACGCCTGGGGGAGGTGTCCACGTGTGACGGATGTGTGTATAGGAGGCCATTTCCATGTGCACACGTGGGGCCCAGACCGGCATAGGCCCTTCTTTGCTCCTTCCTGGTTTCCATCTCCCCTGCCCATCCTGCACTGCCTCTCAACCAACAGCGATGGGGGGAGCAGGCCCTGCAGCTGTCAGCTGCTCTCTACTGAGGCAGCGTTGCCCTCTTGGTTCCTTCTTCCCTCCGGTGTGCTCATGATCCCAGCCCCCAACCCTCAGAGGGTCAGAGCCGGGTCCCCGCGAGTCCTCAGCTAGCTGTAGATCTGAGCCGATACCGTGTGCAGACAGAGGGAGAGGTGAGAAGCCTGCTACATAACCTGGGGACCTGCTGTCCCCACTCTGTGCACCCACTGGGATCTCCCCAGGATCCCTCTATCTGGAGATCCACCCGTCCACCTGGGGTCTATCCCTTGGTCCACCCACATCTCTCCGTCTACCTGAGACTCCAGCCAACCCTTTCTCAGGAGATCATCCCCTGGATCTGGGGGATCTCTCGCCCTCCGACTCAGTGCCACCCCCCAGTTTGTTACACACCATATCACTCGGCCTCCACTAGGCCCTTTGAACAGAAAGACAAGTACAGAGACTTTTTCTTGTTTGCTGCTTTGTTTCAAAGATACGTACATCTGGAGGAAAGAAGAAGGGAGAGAGAAAGGAAGGAAGGAAGGAAGAGAGAAAAGAGAGCACGCTAGCCAGCTAGCTGCAGGCAGTTCCCAGCGCAGTAACTCATGCAATGCAGAGATGAGAGAGTGCTCTTAGATAATGCATTTAGGCTTCAGAAAGATATTAAACCAACCAGATTCTAGATGTAGATGTTGAGATGAATAGGAGGAGAGGAGTTGGGGGCAGAGGGAGAAATTTGAGGGGGTTGTTTGGTGTCACAGGTTGATTGGCAACCAGCGTAATATACAGAGATGGAGCGACAGATTGAGGACGGGGTGTTTTGTCGTGGGGGTGGGGGTGGGAGGCGGGGGAAGTTCAGAAATATTAGTTGGCATGGATACACAGACCGATTCATAGATGGACACATGGATTTTTCATAGTGCATTTTGATTGGATGACATTTTCAGAGGGCGTCGCCCCAAAATAGCACAGTATAAAGAGACAGCATGGAAAGAAGATGAGACAAGAGAGACAGTCATTATAGAGAGCACATAGCACGAGGCCGGAGAGTCCCGACCCACCCGCACAGGGCAGCGCCAGCCCCCAGCCCCGCTCCCCTGCCTGCCGAGGGGCCGCTCTGATGCAAGGGAGCAAAGGGCGTGGGTTCTCCCCGGCGCTCGGGACCATGCCCTCCGGCGCAGACCCAAGCATCCAGCCTCCATGGCTTTGCCACCTCAGGCTGAGGTCTTCATCCTCGCGGCTCCTCCCTCCCCCGACCCTGGGAGGTGGGTCAGGAAACTGAGGCACAGAGAGGGGAAGAGATGCCCCCAAGATCAGACAGCAAGTCAGTGGCAAAGCTGGGATGAGAACCCAGGAGTCCTAGTTTCCAGCCCTGTCCTCCCAGGTACTAGGCTCTTCTGCCTTCTCGGGGGCTAACAGCCCTATCCACACAGTTCCACTAGGCCGGAGGGTCTCCAGGGGCCTGCAGGTTCTTGGTTATTTCTGAAGGAAGGGCCCCTATGCCGTGTTCCCCGTCCCCGCCAGCCCTCCAGAATTTGCACTGCCGCGGAGCTCTCCTGCCAGTTTGGGTCCATTGCGTTTGCATGGTACAGGCCATCGAGGTCAAGAGCAGGTAGAGAAGGCAAAGTTGTGCAAGGGGCCAGCCCCTGACATAGGCATCACCAGTTGCATGCAATGGCCTGGCAGGGCGAGGAGGGGCCTTCAAAAGGGACTTCTGTGCTGGGCTGGACTGGCAAAGGTCCACCCACCAGCAAACCCCACTCCTTGCTGCCAGGTCCTGGCCCCTCGTTCTGCCTGCCTCTGGGATCCCATTGGATCTGCCAGCCCCCTCCTATCCCCAGACCCACAGACCAGGAGAACCCAAACCCCACAAGTGCCAGGAAGCAAAGACGCCATTTTGGTAGAGACGAGCGTTAGGGCAGGCTAGGTGGCGTCTGAATGTGGGTGGGCAGACAGGTGTGGGAGACACCAAGGGGCGTGACTTACACTCCTTTTGCACACCCACTGACTAGTGTGTCTTGCCCACTCAGGGGGTTGGAAGGCAGCTCTCGGAAGATAGTAAGACCATTTAGAGTAGCTTCACTGAGATCAGGATCTGGGCCTCTGTCACCAGGGGATCCCGGGAGGGATAGGCCTTGCCTGGGAACAGAGTCGGGACACCCGAGCTCTATCCCCAGTGCTGGGGGTGTGGCCTAGTGCTTACAGCAGGAAGGAAGAGAGGTTTAGGACACCTGGGTTCCCAGCCACTGGGAGGGAGCGTGTCCTAGTGATTACAGGAGGAGACTGGGAGGGAAGTCTTCTGGGTACTATTCCCAGCTCTGCCACTGGCTCCCTCTGTTACCTTGGGTGACTCACTGCCCTGCGCTGTGCCTCAGTTTCCCCATCTGTAAAATGAGGGATAATTATACTGACCCCATCCTGGAGGATTAATTAACACTGGGGGAAGGCTCTCCAGGCGCTAGTTGGTGGCAGAGATGGAGGAGACCTGCTAGATCATTCAGTTCGTCTCCTCAACCCACCCAGGGCTGCTTCCTGCAGTTCTATACCAGTTAGATCGCAGGCATTACCCCCGCCCATCTCCTGTACCCGGCTGCCACCCGCCCCCTACACCACACTGAAGTGCAGACTCCCCTCAAGTTTGCCCAAGATATTTTCTCCATTATGTTCACTCCACAAACAGGATGATCCCCAGTCACCCCGGGAGAGGTCCCTTGCCCACTGCCCTGAGTTTGGGCTGGCTGAGTTCTCTCCAGGTGGGATGTGAACTCTGCCATTGGTGGCTACCAAGGGGTGAGGGCCTGAGCTTTCTGCTGAGGGCGATGGCCCAGTTCAAATCCAACTGTCAGTAACATGTCTAGCGCTGTGTGCGCGCCCGTGTGTGTGTGTATCTGGGACTGTTCTCCTGCCTCCTGGGGAATGTCCCAGCGCTGCTTTCGGTTTTCTCTGTCTCTAGTTTCCAGGGCCAGGCTCTGCTCTCAGTTTCACCTGTGCAAATTCGGCATCACTCCAATGAACACTGAAAAGTGACTCTGGATTTACACCGGCATACCTACCCCCAGTGGAGTGATTCTGGATTTACACTGCATACCTACCCCCAGTGGAGTGACTCTGGATTTACGCCGGCATGCCTACCCCCAGTGGAGTGGCTCTGGATTTACGCCGGCATGCCTACCACCAGTGGAGTGACTCTGGACTTACACTGGCATACCTACCCCCAGTGGAGTGACTCTGGATTTATGCCAGCATGCCCACCCCCAGTGGAGTGACTCTGGATTTACGCCAGCATGCTCACCCCCAGTGGAGTGACTCCGGATTTACACTGGCATACTGACCCCCAGTGGAGTGACTCTGGATTTATGCCAGCATGTCCACCCCCAGTGGAGTGACTTGGGATATGGCATGTGAGATCAGAACCTGGCCCTCACTGAATCCATTTCAGGTGGGCAGGAACGCCCAGCTGGGTTTGGTTTTGACTCCATCTGCCTTGGCTTGGTCCCTCAGCACTTGGGGTTGTCCCCAGAACAAGAATTCTTGGGCCTCCTCATATAGAAACTGCATGGCTCTCTTCTCCCCATGGCGGCTATCTGGGATGACACTGAATATGGCTCCAACCCAGCTGTCTCCCTCGCCCAGCATCTGTCCTTCCTTGGGGCCAGGTGCAATGGGGTAAAAGCCCCTGCAGTGCCCCCCTCTGGCAAGCATCCCCCTCTGCTTAAGCTAAGGCCATAAGAGAGGAGACGGTGTTTCGAACTTACCCCAAACTCTGTCACTAAGATGTCTGTGATGCTACCCAGAACTGTGACAAAATCAAAGATATTCCAGGCATCACGGAAATAATTCTATAAAGAAAAACAAAAACAAAGGACGAAAAGGAACAGCAACACAGCAGCAAACATTCAACGACATTCACGACGGAAGCAACAGCAACGAGAACAGAGAGTCACCCCCCGACCCCAGCCCCATCTCCTCCCTGCCCCCAGTGCCCTGATCCCGGGAAAGCGAGGCCCAGGTTACCTTTTCGGTGAGCTCCAATGGATCTGGCAGGCAAGAGGGGAGGGGGTCGAAAGGGTTAATTTAAAGGAGCGGTGGGGGTATTTCTTGGCACCTTGAAATGATCCTGGGGTGGCGGGTGTGACCGGGGCCTGATGCTGTTCTCAGTTACCCATGGGAATGACGATGGTGCAAAGACTGTGGTGTTACACTGCTGTGTCATTGGTGTAAGGGCCAGACCAAAACTCCACTGAGATCAGTGGGAACCTCTCCACTGTTTTCAAGGGGCTCTGGATCAGGACCCACCTATGAGCAGAATCAAGCCCAGGATCTCTGGCCCCCAGTATCAATCAGCTAAACCCAGGGGGACGCCCCCTCCCCCTCCAAAACTTTGGAAAAGTGCCCCCACCCTAGGCCCAATCAGAATGGACAGTTAGATGGACATTTAAAATGAAAGAATAAAACACACAGGACCAGAATATGTTACTGTTGCTGGGATCTTCCCGGCCAAGGGACAGAAGCATGTCCTTGGCTGGGTTCCCCGAGCTGGAGACGAAATCACAGCCCTCTCCCACCCCGTCAGAGCCACCAGTCACCAGGCTGTCCATAGCTCTGTTGAGCAAGCCCCCAATGGAGAAATGAACCCAGCACAGCAAACACAAGGACTTATGAGAAAACAGCCCTGTTCAAAGAAGGGAACGGGGCAGGATCAAAAATCCGCCACATTTTCTGGGGGAGATTCATTCTCTCTTTTCCCCTTTCTCCATCTATCAGCGTCTGCTCTCCCTGCCAGACCAGCCTGTGCTGCTCCTCCAATCCAGCCTCTTAACCTCCCTGAGCGCCCCTCTCCCTCTTGGCTCCTGCCTGAACGGAAGCCCAGATCCCTCTGTGCGGGATGGAGTCAGTTCCTTGCCCCGAACGCCTGCACCAATGGTGGGAGCCTCAAACCCCCCGAGATCTTCAGTGAGCCATGCATGGAGACTGGACTCCTTCATGTTCCTCGGGGAGAAGATGCTAACGGACCTTACTCGTGGGACATTTCTCCTGCAGCCCCTCTTTATTTTGCTCCCCGTAATCCTCATTATAGTTCCCTGAACCACCCAGAACAACCTCCCCCCTTCCCCGAGCTGGGGTCACCTTACGAAGGGCTTGGAGATGCCTTCAACAATCACCTCTTAGTTGCCAGTTGGCAAGACGTTCTTACACTCCCCCCAGGACGTGGGGGGGGGGGGAAAGAGTGTCAAATCCCCACCTGGCAAAGGGGGGAGGGCGGGGCACGGGGTTGGAAGAACAGGTGGGGAATCCCATCCTGCTGAAGGAGCCGGGTTCTGTCTTTTATTTCCATGGTAACACCCCATGCTCCCTAGTGGAATTGGCTGTGGAGACACTTACCAGCACCCCAAAGGCCATGATCTTCAGCAGACACTCCAGGGAAAATAATGAAGTGAAGACGTGGTTGAACATCTTTAGCACGTCCTCATAAGCAGTTGAGGCCTTGTCGAACTAAAGGCAAGAGAAGAGAGAGCAAAAAATCAGCCCCACGGGAGAGGCCAGGTCCCCAGACTACAGATCGGCCCCATGAGACGGGCCAGGTCCCCAGACCACAGATCGGCCCCATGAGACGGGCCAGGACCCCAGGCCACAGATCGGCCCCATGAGACGGGCCAGGTCCCCAGGCCACAGATCGGCCCCATGAGACGGGCCAGGTCCCCAGGCCACAGATCGGCCCCATGAGACGGGCCAGGACCCCAGGCCACAGATCGGCCCCATGAGACGGGCTAGGTCCCCAGGCCACAGATCGGCCCCATGAGACGGGCCAGGACCCCAGGCCACAGATCGGCCCCATGAGACGGGCCAGGTCCCCAGGCCACAGATCGGCCCCACGGGATCGGGGGGATGGGGGACATGCCAGCTATGCAGGGGGGGCCCATGACTGCTCTGCCAGGCATGGTACAGCCGGCATCTCATACCCTGGTCAATACTGCCCCAGTCCCGCAAGGGGGTCGCTCACCTTCATCATTAAGACAATGGTGTTGAGGGCGATCATGGCCATGATGGTGTACTCGAAGGGTGGCGACACCACGAACTGCCACATGCGGTACTGAAAGCTCTGCTTGTTCTGAGGCATGTGCCGGGTCAGGGGCTTGGCACTGATGGCAAAGTCGATGCAGGCTCTCTGCGGAGAGGACAGACACAGCCACTAGAGCGGGAGGCGAGGGAGGGGCTCATGGCCACCAGCTTCAGGATGGGGGGGGGGGGCAGAGGATACAGGGGCAGCCCAGGCCAAGAGACTCTGAACTGGCTGAACCCCATGCGCGAAGGACAGCTCGACCAGCTGCCCTGCTCTAATGCGTCTCCGACCCCGTCGTGGCGGGTCAGAGGACGCTCTCTGGCCTGTGTGAAGGGGGAGATCGGTGTAGATGATCGTAACAGGGCCAGCGTAAATCATCATTTCTCCCATGAAGTGAATGGAGATTTACACCAGCTGGCGACATGACCCTATGCACTGGTCATCATGGGGACCGCCCCAGCTCTCTGAACTTAAGCCCCCCAGTTCTTCAGGCCACCTGAAAGCTCAGCAGCCCCTGGTTTCCTGTGGCCCCTTAGGGAAGCTCCTTGCAAACCGCTGGCCTTTCTCCGGTGCCCCCATGCCCTGATTCACAGATGCTACGGCTAGAAGGGACCTTGCTGTGACCTTCCTGTCTAACACGGGCTACCCCTGCGCAGCTGCTGCAGTTCTCACTCCCCTCCGCTCGCTGGGGATTTGAACCGACAATCTCTAGCACCAGAAGCAGGAGCCAGACCCGTCCCACCAAGCCAACCGAACTGGGAAACTGAGGCATGGAGAGGGGAAGAGACTTGCCCAGGGTCACCCAGAGAACTGGGAACAGAGCTTGCAGGGGGCAATGGGGGAGCTCTCCCGAGCGGCTCAGTGGTATAATCTGGCCTTGAGCCCTTCCAGGCAGCACATCAGCACTGGGGGAACAGCCTGAATTCCTTCCTGCATGACGGTCCCAGGCCCTGCAGCAGCGGCTCCAGGGCATGCCACGCTGCTAATGGCGAGATGCATGGCGGCTGGGGCGTGGCCGCTGGGAGCTGCTGTTGGGGAGGCAGGGACAGAGCGGCGTGGACCCCCTGACTCGGGCTGCACCTCATTCTTCTCCAGGCTGTATTCCTCCATCATCTTATCCCCCTGCTCCTGGAACGTGATGATAATCAAGGCCACGAAAATGTTCACAAAGAAAAACGGGAAGACCACGAAGTAGACGACGTAGAAGATGGACATCTCCATACGATAGCCGGGGCTGGGGCCCTGGTTCTCATACGTGGCGTCCACCGAGTGTTTGAGGACTCTGCAGTGGGGAAGGAAGGAAGGTGGAAAGGGAGAAAGAGGGAAATAAGAAAGGGCGGGAGAGAGACAAATAGCTGCAAGGAGGAGTCAGTTCAGGCCCAATAGAAATTCCCATCCCCAGCTAGGCTCATACTGTGCTAATACCCTGGTCATATGGATGAGGAAAATGCAGCCTAGAGGGTGCGAGGGCAGATCTTCATCTGGTGTAACTCAGCACAGCTTCAATGAAGCTATGCATCTACACCAGCTAAGGAGTTGGCCCTACGGTCACACAGTAGAGGAGTGGCAGAGCTGGGAACAGAACCCAAGAGTCCTGAAGCTCAGTCACACGCCCGTCTTTCCTTTTCCCCCATGCCTCGGAAAAAGCTTTACAAAGGTGAGGGGCGACCATTCTCCCCATTTTACAGAGGGGGAAACTGAGGCATGGAGAGGGGAGGTGATACGCTCAGGGTCACCCAGCAGGCCAGTGGCAGAGCTGGGAACAGAACCCAGGTCTGCTGAGTCACAGTCTGGTGCTCTAGTCATTACGTCTCACTGCTTCAGGCTGAAACAGCTACATTCAGCTGTGACCTAAGCGAGGCTTTGCCCCGGATCTCAGAGAGGAAAGGGTTAACCTTCACTGGCCCGTCCCTGGGGCAGCTCCTTACTGCGGCCAGCCTTCCCCCGTGGACACAGTGAAGAGAGTCAGGAGGGCCCACAGCACGTTGTCGTAGTGGAACTCGTATTTCTTCCACTCCCGGCTCTGGGCTTTCACTTCGTTGTCCTTCTCATAGACCAGGTACTCGCCCCTGGGGACGAACAGACACCGTCAGCTGGACAGCCAGGAGGGCTGGGGCACAGCATGGGCTCCGAAGGCCAGCTCCTGATCTCACTGGCTTGGGAGCAGATCCTGAGCGACTCTGGGTTCACGCTGGCTAGGGGGCTCGATTCTGCTCCTGCTCGTGCTGGCTTCACGTTTGTGTAATGCCACTGCAGCAACTGCTGATCGACCCCCCCGTCAGCGAGTAGGGACTCGGAGCCTTTGCCGTGGGCTCAGCTCGCCACCACGCCTGAGCAGAGCTGGGGAGCAGTGGGGTGTGGGAGGGCAGTCTGACCCCCAGCCACCTGGCCCAGGGTAACTGAATCTGCAGGAGGCAGCTTTAGCTCAGATCACTGGTAGCAGGTCTTAAAAGGCGCAGGGGCCCGCGCTTCACGACGCCCCCTTCCCTTCCCTTCCCTCCCCTCCCCTATGTCAACTGGGCCAGAGGGAACTCTGCAGGGGCACTCTCCGGCTGTTTTCAGATCACTCTGTACGTCTCATAATCCACCCCACTGACTTTAGGGCCTGATTCTGATCGAATTTTCTCCAGTGTCAATAAGCGTCACTTTACTGAATCCTGGAAACTACTACCCCAGAGCGAGAGGAGAATCAGGCCGCTAGAGTCAGAACTGCTGACCCATCTGGGGCCTCTCACCCTGATGTAAATCAGAAATAGCCCCACGGATGTCAATGGAGCAATACCAATTCACACCATCAAAGGAACTGGCCCCATTGACTCCACTGCAGCTCTGGCCAATTTACACCAGCTGGGGATCTGACCCCATTGACTCCAGCAGAGCAATGCCAATTTACACCAGGTGGGGAGTTACCCAGGTGTCACACTGGCGTATGTGAGAGAAGCCAGCCATTGTAATTTCTACCCCATTCCTTACACACCTGCTGTGAATCTCCACCTACCCAAGAGCCATGGGGCAAAGAAAGCTGCCAAGAGGGACATGATAACAGTAAGTGGGTGGGAGCCACTCTAAGGGAGCGTAGGAACGCCAGTGCAAACTCATAGAATATCAGGGTTGGAAGGGACTGCAGGAGGTCATCTAGTCCAACCCCCTGCTCAACACAGGACCGATCCCCAGACAGATTTTTTCCCAGATCCCTAAGTGGCCCCCTCAAGGCTTGAACTCACAACCACAGGGTTAGCAGGCCAATGCTCAAACCACTGAGCTATCCCTCCCCCCATAATGCTAAGTGAGCAGAGGGTGAGGTCCAGGGAATGGGTCAGGCACCACCTCTGCATGGGGTGCCACCTTTGTGTAGCTAGGCTACCCTCCAAGCGATCACAGGAGCTTTGCACCGCGCCCCGGAGGCCAAGCGGGAGAAGCGAGGCCACCTGCTGAGAAGGTGCTGGGGAAGCGCGAGGAGGCCAGGGACGGGCTAGGCCAGGGATGGGCTGGGCCATGGCCAGGTGCTGACAGAGGAAGGTGGCTCCGTACCTACAGTCCTTCTCAAACTCCTTGGACTCATCCGTGCAGTAGAAGAACTTGCCCTTGAAGAGCTGGACGGCCACCACGGCGAAGATGAACATGAAGAGCATGTAGACGATGAGGATGTTGAGGACGTTTTTGAGAGAGTTCACCACGCAGTCAAAGACAGCCTGGAAAGGACAGGGAGCCCAGTCAGGACTGCAGAGTCCAGACTAAACTTGCTCCACCCTCGAGTCCCACTTGGCCTGGCCCCATCTCCACATAGCCAGAAAACAGCCCCTTTCCCAAGCATGGTGCTCTCCAGTCAGGTCCACCTGGGCCTTTAGGAATTGGCTGCCTATTTTTGAGGGGTTAAATCCCCAGAGATTAGCCTCACTGAGGTCACAGAGCAAGGCCGTGCCAGAGCTGGGGATAGAATCCAGGAGTCCTGGTCTTCAGGTCCCCTGCTCTACCTCACGAGACCTCCCAGAATCAAGAACAGAACCCAGGAGTTCTGACTCTGCACTAACAACTAGAGGCCACTCCTTCCCATAGCTGGGAATAGACCCCAATCTCCTGTCTCCCTTTTCTGACCCCCCACCTGATCCTGCAAACCCCTGCCACTCCCCTCAGGCAGCCACAACTCCTTTATGTGCCCTCAACCATCCCTGCACCTACCTTGAGCTTTGGCAATCGCTTGATGGTTTTCAGGGGCCTGAGGACGCGGAGGACACGCAATGATTTGATGGTGTTAATGTCCTTCCCTTTGCTGCTGCCTCTGTAGAGACACGTTGGGTGGGGGTGGGAGAACGGGGAGAGAGAGAGGCGATGAGGCCCAGGCCCCTTGTGCCATTCTAGACACAGGGTTCTTCACTGAGGTCCATTCCCTTGGGCGCGGGGCACCCACCTGTTGGTGGGAGACTCTGGGTTACTGGGTCACTCCCAAGTGACTCATCTACCAGCCTGAGCCATCCCTTCTCTCTCCTCCTCACCTCTTGCACTCATCATCAGCCATTAGGAGGTGCTGTTATCACACACCACTAACCTGGCCCTTTTCTCACTGTCCTGGAAAAGGTGGCGCTCAAGAACCTAATCTATATATTTTAGGTAGACACCTATGTATCTGCAGTTTCTACCTATCCATGCATCCATGGACCCATCCATCCACTCTACCTATCTATAGTGTCTTTCCATCCATCCACTCTACCTACCTATCTATGGTGTCTTCCCATCTGTCCATCCACAGATCCATCCATCCATCCACTCTACCTACCTATCTATGGTGTCTTCCCATCTGTCCATCCACAGATCCATCCATCCATCCACTCTACCTATCTATGGTCTTTCCATCCATCCATCCACTCTACCTACCTACCTATGGTGTCTTTCCATCCATCCATCCACAGATCCATCCATCCATCCACTCTACCTACCTACCTATGGTGTCTTTCCATCCATCCACTCTACCTACCTATAGTGTCTTTCCATCCATCCATCTACAGATCCATCCATCCATCCATTCTACCTACCTACCTATGGTGTCTTTCCATCCGTCCATCCACAGATCCATCCATCCATCCACTCTACCTACCTACCTATGGTGTCTTTCCATCCATCCACTCTACCTATCTATGGTGTCTTCCCATCCGTCCATCCACAGATCCATCCATCCATCCACTCTACCTACCTACCTATGGTGTCTTTCCATCCATCCACTCTACCTACCTATGGTGTCTTTCCATCCATCCATCTACAGATCCATCCATCCATCCACTCTACCTACCTACCTATGGTGTCTTTCCATCCATTCACTCTACCTATCTATGGTGTCTTTCCATCCGTCCATCCACAGATCCATCCATCCATCCACTCTACCTACCTATCTATGGTGTCTTTCCATCCATCCATCCACGGATCCATCCATTCATCCACTCTACCTACCTACCTATGGTGTCTTCCCATCCATCCATCCATCCACGGATCCATCCTGTCTACCTACCTACCTATGATGTCCTTCCATCCATCCACTCTACCTACCTATCTTTGGTGTCTTTCCATCCATGGATGCATCCATCCATCCTCTCTACCTACCGACCTATCCATCCATCCATGGATCTGTCCAGCCATCCACTCTACCTATCTATGGTGTCTTCCCATCTGTCCATCCACAGATCCATCCATCCATCCACTCTACCTATCTATGGTATCTTTCCATCCATCCATCCATCCACGGATCCATCCATTCATCCACTCTACCTACCTACCTATGATGTCCTTCCATCCATCCACTCTACCTACCTATCTTTGGTGTCTTTCCATCCATGGATGCATCCATCCTCTCTACCTACCGACCTATCCATCCATCCATGGATCTGTCCAGCCATCCACTCTACCTATCTACCTATGATGTCTTTCCATCCATCCATGGACAGACCCCATGGTTCTCTCTGGCTGCCTAGCTCCCAATCTGTGCTGGCTGGCGTCACCCTAAGTGCTGGTCCACAGTGAGCAGCCTTGACCACACAAATCCCACAGCTGCAGGGAGTGTAGAGTGATTTAAGTTTGCCCAACTGATGGGTGGCCTCCAGGACTGAGGAACTCCTCCACTCCAGCACCCCACCAGAAAGAAAATCCTGACTCCTACTAGAAAAACCCATGTAGTTCATCCTCACTGGGACGTCGTCATTCAATGCTGAAATGCCGCAGTCTGAACAACCACCTCGTTCTTTGTCTTAGAAGTAATTTCCACAGAGCCAGCAGCACTTACCAAGCTGTGATTTGCAGACACCTCCACAAAGAGAGAAGGCAAGGAAGAAGGAACTCCTCCGCTGGGGAGCGGGGAAGGTCCTTTCACCAGGTGTTTGCTCTTCTACAGCATCTTTCATCCAAGGACCTCAAAGCTCTTTACCAAGGTCGGTATCATCATCCCCATTCAATACATGGGGAAACTGAGGTACTGAGTGGGGAAAGGACTTACCTATGGTTACTTCAGGAATTAGTGGCACAGGCGCAAACAGAACTCAGGAGTCCTGGCTTCTGATTCTCTGCTCTAACCACCAGAGCACACTCCCACTTGGAAGTGGAAACCGAACCCAGGAGCCCTGGCTCCCAGCTCCCTGCACTAACCACTAAAGTACACAGTCCCCACTTCTTACAAACAGCTGTGGCAAATGGCAAGCACCGTGAGAACAATGGGGTGGGTCACATCCAGGGAGATGGGGAGTTCAGTCTGGTCTATTCAGTAGTTTTCCCCACTGTGAAATTCCTTTAATCATCTCCCGTCACTGCACATACATGATTTTTTTTTTTACCACTAGTGAAAGGGGCTGGGGTGTGGGCCCTGGAGCCTGAACATGTCCTGGCTACAGGTACAAGCCAGGCAGCTTTCCCATGCACACCCTTCCAACTGTGATCCCTGTTGTGGGGGGCAGGGGGTGAAGCCTTCATGGCCTGTTCAATCCTGGCTTTGTTGGCGAGGCTGCCAATGAAAAGGGACGGGGATCGCTGATTGTGAGGGTGGTGGTTTGGGGCCATAGACATCTGTCCCACGGAGATCAAGGCTGAGACCCAGCAAATTCATTCCTCACAGAGGCCTCATTATCCACATTTTATAGACAGGAAAACTGAGACAGAGCGGCTATGCCACTTACCTATGGCTACTTTGGGAGTTACCAGCACAGGCGCAAACAGAACCTAGGAGTCCTGTGGCTGGCAGATGGGACCGATGTCTGGTGATAGGAAAAGTCCCTATTTATTATTAGTTGCATACTAAGAAGCCCTGTGTTCTAACGGCCCATTCCCTAGAAGGGGCAGGATGGGAGCGCCTTCCAGCCCCAGATCTCAGCGCAAACTGCCTGGCACTCTCAGTTCCTCTTCTCCCCAGCACAGATTGGGCCGTATGGGCAGATCCAGTCCAGAAGGTGCTGGATGTAGGAAAATCCAATAACACGGGGCCTGGTTCCCAGCCTGGGACAGGGGCGATGCGCTGATCATGGGTGCCTCCAGTATATGGGACGGCGGAGAGCTGGGCCACAATCTCGCCCAGAGCCGGCCCCAGCATGGAGGGGTGGAGTGGAACTGCTTCATGCCGAGCTGATGGGGGCTGGTGATTGTTCCCACAGGGCTTCTCACTGTGAGTTGCCCTGCTGCTCATAACTAGACTTTATCCATCACTAGCCCCTGTAAGGGACTTTGCAAACATTCATTCACCCTCACACCACCCACTGCGGGGGGGCAATCAGCATTATCCCCATTTCAGAGAAGGGGGAAGTGAAGCACAGAGAGAGAAACTGATTTGACCTAGGTCGCACAGCGCATCAGTGGCAGAGCTGGGGATAGAACCCAGGAGTCTTAGCTCCCAGTTCCCCATGTTCTAACCACTAGACCCCACTCCCCTACCAGAACTGGGAACAGAACACAGGCATTCTGCCTCCCAGTTCCCTGCCCGTAGCAATGGGCCCCACTCCCTCTTCTCAGTAGAAGGTCACCAGGTGCGGATTTCAAAGGAACAATGTTGCGA
Organism: Emys orbicularis; assembly: GCF_028017835.1. Lineage (NCBI taxonomy): Eukaryota > Metazoa > Chordata > Testudines > Emydidae > Emys > Emys orbicularis. The sequence goes on along the minus strand of NC_088701.1, from coordinate 2,823,125 downwards.
AAGGCACCAAAGTGTTGTGTACAAGGAAATCATGTCCTTAGAGGGGACCCACTGTCCCATTTTGGGAGACCCCGTTCCAGCACAGGACCGAGACAGAGGCAACAGGGTGCCTTATGCATGGGGGACAAAGAAATCTGGGTGGGTGTCCAGCAGAAGGGTCAATGACAAGAACCGACCTGAACGAGTGATGGACAGATCCTCCCATTCAAAGCAACGCATGATCATGAGCACAGGGAAATAAAGAGAACATAGATAGAATGTGTACGAGAGAGAAAGAGAGAGAGAGAGAAAGACTTTACCGTGAGCTGCTCCTGTGTCAGGTGGCAGTGAAAGGGGAAAGACAAGGAGAGGTGAGTGACAACCAGAGAGAAAACACACGAGACGCACCCCAACAAAAACCACCAAATGGGCTGTCCCCACACCGGTGCTGCTCTTGGAACCCCCAGCGCCTTGCTCAGGGCTTCAGACATGCTCCTCCTTTTTCACCTCCTGGCCAGGAGATGGACCGAGCTGGGCTGAGCAAGGTCAGGATGCCGGTGTCAGGAGAACCTGAAAGCCAGATCAAGGCTTGACAGCTGGATCCAGATTCTGGTACCAAACAGGACATTTTCCAACAGCTGGAGGATTCCCTGCGTGTGGATGAGCTTTAAAATCATGAACAGAGGGACAAATCCTCAGGGTTTACTCCTCGCTTACCCAGCATTCACTCCTCCCTTACTCTGGGTTTGGCCTTTCCTTACTCGGACAAAACTACTAGAGAAGTCAAATAAATTGAGGACAACTGACCAAACTGTGACTTCGTTACTCCAGATTTACTCACTCCTTACTTGGGCAAAACTCCCAGTGAAGTTAAATAAATTGAGGGCGGTTTAAATCGGCAGAGTTGCATTGACTTCAATACAGCTGTGTTGACTGATACTAGCTTTTGGCCCCCTGGCGGCACAGCCTCTGCTCTCGGTTACATTGGTGTAACCGCTGACTTCAGGGAAGGTACCCTGGATTTCCGCCAGTGTGGAAGGAGAATGGGGCCAGACATCACATACGAAGGCAAACCCAAGTGTAGCAATCAGCGCTCCTCAGGCCTCTTGCCACCAGCCCAGCTCGGAATAACTGTGGTCAGAGTAGCTTGTGGCAGAGCTAGAATCCAGCTGTCGAGACCCTGGGATGGCTGGTACTGATGCAGCAGCATGATCTAACGTGGTACGGCGGAGAGCAGCATACACAACCAAGTGAGACAGTAATGCGGCACAGCAGAACATCAAGAGCTACTTTTCTTGTGTTACCAAAATGGCTCAAACTGGTTCCAGGCTAGTGATGGAATCGAAACGGACATGAAACAGGGTGAAATAAACAAGGCTAACAGTGGGGAGAGAGGTGGGGAGGGGGAAAGCGGAGAGCGCTCTTCAGGAGAGGCAGGTGGATTCAATCAATGGGGGAAACGTCTCTCTGGCAGGGGTGAGCAAACTGACTGGAAAAGATCCCCATGCGCCCCCCACCCCATAGCCTTTTCGAATGGGTCTGAAATGTTCGGTTAACCCTTTAAAACCCATTCTTCCCTATATCTGCAGGGCCTCTTGATGGATTAGATGCAAAATGGGTCTTGGCTCCACCAACACACTCCACTCCCCCAAATTACACAGCCCAGCAGCCGCCCACTTCACCCCCCCCCCCCCCCCCCCGTGACTATGGATTCCGCCCATGATTCCACCAAACACTCCTAGAGGCATGCTGGTCATACCACCCGGCCTCAGATCCAAAGGGAAAAAGGCAGGTCTGGTGAGATCTCCCTGGTCGGCATGCTTTGGAGGGTCACCCAGCCCGCATCCCTGCCGTTACAACTACCGGGGGCGACTGCAGGGGTGCAGAACCACTGGGGCGCAGGTTTGCCCTGGCCACACATTCTTCTCTTCTGCCCATCCCCCTCCTCTACATCTCCCTGAACTGTGCACATGGGCTCCTGTGAAGATAGCAGAGCCGGTCTGGGGTGCTCTTTGGGAGGAGGGGAATGGCTGTGCCTGCCCCAAGGCCCCGTCGCACCAGCCAAGCTAGCCCCCAGGGACTAGGATGCAAGGCTACGGACGGCCCTGACTCTCGTCTACACCACTGTCTCTCCAGCGGCATGACTCCGGGGTGGGGGAGAGGGGAACCAGAGCTCTGCTTCAGCCCAGCTCAGAACGAACTCTCTCTAGAGAGTCAGGATATTTAACGAGCAGGGGGCTCCCTCTCCGCCCCACCTCACTGCAGCGGCAGCTGCTAGTCCTGGATGGGGACACGGCATTCACAGCCTGAGCTTTCCATTCCCCTCCCTGCTCCTGCACAGGCCAGGGCACATCATCCTTGCAAACCCTGGGTTTCCCCAGGGAACGGACAGACCCTGAAGCCTGGGGGATGCATCAAGACCACTGGGCTCTGGTCCAAACCCCGGCCGTGGGAAGGTGTCTCTCCCAGTCCTGTCCCAAAGGACCAAGCACTCCAGGGAGCTCAGGTTCTGGGACCTATTTTGGCCTCTCTGCCAACGAGGAGTCCAATTAAGGCCGCTGGCAATGGTGTTTCATGGATGCGAAGTGGGTGCCTGGTCCCACTGGGGAAAAGGCTGAGACCCCTCAGACTCCTCGCACACACAGGCCATCAGATGGCCATTACCAACCCAGCCTCGACTGCTCTCGTGACCTCCAAGTAAGCAGGCAGCACCAAATGCCCCGACGCGGCCAGTCCTCGGGCACGGCGGGCACCGAAAAGGGACGGCTCGTCCAACAGCCCCAGCAGTTTGCCCAGCTCCACACAGAGGGTCAGGAATGGCAGGGGAAGCCCGCGTGCCTCCCAGCACAGACCATGCAGGGGGAGGATCAATCGGTGGGACAGCGCCGGGCATGCGGGGGGAGTGGGGAGATGCACATTCTGGGGGTGCAGCTGGCTGTACCATCCAGCCCATTCTCCCTGCCCACTAGCAGTGACTCTCAGGGGTCCCAGCAGGCAGTCAGGAGAGATGGTGCTCAGCTGTTTCCCTGCAGCAGGAGAGCTCGCCACTGGGGGTGCCACACGGGGGCTGGAGATGACCCACCAGGACCCCGAGGGCTCTCCTGGCTCACGTGTCTGTTTACATACATCCTTCCCATGACCGCGTGACCCCAACCATTTGCTGACCCTTATATGTTGCTTCATCGGGGCACAGAAGCTGCTCATGGGTTGAGCAAACCAACACTGGAAACTCAGTTCCTAATCCACTGAACTGGTGCAATTCTAGCTTCTCTAGCTGTACGCGCCCGCATGGGCTGGGTCGCACCACCTGCCAGGAGTGGCTTGTCCCAGCACCCTCTCACCACGTGAGAGATGGACAAGCAGCAGGGCCCAGCATCAGTCGCAGAGCTGGGAAGGAGAACCCAGAAGTGCTCTAATGACCACAGCACACTCCTTTCCAGAGCCAGGGATAGAACCCAGGAGTCCTGACTCCCAGACACCCGCTCCCCACGCTCTAACCCCTGGACCTCACTCCCCTTCTGGAGCTAAGGAAAGAACCAGGAGCCACCCTGCTCTAACTACTAGACCCCAGTCCTGCACTTGAGGCTCACCCAGGAGTTGGTGCTCCAGATTTACTGAGCCGCTCCTGCTGGGCTCTGAGTAGCACAGCGAAACCCTTTCTCCAAACAGGTCCTCGCTGCCCCTGGGCTTTTGTTCAGCAAGGGATCTGCCGGGCCAGTCCCCGGGTGGCAACGGAACATCACTGTGCTAACGACTTGGGTGGCATCATAGTGCAAGGCCCTGAGAATCCTGCTGCCCAAGCCAGCAGCGCTGAGCCTGACCTGGGGCTGCGTGCACCAGGCTCCCTTCCGGGGAGCTCCTGCTCGGGACCCCGTTCCTTTGGCCCTGCGGACGAGGCCTTGGTTGTGGGGACTGCATGGCTAGGATGGACAGCCATTACCTGGCCCTTGGGAGCGGCTCCACGTGCTAGGGGCATCCCAAGCTGGCGGGGAGGTCGCTCCGCCATTCCATGCATGCTCTGTGATTGGCTGGGGGGTTGGCAGCGAAAGGGGGGCGCCCTGTCATGCAACGAGCAAATTGGGGCCTTCCCCACCTGCCCAGCCAGGAGCTGGGTTTGGGGAGGAGTGCGAGAGCTCCAGCAAGAAACTCACGTGAAGGCAAAGGCCACCAGAGCTCCGCTGACCACGATGAAATCCAGGATGTTCCACAGGTCCCGGAAATAGGCGCCTTGGTGAAGAACCAGCCCCAGGTCGACCATCTGTGGCAGGGAGCGGAGCACAGGCAGAGGGTCAGCCGGGGCGGCTCACTCCGTGCTGGCTGCTGCTGAGGGGGAAAAGGCTGCTCCCCTTTCCAATCACACCTCGCTCTGCTCAGCCCCAGGTCCCAACGCGCTCGGCAGAGCAGGGGCCAACCCACTACCTTCCTTTCACACTGAGGGAAACTGAGGCATTGTGTGGGGACGTAACTTACTCAAGGGAGGGCTGGGACCAAGTCTCCTGAGTCTAGAAGGAGCCAGGCCTGTTCTGCTAGCCAGATGGAGGGACAAGAGCCACTCAGCAGCTGGCAACATCTGGGCTTTAAGGGCAATTCTTTCTTCCCAAGCTTAATTCAAACGAACCCAGAGGCCACCCTGCCACTGCTGAGCGCCCCCCAGTGACTGAGAGGGGGAACTTGGTCTCCAGCTCCCTGCTCCTCGTCCAGGGCCCCCATCTCCTCAGCGCTCTCTGCGGCTCTTTGCTGCTGCTTCGTTTCATAAGCCAGCCCTGTTGTCACATGAAGGAGACGGGGTCCTGTTGGCCTGCCTCCGGCTCCTTCCATCCCAGCGTCCGCCCCAGCAGATAGTCCCGTCTTGGCACACAGGATCCCCCCACCCCCCGAGTTCTCCAGGGCTCAACGTGCCCCTTTGCACAGCCACAGACATCCCTCTGCCGCTACCCTGCCTAGCCCTTCCCTGGGCTGGATTCCAGACCTCCATCCCTCCGTTATGGGTTTGCCCCACACCTCCCCTCCCCCCTTCCAGCTCTGCACGCCTCATCCCCCCTCAGCTGCGTGGGAAGGAAATGCCGGCAGAGCCACTGGGAGGGACTAGTCTCCTCTCTCAGCTTCTCCCCCTCCAAGTCACCCCTTCCCTGTCCAGGCTCCCGGATGAGGCTCCAGACCAGGGGTCTCAAACTCAAATGACCATGAGGGCCACATGAGGATTAGTACATTGGCCCGAGGGCCGCATTACTGACACCTCCCCCCCCCCCACCGCCCTCGGCCCCGCACCACTCCACCCGTTCCATGAGGCCCCGCCCCTGCCCCGCCTCTTCCCACCCCTTCCCTGCCCCCATTCCAACCCCTTCCCCGAAATCCCCACCCCCAGGGAGTGCAGGAGGGGTGTGGGGTGTGGTGGGGGCTCAGGGCAGGGAGTTGGGGTGTGGGGTGCAGGAGGGGTGAGGGGTACAGCAAGGGGTCAGGGTGCAGGGTGCGGCAGGGGGTTGGGGTGCAAGAGGGGTGCAGGGTGCAGCAGGGGGCTCAGGGCAGGGGTCAGGGTGCAGGAGGGGTGCAGGGTGCGGCAGGGGGTCGGGGTGCAGGGTGCGGCAGGGGGCTCAGGGCAGGGGGTTCAGCTGCAGGAGAGGTTCGGGGGGCAGGATCTGGCCCGGCACGTACCGGGGGCAGGGCAGGCTGCCTGCCTGTCTGCCCTGGCCCCGCAAGAGGCTGGAACATGGGGAAGGGGAGGCGGAGGGGCTGTGCATTTCTGTTGATTGAGGCACTGCCTCCAGCAGCTCCCATTGGCCGCGGTTCCCCGTTCCTGGACAATGGGAGCTGCTGGGGGCGCTGCCTGAAGCAACAGCCACACACAGCCCCTCCGCCCCCCCTTCCCCACGTTCCAGCCTCTTCCCGGAGCTGCGCAGGGCAGGCAGGCAGGGAGCCTGCCCTGCTCCCGGTGCTCGTCCGGCCGCTCTGGTAAACACTGGGGGGCTCGCGGGCCGCAGAAAATCACCCCACGGGCCGCGTGTTTGAGACCCCTGCTCCAGACCTATCGGGCCACTCCATCCCCTCCTCCCAGGCTGGAGGCCCCCCCGGGGAAGAACTGACGGGTGGTCCATACACACAGCGTCCGCCCTGTTACACTGATCCCCACCTGGGTTGGTAACATGGGCGGGTGAGCTCGTCCTTTCTCTGCAGCAGCACCAGGGGGAACCCACAGGGCTGGTGGCTGGGTCAGACACTGGAGAGATCTCCTGCCCTGGCTGCAGTGGGTAAGTCCTCCCCTCCCCGCGATACGGCCCAAGCCCCGGTCCCTGCCGGACTCACCTTAATGACCATCTCAAAGGTGAAGACACCCGTGAAGACGTAGTCAAAATAGCGCAGAACCTTTGGGGGAGAAGAGAGGGAGGATCTCAAACGCCCCTCTGGCTCCTCTTGCTAGCACCCCAGGGCAGGAGACCCTGCCTTAATCACACTGCAGCCGGGATCCCCGGCTGAGGCTGGCACAAGGGGGCCAGGCAGTGTCTATTCCAGCAGTGGCTTGAGGAGGCTGTCTGAGACCCACCAGGCTCACAGCGCGCAGAAACCACCGACTAAGTGTTCCAAGGGGAACGGCCCAGATTCAGACCAGCGATAGCCCATTCCCAACCCTGTGCTGCCTAGTCCCTGGCCTCCAGGAGCAACGCCAGGCCTATGGAGTGCAGGTGTCGCATCTCCCCACGGGTCTCTGGTGGGTGCTTCCATGGGGATGGGGTTTTCAGCCCCCCTGTGCCATTAGGGTCCCCACTCATACTCTTAGGCTCGTTGCAACCTGTGGCCATAGATACCCCGGGCACTCCCAGCAAGTATCCAGGTGGGAACCCCGGTGTCCTAGTCAGACACCAACATGGGTCCTCTCTGTTCCATCTCCCTCAAACTCCCCCTCAGCAGTTACAGGCAGACAGAGGATTCTCCTTCACTTCCTGACACAGCATGTTGTGCTGCCTTGGCGCCTGGCTGTTAAACAGCTGCTGTGCCCCACCCCAGAGGGGGCTGCACTGCCACGGTGAGTGCGTGATCCCTGTGTGGCTGTTGAAGAGTTGTTGTGCCCCACCCCAGAGGGGGCTGCACTGCCACGGTGAGTGCGTGATCCCTGTGAGGTGCTGCTGTGTGGCTGTTGAAGAGCTGTTGTGCCCCACCCCAGAGGGGGCTGCACTGCCACCGTGAGTGCGTGATCCCTGTGTGGCTGTTGAAGAGCTGTTGTGCCCCACCCCAGAGGGGGCTGCATACTAGCGCCAGGCAGAGCCATTCTTTGTGTTCAGTTCACACAAGGCTTTAGGAGCCCTCCTTTGGAGATGCACCAGCTTGTTATCACCCTCACCTGCAGAAGTGGCGAGCGGGGAAGGGGAAAGCGGAGAAGGCCCGGGACTTGGCTGAGACCCACTTCCCCGCCCCTTTGGGGATTCTTTCCCTCTGCTCTCCCCAGCAGGCCTGTGCGTGCGGGAGTTGGCCAGCCTGGCTCTCAGAGAGGAAACGGCAGCGTCAGCTGCCGGGAGAGCTGGGTGGTGATTTATGGAGCTCTCACTCTCGGCTGCCTCCCTCCTAACCTACTTTAGCACAGCTGCAGTGCTGCAGAAAAGCAAGAGGCCTTTGGCTTTATTTTGGGAAGGGGGCGGGGTGCTAACAGTGGCACCTCCTGTGCAGGGCTCCAATGCCAGGGGGTGGCACCGGGGCAGCCTGCTTCCTGTTCACTCCCCAGGCACTGGCTCTCTAGCTTTCAGTGTCAGTTTAGCCCTGCAGAAAGTTGCCAGTTTGGCATCCCTAGAGATTGGAGGGCACAGCCTGGGGGGCAGCAGGGCAAGCTCCCCCCATATGCCACCCCCACCAATATGCCTCAGCCATGCTGCAAAGATCCCTTGTTGGGGTGTTAAGAACATAAGAATGGCCACCCTGGGTCAGATCAATGGTCCATCCAGCCCAGTATCCTGTCTTCTGACAGTGGCCAATGACAGGTGCCCCAGAGGGAATGAACAGAACAGGGAATCATCAAGTGATCCATCCCCTGTCACCCATTCCAGCTTCTGACACCATCCCTGCCCATTCTGGCTGATAGCCATTGATGTACCTATCCTCCATGAACATATCTAGTTCTTTTTTGAACCCTGTTATAGTCTCTGTGTCCTGTTCAGTCCTCCGTCTCTCTCCTGAGACTGCCAATAAGGAACCCAGGAAGTCCCAGCGGTGCTGTGAGTGCCTAGAAAATGGTCTGAGAAGCCTGAACCCACTGGTCACAGGCCACTGAACGGACACCAGGCAGTGACGGCATAAGAACGGCCAGACTGGGTCAGACCAAAGGTCCATCCAGCCCAGTATCCTGTCTTCCGACAGTGGCCAATGCCAGGTGCCCCAGAGGGAGTGAACCTAACAGGCAATGATCAAGTGATTTCTCTCCTGCCATCCATCTCCACCCTCTGACAAACAGAGGCTAGGGACACCATTCCTTACCCGTCCTGGCTAATAGCCATTAATGGACTTAACCTCCATGAATTTATCCAGTTCTCTTTTAAACGCTGTTATAGTCCTAGCCTTCACAACCTCCTCAGGCAAGGAGTTCCACAAGTTGACTGTGCACTGTGTGAAGAAGAACTTCCTTTTATTTGTTTTAAACCTGCTGCCCATTAATTTCATTTGGTGGCTCCTAGTTCTTGTATTATGGGAACAAGTAAATAACTTTTCCTTATTTACTTTCTCCACACCACTCATGATTTTATATACCTCTATCATGTCTCCTCTTTTCCAAGCTGAAAAGTCCTAGCCTCTTTAATCTCTCTTCATATGGGACCCGTTCCAACCCCCTAATCATTTTAGTTGCCCTTCTCTGAACCTTTTCTAATGCCAGTGTATCTTTTTTGAGATGTGGGCGTACCATCAATTTATATAAGGGCAGTAAGATACTCTCCGTCTTATTCTCTATCCCCTTTTTAATGATTCCTAACATCCTGTTTGCTTTTTTGATCGCCTCTGCACACTGCATGGACGTCTTCAGAGAACTATCCACGATGCCGCCAAGATCGTTTTCCTGACTTCTTGTAGCTAAATTAGCCCCCATCATATTGTATGTATAGTTGGGGTTATTTTTCCCAATGTGCATTACTTTACATTTATCCACATTAAATTTCATTTGCCATTTTGTTGCCCAATCACTTAGTTTTGTGAGATCTTTTTGAAGTTTGTCACAGTCTGCTTTGGTCCTAACTATCTTGAGCAGTTTAGTATCGTCCGCAAACTTTGCCACCTCACTGTTTACCCCTGTCTCCAGATCATTTATGAATAAGTTGAATAGGACTGGTCCTAGGACTGACCCTTGGGGAACACCACTAGTTACCCCTCTCCATTCTGAGAATTTACCATTGATTCCTACCCTTTGTTCCCTGTCTTTTAACCAGTTCTCAATCCATGAAAGGACCTTCCCTCTTATCCCATGACATCCGAGATAGGTTTTAACTGCATTACCTAGAAAGGCAGAAGCCCTCAGCCTCCGTGGGGGTAGGGCAGCCTCGGCTCAGCGGCAGGACTTACGTTGTTCCGGGTAGCATTGGGCTGCACAGGGTCCTCAGCGGCCAGCGCGATGCTGCTCATGGCGATCACCATTAGGATGCACATCTCAAAGTACCGCAGGTTCACGATGTAATGGCAGAGCCTGCGGAACCTGGGCCGGGCAAAGACGGCACATGGACCTCAGGGCCAGGGGCACCCAGACTCACTGTGTCCCCCCACCCTGGAGCAGACCAATGAGCCCCGCTGGCCTGGTATCCCCCCCACCCTGGAGCAGACCACTGCGCCCCGCTGGCCTGGTATCCCCCCCACCCTGGAGCAGACCACTGCGCCCCTCTGGCCTGGTATCCCCCCCACCCTGGATCAGACCACTGCGCCCCTCTGGCCTGGTATCCCCCCCACCCTGTAGCAGACCAATGGGCCCCTCTGGGCTGGTCTCCCCCCCACCCTGGAGCAGACCACTGTGCCCCTCTGGCCTGGTATCCCCCCCACCCTGGAGCAGACCAATGGGTCCCTCTGGCCTGGTATCCCCCACACCCTGGAGCAGACCAATGCGCCCCTCTGGCCTGGTATCCCCCCCACCCTGGAGCAGACCAATGGGTCCCTCTGGCCTGGTATCCCCCACACCCTGGAGCAGACCAATGCACCCCTCTGGCCTGGTATCCCCCCCACCCTGGAGCAGACCAATGGGTCCCTCTGGCCTGGTATCCCCCACACCCTGGAGCAGACCAATGCGCCCCTCTGGCCTGGTATCCTCCCCACCCTGGAGCAGACCAATGCGCCCCTCTGGCCTGGTATCCCCCCCACCCTGGAGCAGACCAATGCGCCCCTCTGGCCTGGTATCCCCCCCACCCTGGAGCAGACCAATGGGTCCCTCTGGCCTGGTATCCCCCACACCCTGGAGCAGACCAATGCGCCCCTCTGGCCTGGTATCCTCCCCACCCTGGATCAGACCAATGCGCCCCTCTGGCCTGGTATCCTCCCCACCCTGGAGCAGACCAATGCGCCCCTCTGGCCTGGTATCCCCCCCCACCCTGGAGCAGACCAATGGGTCCCTCTGGCCTGGTATCCTCCCCACCCTGGAGCAGACCAATGCGCCCCTCTGGCCTGGTATCCCCCCCACCCTGGAGCAGACCAATGGGTCCCTCTGGCCTGGTATCCCCCCCACCCTGGAGCAGACCAATGGGTCCCTCTGGCCTGGTATCCCCCACACCCTGGAGCAGACCAATGCGCCCCTCTGGCCTGGTATCCTCCCCACCCTGGAGCAGACCAATGGGCCCCTCTGGCCTGGTATCCCCCTCACCCTGGAGCAGACCAATGGGCCCCTCTGGGCCAGCCGTCCCCCCTCCTTGCCACACCAGATCAGGATCACAGTTCACGAAGCCAATAGCTGACCCCCAGCCATGGTCAATAGTTGATGTTTCAGAGTAAGGAGCAAACCCCCACAATGCACCTGGCCAGCTATGCCGTGCTGCCGGGGTCCCCCCACCCCCGCAGGCCAGACGCTCACCCTTCAGTCTGAAGCAGGGAATTCAAACACAGGAGGGTTGGATGCCCATTGGCCTCCTTCCCTCACTTAGGGGGGAGTGGTTCTGTTCCTGGCATGTGCCCACCGTCTGCCCGCTCAATTCCCCGCCCCGACGAGAGCCGTACTCACGGATTGGTGGTGGAGAGGATGAACATGGAGCTATAGGGAACCATGGGCTTGGGCCCATTCTCCTCCTGCTCGCCATCCTCCTCCTCTTTCTTCTCTTCCTCCTTCTTTGGCAGTGGGTCTGGATTGGCGTTTTTATTCACTGCACAGGGGAGAAGGACGAAGTGAAGTGACGTGGTCAGCACCGACCTGGGACCCCGGAACCAGACACGGCACAGCCGCTGCCTTCCTGCCAGCCTACAGGGGAGCTAATGTCATCCCTGCAGACACGGGCGGGGAGACCCGGGCCTGGCAACTGTCACCTGAGCCTAGTGCTGCCGTGGGGCGCCCCCCGGGCCCTGTTCTGCATCGCTCTGTAACACTCACAGAATGCTGCCTCCCCGCGCATAGGGCTAGGGTTCAGGCCAGAGAGCTCCCTAACCCTCCGCAGGAAGGGGAGCTCAGGTGAGTCACACACACAGAGCCTCGGGGACACACACACACACACAGAGCCTCAGGGACACACACACACACAAATGGGCTCGGGGATGGACACACACACAGCCTCAGGGACAGGGACGGACACACACACACAGAGCCTTGGGGATGGACAGACAAACACACACACACCCACCCCTCGGACACACACACACACACACAGAGACACGCAGCCTCAGGGACAGGGACAGACAAACACACACACAGCCTCAGGAACAGGGACGGACACACACACACACACACACACACACACACACACACACACACAGAGCCTCAGGGACAGGGACGGACACACACACACTCACAAACAGGGGCTCGGGGATGGACACACACACACACACACACACACACAGCCTCAGGGACAGACACACACACACACACACACACACAGCCTCAGGGACAGGGACGGACACACACACACACACACAGAGCCTCAGGGACAGGGACGGACACACACACACTCACAAACAGGGGCTTGGGGATGGACACACACACACACACACAGCCTCAGGGACAGACACACACGCACACAGAGAGACACAGCCTCAGGGACAGGGACGGACAAACACACACACTAACAGGGGCTCGGGGATGGACACACACACACACACACACAGAGCCTCAGGGACAGGGACGGACACACACACACACACAGCCTCAGGGACATGGACAAACACACACACACACACAAACAGGGGCTCGGGGATGGACACACACACACACACACACAAACAGGGGCTCGGGGATGGACACACACACACAGAGCCTTGGGGGGACACACGCGCACACACCCACACAGGGTGTCTCCAAAGGGCACCCTTGTGGCACTGTGGCTCCAAGCGGCAATACACGGCCATAGAATCTCAGAGCTTCAGGCCAGAAGGGACCATCGGACCATCTCGCTTGACCTGTGTGGTCACTGCCACTGACCCAGCGACTTCAGCAGGACTGAAGAGACGACACCGTGGTGGCCACAGTGCGCGACGCCTCAGCCATGGCAGGGAACTGATTAGGAGAGACCCGCCCAGAGGGACCCCGCAGGTGCCCCACGCCCCATGCAGCAGAGGTAGGTGAACCCCCCACCCCCCAAAGTCCCTGCCAATCTGACCTGGGGGAAATTCCTTCCCCACCCCAGATCCGGCAACCCTGACCACCTGAGCCAGACCCACAGCCCGGCTCTGTCCCCTCTCGGAGCACCGACCCACAAAACTGGTGCCTGTCTGCCTATGCTGGAGCTCTGATCCCTTCAAGGCTGATTGGTCTCCTAGAGGCCATAGGTGCCGCCTTCTGCTCGCGCCGGTGGGTGCTCGACCCCTCCCGCCCCAACTCTACCCCTGCCCCACCCCCATTCCAACCCCTTCCCCAAAGTCTCCGCCCCCTCCCTGCCCTTATTCCGACTCCTTCCCCAAATCCCTGCCCCGGCCCCTCCTCCTCCCCCCTCCCTTCCAGAGCTTGCTACGCTGCCAAACAGCTGTTTGGCGGTGGCAAGTGCTGAGAGGTAGGCGGAGGAGCGGGGACGCAGCGCGTTCAGGGGAGGAGGTGGAGGCGGGACAGGGGCAGCTTGGCTGCCGGTGGGTGCAGAGCACCCACTAATTTTTCCCATGGGTGCTCCAGGGCTGGAGCATCCACGGAGTCGGCGCCTATGCTAGAGGCCCCACCTGATGGACATGGGCTACTTCCCCCCTAAATTGGGACCAGCCCTGAATCTCAGGAGAGATGCCCCCACGGATCTCACTCTCACACGTAAGAACGGCCAGACTGGGTCAGACCAAAGGTCCATCTAGCCCAGTATCCTGTCCTCTGACAGTGGCCAATGCCAGGTGCCCCAGAGGGAATGAACAGAACAGGGAATCATCAAGTGATCCATCCCCTGTCGCCCGTTCCCAGCTTCTGACAAACAGAGGCTAGGGACACCATCCCTGCCCGTCCTGGCTAATAGCCATTGATGGACCTATCCTCCGTGAACTTATCTAGTTCTTTTTTGAACCCTGATATAGTCTTGGCCTTCACAACATCCTCTGGCAAGGAGTTCCACAGGTTGACTGTGCGTTGTGTGAAAAAATACTTCCTTTTGTTTGTTTTAAACCTGTGGCCTATTAATTTCATTTATGAGAAGGAGTAAATAACATTTCCTTATTTACTTTCTCCACAGCAGTCATGATTTTATAGACCTCTAGCATATCCCCCTTCGTCGTCTCTTTTCCAAGCTGAAAAGTCCCAGTCTTATTAATCTCTCCTCATATGGCAGCCGTTCCATCCCCCTAATAATTTTTGTTGCCCTTTTCTGAACCTTTTCCAAATCCAATACATCTTTTTTGAGATGGGGCGACCACATCTGCACGCAGTATTCAAGATGTGGACATACCATGGATTTATATAGAGGCAATATGATATTTTCTGTCTTATTATCTATCCCTTTCTTAATGATTCCCAACATTCTGTTTGCTTTTTTGACTGCCACTGCACATTGAGTGGATGTTTTCAGAGAACTTTCCACCATGACTCCAAGATCTCTTTCTTGAGTGGTAACAGATAATTTAGACCCCATCATTTCATATGTATAGTTGGGATTATGTTTTCCAATGTGCATTACTTTGCATTTATCAACATTGAATTTCATCTGCCATTTTGTTGCCCAATCACCCAGTTTTGAGAGATCCCTTTGTAGCTCTTCGCAGTCTGCCTGGGACTTAACTATCTTGAGTAGTTTTGTATCATCTTCAAATTTTGCCACCTCACTGTTTACCCCTTTTTCCAGATCATTTATGAATATGTTGAATAGGACTGGGCCCAGTACAGACCCCCGGGGGGCACTTCTATTTACCTCTCTCCATTGTGAAAACTGACCATTTATTCCTACCCTTTGTTTCCTGTCTTTTAACCAGTTTCCAATCCATGAGAGGACCTTCCCTCTTATCCCATGACAGCTTCCTTTGCTTAAGAGCCTTTGGTGAAGGACCTTGTCAAAGGCTTTCTGAAAGTCTAAGTACACTATATCCACTACATCCCCCTTGTCCACATGCTTGTTGACCCCTCTCAAAGCATTCTAGTAGATTGGTGAGGCATGATTTCCCTTTACAAAACCCATGTTGACTCTTCCCCAACAAATTATGTTCATCTCTGTGTCTGACAATATTGTTCTTTATGTCTCACACACTCCCCAACGGATCGGGAGTATCGGGGGCAGAAGGGTATCAGCCCTTCTCAGTTTGGGTCCCTAGAGACCTGCCTGTGGGAGGAAGGCCCATAATCTTTGTCTCTCCCCTTGATCCACAGCTCTGGTGAGGCCCAAAACAATGAGGAGCTGGTGCGGACCAGGAGGAAGAGGAGGGGCACGAAGCTACGCAGTCTCTGTGAGGTAGATAGAAGGCTTGGGGGGATTCTTGGGGAGCTGCACAAACCGAGCTGGTCTTGTAAGGTTTTTTGGTTGGTGGGTTGCTTGCACCAGGGTGTTACTGCAGAGCGACCCTGGCTCTGAACTCGGGAATCGAAAGCACAGCATGCCTGGAACTACTGAGACTCTTCAGATGCAATGGAGCAGGGACGCAGGGCAGATCCATCCGACCTTGCAGGGTCCATTTAACACTGAACTCCAGCCACCCCATTGGCTGGGGCCTGGCCAGGGACGGATACCACCTCTGCAGAGCTACACGTCTGGGGAGGAGCTATGGCTTGGGCTGGGCTTGGGGGCTGAGTTTGTGATGGCGTTTGCCTGCCCCCCCATCAGCACTCAGACCCCAACAATAAGGAGATTTTGAAGACAGTCTTTTGGAAAAGAGCTCAAAGCACATTTCAAAGACAGGTCAATACCATTATCCTCACTATCCACTAAGCCAGAGGTTTACAAACTGTGGGGCGTGGAGGGATGTTCGGGGGGGGGGGGGGGAGCGGAGCGAGCGGCGACGCCAGGTGCTTTGGGGAGGAAGCACCATCTCCCCCCCGACTCACCTCACCGGGCCACCAAGCCTGTGGGTCAGTGTCAACATCCACCGATTTCCACTCCTGGCAGCCTCCATGCCCAGAGACCATCGCACGCGCCTTTCCCCACCCTGAAAGCCCGAGGGGGAGGGGCAGGTATTGTGTCTATTTTTGTTTGGGTTGGGGGGTGGGGGGGCGCAACCAAAAATGGTAACTCAAAGGGGGGGGAGGGGAAGGCTCAGCTCAAAAAGTTTGAAAACCACTGCACTAAGAAAGTCCCACTTTCCCCAGCACCTACGCTGGGGGCGGATCGAGCTCTGCCCCACGGCGCCTACGCTGGGGGCGGATCGAGCTCTGCCCCACGGCGCCTACGCTGGGGGCGGATCGAGCTCTGCCCCACGGCGCCTACGCTGGGGGCGGATCGAGCTCTGCCCCACGGCGCCTACGCTGGGGCTGGATTGAGCTCTGCCCCACGGCGCTTACGCTGGGGCTGGATTGAGCTCTTCCCCACGGCGCCTACGCTGGGGGTGGATCGAGCTCTGCCCCACGGCACCTACGCTGGGGGCGAATCGAGCTCTGCCCCAGGGCACCCCCCCATCCGGTGCCTACCTTGCACGACGATGTTGTTGATGGGTGGTGTGAAGGTGGCTGGGATATCCACTGTGGTGTGCTCCGGCTTCTTGGCAGCCTTAGCTGGGTTGTTCTGGGTGCTGGGGTTGGTGACTATAAGGCTGTTCTCGGGGGTTTTCGGGGGCCCGGGCTGGGGCGGGTTGCTGGGTGCCTGGCGGTTGGCAGCATTCTGGGAGTTGGGGGGCGGCTGGCCCAGGGTGCCAGGAAGGTTGTGGGATGCCCGGGTGGCCGTGCAGTTGGCATGGTGGCCCACCTTGGCTGGGCTCTGGAGGTGGCTGGCATTGTGGGGGGTTGAGGGCTCCGTGGTGGCTAGTTTGTTGTTCTTCATGTTGTCTATGTCCTCCGCCACCTGTGGCTCATGGCGCCCCATGTCCTGCTGGATCGGCCGCGTGGTGGAGAGGTTCGGGCCGGGCACTGGGCTGGGGCCTTGGTTCTCTCTACGGCAGCAACCCAAAGGAAAAGACCCAGATCAGAGTCAGGGAGTAGGAGGCCTCATCTCCCTTCTGAACAACCTGAACAGCCTGCTGCTCTGGCCCCACTAACTGCTGGCTCAGATGATCAGGGAATGGGACATGGGATCTTCCCCTCTAGGGGCAACAGCTCTGATTCGGCCCCAGGGTGGTAGTGGGGGACTGGCTGGCTAAGTGGGCAGTGCTGGTCAACGACTGACAATCACCTCCATCTGGGATGGCTGTTCGCTGGCCCGTATGGAACCAGTTCTTGGGTCTCAGCCCAGTTCTCAGAGGGACAAGTGTCGGGCGGATGTGGCCAAGCAGACCTTGGTGCCTGTCTGAAATGCTCCCATCAGCAGAGAGGGGAAGGCGAAGGGCCTCCGGCTCGATAGCTGATACATCCCCCGTTGGCTCCACCCCTTGCTTCCCTTTTCCCAGCCCCTTGCTCCTTCCTTGGCCCCGTTCTCCAGCCCCAGCCCTGTGCCCACTGCTGGCTGAGCGAGGGCCCTGCACTCTGAAGATGGGGGGCCCTGTCTCTGAAACAACCCCCCACCCCGATCTGGCTCCCCATTTTCCCCACAGCACCCCTCGGCCATGGTACAAAGTGAGGAGATCGGGATGCAGAGTTCCCAATTCCCCCAGCCCCGTCCCCCCCAGCCTCATTGATCCCTGGCGGCTGTCGTGCCCGGGGGCCCTTCCATCCCACCGCCCGGGTGCCCCCACTCACTTCCTGCGCCGGTGCCGCCTCTCCCTGTCATCCCTCTTGCTGTCGGTGTCGTAGGTGGACTGCGCGGCGTGCCGGTGGCGCCGGCGTCTCTCCCCGTCGGGCTGCTCACCCTCCACGTCCCCGCGGGAGGGCCGGCTCCCTTCCCGGTGCCGCAGTCGCCGCTCCACCTTGCTGCCCTCGTCCCGGCCCCCGCCGCCCTCCTCTCCCATCCGGCGGTGGGCCCGCTGCCGCCGATGATCCCGCTCGCCCTCGGCCATCCGGGGCGACCCGCTGCGGCTCTCTTTGCTGCCCCCTTGCCGGTGCTGGTGCCTGCGGTGGGGGTCAACAGCTTTGATCCGCTCCGAGGCGCTGTCGCGGTAGCCCTGCTCCCGGCTGCTCTCGTAGCCCTGGCTGGGATAGTCCAGCTCCCGGTAGGTGCCGTCCTGGTTCAGATTGGTCTCCTTGCTCCCGCTGCGCTGCCGTCGGGCCTCAAGCCCCTCTGCATCAGGCTGCTCGTAGCTGCGGGAGCTGCTGAATTCCCGCGAGCGCTCGTGGTAGCGGGCCTGCTTGCGCAGGAAATCCTCAGCCCGCTGCTGGCTGAAGCGCTGCTCCAGAGAGGGCTCGTTGGGCCGGGTCTTGTTGGTGTTGTTGTTGCGGTTCTCCTGAGGGTCAACCACCAGGGGCCGGTCCAGGTGGGTCTTGATGTCAGGCCGCATGGCCCGGGCGTAGGTCACCTTCCATGGGTCCTCGGGGTCCATCTCATTGTAAAGGGCTTCCCGGCTCGCCAGCAGATTGTGCTTCCGCATTTCACTCGTTCTCTGCTCCCAGATAGACTTGGAGGATTTTTGGTTCTTCTGCTGCTCTTTCCTGAAGCCGAAACAGGGACAGATTCTTGAAACACCTTTAGAATTGAGCTGCTTTTCCTCCCCAACCACGGCCAGCGCTCCTGCCCCGCTCCCCACAGCGCCCCCTGCTGGGAGGGGCTGGGACCGGAGTAGCCAGGAGCTCCTCCCACAGCCAGCGCTCCTGCCCCGCTCCCCACAGCGCCCCCTGCTGGGAGAGACTGGGACCGGAGTAGCCAGGAGCTCCCCCCACAGCCGGCGCTCCTGCCCTGCTCCCCACAGCGCACTGCAGCCCCGAGCATTCCTTGTCTCTAGCTGTCCTGAGACCCGATCCTGCAACATGAGCCGGTGCCGAGGCTCAGCCGCCCGTGGTCAGACACAGCGTCACGGAACAAGAGAGCCTGAGGGGAGGCTCCGGTACGTGCCCTGGCCGCCGGTGTCGCTACCTACGGCACTTACACCGCTATAGACATGCTGGCTGCAGACAGGGGGCTCACTTCTGCCACCTCCTTGGCTTTCTGTAGTGCAAGTTTTTGGTTGGCCACCTCCTCCTCCTCTTGTTCATCCTGATAGGCACAGACACGGGCGAGCGTTAGTGGCGTTTGATCCCCATCAACCCCGCCCTGATTCCTGGCCCCTTTGGGGTGTAACTCACCCCGCCTGGTGCAGCGGCTCTGTCCCCTCTAGGGGGGATGAGGCCACACAGGGGGTGACAAGCCTACTGCAGGCCTGGAAAACAGCTCAGGCATAGGTGCTGACTCTGTGGGTGGAGCACCCATGGGGAAAAAATGGTGGGTGCTGAGCACCCACCGGCAGCCCCCTCTATCAGCGCCTCCCCCTCCCTCCCTACGCCTCCTGCCGCGGATCAGCTGGGGGAGGGGTGGGAAGAGGTGGGGTGGGGCTTGGGGGAAGGGGTGGAGCAGGGGCGAGGCCTAGGGCGGAGCAGGGGTTTAGCACCCCCCCGGGAAAGGACAAAGTCGGTGCCTGTGAGCTCAGGAGACTCATGTTTCAAGATCCAGGGTGATACCTGCAGCCCCCAGCTGGGAGTGGCCGCAAGACTAGGATGCCCATCCTCCCGCTCCACTCGAGCTAAGGGAGAATTCAGGAGCCCAAGGCCAGACCACGGGACCATCAGCTCCTCAGGTGTGAGCTCCTGGCTAGCACAGGGCACCACCAGCAACCACACAGCAAAGTATCCCAGCCCTCAGGAGCCTGAACTGGTGTGTGCCGTGGACAGAGAACAGGCGGGAACAAATTCTGCCAATGCCCAAGCCTCAGCAATGGCAGGGAACGGATTAGGTGAGATGAGCCCAGGTGATCCCAGCGGGCTCTCCACGCTCCAGAGGAAATCGAAAAAACCACAAGAGTCCTGCCAATCTGACCTGGGGGGAAGTTCCTTCCCCACCCCAGATCTGAAGACCCCAGGCACATGAGCCAGGCCCACCAGCCTGGCATTTAGACCCAGGGTTCTCTGTACCACCTCGGCGGACTGGGCCCACCCCAAGCAATGTCCTGTCTCCAGCTGTAGCTGGTCTCTCTTGCTTCAGAGGAAGGTGAAAACCCCTCGGAATACATCATCCCTAGCGGCTAGCTGTATAGGCCCTATGACACACAGCTGATGCCACCACTACCATGGACTCCAGGGAGTTGGGTGTGATCAGGGTCTCTAGGGCAAAGGAAAGGCTGGGGCTGAGGGGCGGACAGGGGAGTGTGTTTCTCTTATTGCGTAATGGAGCCAGGAGTCCGACAAGCTCCCGGGGGACGAGAGGTAGGAAACAGGTGACGGAAGATTAGCCAGAAAGCCTAGGGGCTGGGGCAGCTCCTGCGCTGGAAAGGAAGAAAAAGGTGACAGGGAAAGAAAGAGGGAGTGAACTAGGCAGAGGGAGCCTGCCCCCAGCACCAAGGCTCACCAGGCTATTTAAATGCCTCTGCCCTTCCCCCTGGCCTTTCAGCCTCCAGCAGTCTTAACTCCTAGGAGCAGTGTTAGCGCCTCAGCCACTAGCCCACTCCTCAACTAGAACAAGGGGTCAGCACCACCCTGTTGTGCTTGACAAAATTACCGGACTTAGTGATGGACATTGGCGAGGGGCGGGAGGGGGCTCCAGGCTGAGGCAGGGGGTTGGGGGGGGGTGAGGGCTCCAGCTGGGGGTGCAGGCTCGGGTGGGGCTGGGGATGAGGGGCTTGGAGTGTAGGAGGGTGCTCCGGGCTGAGACCAAGTGGTTCGGGGGACGGGAGGGGGATCAGTGCTGGGACAGGGGGGTGATGCGCAGGGTGGGGGTGTGTGTGCAGGCTCCGGGCAGCGCTTACCTCAAGCAGCTCCTGGAAGCAGCGGCATGTCCCCCCCCTCCGGTGCGGCCAGGCGGCTCTACACGCTGCCCTGTCTGCAAGCACCGCCCCCGCAGCTCCTATTGGCCGCGGTTCCTGGCCAATGGGCTGGGAGCCGCGGAATCAGCACTCGGGGAGGGAGGACAGAGGCAGCATGCAGAGCTGCCTGGCTGCGCCTCCACCTGCAACAGTAGGGATGGGGAGCCACCCATGAGCGCCCCCCACGGACCTGAAAATTTTTACCATGGACACTTGTGTCCGTGTATGGACATGTTGCCGACCCCTGCGAGGACACTGCTCACGTTTCAGCCATAGGATGCTCCCTAAGGAAGTCTTCCAAAGGGGCCCCTAGGGCCGCTCTGAGACCTCAGGGTTCCTGAACCCCCCACTCCCCGATCATCCTGCCCTGCCAGGCGGGCCAGGGAAGCAGCTCCCACCTTGGTGAGCTCCTGTGCGTTAGCCAGGTTATCCACGGCGATAGCCAAAAACACATTCAGCAGGGTATCTGGTCACCCAGTCAAGGCAGAGCCACCAGCCGCTCCAGCTCCAAACACCCCTGAGGCCAAGAGCAACCATCCTCGCCCCAGCTCAAGCCACACCTGGCTCTCAGCATATTCCCAGGGCTATCTCGGCATGGGGTGTGTGGACTGTGATGCACATGCAGAGCTTGCTTGCGCCCGCAGCACCTGGGGTTTCCTTGCAGGTCTCCCATCCGAGCACTTGCCCAATGTACCAAGGACTAGTTTCCCAGCCCCAAGCCCCAGCTGCTCCAGGCTCAGAATTGCTCTCTTCCCTTTGCCTAGCGAGACGGCTAGCTACTTCTAATGCACCCATCACTGGGGCATCGGAGCCCCACAAAGAACACCACCCCAGAGGCAGAGCTGGGAACAGAACCCAGGAGACCTGGCTCCCAGCCCCTCCTGCTCTAAGCACTAGACCCCACTCCCCTCCCAGAGCTGGGGTTAGAACCTAGGAGTTTGATACCCACTAGAGCCCCCCGCCTGATGTCTTTCTCTCTTGGGGCCACCAAGCAAAGGATACAGTTACCAAACAAGGTGAGAACAATGAAATAGACCGAGTACACCATCCCCTGATGGACGCCGCCCTGAGATTTGATCCCATCGTACATTACCATGTTCCAGTCTTCGCCAGTCAAGATCTGAAAGGGAAAAGAACAAGGCACCACTGGAGGCAGAGAACCCTTTCAGACAGTGCTCAGGGGCACATGCCCCCCCCCCCCATGACCAACACTGAGACGAGAAGACGAGTCTCCAACCCTCTCTGAGCCATGGTGAACACCGCACCTTCAAAATGGGGGCGGGTGGGGGAGTGGGTCCAGTCTGGTTTTGCTGGACGGCTTACTGGAAATCTCGGCAATGGGCCTGGGAACTTTCTTGGCCCGTCATGAAAATAGTGGGGCATCTTTAACACAGGGTGTTTCCTCCCAAAGGGTCCAGCAGGCATTTGAGTTCAATAGGTGCCCACAACCAATCACTTCCCCTTTGTGGGTGTCCTTCAGAAGGGCCTTTCCCCTAAGTTCATGCAGTGATGCCGCTTCCTGTTTCCCTGCCCAGCTCTCACTCCTGTGACACTGACCGAGCAATGGAGGCTGTACCTGAAATACTGTCATTATTGCTGCTGGGAAAGTGTCGAAGTTGGTGGAAGGGGTCCCATCGTCAAAATTGAACCTGTGCAGGGGAAACACCAAACCAACACACACAGGCACGTTACTCACACACGCCCTTATCTGCCTGCCATGTCAGAGGGGAAAAGTGGAGTCAGGAATCTCTGCTCCAGTCCCAGCCTTTCCCAGCAGATGACGCTGTAGGGGAGTGGGGCAGGACTGCTGGCTGCAGGAGGAGCTCCCAGCTACTGCAGTCCCAGCCTCTCTCTGCAGGAGGCGATGCAGGAGCACTGACTGTAACCAGCTCACTATTATTCCAGTCCCAGAGCCTGATGGGATCTTGGGAAGGCAACAGGTTGGCTGAGGGCTTGGCTCGGAAGGTCCCCCCAATTACTCACTGGCCCCCAAAGAGCTGCATCCCCAAAAGGGCAAAGACGACGATGAAGAGGAAGAGAAGGAACAGCAAGCTGATGATGGACTTCATGGAGTTCAGGAGAGACACCACCAGGTTCCGTAGGGAAGCCCAGTACCTGCGGAGAGAGACCAAAGGAACCACAGGTGAGCCCCTGGCAGCGTGTGATTGGGTGACGGCAGGCAAGTGCACACATATTGGTGGGCAGGTGTACACGTGTGATTGGGTGCTTGTGTCTGTGGCCGTGTTACTTGCCGGCTGCATGAGACAAACCCAAATGTGCCTTTAGATGTTTATACGTCATGGCACAGCCTAGGGCTCAAGTTAATGGTGAACACCAACAAACGGACACACAAGCACACACGAGCACGTGTACACATACTACACACACACGCACTCAAGCATACACACACTGTAACTTAGGGTTGCCAATGTTGTATTTAAAAAATAAGAGACGGTTTTCTTAGCACCCCTGCCCCACCCCTCCTCCCAATATTATCATTAATAATAATTATTATTAATAATAAGCAGTATTCGGGGGGGGGGTATTTCTTGCTGCTTTTTGCAGCACTCAGCAACTCTCAATCTTATACAGAAATGAAAAAACAAGGGACATCCCTTGTAATAAGGGACGGTTGGCAACCCTAAGCGTACACACGCATCACTCACACAAACACACACACTCACACACACACACGTTTTAGGGACACTGGAAGCAAGAGCACTTACTTTGTGATTTTGAAAATACGCAATAACCTGAGAGCTCGTAACACACTGATTCCAAAGGATGTTCCAGGCTTCATGACAGCCCAGATCACCTCAAAGATGCTCCCTATGATAACCTGCCAGAAAGCAAAGGAGCATATTAGTGGCCTACAAAAAACTCTGGGCCTTGGCTGTGCAGGGAACCTTGGCGCTGATGCCCTCCGCCCCGCCCCCCAGGCGCTGACAGCATGCTCAGGACAGGCTGCGTATTCACACACATGCACTCCAACACCCGTACCCAAGGGCACACACATGATCACAGGCACATGTGCGCACCCACCTGCCCATGCTCACCCCTGTGCATGCACTCTCACCCTGCCCCCCCATACCCACCCGTTAGCATGTACAAAAGCACACAGACACTCAGACACACTCCTGCCTCCAACCCCATGCAGGCGTAAATCCACAGTAACTCCACAAGGCCAGATTCTGATCACAGCTGCACTGCTGTAAATCCCGATTTACTCCAGTGAAGTCGACTTCAAGGGAGTAACTTTGAATTTACACCGGTGTAACAAACCACAGAATCCAATGGAGCTATTCCAGATTTACACCGTTGTAACTGAAACCAAAATTGGGCTCGACGGAGATATTCCAGAGTTACACTGGTGTAACTGAAACCAGAATCGGCCCAACAGAGATACTCCAGATTTAAACCAGTGTAACTGAAACCAGAATACAGCCTGATGGAGCTGCTCCTAGTTTAACGGGTGCAAGCGAGCCCAGGACCCGTGGCGGGCCAGGAGGGGCAGACTTACGGCGCAATCAAAGCAGTTGAAGGAGGAATGAAAGTAAGGCCGCGTTCCGAGCCCATACATTTTTATAAACATTTCGGACATAAAGAGTCCTAAGAAAATGAATTCTGCATAGTCTGTGAAAGAGAGAGAGAGAGAGAGATGGCTCAGACCTGCCCAGATCTCCCTGCCAGCTCCCTCCTACCCTGCTGCTCTCTCCACTAAGAGAAATTAAACTGCTCATTGAATGACACACTAATAATCTCTTCCATTCCTAGAGCGCCCTCACCCCGAAGGATCACAGAGGGCTTTGCCCTCTGATAGACACTCACATAGGGAGACTGTCCGTCCCACCTAAATCCTCTGGTGCAGGGGGTGTGGCAACTGTTTAGCAGCGTGGAACAGTGCCACACAGACATCGGTCACCCAGCACTAAGGAGCAGCCCTCTCTGGGGTGGGGCACAGCGGCCGTTTAACCATCCGTAGTAGGGACGCCTCTCCCAGTGATGAAATGCAGCCACCTGTAGGGCTGGGGTGCCCTAGGAGTTAAACAGCCGTGCCATCGAGGAGAGGAAATGAGGACTCCTCAATCCGAGTGAACCATCCGAGGGAATGTGGGAGAGAAAGAGGCGCGTGCTCAGCCGCTGGCCATACTCACAGAGGAAGTCGGAAAGCCAATCTGGCTGGCTGTAGTGTACTATAGCAACACACAATGTGTTGAGTGCTACCAGACTGAGGACTGTCCAGTAAAAGGCCTGAGTTTTGACCATTCGGCGGATATAGAAACGCATCCTCCTCTCCCTTTTGTGAAAAAAGGTGGAGTTTTCCAGCTTGGCACTTTTGATGCTGGCTCGAGCAAAGGGTGAACCTGCAGAGGGAAGAGAGGAAGGTTAGGAGCAGCCCCTGGGCAAAGGCCCCAGCGTGGCTGGAACAGGTGTTAGAGGGGGCAGTTTATTGGGCCTCCTGACACTCCACCAGCGCCCCGGCTGAGTAACATGGCACCTGGGCCCAGGCTCTCGGTGCACTTACTGGGGTCAGCCTCCTAACCCCTCTGTAGGACAGCAAGGGAAGGATCCTGCATCCAAATGAAACTGCAGTGTGACTCAAGGACCTCCGGATGCCAACTGGCAGAGGGCCCAGGAGTATACAGGGGCACAGAGATCCCTGGGTGCACCCAAAGGGGTCATGTAAGGTTGCTACTGAAAGCCTGTGTCACGCTCATCCTCATAATCTTTGCAAGAGGCACTTATGGGGAATACGCGGGGAATGATGCGTATATGCTAAAACTGATCTTCCCTCGGTCTGTGAGTTAAGGCAGGTCACCAAAAGGTGGCCCACATGCGCCTGTCAGGCAGGGGGAAGGAGATGCTTCTCTCTCTAGCCGGGCATGTGCAAACTGCAAATTGTCTGGTACACAATAGACGCCCATTTACAGTCTGAGCAAAATGCAAATTAACAGATTACGGGGGCTGGAGGAAAACACAAACCAGCAGGAGTTCAGGGATAAGACAATGAACTTCTGAAACTAGGTGAACTCCCAGTTATTCCTTTAACTGGTGAGAGGGCTTGGCTCTTATGAGAATGGGTCTCAACCAAACTGGTTGAAAACACCGGGGACAGAACTTGGGGTATCGTGTAGGAAATAGGGGAGTGCCCTGCCCGTTAAGGTTAGTCTCTAGAAAGTGTGTTATGATTTTGTTTTATATATAACCATTTGTTTCCAATATTCTTACTCACTATCACTTCAATCTCATCTTGTTTTCACTATCTCAAAGTGTGTTAAGCTAAGTGGCAATCCTGAGTAGAACCTATCATGCTGGTGGGGGGAGGGATAGCTCAGTGGTTTGAGTATTGGCCTGCTAAAACCCAGGGCTCTGAGTTCAATCCTTGAGGGGGGCCACTTAGGGATCTGGGGCAAATCAGTACTTGGTCCTGCTAGTAGGCAGTAGGCTGGACTCAATGACCTTTCAAGGGTCCCTTCCAGCTCTATGAGATAGGTATATCTCCATATATTTTATTTAACTCCTTTGGGAACAGCCAATCTCAGAGTTGTGGGCGTGTTCAGTGGAACAGGGGCGCTCGGAGGGCCTGGGGGTCAGCGAATGCCTATTGCTAACCTGTACAGATAGAGAGGGGTCTGGGGAGCGGTGCCCGTGCTGCCAGAGGCTGGTGATTTCAGGGAGCTGGCCCACAGCAGGCACAGATATGACTCCTTAACACTAAGGGCAAGTGGTGGCGAAGTGACTTACAGCCCTGGGAAGCATCACAGCGGCTGACAGGTTTTGTCCTTCCCCGCATCACACGGTGCCCCCCCATGGCCACGCACAAGGCTGCGGACATACCCACTGAGGAGATGTCGGCCAGCTGATCGTCTGCTTCCTCCGGGTTCAGCAGGTCTGTCTTGCTCTTCTTGATGGTGGCTCTCCGCAGAGCTCCAACAATAGGAACATGGCAAGAGAAACAGACATTATCCTTTGGGTTTCCCAGTCGGACTCTGTACAGCGCCCCGGCTGGAAGGGGCTGGAGTAGCCAGGAGCTCCCCCTCGTTGATCCTGCCCTGCTCCCAGCAACACCCCCTTCTGAGAGGAGCTGGAGAAGCCGGGAGCTCCCCCCACAGCCAGTGCTCCTGCCCCGCTCCCTACAGTGCCCCCTGCTGGACTAGGCTGCACCAGAATTTCTCTACTATTTTTCTATCTACGGAACTTTTTGGATCATGGACAGATGAACAGCAACTGTTTATACGGAGCCCTCAAGCCGGCCCCCTGGACAGCCCACTGTTACTGCAGCTGTGGTCAGAAGTCCCAGGGGAGCCACTATTTCTCCAGCCACTCGGGGTTCAGGGACACACAGCTTACCATCAAACGGGAGCCTCTGCTCTTCCTCCGTCTCATCCTCCGCTAGGATCACTTCTTCTGAGAGAAAAGAACCGGGAATTAATCTAGGCAACAACATGCCCCTGGAATTCTGGGGAAACTTTCTCAAGCTGTGCTGGGATGGGGCCGTTACAGTCGAGGACAGGAGCGAAGGGCATCTACGTTACCACATTTCAGGGGGGAGGGGGCCCATGGCGCCACGTGGAGGTCCAATGCAGAAATAAGCCACATGGCCAAAGGGCCCCTACTACGGGGCACCCCTCCCCAGGCGTGGGCTGGCTGGAAGGCCCTAGGGAGGGGAAGGCAGACAGGAATGCCACGGGAGGGAGGAGGGCTGGGGTGGAAAGGAGTGACTGGGAATATGGAAAGAGGTGTGGGGTCTGCATCCTTCACTTCACCCCCACCAGGACACCCATCCCTAGCCCTAGCAGCTGGTCAGTGACCCCATAACCCTGCCCTGGAGGGGAAGAGCAGACGATGCTTCATCAAAGATCAGAGCCAGGGGAATTATTCGCTTGGGAGCCTGCATGGAGCTCACTCAGATTCCGGGGTTCCCTGCTGAGCGGACTGGCAGGCTGGGTTCATCGAAAGTTTTCGGGCAGATCCGCATGCCAGCTTTGGGCCCAGCCCCAGAGATGTGTTCGGGCGCCTAACTCCCATTGATTTCCCATTGCCGCAGTACCTCTGGTGATCCGGGCCTTTGAGCCTTTGGGTGTCCTGGCAGCTCAAAGTGAAAGCCGGGGCATGGGATGGGAACCGACCCGACACACGCTTCCCAGAGTCAGGGAAATAGCCTCTGCCCAGCGAGGGGCAGGGACTTGCCCAGGGTCCCCCAGTGCATTACAGCGGAGAAGAGTATGCTCCCCCCACCCCCGGCCGGCGCTGTGGCAGAAAGGAGTCCTCACCCGCTTTGGAGATCCACTCCATGTAGCCGTTCAGCTCCCTCTCAATCTGCTGCTGCCGTCTCAACTTGAGAAACGCTCGCCGGTTCTCCACCCGCTCTCTTTCCTTGGCAAACTCCCTGCAGGCATCAAAACAGCCAAACTGTCTGCCAGGCTGCCCTGCACATGTCTCAGCAGGTGGGTATCACGAGGAGGGGGCAGAATGCGCCTCCTCCCCCGAGAATGTGCCATCCAGGGCACCTTGGGTATGTGTGTGTGTGTACCTGTGTGAGAAGGGTATGTGATCAGTGTCAGTCTATGCAGTATGTGTGCACCTGTGTAAGGGGTGCCCATGTGTGCGCCCATGTACCTACATGGACTGCAAGGGGTGTACACACAGTGTGTGTGTGAGACATGCACACCTACACGTGTGTCCATGTGTATGGATATCCGTGTGCCCACGTCTCTGGGTGAAAGGCGGGTGAGCAGCACGGCTGTGGGTGCAGGGCGTGTGCCAGGGAATCCAACAGCAGCAATGGCAAAGGCCTCTTGGGTTTGCTCTGACCCCTTCCTGGAGGATCGCACCTAGGACTTCTCCTCTGCAGATCTCCCAGCTCTTTACAAGGTGGGTCAGTGTCACTCTCCCCGCTTTACAGGTGGGGTAACTGAGGCACAGAGCACAGAAGTGACTTGCCTAAGCAAATGCAGCAAGTCAGTGGCAGAACCTAGGAAACCCGACATCCAGGCCTCCCCACTCTAACCACCAGAGCCCACTCCCCTCCCAGAGCTGGGAACAGCAGCCAGGTGCCCTGGCTTCCAGTCCCATGCCCTATTCCCTACGTAGCATCCTGGGCCCCTGGGAGCCAGTCGGGAATGCAGCCCAGGGTAGGGGGCCACGCACTTACCCAGACAGCACCCCCAGCACAAGGTTCAGCATAAAAAAGGAGCCAATGATGATGAGGGGGATGAAGTACAGCCAGTTCCAAGTGTTCCCTGAGGCATCGTTGCTCTGGGAGAGAAGGGAGTGACTCAGCCAGTGCGGGCTGCCAGGGCCAGGCTGTTCCTTCCCTCCGAGGAGGGGCCGGTGACCACGGACCCCAAGCAGCCGGCCAGCTCAGCAGGCCCACTCCTAGCCCACTTCCGAGAGAGCTGAGTCTGCTGCCCAGCCCCTGCTAGGCTTAGGGTGACCATATTTCCCAAAAGGGAAAACTGGACACCACCTGGGGCTAGCCTGAAGCCCCTCCCCCTGGCCGAGCTGGCATCAGCCACTGGCCTGAACCCCTCCCCCATGCAGGGCTGGCCCGAGCCACCCACCCATGCTGCTTACCTCCCAGGCCCACATGGGGCCGTCCCGCAATGCTCACCCCCCTTGGCTCGCGTCACTCACCCAAGCTGCTATGCCCTGCCCCTCGCCCATGCAGGGCTGGCCCGGCCCGAACTGCTCACCCGAGCTGTCACCCCCTGCACGTTCCTCCATCCTCTGCTAGGGGTCGCACGCCACTTTTTTTGGCAAAACTGGGCATCAGTTGGCAAGAGCAAATGGGACAAACGCCAAGTTTTGCCCAAAAGTTGGGACAGGGCTTAAAAAAAGGGACCGTCTCAGCCAAAATGGGATGTAGGGTCACCCTATATAGGATGGGCACTGCACCAGTGGGGTTAGCACAAACAGCCCCCCACCAGCAGCAACAGACAGAATAGGCCACGGGGACCGATTACCTGTCTTGCTCCTCAGGTTGGGGCACCTTGGCAGGGGATGGGGGGAACATGCCCAGCTGATGTCCTGACTCTCAGAGCCCTGCTCTACCTGCTAGGTTACACTCCTCCCACTAACTGCAAACAAACCACAGGCCACTCTGCCGGCTCCCTCCCACAGCCACTGCCCCGAGGAGCTCAGAGTGAACCGGGCCGCTCCCCACTTTGTGCCTTGAAAGCTGACATTAGCAGCAGGTCACGGGTTTGCTCCAGGGAAGGTGCTAATGGACCCTTCTCCCGACTGGCTTCTTTGTCCTCCCCTTTGTGGTGCCAGGGGCTGGAGGGGCAGGAGAGGGGATGGGGCGCTTTGCGAGCCTCCGCTCCACGAGCTGCTAAAGATTCCTTGTCCCCATTTCTCGCTGCTAAATATAGGCCAAGGAACAAAGTGAGTGGCAGTCTCCCGGCTGCTCAGTCTAACGAAAGCCCAGCAGAGGGGGTCTGGTGACAGTGGTGCCTGGGGAGTGGGGAGCAGGTGAAGGGATCTCAAGGCCTCTACAAAGACTCTGCCATGCCCACAATCTCCCCGTAACTGCAGGGGGCAGAGTCAGCAAGCCCCGAGTTGGGTCCAGGCTCCCCTGCTGTGGCAGCCTTGTTAGGGCAGCTTCTCCACTCCCATCCCGAAGGGACCTGCTTGTGTCCTGCCAGAGGGCCAGCGTGACTCGGGATCTGCACGAGGAGCTGGGGGTGTTTCAGACATACTCGGGCTGGCTCTTATTGAGTAGTGCAGCCATGGTAGCACGGGCAGCGGCAGCATGAGCTCGCTGCCCCGAGCACAAACCCACTTGGGGCCCGTGGGGACGTACTTGGGGCAGCAAGCCAGTGCCCCTGCAGCCCACGGCGACACTGCTGTTTCTACTGCACTATCTGCACAAGAGGCAGCAGGAGTACGTCGATCTGAGCTGGGGATCACACCCCAACTTACAGCGTAGATGTAGGCTCAGCGGAAGGTGCAACAACCCCCCCCCCCATACACCCCCCCAGCCCTCTGAGCCCTCCTGCCCCGAGGCACTGCTTCCAGATTCTGCTGGCAATTGAGCTCCCACTCAGAGGCAGACTGCCATTGCCTCTTGCCAATGGTTCGGCTGGTTCAGTGTCTGTTCCCCGCCCCCCTTCTCAGACTGTAAAACAACAACAGAATCCTCTGTGCTGAAATGCAGCTGTCTCTGGGGGGGGGAGTGTGCAACAGCTGCTTCGCAGCCATCAGCCCCGCGGCACAGTTTGGGATGGGGCAGCAGGCGCTGGACGGTGGTAAGACAATTGTATGCGATGCACACGTTTTCTGCTCCCCTCCTTTGCAAGAGGCCGGAAAGAAATGAGTCGCTGGTTAATTATCCAGGGCTCCTTTCAAATCTAGCACAAAAGGCACATGAGGAAGACGAAAAGGAGGGGGGTTAAGAGGAAGCAATTACCCACGAGGCCGGGAGTTCGTGGGACGGTCCAGAGCGATTGGGTTGTCGGTGACAGAATATGTCATAAGGGCTTGTTCCACTGATGGATTGGCTCAACTGAACTCCCCCCCGCTCAAGCTGCTGAATCATGGGGGGTTCCGGGTCTCAGGCACCCCCTGATGGGCTGTTTTATCTCCTAATCACAGGGGCAAACACATCGGTGCACAGCTGATGGGGAAGTTGCATTTACTCCTATGACCGTTGCTCTATCAGCCATATGAGCTGGCTTGTGGGCATCTGGGTCATTGCTGTGAGGCAGAAGGTGGGCTGGAGGCTTGGGAGATTGTAATTAAGGTGCATCACCCCCCAAGGGCCTTGAATTGTAAAGCAATTAATGACCCCACCTCTGGGGGAGGTAAGTGGAGACCATACCCAATATGGGGAAACTGAGGCACAAAGAGCAGCAGTGTGATTTTCCCAATACCCAAGGGGAAGTCTGTGCTCAGGATAGAAGCCAGGCGAGCTCGCTGGAGCAATAACTCATTAACTCTCCCCCCCCGGAGAATATCCACAGCATAGCATCTTCCCTCCCATGCTCATGCCCCTATCACTGGGGGAACCCAGCTTTGGGGGCGAGAGAGGACATAGGCACGCAGCTGCTAGGAACTGGGCTCAGACCCACTTAATTAATTTCACATAGGGACCAATGGTAGCGCACCTCAGCCACTAGTGAATGGAGCTGAATTCAAACCAAGGCCTTAGAAGGGAAAGGCCACAATATCCCATCCCCCAGCCTCCTGACCCAGCCATGCCGGGCACTAGATTGGAGCTGCTCCATCTAGCTGGGAAAGGCCTGGTGAACCGTTCCCCAGCCAGCCAGTCCCACTGCCATGGGGCCAGTCTGGAGGTGCACCCCCAGAAGGGAAAGGGCCAGGGACACATTCCCTGCCCCAGGGCCAGCTTGGAAGCAGGAGAGAAAAGGCTCCATAGTGGAACCTGAGTAGAGCCTCTGCCCTGGCTGTGAATCCCATCCCCTGCGCACCTGCACAGCAGTCAGTGCACACCCACGCAAAGCCCTGGTCCAGAGGCCAGCATAGGTGCTGGAGCAGAGCCCTGCGTGGGACTAGTCTTCAATCCTGCTCCCGCTATTATGGCAGCAGGTCCTGTGGGATCCCCGTCCTACTGCAGGGCTCCATTCTGGAGCTCCTCCTGCTCCCACTGCTTCTGGAAGGTCAGCTCTCGCCAAGAGGACTGGCGCAAAGCAGATCCTAAACCACCACCAGTTTGGAGGGGCTGACAACGGCTGACTCACGGAGCAATGCTGGCTGCTACAAATCCACTTGGAAGCCTTTGGGGACTAGAGAGAGATGCAGGCGGCGCTGCTCCCGCTGCGGTGGGCCTGGGACACGAGGTCTCTCTCCTGCATTAGTGTGATTAGCTCATGGAACTAGGAATAATTTATGTTTACATTGCGCTTTCCATCCCCAAGTGCTTCATGGTCTCTAGAGAAGGATCTGCCACCCACCACCAAAATGCAGCTACCTCTGCGGGGGAGCACGGCAGCTGTTTAACAACCCACACCAACACTGCATGGCAGTTTTTGGCAGAAAGCAAAGCCGAATCCTGTGTCACACACAGATTTCAAGGGAGGGCTTGGGGAGGCCAAATGGAATTTGAGCAGGACCCTGGGGCTAAGGCAGCTACTCTTGGGGACAGAGCCGTGGGATTCCAGTGATCTCACTAGAGTGTTTTATCCAAAAGGCAGATGCTGTGGGCGTACAGCTTCCCTCCCAAGCAAAGCATTGAGCTCAACAGCCCTTAACCGACAGGAGAAGTGCCCCCTTCTGGATCATCAAGGCAATTTCCCGCTGCACCCTGGGCTTTCCTTCCTGGTCTCCTCCCAGAACTAACTGGCCAGGTCACCATTCAAAGCACCTCTCGTCCTATTCAGTCTCATAACCAGACAGCTAAACTCAAGAACCCCCAGCCAGGCTAATGCACCACAGGGCTGTCCTTGCACACACCAGACATACTCAGACACCTACACACTTTAGTGGTAACACACACAGACATATTACAGCCATGCTACCATAACCCAGCACTTACACAGTTGCAAATTAACACACCTACTTTTCCACAGCGCTCCCTCCACAGGTTCTCTCAACAGTCCTGCACTGCCACTCACACACTACAGGGCCATGCTCACTAATGAACTCCCCTCTTGCAAGCTAACACACTCAGCCACACTGGAACAGGGGCACCCCCTCCAGAGCACCCCTCATGGCATGGGACAGCTCTCCAGTAACTGCTGCTTTTAGCTGAGCCCTACGTCCCAGGACTTCCTCCCTGGAGGCCCTTTATCCTAGCAAGTTCCTACTGCCTCCCCTGCCAAGGAACTCCCTACTTTCTACCCGGGGCCAACCTGTCTCCCAGAGAGAGAATTCCCTGGAACTCGGTTTGCTCAGCCCTTTTTAGGAGACCCAGGTGTTCTCAGGTAACCCATCCCATTAGCCCCACCCTCTCAGGCTGCAAGGCAACTAATTATGACACAGGTAGGACTGGTCCTGTCACCCTCTCTCTCTCACTCACACACACATCCCTGTCACCTTCCCCAGCAATCCAGCGCCCCCTGGCTGTGCATCTGGCACCTTTTCCCTATATACCACCACCAGGCAGGCCCAGCTTCATCCCCTATTCTCCAACTGCCACAAGGCCTACGGGCTCCAGGCCAGGCACCGCCCTCTCTCTTTTTCTCTTCCTCTGTCTCTCTCCCCTTCTCCCCCCGCCCCCCCCATCTCTGTGGAGCACTTCATCCTTCTCCCTGACTCAGCAGAACGCCCCAGCTCATTAATTCTGCACACATGGCCAGCCGCGTGCCTGGCCTCTTGGTAGTAAGGACCCCACTGCACTTTGGATCAGGGACAAAATGCTGAGAGAGAAGCAGCCTGTCAGCATCCTGGAAGCAGGCTCCCCTTAGGCTGGGCACTGCTGCCTGGCGGCTTCATAACTGCAGTCCGGGAGAAGCCACGAACCTCCCTCTGGAGTCTGGACACATGTCAGCCACAAGATGCCTCTTGGTCCCAGCGCCAGGGCTGCTGGGGGGCTGGCTGCCTTGGGCTGATGGTTATTGGCCCAGCTGAGAATATGCCCCAGTTGATTCAGGGCTCACGAACAGCCAGGTCTGTTCTGGTCTCACTCACGTAACTCAGAGCTGAGAAACGGGTTGTTTTGGCCAAGAAGATTTGTGCCTCTCTCTAGGGGTTGCAGTGATTCTACAGGGCAGGGGCAGGGGCAGGGCCAGGCAGGCACAGGAGAGCCAGTGTCCATATTTGGTGGATTCAATGGCCCTGCAGTATAGAGATGACACCCGTGCCAGGTGGGTGCGGTGACCCTGCAGTACAGAGTCAGTGTGGGTAGCAGGCAGATCAAAATGCTTTACAACCATTCATTAACAAACTCACCCTGTGAGATCATCACCCCCATTTTACAGATGGGAAAACTGAGGCCAAACTGTAAATCAGCTGCAGACTCAGGAAGAGAACACAACAGTCCTGATTCTCAGCGTTACGCTCACACCGCTAAGCACAGCTTCTTTGTCCAAGTAATGAAAAGCAATCTATGCAGGGAACCCCCTACCCCTCATGCATTGCCTGCCCTGCCCCCCAGATGCCAGGCAGTGACGGCCTTAGAGCCCAGGGCTGCTGCAGGCAGAGACTCACATAATAAAGGAGTTCGGTCCACCCTTCCATGGTGATACACTGGAAGACAGTCAGCACAGCAAACAGGATGTTATCGAACTGCGTGATCCCGTAATTCGGGCCTTCCCAGTACTCACGGCATTCGGTCCCATTGGGGCACATGCGGGCTGGTTCTTCTGTCCCACATGGAACATCGACCTTGATTTCGCCTGCAGGGCGGGAAAAGAAAAAGGACTGATATCCCGATGGCAGCCCTGCAAAAGTCAGGTAACCCCATGGCTGGCGGGTAACCTCGCGTCACAGAGCTAATCCGAGGGCTGGTGGGTAACCCCACAGAAGCCAAGGGCTTCTCCCTACATGGCCCCTTGCGCTTGTCAAAGAGCTGATGTAGTAACGCTACCAAGCCCTTCCCGAATCCTTTCGCTGGAAGACCCCAATGTGGGGCACAGGAATTGCGTGCAAAGAGAAAGCAGCTGACGTTCAGGAGCCTGGCATCCAAGGAGCCAGCCTGGTCTCTAAAAGGGAGGGGGAATGGACAGAACCCCTGTCGCAAGGTATCAGGAAGGAGCCCTGAACCTGCTCCTGCTGGAGTCAGTGGCAGCAGGACTGGGCCCTGTGCTCCACGGGGAAGGAAGCGTTGGGGTACCTGGTCATCCCCACACATGCCATGCCATGCAGCCCTCCTGTGTACAGCGCTGGCAAGCTCCCTCCTCAGGAGCCGAGCGTCAGGATCCCAGACACACTCCCTCTCTGAAGGGGACTGGGGCCCCCACGCTCCAGACCCTTCCCCTCCTATTTCTCTGACCCTCGGCTTAGGGTGACCAGATGTCCCGATTTTATAGGGACACTCCTGATATTTGGGACTTTATCTTATATAGGTGCCTATTACTCCCACCCCCCGTCCTGATTTTTCACACTTGCTGTCTGGTCACTCTACCTCGGCACCACAGCATCTGAACATCTTATAGTCATCCCTTGACCTACTAGCCACCACCCTGGGGTATTACCCCATTGCACAGATGGGGAGCAGAGGCACAAATGACTTGCCCAGTTACACAGGGAGGCCATGGTTAAGCCAGGAACTGGATCGGGGTCTCCTGGATCCTGGTCCAGCATCTCTTCTTCTACACCCAAAGCAGGGAAGGTCCCTCTCTACAGTGCCTTAGGGAGACCCCTCCTGGGACCCTGAGCTGAGGTCCAGCCCCTGACTCCCAGACCCCCTGTCCTGGCGCAGGGAGGGGCACTGAGTGCTGGTTCCCTCCAGCTCGGTAGCCGGGATTTGCAAATACAAATCAGAGCCACCTCTCTCGTGTCTGCTGGGAGAGTCAGACCCTGCAGGTGCTTCCTCCGTCCCCCTCTCCTTCCCTCCCCCAACCCCCTTCTCGATGACATGGCCGCGTTGCAGAAATAGCTCTCCCTCAATTAACACCATCTCCGTCAGGGGAGACAAATAATTAGGCCATTCCATATTGAGCGCAGGCCAGGGGCCCAGGGAGGAGCGGGAAAGAGAATAGTGGGGATGATAGGCAGATTCCAGCCCCACACCCTGAGACACTTGGCCAGGGAAGGTGCTGTCACCCTTTGGCTGGGTTGCTGCCCACAAGGCCGGTGCCGGGTTCATACCGCCCTCTCTCACACACAACAAGGACTGGGATTTTCCAGCTGAGGCGCTTCAAGCCATTTACAGATGTTCCTTCATCTAGCCTTGATCCATGTCAACATGACCTCCACATGGTAGAGGGGGAAACTGAGGCACAGAGAGGGGAAGTGACTTGCCTGAGGCCACACACCAGGTCAGTGCCAATGCTTGGACTCGAACCCAGATGTCCTGGCTCTCTGTTCGCTGCTCTAGTCCTTAGACCATTTTCCCTCTAAGAGTTGGGAGTAGAACCGCCAAGTCTCAAACATCCTGCTCTATGCCCAACCCCCTCCGAGAGCGGGGATTAGAACCCAGGTGTCCTAGCTCCCAGACCCCTGCTAGACAAACATTCCTCCCTATGTGGAACCAGCATGCAAGTAAAGGGAGCTTGTGCTGGCAATTCCCTGCGTCACTCACCTACGGGACCCCCGATCCGAACGCAGGGGACAGGGGATGCGGGCACTGGACCTACCTGTCACCGAGTCAAAGCAGGTGGTGTGAAATTTTCCCATATAAAATTCTAATCCTATGATTGCAAAAATAAGGATTGCAAAAAACAAGAGTAGGCCAATTTGTAGCAGAGGTATCATAGCCTTCATGATGGACTTCAGAACAACTTGTAAACCTGGGGCGGAAGAGAGGGAGACAGGGTGTCAGACGGCAGCTCCCACAGCAAAGGCAGGACCCTGGAATTCTGGGGCCCCGGAGCAGCGAGGAGAGAGTCCCTCACTGCACAGTTGTGTGGGGACCACACCAAAGACCCTGTGCACCCAAACCAGGAGGGCAGTAGATCCGTTAGTTAGATTGGAAACTCTCTGGCCAGGCTTATCTTTTTGTTCTGTGTTTGTACAGCACAATGGAGGCGCTACCATAATATACCTAATAGACGTACCGCACCCAGCACAATGGGGTCCTCTCCATGACCAGGGCTCCTACACACTGTCACAATCAAGCATCACAGAAGGGGTCATCCCCTTCTAGGCAGCACTGGGGAGACACCCCCCACTCCCACCCCCCGCAAGTGGGGCCATTTGGTTTTGGACTCTTAGGTCCCTGACTAATGTTTGCAGACTGAGAAATGCTTCAGAGACCAGCAGCAGCCACTCTCTGAACACACAAGGTCAGACAAGCTCTTCTAAAACCTTTCTCTGCAGCAGCTCCTGCCAGATCCCAGCTTCAGTATGAGAGTACAGGGCAGCCGTTGGGAGCTGGGTCCCATTGGGGGATGACAGAGCCCAGGGCTGGGAGCTGGGTCCCATGGGGAGGTGACAGGGCCTGGGGTTAGGTGCTGGGTCCCATAGGGAGGTGGCAGGGCCTGAGGTTGGGTACCGGGGCTCACTGGGGTATAACAAGCCCAGGGTTGGGTGCTGGGTCCCATAGGGAGGTAACAGGGCCTGGGGTTGGGTGCTGGGTCCCATGAGGAGGTGGCAGGGACCTTTGGCTGGATCCCAGGTCCCATGGGGAGCACACGGACTAACTCACTTACTTGGGATCCCCGACACCAGCTTTAGCGGCCGGAGCACACGAACTGCCCGCAGTGTTCGCAGGTCAAAGTCGGAGCCGACTTTCGCCAAGATGCTGCAAGAGATGAAGGGGAGAGAGACAAAATAAGGGGCGTGCTGGGAAGTGAGGCCACCTGCCCTGAGAGGGGAAAGCTCCCCTCTGAGAGGAACATTGTAATTTTGCCACATGAGGGGGGAAGAAAGGCATGTGGGGATGGGGCTACAGTGGGACCTGGTGGAAAGAAGGGGTTGGGCAGCCAAGACCCTCAGGGTCAAATTCTACCCTCACATAAGCAAGTCAACAGAGCTGGGAACAGAGCCCAGGAGACCTGACTCCCAACTCCCCCTGATCAGACCACTAGCTTTCACGCCTCTCCCCGAGCCAGGGAGAGAACCCAGGAGTCCTGCTGTTACCAGCTAAAGTGAAGGGCGCCTGCTTGATGAAAAATAAAATCATCATCATCTACTTATTTCTTGAGCACATTCCTTCCACGGATCCCAAACTGCTTCCAGCAGAGGAACACGCAGGGATAACTTGCTCAGCACCGAGGGGCGCAGCAGCTGGTTAACAGCGCAGGGCAGTACCGCACAGCTGCTCCGGAAGTGAATGATCCAATCTCCATGTGAAAACCCAGGGGGAGTGGAAGGAGGCAGAATGCAATTATCTGTCTTGACATTTGGCCAGAATATTGGAGCTAACGCCCCAACTCTTAGGAAAAGTGCCACAGGATCCCAGGAGCAAAAGCTGACAGAAGCTTGATTTCATGTCATCCACGAAGGGGGCCATCCTGCATCACCTCAGTCCCACTGGGAATGTCACTCTACTCCCTGGCACCACGCGAAGGCAGTGGGGGCAGCGCTGACTGACTGGGAAGAGCGCTCCCCCATCTCAGCCCCTGGGTTTTCCTTGGAGGTTTTCCAGGCCTGCATATACCTAGCCTGTGAATTCAGACAGGATCATAGCGCAGATGGCCTCAGTGGTTATAA
Source organism: Emys orbicularis (assembly GCF_028017835.1). Classification (NCBI taxonomy): domain Eukaryota; kingdom Metazoa; phylum Chordata; order Testudines; family Emydidae; genus Emys; species Emys orbicularis. The sequence goes on along the minus strand of NC_088701.1, from coordinate 2,784,380 downwards.
CCAGCCCGGTTATAACACACAAACCTGTTCAGACCGTAGCACTGAGCATTTCAGATCAGACCCATAACTGGTTTCATCAGCCCGGTATCTAGACTAACAGGCATTAACTCCAGTGACCTGGCCATATTCCAAGTCAGATTTTGCTTCCTTAAAATGCTTCCCTGCAGTTTCAGTCGGATACAGGATTCTCCATTACCGCCTGACCTAAACTCTTGAGTAGCGTTGCTGTGTGGGTGTTAGCAGCAGCCACCTTCTACCCTAGAAGTGGCTGCATTTCAGTGCTGGGTGAGCCATCCCAGTACAGTGTTGCGGTGAGGCTGTTAAACAGCTGCTGCTTTCACCCCACCCAGAAGTGGCTGCACTTCGAAGGAAAGTGAATTGTTCCATATTTAGATCTCTTGGGATGAAAATGGCTCTGGAAATGGGAGTTAATCTAGCTCTGTGTTTGTCTCTTTCTTATGATAATTAAAAGCTGAATCACAGGGGTTCAATAAGTAACTCTGCCTACAAAGCTTTTATTCCTCCTGGCTACGAGACATGAATCAGCAAAAGGCACAACTACAGAGAGAGGGGCGTGGGTGAGAAAAGGATAGATCCACACACTTCCAGCCCTCTACACAATGGGCCGTAGTTCAGAGACACTGCCGCCTGGGCTCCCATTGCCAGCGCCAGCTTTAGACCTTGGTGGATGCAGGAAGGGAAGGGGATGCTGGGATAGGGACCCCCGGCATGAGGGTTACAAAGGATTTGGGGGCACATTTGGGGGGTTATGCCCTCATTTCAGACACTTCTCTGCTGCCCAGGTGCAAGCTCCTGTCCCAGATACCCCTGCACTGTTACACACCCAGCACACACCCCTGCTGCCCCGTCATACCCCAGTGCCTCCGATCCAAACCCTGCCTGACTGTCCCTTCCTTCCTGCGGGCCCATCAGTCATTCATGGGCCTTAGTGCCGCTCCTGAAAACACCTGCCCAGATATGAAACGTTTGCTGTCCTTGCAGCTCACCAAGGGTTTGGAACACCAGTGCGCTAACCTGGGGACATTCCCCCCAACATCTCCCCACCAAAGCTTTAGGGTCCAGATCCGCTGGGAGGCAGATCATGATCAGCTCGAGGGTTGCTCATGTCTAGAACCAGGCCTCTTTTAAACACATCCCGAAGAGATTAAAACTGTGTCACAAGCCTCCTGTGGCAGTGTGGTACTCAGATTTGGTTCACAGATGAGAAAATGCACTCCTCTAGGATGCCGTATCAGTGTGGTTGTGTGTCTGGCATTCACGCTCTAGGGTGCCGTATCCATGTAGTTGTGTGTCTGGCATTCGCGCTCTAGGGTGCCGTATCCGTGTAGTTGTGTGTCTGGCATTCGCGCTCTAGGGTGCCGTATCCGTGTAGTTGTGTGTCTGGCATTCGCGCTCTAGGGTGCCGTATCCGTGTAGTTGTGTGTCTGGCATTCGCGCTCTAGGGTGCCGTATCCGTGTAGTTGTGTGTCTGGCATTCGCGCTCTAGGGTGCCGTATCCGTGTAGTTGTGTGTCTGACATTCGCGCTCTAGGGTGCCGTATTTGTGTGGTTGCGTGGCTGGCGCTCGCGCTCTAGGATGCCGTATCTGTGTGGTTGTGTGATTGGCGCTCGCGCTCTAGGATGCCGTATTTGTGTGGTTGTGTGTCTGGCGCTCGCACTCTAGGATGCCGTATCTGTGTGGTTGTGTGGCTAGTGCTCGCGCTCTAGGATGCCGTATCTGTGTGGTTGCGTGGCTGGCGCTCGCGCTCTAGGATGCCGTATCTGTGTGGTTGTGTGGCTGGCGCTCGTGCTCTAGGATGCAGTATCTGTGTGGTGGTATGGCTGGCGCTCACGCTCTAGGATGCCGTATCTGTGTGGTTGTGTGGCTGGCGCTCGCGCTCTAGGATGCCGTATCCGTGTGGTTGTGTGGCTGGCGCTCGCGCTCTAGGATGCCGTACCTGTGTGGTGGTATGGCTGGCGCTCGCGCTCTAGGATGCCATATCCGTGTGGTTGCGTGGCTGGCGCTCGCGCTCTAGGATGCCGTATCTGTGTGGTTGTGTGGCTGGCGCTTGTGCTCTAGGATGCCGTATTTGTGTGGTTGTGTGGCTGGCGCTTGCGCTCTAGGATGCTGTATCCGTGTGGATGTGTGTCTGGCGCTCGCGCTCTAGGATGCCGTATCCGTGTGGTTGTGTGGCTGGCGCTCACGCTCTAGGGTGCCGTATCCGTGTGGTTGTGTGGCTGGTGCTCGCGCTCTAGGGTGCCGTATCCGTGTGGTTCTGTGTCTGGCGCTAGCGCTCTAGGATGCCGTATCCGTGTGGTTGTGTGGCTGGCGCTCGCGCTCTAGGATGCCGTATCCGTGTGGTTGTGTGTCTGGCGTTCGCGCTCTAGGATGCCGTATCCGTGTGGCTGTGTGGCTGGCGCTCGCGCTCTAGGATGCCGTATCCGTGTGGTTGCGTGGCTGGCGCTCGCGCTCTAGGATGCCGTATCTGTGTGGTTGTGTGGCTGGCGCTCGCGCTCTAGGATGCCGTATCTGTGTGGTGGTATGGCTGGCGCTCCTGCTCTAGGATGCCGTATCTGTGTGGTTGTGTGGCTGGCGCTCGCGCTCTGGGATGCCGTATCTGTGTGGTTGTGTGGCTGGCGCTCGCGCTCTGGGATGCCATATCTGTGTGGTTGTATGGCTGGCGCTCGCGCTCTAGGATGCCGTATCCGTGTGGTTGCGTGGCTGGCGCTCGCGCTCTAGGATGCCGTATCTGGGTGGTTGTGTGGCTGGCGCTCGTGCTCTAGGATGCCGTATTTGTGTGGTTGTGTGGCTGGCGCTCGCGCTCTAGGATGCCGTATCTGTGTGGTGGTATGGCTGGCGCTCCTGCTCTAGGATGCCGTATCTGTGTGGTTGTGTGGCTGGCGCTCGAGCTCTGGGATGCCGTATCTGTGTGGTTGTGTGGCTGGCCCTCGCGCTCTAGGATGCCGTATCTGTGTGGTTGTGTGGCTGGCGCTCGCGCTCTAGGACGCCGTATCTGTGTGGTGGTGTGGCTGGCGCTCGCGCTCTAGGATGCCGTACCTGTGTGGTGGTATGGCTGGCGCTCGCGCTCTAGGATGCCGTATCTGTGTGGTTGTGCTGTTGGGTGATGTTTGCAGCCTGAGGGGTGGCTGTACCTGCCTTGTGCAGCCCTGTTTCCATTGGTCCCAGTTCCGTGAAACGCTGCCCCATCCAGCCCAGCCCTAACCAGGGTCTGACTCTGCAGCAACTCCACTGAGCTCAATGGCCTCGCTCCTGCTTTACACCCGAGCAGAGTCAGACCCAACAATCCCTGCAGCTTCCACTCTAAAATCAAGCTGCTGCCTGCTGTGTGGCTGGCCGACCAAGCGGTGGCGCCTGCCCACAGTGGCACAGCCCTCAAAGCCAGCAGGAGACAGAGGCAGGTTAGATTCAGGAACTGACAGGCGCTTCCCACGGGCTTCTGCATTTTGCTATTTTTAATTACAGAATTAGCAAGGCCACCACGGCCTTTGATGCCTTTACATACGATCGTCAGGACTGTATTTATAGAAGCGTTGCACGTTGATGTTAACAGCTTCTCCCATAAAAGCATCGGGGGTGAAGCTGCTCTCACCTCCCTGGAGCTGGGAAGGAAAAGGTGGCAGGATGCATTCAGAAGGGGACAGCAAGATGATGGCACCCTGGGGAAGTATGAAAATCTTCCCTGCAGCAGGGATCCAGGGTAATCCTAGCTCGCCGTCCTTCCAACCCAAAGAACATAATCGGATATACAGAGTATATGCCAGGATCACCGAAATGCAGCCTCCTCTGGGGTGGGGCATAGTAGCTGTTTAAAAGCTGCGCAATAATGGTCTACTGGAATATCAGTGCTGAAATGTAGCCACCTCTGGGGTGGGGCACAGCAGCTGTTTGACAATGCATAGCAATACTACAAAGGATTTGCTCATCAAATGACGAAATGCAGCCATTTTTGGGAATGGAGGCGACATGACCATTTAACTGGGTTACGCAATAGTTTTGTCACTCTGCCTAAGCATTTCTAATTGGACCATCACCATGAATGGGGCTGTGAAATGAATGGGATTACCACATCTAACTGCAGCAGAGGGACACAATGGAAGTACTGGTGAGTCAGGATCTGGCTGGGACTTCACACTTAGCACCTCCATCAGGAGCTTTAATAGACACACATAGTCAAGACCTTGGTTGGTACGTCTCATTCTATGGATAGCAACACGCTGGACCACTGTGGTCAAACCCCCTGAAACACATCACTCCCTGCCTCACCCTTAGCTGTCTCCCATCCACCCTACAGACCCAGCATGATGCTACTTCGCTCACAAGCAATGCTAGGGTCACAGCACAAGTGGTATCACAGGATTATTAAGAAAAAGTGAAAACAGGTGTAGGGGATCGACTGAAACATTGTCCAAACAAGACAGCATCACGCAAAAGCAGCTAGAAGCAGCCAATTCTCCATCGCTCAGCACCTTTAATCAAGACTGGATGTCTTTCTAAAACATACCCCCTAGTTCAAACAGGAATGGGTTCTCTGGCCTGTGTGCCGCAGAAAATCAGACTCGATAATCAGAACGGTCCCTTCCGGCCCTCAAATGTATGAAATAAGGCTTCATAGCAGGACCCTGCTGTTTCTTCTGTGGGGTCTAGATCTGGGGTGTGGGTTTTAAGAACAGGTTAGACCAACACAGGTCAGGGGTGGTCTAGATATTCTTAAACCTGTCCCAGTGTGGGGGGAGGGACTACATGACCTCATGGGGTCCCTTCCATACCTATATTTCTTTAATTCAAGTCCAACCCCAGTGCGAAGTAAATCTGATCCTTAACATCATATGTATTATAATCCAAGGTGTTTGTAGCCGGGGGAGAAGGATTTTCAGCCTGACAGTGGCCATTTGGTCTGTTCTTGTCGATTGTACTGATTGAATGGTGCCAAAATCTCCACGGCCTGATTCTCCTCTCACTTAGGGCCGTCAGAAGTTAATCACACACGCACCATTGTCCCCGACCCTCTCTGGCCAAAGGGATCCAAGGGCCCACTAGGTGTACTGAGCCGAGGGGGGTGGGAACCGGAGCATCTTAGAAGGCCAGGTGGAAGTCCAGAGCCTGACTGGAGGGGTGAGGAGGCCATGAGAATGGAGAGCCATTGGGGTGGGTCTAACAGGAGCCGTAGGACACTATCTGCTGAAATAGGGACTTTTAGGGTATGTATACGCTGCAGCTGGGAAGGTGGCTCCTTGCCTGGGCAGACAGCCGTGCCCTAGCTCTGCTCAAGATACCACACTAAAAACAGCAGTGTGGACGCTGTGTCGTGGGCAACAACTTGGGCTAGCCACCGGAGTCCACGCCCACCCGAGCCTTCCCCCATGCTGCAACATCTGCACTTCACTTGTCAGATGTGCGTTTGAGCAGGGCGAGTGCAGGTCTTTCTCCCCGGGCTGGGAGGCACGCGCCCAGCCCCAGTGTAGACGTCTCTGGCAGGGAATCAAAGCCAGCTGGGACAAAGGGCTGTCCAGTCGAACCGCCCCTGGCTCTGTGGCCAATAGAAAGCGAAAGCTGGGCCACCCTCACCAAGACCTCTTTCAGGAGGGCCCTGTCACAAACCCGAGAGACAGAGTCCCCGGGACCAATGGCTTGACTGGGCCTTGCTGGAGAGGGCGATGGGGTTGGACTCCCACAGATAGTGGGATTCTCATACCCTGGGAGGACACCAAGACTTCTGTGTATAATGTTCTTCCTGGGCACTTTGGGGTGGGGGCATGCCTTATAAGCATCTTCAGGATTTCTCATAGGAAGAAATAGAACCCAAGCGTCTTGACCCACAGGCCTCTGCTCTAACCACTACAGACGCTCCCCGACTTACGCAAGCGTTCCGTTGCGGAACGCCGTGCGTAACTCGAATTTTGCGTAAGTCAGAAACGTATACCCGACAATTACGCAACAACAACAACAACAACAACAAAACCACACTCCTATTTCTAGCTTATGGAACTTTTTCCGTAAGTGCAGATTTGCATAAGTTGGGTTTGCATAACCCGGGGGGGGCATCTGTAGCCCCTCCCAGAGCTGGGAATAGAACCCAGGAGTCCTGACACCTAGTCCCTGCTCTAACCACAAGAGCCCATTCTCTCCCCCACCATCATTGAGGTAGCCGGGAGTAGCTATGCTGCCTGCTGCTTATCCTGTCTCTGTCATGCCAGAGGGTCTCTTCCCATTTACCAGATCTCCATAGCAACTGGCCATTTCCCATTCACACAGTCTCCAGGGTTACCTTCCTGTGCTCATTCATGCCTGTTGCCTTGGTGACAAGCCCCATCTCATTGACACAATCAGCAGCCTGTGTGTGTGATGGGTGGCGGAAAATGTGCCTTCCCTGGAACCCCGGGGCAGATGGTGGAATGAAGGGGGAGAGGCCTGGGAGAGGAGAGCGCTACCATTGCCGGTATCGTTCAGTGATGGCACTCCCCTGCTACCTCTCCCCAGCTAAGGACAGGGGAGTACCGCCACTCCTTGGAGGGGAGGCCATTAAGGATCTGCCTCCATACGGATGCTCTCCTCCCTGGGTGAGCGCCGCTCCCAATGCGGGGGTGCAGTGCTGCTCGCAGCTCTGTGTTCTCAAGCTGCTACACCAAAGTCCTGACCAGTTGTGGTCATTAAAGATGCTTCTCAAGTGTCTGGCTGTTAACCCGGCCGGCCAGTTCCCCTCTGTCTCTCCACAATTCCATGTGCTACTTCAACTGCATACAGGATCCTCCTTCACTTCCTGTCCCAAAGAAACAACAGTTCAAATGCCAACTGCAGAGTAGTGGTCTCGTCTTTAGTGTTTGCATACAACTCTAGGCAACAGATTTTTCTACCCAAATCCTCTCTCTCTATCTATCCATCCCTACACATCCACCCCACCCCGCAGTTATAATCTCTCTCTCTAATCCGCTGTAGTTTACATTTTTACATAGCACAAATCATCAGAGTATCTAGGCTCCCAATTCTGTCCTGGTTGCTCTTACCACAGTCTTGTTGGAGCTATCTAAGAGGGATGATGACAGGGCATGTGAGCAGCACGGATGTTGTTTCAGAAACACAGCTCTCTGCAAGAGTGGGGGTCTGTGACAGCCCCTCAGCTTGGTGTCAAGAGGATACATTCTCCATGGAGCAGAGCCCCCAGGCCAACCTGATCGGTTTGTTGGAGGGACCTTGTGTGACACCAGACGAGTTACAGCTTTGTGATGTTCATGGGTGAAAAGGGGAGCAGGATTTGGCCTGTGTGTGTGACCCCGCATGGCAGGTGTGCGCAGCACCAGTGCAGGTACAAATATGTAGGGCAGCAGGCATGAAAGGGTGTGTGGGTGTGTACACACAGTGAGGCAGGTGTGCAGGGGTATATGGACAATGTGCCCAATGTGAATACAGTGCAGCACAAGCGTGAGGGCACGTGGAATTGTGCCCAGTGTGGAGATGGCAGGAGTGGAAAGCTAAGTGGACATGGCATTGCGTACGGATGTAGTGCATGCGGTGGGAGCGGGGACGTCATGCCCAACATGAAGGCACTGTGCTTTGTACAAACACACTGTGGAAGGTGTTGGAGGGCAGGTGGTGTCGTGCCCAGTGTGCGTACAGCGTGGCAGGGACACAAAGGTATGTGTGAACACAGCGCTATGAAGGGCCCTGCCAGGAGTTGGTGTCAAATATTGTTTCATGTTTTCATATAGAGACATGCTCTACGTCGGGTGCTGGGAAAGGGGCAGCGTGGGGGGAGGTTGCGTGCTGACGTGTGGGCATGCGCTCTGTGTGACTGGGTGTAGGGAGTTTGCTCTGGAGGTCAGATTTTCAAAAGCTCTGCTCCCAGCAGCTCCATTTTCCAAACAGTCCAGCACCCAACGTGCACCTAAGAGGTGGGACTCAACAGAGACATTTATAAGTTGTCTACATGGGAGCAGAGCAGGGCCACCTTCTTCCACTGCAAGGGCAGGAGCTGTAGCTTCCTGTGTGTTCAGACAACACCTGGCGTAACACCCCCGATCGAGAGAACCTGCGCTCTACTGCAAACTGAAAGTGCAGGAATACTGATGAGCATATAAACCTTGTGTGCCTGTGTGTGTGAGTGCACAAGTGTGTGTGAAATGTGTGTGCATTCTGGGAGCTTGTGTGTGTGTGTGTGTGTATACACTCCATGTCCTTGTGTGTGTGCATGTGTGTGTCTGCACGCGTGTGAACTCCATGTGTCTGTGTGTGTGCATGTGTGTGTCTGCACACGTGTGAACTCCATGTGTCTGTGTGTGTGCATGTGTGTGTCTGCACGCGTGTGAACTCCATGTGTCTGTGTGTGTGTATGTGTGTGTCTGCACACATGTGAACTGCATGTGTCTGTGTGTGTGCATGTGTGTCTGCACATGTGTGAACTCCATGTGTCTGTGTGTGTGCATGTGTGTGTCTGCACGCGTGTGAACTCCATGTGTCTGTGTGTGTCTGCACGCATGTGAACTCCATGTGTCTGTGTGTGTGCATGTGTGTGTCTGCACACATGTGAACTGCATGTGTCTGTGTGTGTGCATGTGTGTCTGCACACGTGTGAACTGCATGTGTCTGTGTGTGTGCATGTGTGTGTCTGCACACGTGTGAACTCCATGTGTCTGTGTGTGTGCATGTGTATGTCTGCACACGTGTGAACTCCATGTATCTGTGTGTGTATGTACGTACTCTGTGTGCCTGTGTGGGAATGCACATGTCAGTGTGCGCGGGCGTGAACTCTGTAGGCCCATGTGAGTGTGAGAGCTCCGTGTGCCTGTCCATGTGGACACCCCTGTGTGCGCAGCGCAGGCTGTTGGTGTGAGTGGCTGCACTTGCCCCATGCCCTTGTTGCAGGCAGGAAGGGGAGAAGCTGGGATTAGAACATGAGTTCTGCCCTGTGCCAGAGTCCTGCAGCCCTGGGGCTCTGTCTGGCAGGGCCTTTCCCTTCCTCAGGTTATTGCTCCTTTCCTCCCACATCCGCTCTGTCCTTTTCCTCCTTGTTCTGGCTCCCTTCCCCCTCTCTCATTTCACAATCCCTCTTTCTTGCTTCCCCCAGCAGAGCTCCAGCCACAGCGGAGAACAACGGAACAGACGCTGCTGCGGCCTCCCTCCCTCCCCCTTCCTTTCACACTCCTCCTTTCTCACTCACTCACTCACTCCCCTTGTTCTTTCTCTCTCTTCTGTTCTCCTTCACACACTGAGGCAAAGGGCACCTGGCATAGCCTATGCCCTCCCCGCACATGACAACCCCCCCATACTCCAGCAGAGCCCCCTGCCCTGGGGACCCCCTCAGCAGCTCCAGGCAGGCTGTTTCATATTGAATGATGTTGCTCTGGACGGAGACAAATGACCCAACCATGCATGGCAATGGGACAAGATCCACCCACCTGGCCGGGGATGCCAAATCCCCCTGGCAGCTGTCCCTGCTCCTCCCTGGCCCCACCTGCATGGACCGTGGTGTACCAGTTCTGAGAAATCAGCCCTGCAAGCCGCCTGGGGCAGCGAGATTGGGGAGTCCATCAGAGAGCCTCCCCCCAAAGCCATCCCATTAGCACAGCCTCCTGCCCCTCGTACTCGCCTGTCCTCCCACATACACCACGGCCCCCCACCCCCTGGGCCAATGCACGGTGCAGGCACTGAGTAGATCTCACTATATCAATTTCCTGCCATTGCTGAGTCTCGGGCACTGGCAGCATCTCGGTGCCTCCAGTTCTCTGCCTGTGGCACACAACAGCTTAGTCTCCTGAGAGCCGGGATCCTTTCGTCTAATCCCAGTTGCTGGGCTTGGTGTGTGGGCGCTGGGGGTGACCTGAGATAGACAGGAGGTCACGCTAGGGGAGCTGATGGTTCCTTCTGGCCTTGAATTCTCTCACTCCTGCAGCCGGAGCGGACTCTGACAATCATCCGTACAGTCATTTCCCAGCGCTTTGTCCGCCAGCCCCGTGTGCCAGGAGTTCGGGAGGGGGCGGGTCTCAGCCCAGATGCTATTGACCAGATGTCCATGTCACAAACCCCCCCAGCACCACTGGTGCAAACCAGCCCCCTTGCCAGCAGCTTTAGCAGAGACAGCGGACAGGCCACAGAGACGGAGCTTCCTCTACCATCCGAGGGGGGGGAGGGTCCCTCCATTGCAGGGCTGAGACAGAGACAGACAGAGGGGTGTGTATGGAGCTGGCTGGATAGATAGATCAATCCATCGATCCATCCATCAGCCTTGTTGTACATTTCCCAGAGGCACTGCCTTTGTGACCCTTCCTTTCACCTCAGGCTCAGTGCTGTCCTCCCCCGCCTGTGGACGATCTCTCCCCCTAGGCGTTAGCAGGTACCCGGAGCCACCTGCAGTGATGGGCACAGACAGGTCTGGGGCAGGTCCCTGCTCAGAGCAGAGGATCCTGGAGGGACCTTGCGGGAGAGGGCACAGCATGGGCGGGGCCAGGGCCTGGCCTATTATATCCGCCTTCCATCTGGGCAGACAGATATCCCCCCATTAACCCTTACCCTAACCCTAACCCTGTCAGTGTGCTCCAGCCGTGTCCTGGAGACACCCTGCTACGGGGGAGTTCTCAGCCTCTGTGAAGGCTACCCAAGCAGGGGAGAGGCACTGTGGTGGGGTCCCTGTGCCATCCCCCGCCCCATTCCCCCCAATCTGGACTCTACATCATCCTCAAACCCCACTTGGCCCACTCCTCCTCCCCACCTGGTACTTCCTGCACATCCCCAGGGCACACCTGCTCCACATTCATTGCTCCCTGTGCCCCCCAGTCCCGACTGCCCCCCTGGTCCTTGCCATCCAGAGCTCTGAGCAAGTGGCGATCAAAGTAAATGTGGGGTGGGGAGGGTCTGGTAAGCGCCGCTCGAGGACCCAGAACAGGGGAAGCAGCAGAAACGAATGGAAGTGACACGATCAGACGGGCAGCCGGAGACGCAAAGAGACAGAAAGTGAGAGCCACAGCCTGAGACAGGCAGAGGAACTAGGGCAGACACTGTGGGCAGGGCAGGAGTCCTACAACCTGCGGTGGCTACAGGATCTCGCAGAGCCTCAGGCGACGGCACGACCAGCCTGCCTGGACCCTATGCAGAATTGGGCACAGAGAGAGAGACGACAGGGCCTGATCCCCCTTTGCCATAAGGTCCCCAGCACCACCACCAAGTGCAGGGCGCAGATCAGGGTGGATCAGGGACAGGAGACGGTGACACTGGTGCCTGCCTCTGCCTTGGTTATTTCCTGGCTGCGGCAAGGCCCACACAGCTCTGAACCAGCCCCAACAGCGCCAGAACAGGGAGACACAGGGCCAGCTCCCATTGGTCCCAGGCTAGACTGCAGCAGCCCAGAGACAAATCTGGGCCTTAAGTGAATGAAGCCATTTACTGAAGCCAAGATATGAGACACTGCAACAGATTGAGAGAGAGAGAGAAGAGAGATGCATGAAAAAAAAAGAGTGTGTCTGGGAAAGGGGGAGCGAGCGATCACAATGAGAAAAGAGGGGTGCGAAACAGCAAGAGGGAAGACAGAAAGGGGAAATGTGGAGAGAGGGAGAAAGGTCACGGCGCCTTTCTGCAAGGTCCCTTTAAGAGGCACTACCCTGCCGAGTCGTTAGATGCAGCAGCCTTTTGATTCATCAGCAGAATCCAGAGCTGTGTTTCTGTTCAGCTTTGATCGGGCCGGGCTGACATTTTGAGCATCTAGACAGGGACTAATCAAAGGCTCTGGTGAGCAGAGGGGGCGAGGGCTCTGGGAGCTGGACAATGCAGGGTTAGGATGCCGGACGAACGCCTCCCGGCAAGCCCTCAGGAAGCAGCGGCCATGGGAACGGGCTGTGCCAGCAGATAAGGATTTAGGGTGAAACCCAACAGGGGCCCTTGGAAGGCTCGGTCTGGAAAAGAATCGAACTCAGAGTCCAAAAAGCCTCGGTGCTGAGGAGGAGGGATGGGCTTGTGGCTAAGGCACTGGGCTGGGACTCAGACAAGCAGGGGTTCGATTTCCCGGCTCTGCCACAGACAGTGAGCAAGTCACGCTATGCCTCAGTTTCCCCATCAGTTATGATGACTTTCCTATGGGAATGTTAATTCCTCAGTGTCAGCTAGCGGGGGACAGGGGTTAGCTGGATAGACTAGCCTGGGACCCAGCATTAGGGCTTAGAGCTTCCACAGGCACTAGCGGGTGATAGGCTCACAGCGGCTGCGGAAGCAGTACCACCAGCATCACACCCTGATGCTAGCCAGGCTGCACCTCACCGAAGCCAAGGGCTGTAGTCAGGAGCCAGGATCTGTCTGCGGGGGCCTGCACACATGGAAAGCGGTCACCCCGTCAAGGAAAGAGAGACACGTGCTGATGGGGATCCAGAGTCATTCTCACTACCTGGGACCCAAGAGGAGAGGTGGCTGCTCCACCCATTGGTGACTTTAGAGCACAGAACCAATCAAAGGAAACTCTCTTTCCAACGGCAGGTAGTCAGCCCCGGGAAACCCAAGAGAGAAGGGGAAGGGGAGACGATGAGGTGGACAGACAGATAGCGTGGGGTATATGGAAAGAGAGAAGTGGGTACACATGGCAACAGATAAACAGAGTAGATAGACAGATGTCCTCAGGTCAGATACCAAGAGTGAACTATTAAAGGACCATTCAACTCTGTGGCCATTGATAACTTTGGCTCTGCAGGGAAGATCAGGGTAATCAACTCTGATGGCACCCGGCCTGGGTTGATCACCACAGGGGTCAGGAAGGACTCCACCCTGCCCCACTGCGCTGGAAAAGAAGTGGTTGCTTTCCTCCGAAGCATGAGGTATTGGCCACTGCTGAGGGCAGGATAATGAACTCGATGGGGCAGGGTCTGGTCTGGGGCAGCAGAGAGCAGAAGGCCCCAGGAATGCCAGAGCCAGAGAGAGCGCGCACTGGGTCTCAGCTCTGGAGCAGGGAGTGTCTTGCAATGAGCAGGTCTGAGCACCGAGGCAGGAGAAACACAAGTTCGGGGAAAGTGAGTAGGCAGCTTTGCAATAAAATATTGTGACAGCATTAAACAGCACTTGCTCCCCATCCGCAGAGCCCTGGGAACGTAGGACAATGGAGCAAAGGCCGAGGTGGTAATTAACGTCTCACTGAGAGCGTTTCCCGGGAGGGGACTTCCCCGACTCCCAGAGGAACTGATGATACCAGGGATCAAAGACAGGCACAGCTCTGCCCCTCTGCCAAACACACACACACATGCTCCTTAGCCACACACACTCTCCTCACATATACACACATGCATGGACACACACTGCACACAGGCACACTCCTCACACACTCACGCTCCCCACACGTATGCATGCACACATACCACACATGCAGTCCCTCCATGCTCCCCCACTCCTTATACCCAGTACACACAAACCCTCCCTGCACAACCATTTCCAATACACTCCCTACACACATACCCTGGCCACGCACTATGTACAGTTCAGTCAATGAAAACACACACATGCCCTGAAGGAAGGGTTCTCTCTCTCTCACGCTCACACATACTGCCCACACTCATCAGTGTAGATTACACATGTTCAGAACACAAAGCCCCACACACACCAGGCTACATAAACACGCTTACATTGGGAGTTCTTTCCAGCAGGGACCATCTTTTTCTTCTGGGTTTGTACAGCGCCCAGAACGATGGAGTCCTGGCCCGTGAGTGGGGCTCCTAAGAGCTACTGTAACACACCTAATAAACAATGTACAGGGCCTAACACAACGCAGTCCTGGCCCACAACGGGGGCTCCTAGGCACTACCGTAATACACCAAATAAATAAGCATAGTGATATAGCAGTCATACACATATGCACATAGAGACGAGATAGGAATCCAGGAGCTGCCAGACTAGATCAGACCTAAGGTCCATCTAGCCCAGTCTCCTGTCCCCAACAGTGGCCTGTAGCAGATGCTTCAGAGGCAGATGTAAGAACCCCACAGTAGGCAGGCCTGGGACAACCTGCACCCCACCCAGGTCTCACTCTGGTCTCTAATAGACAGAGATCAGCTTCAGCCCTGAAGCAAGAGGTCTTCAGGCTCTTCTTCCATTTTTGTTAGCATTAACGGTTATGACCCTGGCTCCATATAAACATCCAATCCTTCTCTGAATCTTGCTAAATTATCAGTCTCAACGACATCATGTGGCAGTGAGTTCCACAGACTAGCTACACCTAGTTCCTTTAATCAGTGTTGAATTTGTTCCTTTGAATGTAATTGACTGTCCCCTTTTTCTTGTGTTCTGAGACAGGGATGACCAGTCACTATTGTACAGAGGTTTATCACGTCCCCTCTTATGAGCCTCGTTTCTAAGGCAACAATCCCACACTTTTCAATGACAGGTTTCAGAGTAGCAGCCGTGTTAGTCTGTATCCGCAAAAATAACAGGAGTACTTGTGGCACCTTAGAGACTAACAAATTTATTAGAGCATAAGCTTTATGCATATATGTTATGCATCCGAAGAAGTGGGTTGTAGCCCACGAAAGCTTATGCTCTAATAAATTTGTTAGTCTCTAAGGTGCCACAAGTACTCCTGACACTTTTCAATCTCTCTCCATATGGGAGTTTTTCCAGGCTTCCAATCAGTCTTCTCTGAACCCCTCTAATTCTGCACTGTCTTGCTGGAGATGGGGCTGACAAGGCCAGCACACAGACTCTAGATGACGCCATGCCATTGATTTATAGAAAGCTATTAGAATATTGTCCGGCTATGTCTACGCTGCACTTGGGGTGTGTGATGGCGGCCCATGGAGAGGTAGCCAAGCTAACTCCGGGAGTGGAGGAGTGGCACCGTCACAGCATGAGCTTCAGCATGGGCTAGCTGCACAAGGAATTACCCAGTATCCGGGGCATGCTCTACAACCCATGCTAAAGCAGAAGCCGCAGCTTCTCTGCTCTGGTATCCAAGCTAGCTAGTGTACACACCCTGTGAACGGAGTGTAGACGTCCCCTCCGCACCCTCCTCTCCCCTGTTCCTCATACATCCAAACATCTTGCTGATTGTCTGATCGCCGCTGCACATTGAGCAGAGGTCTCCCCTGAGCCGCCTCCAGCACTGCCCAGATCCTGCGCTGGAGCTGATACGAGTTCATTTAGGCCCACAAAGACAGATGCGCGCATATACATGTGCACACAGCTGCACATACATGCACATGCAGATGCACTCACTGGCACCCACACTGCCGAGAACTGCGCTTCTGCTGCCAAAACTGTGCATCTTCCTGGTCCTAAAAATGCCAACTGTGGCCTGAGCACCCCTGGCTGCCCACGTAACCGCTGGAATCAAGGCAGGCAAGGACCCCAGTGACAAAGCAGAAGATCAATAACTCCTTCCACTGCCAGAGCCTCCCTGCATCCTCCTGGCTCCCTCCTTCCCACGCCTCTCTGCTTTCTTTCATTCAGGCAAAGATGCCTCCCTCGGCATGCCGGGCACGTCTGGAAAGCACCTATAAGGTACTAGTACAGGGAGACTCCCTAATCAGGGCCCGAGCTGCCTGGCATACTAATGAGCTCAGCTCTGCCGAGGAGGCCCGGGGGAGAGAGGCAGAGATTTCGTGAGTGGCCCTGCTTTCCCTGCTCTGCCCCGCAACTGCAGGAGGGGAGGCCGGGGCAGGGGCAGAATGCTGATGGATCTGAGCTGGCTGAAAGCTCCCGCTAAGAGGGGGTGCAGCGTTCGCTGGTGAGATCAGGGCAGGAGGTGTAGGAGGGTGATACACAGCACACTCGCTCACACACGCATGGCAGAACATCACACGTGTGCACATACATTCACTATGCACTTCCACCGACTGGGCACACACAATGCATGTGCAAGCACACCATGGACATGCACACGTGTGTAGAGCAACACACTACCTTACACGTTTGTGAGTACATGTGCATGAATGCACCTCATGCACAAACATGTACCACATATGTATGTTTACACTGTACACTCCTTGGGGTGGGGAGCCATCACGGCCAGCATCGACTGGGCTGTATAAATAATACTATGTGTACATACACATACATCAAACTGCCTCACTAACATACATGTACATGTGTATATACACATGGACCATGCACATGTATACTCCCACATATAATGCACAGATACATCTGCACACACACACACACACACACACACACACACACACACACACACACACACACACACACACCAGCAAATCATGGCAGCTCCTGACATTTCACACCAGGCCTAGATAGGGGCTCCCGTGGTTCAGTCACAACACCTGAGATTACCTCTTGCTAACAGTCCCTAGAGTTGCTCCATTGGGGATGGATGGGGGGCAGGGAATGTGCAGTGGGGAACCCATGGCACTGGGAATTGTGCCCCCAGTTGGCCCACTGTAGCCTGACTCTGCTGGCCCCATGCACAGGCGGACTCCCCAGTCTGTGCCGTGGGCTCTGGGTCTCACGCTTTACTAGGACGAGTTGCTGCGCTCTGACACTCCTTAGTGGGTTTGAGCTTTTATAGCTGAAGCCACCCAAAGGAGCGTGAGACACCCCACCAGGGGTTTGGAGGATTGGCTCTTCCCCAGCAATTTGATCCCCAGACTCAAGGAAAGCTCGGATTTGGGAGCCATCCCATGTGCTCCCTTCTTCTGCCACCCCAAACCCTTCACAGCCCAGGGCTCCGACTCCCTGGGGCTGAGGACAGCATCTGCAGCCCCCAGGACCCCCAGTCAGAGCAGCTAGCTCTCTTCTACTGAGATTTCCACGGCCGGCCTGCCAGTCTCCCCTGCAGCTCCCCCCCCCCCCCGCCCCACCGCGCTGGTGAGGAAGAAGCCATTAGCATAGCCAAACTGCAGCAGCACTAATCGGAGCCTCTCTCGGGAGCTGGGCTGGGATCCCTCCCTGCAGCTCCGAGGAAGGGCTGGGAAACAGGAGGGCCGGAGCAGCCCCTCTCCCCACAGCCTCGTGTCCAAGGGGACCCCAGAAATCCCTCTTCCCATCCTGCAGGAGCTAGTGTGTTTAGGCAGCAACCACACCTAGAGCAGCCATCATTGCCCGGGTGACCAGGGAAGGAGAGGCAGAGGAGCGCAGCTTGTTACAATCCGTGAGTGCCCCACCCCGGGGGGATTCGGTTCCTCTCAAGCAGGGTCTGCGTGTGCCTGGCGGCTCTATTATTCTGCCCAGAGCTCAGCTCACTTTCCAAGCACCCCCTTCAAAGGAACACTAGGGGCACAGTGAATGCCCCCCGGAGAACCCCAGGGTGCTGCAGGGAGTGGGATGGGTGACTCAGTAGAGGGCGCTCTCCCCTTGGAGCCAGTGCTGACCTCAATGCCCCAGCAGGGCAGAAGGGGGCACTGTGCTGTTGGCCGTGCTGTCTTTCAGATGACACATAACGACCCTGCTCCCATGTGGTCATTAATGACGCCTGGACAGAGACACGACCCCGTGTCCGACCTCCTCAGTCCAGTCGCTGCCCCCGGTGTTTAGACGAGAAGCGATGGTGGAAACGGAAGCAGGGGCGGCAGCTAGGGACTCACTCCCTTTTCAATGCAGATGCTCTCAAACAGCCGCTGGTTTAATAAGTGATCAGCCGCTGAGCAAAGGCGCTCAGAGGAAAGCATGAGAGTGACAGCGGGGCGGGGGGAGGACGGAAGTGAGACAGACAAAGGACACTGTGCAGCCATTTGCACACAGGTGTGAAACGTGGCTGATCAGGCCAGCAGAGTTTGCCCTGCTCTTTGCATGGGTGTAAACGACTGCACAAGGGGCCGGGCACTGGTGCAACAGGCCAGGAAGAGTGGAAGAGGAGAGCAAGGAGAGGGGACGAGCGGGAGCCCAGGAGAGATAAGGAGGGGCAGACGGTACGTTCCTACTGAACTGCTTGGGACTCTGCAGCCTTGATCTTCTTGGTGGTGACACAGACTAATCTCCCATTAGGAGAGGTGTTGACTGCCCTTAGCTTCCCCTCTCCCCCAGCCCCAGCTGTCCGACACTGCCCAGCCAGAGGGCTTGGGTAGCCCTTCCGCTCAGTGCTGGAGCGGGTGACTGATCTCCCAGTCCCAGAAGCATTTGTCCCAGAGCTGGGTGACTCAGACGGAGCCAGTCGTTTATCTGACACGTCTCCCTGCCTGTCAGTGGGTGGTGAGTTTCTTCAGACCTGGCTGCCTTTTTCCCCAGGCCAATTTCCACACCCAGTCCTTGGCCTCGTTCAGCCCTCGCCCAGCAACACTGCTTAGGACAGAATGACGTGTCTAAGTGTAGTGCCCCCCGTCCCCAGTACCACAGTCATGCCACTGTCCTCTGCAACTCCTGAAACACCTCCGTGCCCAGCCCCGGGGCTGGGATTCAAAGCCTTCCGGTTATTTCCACACTGTGCTGTGGAAGGGGGCATCGGGGACTGTATGATCTGTAGCAGCCGCAGAACTGGAGGCTTCCTGTCCATGCTGAGAAGAAACATTGCTGACAACATCAGGTCAGCAGGGCCTATGCGGAACAGCCCCCACCCCATGCGTTGCCCCCAACCACTGCAACCATACAACATCTGGACCAGGTGTCGTGTGTGGACGCAAGGCATTGGAAGAGCAAAGCTTTTCAAGCAACATCTTGTTGCAATGCCTAGTGTAGACAGGGTCTGCAGGCCAGCGCCGGCTCCTAGGGACAACTTTTTCACCAAACAGATTTGGGGCCAGATCCCCAGCTGATGTAAACTGTCATCACACCACTGACTTCAATGGAGACATACTGGTGTACACTAGGTGAAGACCTGGCCCTCTGTGTCTTCTCTTACCCCTCGCTGCTTTGTGAGGGACAAAACCCCACAGCATGACCCAAACATCACAACCGGGATGTGTCCCCAGGGAGATACGCAGTATGGACAATTGCAGGGGATGGCGAAAGGATAACACGTCCACAGCACAGGCCTATGACCCCAGGCACAGCACAGAAACAAGCGACATCCCAGGCAGCTGCACAAATAAGGTCCATACCAATGATAACTCTTTAGCTTGAGACTTGGGTTGGCCCTATTGCTGGAGCAACTAAGCACTAGGTGTCCCAGGTAAGGGGGAGACCCGGGGTGATTCCAAATGCAATGGCTGGAGGCAGTGGGACCCTTGGGTGAATTCTGTGGCTAGGGAGAGGTCCAGGACACTGACTGTTTGCGGGTCCTGCCCTGCAGGGGACAGGGGTCTCTGTGACCCATTCATTCCATGGCTTTTTTGTTGAGGCTGCCAGTGTCAGTGCCAGCGGCACCTGCCCACTGGGATTTGGACGGAACCCCCTCAAAATCATGTCATGCAACCAAGCAGAGCGTAACAGCTTTCACCCCTCCCCACCAGGGCTGGATTTCAACCGGCAATCTCGAGGGAAGGCGCGACAGCCCATTCGAGATGCCCTGAGCCATCCAACTCCTAATAACTGATTTCCCTCCACAAACCCCTTTGTATCTCAGCAGCAGGCCCCATGCTAAGGGACCTCATGCTTCCTGTGCAAGTTAAGTCCCTTGCTTTGTGGCCTCAACTTATAGCTTAAAAATATATTGCCTGGACAACAGCCAGGGTATAAAGTAATAAAGGAAGTGACACCTGCTGCCTGGAAAGCAACTGCTGTGTCCCCCAAAGTAACGTGAACAGCCAAGGAACAGATCACGTGCAAAAAACATATGGTAACAACAAAAGGCCAGACACAGCAGGGCATTCAAAGTGTTAATGCAAACATTGCCCAAGTGACCATCACCAGAGACGCACTGGGCGCACAGTCAAAACTGTGCAAAGAACAACCCTACGCACACCAGTATTGGAGCGACACCGGCTGAAACGTGTAGAAGGAAACCACGCCACAAATATTAGAAAGATCACAACTGTCAAGTGTCTGCAAGTGCTTTATAAACATGGCCTCCCATGACACAAAGTAGGTAAGAGAAAAGGGAAGCACAGACAGAGAAGCAGCATGCCCCCAGTTCCTACAGCAAGTCAGTGGCAAGACAGGACCCAGGAGTCTTGACTCCCAACCCCCACCCTGATTTAACTACTAGATCTATCCTCCCACTGCTGGGAAAAAACCCAGGAGTCCTGATTCGAACAGAACCCAAGAGTCGTGGCTCCGCTGCTCTGACTAGTAGGCAATATTGTCGTATTCTGCTTCACCACGAAACTTTGTATATTCAAGAATGGAGAGAAGAAAAAATTCCCAGCAGGCCACCATCATGCAGAACTTGAGCGTGAAAATGACACAAGCCAACACAATGGAAACACAACGTTATTTCTCCAGGAGTTATCCAAACACAAGAGCTGCCCAGCAGATAAACCCAGAGAAATACTAGGCAAGTGAACCAGTGCGACAGGCTCAAAGATGAAGAACCAACTCCAACACGCATCAGCCTTCCATTCCACAGTCCCCGCGGAGGGGCAGTGACAGAGGGCCGGAAGCAGGAAGCCACGGGGAAGATAAACGGCAGAGGCCTGCTGAAAGGTGGTCCCAGCACTCATTAGGAGCAGGGATCTATGATGAATGAAAGCTCTTTAGCTCCAGCCACCCCAGCAGCAGTAACGTCTCAGCACTAGCAGAGAGAGGCCATTGTTCCACAGTCCTAGAACTTCCAAAGCAGGTTGCAAAGCAGCAGGGATACGAAGCACTGGGGACCTGCCTAGAGTGAAAATGCAGCCAGATTGCACAAAGCCCCAGGCTTTAATAATGCCACTGAGCCCATCTGTCCCACTCCCCAGCTTCTAAAACCCCATCCGCACATTAACCCTCACAACCGCTTTGGGAAAGCGAGACGCACAGATCTGCCCACGGCCGTATGGACAGAGGCAGAGATGAGAACAGAACACAGGAGTCCCAACCACCTGTCAGCAACTCTAATTACTAGACACCACTTCCCCCTAATCTGGGAATTGAACCCAGGTGTCCTGACTCCTGGACGAATGGCTTTAGCCACCAGACAACCACTAGGCCATGCTACCGCCTCCCGGTTCAAGAAAATACATCATTGTTTGTACCCTGGTCTGCAGGTGACCAGCACAGAGATGGAGAGGATAAAAAACAGCTACTCACCCTGTAAGAACCACCACGAAGTCCATCACATTCCACCCATTCCTCAGATAGGAGCCTTTGTGGAAAGCAAACCCTAAGGCGATGATTTTAATTCCAGCCTCAAAACAAAAGATTCCGATGAAATATGGTTCCGTGTCATCCTGGGAGAGAGAGGGAAATGCAGACAATGAAAACAGTAACAAGCCATGGGGCTTCTGCAGGGTCTCAAAGCACTTGAGGGCCACTCATGAAACCTCACAAGCCACTGTGAGATGTGGGGAAACTGAAGCACAGAGAGGGGAAGGGACTTGCCTCAGGCCACACCATGGTGAAGTGGCAGGGAGGAAACAGAGGAGTCCTGGTTCTCAGAACCCTGCTCTAACCACTAGATCACATTCTCTTCCCAGAGCGGGAATAGAGCCCAGAAGTCCCTGGTTCTCTGTGTGCTGACTACTGGACTACACTCTCTTCCCGTAGAGAAGAGGTTCTGACTGAGGGGGTGGTGTGAATGTCAGAATGGATATGACAATAATTCCAAGAAAACAGTTTTGTTCCAGCTCTACGTGGTCTGGGGTACAAAGAGAGAGAGAGAGAGAGAGAGAGGTGAATGGAGATACACAGACAGATTACCAAAAATCCACCCCCAAGATTCCTAGAAGCCCCAAATCCCGTGGAATGGAAACGGCTGTCACTTCCCAGGCATTCCAGGCTGGCTCTGATTTTCATGGCCTGAGTAGGGAGGAATCTAGGACAAGCTGCTTCAGAGATAACACAGCCAGGGTCCGGTGGGAGAAGGGAACTGAAGCAGTTGTGAGGGAGACATATGGCATTGTCCCAGCTCCCAGCACAAGGGCAGAAAGCAGGACATAAAGAGGACAGCTAGAAAGGGGGCTGTAAAGGCAGCCCCCTCTGGTGCAGCGGTCTAAGGGCGCAGCTGCACAGGGAAGCTATCCCAGAATAACATAGGGTGTGAATTTAAAATGCAATAGCTATACAGGAATAACCACATGTGTGGACAAATACACTCCAGACTAAAAGTGTCCAGATGGGGAGTTATTCTGGTCAGTTTCCCAATAGACATAAGACCTAAGTGTGACACTGCACCCCATATTCTTCACAGGGATATTGTTATATGATTATGAAGTATTGTATGCAAGATACATCATGTGAGGTGTCATTGGAAAATGTATGGTTTGCTGAACATGACTATCTTATGTGTCTGCATGTATCATTTTTGTATCTGCAGTTATGACTATTGACTATGTATCTGTATTTCAAATGTCGTTACACCTGGGGAACGCCCACTGGAGAAGATGCTGTCAGTCTAGATAGTGAGTGGGAAAGGGCCTATTCAGGGCAATGGGCCATTAGGAAAAAACAACAGGCCTTAGGACAGTGGTTCTCAAACTTTTGTCCTGGTGACCCCTTTCACGCAGCAAGCCTCTAAGTGTGACCCCCGTTACAAATTGAAAACACTTTTTAATATATTTAACACCATTATAAATGCTGGAAGCAAAGTGGGGCTTAGGGTGGGGGCTGACATCTCGCGACCCCCATGTAATAACCTCGCGACCCCCCGTTTGAGAACCCCGCCCTCAGGAGAAGCTGATCTCCCACCTGGTGATGAGCCTTCCAGAGAACACTCCACACAGCCTGGGAGTAATGGTTGCTATGACTCTACAAGGACATGTGACCAGGCCACATGGTACTGGACTCCATCTTGGGATGTCAGTGTTTTTCCATAAACTGGGCTGGGACCCAAGCTTTGAAACCAAGGGTTCCTGCCATATGCAAAAGCTATGTAAGGCAGGGAGTGACATCATCGGGTGTTCTTCACTCCCCGCACAGGAAAACTCCTGGAAACACCCAAGGAACAAGGGCTGAACGGGGGGAAGTGCTGGACCCAGGCTAAAGGGATTTCTAGCCTGTGAATGAAACACCTGGGGATTCCAACCTGTAAAGCAAGTGCAGCTCGCCCCGTAAGAATCTGCAGCCTGCTTGTATCATTTCTTAGGGTGAGAATCTGCTAATTCATATCCAATCTATCTAGTATAGTAAGCTTAATTTGCGTTCTTTTGTTTATTTGCTAGGTAATCCCTTATAATCACTTAACATCTATCTTTTGTGGTTAATAAACTTGTTTTTGCTCTATCTAAACTAGTGAATTGGAGTGAAGTGTATGGGAATCATAACTCAAGGGCAAAGGCTGTTGCATATTCCACTCCACATTGAGGGAGGGGGTGAATTTTATGAGCTTACGCTGTACAGTTCCCTGTGCAGCACAAGATGGTATAATTTTGGGTTTATACTCCAGAGTGGGTGCGCGCCTGGGGAGCTGGGAGTTGCCTTAGCTGTAGCTTTCCTATGCAGGGGCTGGTCAGAGAGCCTGCATGTCACTGCAGCTGGGTGTGT
The DNA here is from genome assembly GCF_028017835.1 of Emys orbicularis. Lineage (NCBI taxonomy): Eukaryota > Metazoa > Chordata > Testudines > Emydidae > Emys > Emys orbicularis. The sequence goes on along the minus strand of NC_088701.1, from coordinate 2,760,959 downwards.
CCCCACCTGTATGTATGCTGGTGAAAGTGCAGGCTGGAGGGCTTTGCAGCTTGTCCCAGCAGTGCAGTGTAAAAGGGAGCCCAGGCTGGTGGGCCAGGGGGCTCGGTGGTACTCCAGTTCCAGGTAGCACCCATCACACTAAGTATTGGAGAACTTAGGTAAATCCAGATAAGAAAGAGACGCCCACACTCACCAGTCGTTCTGACATCGGGGTCTTGTCTTCATCAGGCAGGTGCTGCTCCAGAGCAAGAACAATGCAGTTCGCTATGATAGTAGCTAAAATCATGTATTCAAAAGGAGTGCAGCGGAGTCAAGGAAAGCTCAGCTCTTGGGTTGGCCCCCTGTGAGTGCTGGGAGCAAGGAGGCCCCTATGCCTTGACAACTGGAGTCCCCCTCTCTCAAGGGCGCTGCTGTCTGTGCAGGATCGTGTCTGTCCAAGGGTGTCTGCAGTCAGAAATACCCAGGTCTCCCCAATTCCCGGAATCAGCTGCAGGGGCAGATGGAGTCCCCAGGGCCCCGATCCACCCAGCCTTCAGATCTCAACCTAACCGACCTCGCTGTTCCATTCAGCCCCAGGAACTCTCCCACACGGACAGCTCGCTGGTGTGTTGAGCCCTGTCAGACCCCTCCACAGGGTCCTAATCCCAAGGATCCGCCTGCTTAACCCTGATGGATGATCCCCCACTCTGTGCGGCGGGGGGAGAACTCCCCCACTCCCCGCTGACAGCCCGGGAGGGGGAGGCAAGCCCAGCTCTGCTGTTGGTCAGTTTAACTTTGTGCATGTGAGAGCAAAGCACCAGAGTTAAGAGCATCTGATCCTGTTAATAAGCCATTATGCAGTTCAACTGTGTTTGGTGCAACCAAGTTTTGTTGTATTCAGCTAACACCACCAGAGTCCTATTCTTGAGGCACAACCACACCTTCCCTATTGCACAGCCATGCCTACAACCAGTGCAGTCTGGGACAATCCAGGCAGCTATCCCATAATGCCTCAGCTGCCAAACCAGACAGGGGTGTGTACTTTTCAGACATGATGGGTAAGGCTACGAGTCTGTCACAGAGGTCACGGATTCGGTGACTTTCCGGGACCTCCAGGAGTTCTGCAGCTGCTGGGGCGGACCCCAGGACCAGCCGCTCGGGCAGCAGCTGGGGCAGTCCAGGAGCCAGACACACTGGCCACTTCTGGAGCAGCCTTGGCAGCTGGCTCCGGGACCGCCAGAGCAGCGGTCCCCGGGGCCTCTGTGCAGCGGGCGGCTGGGGGCAGTCAGCCCCCACTGCCAGTGCTGGGGCTAGCTGTCAGTCCCTGGGGTCCCCCAGAGCAGCGGTCCCCGGGGCCTCTGTGCAGCGGACGGCTGGGGGCAGTCAGCCCCCACTGACAGTGCTGGGGCTAGCTGTCAGTCCCTGGGGTCCCCCAGAGCAGCGGTGCCCCGGGGTCTCTGTGCAGCGGACGGCTGGGGGCAGTCAGCCCCCACTGCCAGTGCTGGGGCTAGCTGTCAGTCCCTGGGGTCCCCCACAGCAGCGGTGCCCCGGGGTCTCAGGAGCTGCTAAGTTTTAGTCAGGGATATTTATCGTAAAAGTCATGGACAGGTCATGGGCTATGAATTTTTGTTGATTGCCCGTGACCTGTCCATGACTTTTACTAAAAATACCCGTGACTAACTCTTAGCTTTAATGATGAGCAATAAGCCAAATTCTACTTTCAGTTACACCAATATAGATCTGGAGTAGCCCCACTCAGGGCCGGCTTTAGGCCGATTCCCCCAAATCGGGCCCCGCGCCTAAGAGGTCCCCGCGCCCGCACAGATGAGGGCCCCGCGCTCTAAAGAAGAGCAGCTAACTTAGGCACCTTTTTAAATTTTACTCACCCGGCAGCGCTCCGGGTCTTTGGCGGCATTTCAGCGGCAGGCCCTTCACTCGCTCCGGGTCTTCGGAGGCATTTCGGCGGCGGGTCCTTCACTCGCTCCGGGTCTTCGGCGGCATTTCAGCGGAGGGCCCTTCACTCGCTCCGGGTCTTCGGCGGCATTTTGGCGGCAGGCCCTTCACTCACTCCAGGTCTTCGGAGGCATTTTGGCGGCGGGCCCTTCACTCGCTCCGTGGCTTCGGCGGCATTTCGGCGGCGGGCCCTTCACTCGCTCCGGGTCTTCGGCGGCAGCCCTTCAGTGCCGCCGAAGACTCGGAGCGAGTGAAGGACCCGGAGCGCCGTTGGGTCAGTCATCCCTGCCAGGGCCCCATCTAAACTATTCGAATCGGGCCCCGCACTTCCTAAAGCCGGCCCTGGCCCCACTGACGGTGACGTTATTCTGGATTTACACGGGCAGAGCTGTGGTCAGAGTCTGGCAGTGAGTAGATCGGGTTGCTGTTCGCTAGAAGAAGCATGAGCTCGCCGTTGAAGCCCAGGACTGGGTGTCAGGGGAGGTGGGGTCTGTACCTGACTCTGGGAGGGGAATCTAGGGGTCAGAGCAGGGAACTGAACTCCATTCCTGGCGCTGCCACTGACTCCCGGTGTGACCATGAGCAAATCACTTCCCCTCTTCATATGTTTTTGCTCTGTCTGCAAGAGGGTGAGGGTGGGGTTCAGAGCCTTATCTAGGGACGCTTCTGAGCATGCTTGGGATGCAGTAGGCATGTGCTTCTAGGCCCCTGTCTCAGGCAGCCAATAGGCCCCCTTTCAAGCCCCATCCAATGCTGCAGCTCCACATAAAAGGGGTTAAACTGATCTCAGCAATTGAGCTAAACACCAGGAAGAAAGTGGAGCAGCAGAGCTGTTGGAATATGCTGAGCAGCTGGGGCTGGCCCAGTTTGCGGTGGGGGGGGCCTGGAAGCTTGGACTTCCGTGGGCTCCTTCTCCCAGCACTAGTGCTGTCAGCTGCTGAGAATCGGAGCCCTTCCTGTTCATCGATTGGTTTGTGGGGGAAAGAGGCCTGAATCAGTGGCCTGTGGGAGCAGATCCGATACCGGAGAAGTTGGAGGAGAGAGGACTAGGAACATGCAGGGCAAGAGAGACAGAGGGAGGGAGAAGGAAGGTGAAAGACAGAGCCATCCAGTTCTGCGGATCAGTTAAATCTTTTGCATTAAACAAATACCCTGAGCTCTGTTCCCCCCACCCCCATGCCACGCTCCTTCCCAGAATGGGTTAGTCACTCCATTGTGCCACCAGATTTCTTCTCCTCTTCAGTCTCCCCACCCCACTCCCCTCAACGTCTATGATGCAGAGGGACGCCCTTCCATCCAGGGAGGGGTTCAGAGGAGCTCGTGGGCAAAGGGAGATGGATTGCTTGGTTTGCACTGGCCAATGGAGAGGGATAAGTAAGATCAGGCCTGTGTCTTGGGGGAAGTGAGTGCGCTTCTGAGGGTGGGTGATCGGTATGTGGGAAGAATGCTAATAACAGCCAACGTTAATCCCACAATGGTCTAGTAATGCACCTTACTCAGCTAGGAATTAACTAAACCCTGCCGGAGGTGGGTTGGTGTTATTATCACCATTGTACAGATGAGGGAACTGAGGCACGGAGAGGGATGTGATCTGCCTAAGTGGCAGAACCAGGAAGAGAACCCCAGACTCCTGAGTCCCAGTCTCCTCTGCTCTAACCATGAGAACCAACTCCCTTCCAGATCCAGCGGTAGAACCCAGGAGTCTACCCGCTAGATCCCACTCCCCAAAAATGAATCCTTCCTGTGCCATTAGACGTCACTTAGGGCACAAACTATCCCAGGTCACGCTTTGCAAGTCCTCTCTGTTGTTAAGTCTCATAAGTTTTCCCTCTCTAAGTAGCATTTCCTGGAGAGATTCTTTTGGTCAGCCCCCATGTGCTCCTCCTTTCCTAACACTGGGAATAGAACCCTCCCTATTCTAATCACGCGACAACACCAATCCACGTGACTGTGCCACAGGCCGCACGTATCGGCTCTGATTGCTCCTGGGGTTACTTCTAGTCACCCTTACAAAATGTTTTTAAAAGTCTGCATTAGACAGACATCAAACACATACATTTTAAAAAACATATTCAGTTGCACCCCATGGGTGAGGGGAACAGGTCTTCTCACTCACTCACACACACAAAGTTCCTTTTCTATTTTTACTATTTTTGAACAAAATCAAAGCAGCTTATCCTTTAAAAGAAATGAAACTGCTGTCTGAAGCCGCTGAATTGTATTTGACACATTAACTAGAAGACAGGAGGAGTAGAACAGCTGACAAGCACAGCAAGCGGCTTGTTAAGACAGCAGCAAGGTCTAGGGTTTTCAGCCAGGAGGTTGCTAATAGGTTCAGAGGGGTCATGACCATCCTCCCTTTCCTTTTGGCTTGGAGAGAGGCTGGGGGGAGAGTCCTGAAATCTTTTTCTCTTGAAACACAGGGCCATTGTATATAAAAAGTCGAGAACCACTTGACTAGTGGTTAGAGCAGGGATCTGGAAGCAAAGACTCCTGGGCTGCATTCCCAGCTGGGAGCGAAGTGGGCTCTCGTGGTTAGAGCAGGGAACTTGGAACCAGGACTCCTTGCTGTTATCCTGACTTGGGAAAATCACTTCCTTCTGGTGTGACAATATCGAGCTGAGATGTTACACACAAACCAAACTGTAACAGCAAACACAGAGCAAGCAGCCAACGTTCCCACAGGCAGAGCGGCCTGAGAAACTGCAGTGTAACAGCATTCACGAGGGCAGCTCCTCTGCGCAGGAGCCTGTTTCAGCACCAGGGCTAGCTCCTCACTGAGCTGCTCGGCTCGGCTTGGCCCTGTGACCCTGCTAGGGGTCTGGATGTGTTTTCAGGCCAGCCTCCCACCTGGCCGGGTCCTAGAGCCTGGGCTTCTGCCCGAGCCGGTACGTCTGCACCACAATTAAACAGCCCCTGAGCCCAAGTCAGCTGAAATGGGCCAGCCGCGGGTGGCTAATTGCAGTGTAGACATACCCTGAAGGTCTTAATTCTGAAATTTACAACATCAGGAGAAAAACAGAGCTTCATCCCCGGCTTCGCCTCCCAGGCCAGAGAGCCCCTGCCTGCCACAGCCTGGTTCCAGAGTGGCCAGCCCTACTGCTGAGGGCTGCAGACTGCCCCACAGCTTGGCTAACTGCACAGTGTCTCATGGGGTCCTTGCTCCCCCAGTGCCCATTGCTACCACCCCAAGCACTGGGAGTGAGCTCCCTGCTCTCCAACCTCCCTGAACCCCAGCCCTCCAGCCCCATGCACTGCGTCAGCCTAGCACACAGCCCTTCTAAAGCTCCACAGGCCCCAGGTCATTTCAGCACCAAGGTTGTAGTCCACACCCTATGGTCTTACTCCATCCACCTGACCTTGAGTCTCTCTACCCTCCTCTTCAGGTACCCGCCCTTTGCTGGATCCTTCCAGCCAAACTCCCCACTGCTGGTGCAGGGACCTTCTTCTCCGCAGCTCCAGCCATTTGGAACAGCATCTCTCTCCTCCTTTCCCGTCACTCTCCACTCACCTAGCACCGGCCTCCTCCCTGTCCTGCCAACCCATCTCTAGAGCCCTGCAAATCTGCTGCTAGCCTCTTCATATCAGCGGAGCATGTTTGCAGATCACGGATCAGATGGGGATACAAATTTTGTATCTCCGCAGGTCTCTCCTGCACCATGAGCACTAGAGCCAACAGCTCCCCCCCACCCCCAACATATCATTCTACCTCCACCTCATTGAAAATCACTGCTGGAAACTCCCACCCCTCCCCCACTTGTGACTCTGAATTCCTCTCTTCCCCAGCTGTTCTTCGGCTCCACCGTCATGATAATTAACTCTGTGAGGCCTTTTGGGGTTCCATGGATGACTGCTTTGGGCGCCCCCTCCCCACCTTGTTCCCCCATCCTCTTGGCACGCAGCAGAGAGCGTTGTCTCAGCGAAGGTTCGTCTGTAAGTTTTATCATTAAAAAATAAACTCAAATATTTTATGTCTCCACCAAGAAGCTTTTACTTTTGCAAACGGTATTGATTTAATCCTAGAGGCAACTGGCAGCTGTCCCAGGAGTTTAATCAATAGGACAGCACCACCCTATAGAGTCTAGCTTCAAACAACCCCAGCCACAGTTCTTACCCAGGTCTTCAGTGACCAGCACTGCTGATCGTTTCGCGCTGCTCCCCAGTGTGAAGCCAGGTCTGTGGGGATGAGAGGGGTCGCCGAATTGATAAAAGTGCCCCTGTGGCCTGATCAGGGCTACAGTGACCCCTTGGAGCTCTCTGCAATTACAGATATTTGTCACTCTTCCAAGGTTTTGATCGGATTCTGACAGGGCCAAGGAGATGGGATGACAGGGAACCAGTAACTTAACCCAGAGATCCCAGGTCTCAGAAATCCCCAACCTTCCTGCGAAGTTCCCCTGGGAACCAGAGATCTCAGGGGTGAAATTAACATCAGTTCGGGCAAGGCTGAAGCTGTGATGTCTTCCTCCTCTGCTGAGCTGTCCTGAACCAGGAAGTCTCTCAGGAGAGTGCAGGAGGGAGAGGGGGCAGAGAAGCAGGAGGGAGAGGGGGCATTGGGTCTGTCTTTCTGCATTTGAGAACGTTACCCTGCCCCAGAGATACTGGGTCAACCTCATCCCTGGTGTTGAGTTAAGCACTGGCAACAGGGTTGGGCCCAAAAGGAGCGTGGTTCTCCAAAATGAGATGAGACGAGAAGACAAGTTAATGGCTAGCTACATTTACTCCCAACCCTCCTAGGATTCTGTTGCCCCTCCCACTCTCCTCCTCACCCACCCCAGTCAGTGGTTGTGGCTGAACGCCTGCCTGGTGCTGAAATGTGCAGCGCTAGCACCATGTCCTCTCCTCTCTGCACAGATCCTGCTGAAATGTAAGTTTCAACCCCCACGGCAATCATTTGGCAAGAACTCAAGTTCCTGCACAAGCACTGGCTGGTACTCAGGGTCCTGGAGAGGAGCTGGAACTGGCCGCTGGTGCCAAATGTGTAGCAGCTCCGTGACCTGCACTACAGGCCTCCGGAAGTGGGACCGAGACTGCCCCGTGACTACCTCCTTCCTCGTGCTCCCTGGGGAGGCTTTGGCGCTCAAAGCCACAGCCACCTCCAAAGCACAGCGAGGCCGATCAGCTGCTCTGTGCTGTTTAGGATTCAAACATACCCCACAGCTGATCTGCAGATCTCAGAGTGAGTTACTAACATCAGCATCGCTACCCCCCGCCATGTGGGTCAGCGTCATTATCCCCATTCTACAGAGAAGGAAAGAAATTCACCCCCACGTTCACACAAAGCATAACTAAGAACAAAGCCCCAGCTCCCAGTTCCACACCTCTAATCACTAGACCATCCGAGTGCCAGAAGTCCTCCCTCCCAATCCCCCTGCTCTCACCACCAGCACACACTCCCCTCCCAGAGCCAGGAATTGAGCCCAGGGGTCCTCCCTCCCAATCCCCCTGCTCTCACCACCAGCGCACACTCCCCTCCCAGAGCCAGGAATTGAGCCCAGGGGTCCTCCCTCCCAATCCCCCTGCTCTCACCATCAGCACACACTCCCCTCCCAGAGCCAGGAATTGAGCCCAGGGGTCCTCCCTCCCAATCCCCCTGCTCTCACCACCAGCACACACTCCCCTCCCAGAGCCAGGAATTGAGCCCAGGGGTCCTCCCTCCCAATCCCCCTGCTCTCACCACCAGCGCACACTCCCCTCCCAGAGCCAGGAATTGAGCCCAGGGGTCCTCCCTCCCAATCCCCCTGCTCTCACCATCAGCACACACTCCCCTCCCAGAGCCAGGAATTGAGCCCAGGGGTCCTCCCTCCCAATCCCCCTGCTCTCACCACCAGCACACACTCCCCTTCCAGATCCAGGAATTCAGCCCAGGGGTCCTCCCTCCCAATCCCCCTGCTCTCACCACCAGCACACACTCCCCTCCCAGAGCCAGGAATTGAGCCCAGGGGTCCTCCCTCCCAATCCCCCTGCTCTCACCACCAGCACACACTCCCCTTCCAGATCCAGGAATTCAGCCCAGGGGTCCTCCCTCCCAATCCCCCTGCTCTCACCACCAGCGCACACTCCCCCCTCCCAGAGCCAGGAATTGAGCCCAGGGGTCCTCCCTCCCAATCCCCCTGCTCTCACCACCAGCGCACACTCCCCTCCCAGAGCCAGGAATTGAGCCCAGGGGTCCTCCCTCCCAATCCCCCTGCTCTCACCACCAGCGCACACTCCCCTCCCAGAGCCAGGAATTGAGCCCAGGGGTCCTCCCTCCCAATCCCCCTGCTCTCACCATCAGCACACACTCCCCTCCCAGAGCCAGGAATTGAGCCCAGGGGTCCTCCCTCCCAATCCCCCTGCTCTCACCACCAGCACACACTCCCCTCCCAGAGCCAGGAATTGAGCCCAGGGGTCCTCCCTCCCAATCCCCCTGCTCTCACCACCAGCGCACACTCCCCTCCCAGAGCCAGGAATTGAGCCCAGGGGTCCTCCCTCCCAATCCCCCTGCTCTCACCATCAGCACACACTCCCCTCCCAGAGCCAGGAATTGAGCCCAGGGGTCCTCCCTCCCAATCCCCCTGCTCTCACCACCAGCACACACTCCCCTTCCAGATCCAGGAATTCAGCCCAGGGGTCCTCCCTCCCAATCCCCCTGCTCTCACCACCAGCACACACTCCCCTCCCAGAGCCAGGAATTGAGCCCAGGGGTCCTGCCTCCCAATCCCCCTGCTCTCACCACCAGCACACACTCCCCTCCCAGAGCCAGGAATTGAGCCCAGGGGTCCTCCCTCCCAATCCCCCTGCTCTCACCACCAGCACACACTCCCCTTCCAGATCCAGGAATTCAGCCCAGGGGTCCTCCCTCCCAATCCCCCTGCTCTCACCACCAGCGCACACTCCCCCCTCCCCCGAGCCAGGAATTGAGCCCAGGGGTCCTCCCTCCCAATCCCCCTGCTCTCACCACCAGCACACACTCCCCTCCCAGAGCCAGGAATTGAGCCCAGGGGTCCTCCCTCCCAATCCCCCTGCTCTCACCACCAGCACACACTCCCCTTCCAGATCCAGGAATTCAGCCCAGGGGTCCTCCCTCCCAATCCCCCTGCTCTCACCACCAGCGCACACTCCCCCCTCCCAGAGCCAGGAATTGAGCCCAGGGGTCCTCCCTCCCAATCCCCCTGCTCTCACCACCAGCGCACACTCCCCTCCCAGAGCCAGGAATTGAGCCCAGGGGTCCTCCCTCCCAATCCCCCTGCTCTCACCACCAGCGCACACTCCCCTCCCAGAGCCAGGAATTGAGCCCAGGGGTCCTCCCTCCCAATCCCCCTGCTCTCACCATCAGCACACACTCCCCTCCCAGAGCCAGGAATTGAGCCCAGGGGTCCTCCCTCCCAATCCCCCTGCTCTCACCACCAGCACACACTCCCCTCCCAGAGCCAGGAATTGAGCCCAGGGGTCCTCCCTCCCAATCCCCCTGCTCTCACCACCAGCGCACACTCCCCTCCCAGAGCCAGGAATTGAGCCCAGGGGTCCTCCCTCCCAATCCCCCTGCTCTCACCATCAGCACACACTCCCCTCCCAGAGCCAGGAATTGAGCCCAGGGGTCCTCCCTCCCAATCCCCCTGCTCTCACCACCAGCACACACTCCCCTTCCAGATCCAGGAATTCAGCCCAGGGGTCCTCCCTCCCAATCCCCCTGCTCTCACCACCAGCACACACTCCCCTCCCAGAGCCAGGAATTGAGCCCAGGGGTCCTGCCTCCCAATCCCCCTGCTCTCACCACCAGCACACACTCCCCTCCCAGAGCCAGGAATTGAGCCCAGGGGTCCTCCCTCCCAATCCCCCTGCTCTCACCACCAGCACACACTCCCCTTCCAGATCCAGGAATTCAGCCCAGGGGTCCTCCCTCCCAATCCCCCTGCTCTCACCACCAGCACACACTCCCCCCTCCCCCGAGCCAGGAATTGAGCCCAGGGGTCCTCCCTCCCAATCCCCCTGCTCTCACCACCAGCACACACTCCCCTCCCAGAGCCAGGAATTGAGCCCAGGGGTCCTCCCTCCCAATCCCCCTGCTCTCACCACCAGCACACACTCCCCTTCCAGAGCCAGGAATTGAGCCCAGGGGTCCTGCCTCCCAATCCCCCTGCTCTCACCACCAGCACACACTCCCCTTCCAGATCCAGGAATTCAGCCCAGGGGTCCTCCCCGCAATCCCCCTGCTCTCACCACCAGCACACACTCCCCTCCCAGAGCCAGGAATTGAGCCCAGGGGTCCTCCCTCCCAATCCCCCTGCTCTCACCACCAGCACACACTCCCCTCCCAGAGCCAGGAATTGAGCCCAGGGGTCCTCCCTCCCAATCCCCCTGCTCTCACCATCAGCACACACTCCCCTCCCAGAGCCAGGAATTGAGCCCAGGGGTCCTCCCTCCCAATCCCCCTGCTCTCACCACCAGCACACACTCCCCTTCCAGATCCAGGAATTCAGCCCAGGGGTCCTCCCTCCCAATCCCCCTGCTCTCACCACCAGCACACACTCCCCTCCCAGAGCCAGGAATTGAGCCCAGGGGTCCTGCCTCCCAATCCCCCTGCTCTCACCACCAGCACACACTCCCCTCCCAGAGCCAGGAATTGAGCCCAGGGGTCCTCCCTCCCAATCCCCCTGCTCTCACCACCAGCACACACTCCCCTTCCAGAGCCAGGAATTGAGCCCAGGGGTCCTGCCTCCCAATCCCCCTGCTCTCACCACCAGCACACACTCCCCTCCCAGAGCCAGGAATTGAGCCCAGGGGTCCTGCCTCCCAATCCCCCTGCTCTCACCACTGGAACCCACTGCCTTCCTGCAGGTGGAGAGGAATTTCCAGGCTCCGATTAACCAGGCCTCCTTCTTCAGCGGTACACTCTGGGGAGGAAAGTGGCCTCATTATTAGGCCTCATACAGGAATGGAAAATACAAGGTCTGTGATCAGCTGGGGAACAAGTGGAGTGACCCAGGGCTAGTCACAGGCTTCCTGGATGGTGCTGAGTGAATAAGGTGGGTGAAGGAAGGGAAGTGAGTCCAGGTTTGCGCCGAATACGTCCCCCAGAGAAGAAGTCTATTAACGTCACAGCCAGGGGCTGTGCTGGTGTGCTGCCACTACTCCATTGAAAGGTTCTTATCGAGCAAGGGAGGGAGGGGGAGGAGATGGGGAAGGATAGAGCTGGAGGACAGATGGATAGACACATAGATAGACAGACAGACAGATGCGTTAAAGGGGGCTCCCGAAGAGGGAAAGCACGTCCCTGTCACACTCCCTTTCACTGCTGCTGCGGGGGAAGTCTGGGGGTGTCCATGGAGAAGGGGCACAGCTTAGCTGCCTTGGAAGTGGCGGTTCTGATTTGGGGCAGGAAGGGCCACCCCAAACCCTGGCGCTTTGGGATGTGGTGGCGGGTTTGTTTCCTGCTTATCCTCCTGTGGTCGAGGGGCAGCTGAGCTCGCGAGGGCAGCCCGGCTGCGAGGACCGCCGTGGCAGCTGGTCTGAGTAGCACTAAGCCCTCGTTCTTTGGCTCTGTGCTCCCCCCCTCACACACCACACACACACACTTTTAATTGGCAAGACAATTTCTGTTGCTTTTCTCTGGCACTGCAGTTTCTGAGCTCGTCGAAGCTGATTCCAAACCTCCTCCAGCTAAGAGGCGGGAGAGAAGCAGCCAGGTCCGATCACACAGCGTTCAGCACATGAGCTCTAGGAGCGGAGAACATGGAACGTGCACTCCAGCCAAGGCATTACTGCAACTGTACATTTTCGGGCAGAAGGCTTTTTTAACCAGTGTGCTCAGCAATTCTTTTGGTGCCATTGTGATGACAGATAACTCATCCCAGGCTGCTTATCAAGCAAATGCCCCTAGTCCCAGCTCCTCAGCCTGCCTTCCCCAGGGTACCACAGCACCTCCGTCCTCCAATAACGCCCCTCACAGGCTAGGCTACCTTGGGCACTCAGACTAACGCTGGCCAGGCTAACTCTGCTGTGAGACATACCCTCACCCTCCCCTCACTTCCCAGCCTCTATCCTGTTTCTCCACCCAGTTTCCCCCATGCCTTCTCTTCCACAGCTCCCACTGCCTCCATCTCCCTCTACTCCCCTCCCCGCTTCCTCCAGTTATCTAGCACTGGCCTCTACTCAGTCCATCCAATCTCAGTGCAAGAGCCTTCCCCTCTGCAGCTCCTGCTCTCAGCATAACCCCCCACCCATGTCTCACCAGCTCTTCATCAAACTGCAAATCACAGCTGAAAAAAATCTCTTTCCTTTCTTGCCTGTGCCTCTTAATTCCACTCTCTATGTTTATGGCCTTACAGATGCTATAATTAAGTTACCATACAACTTCTCTGCACCATGGCTAGGTCACTTTCTTCAGATTAATAAATAAATGATATTAATTTACATTTCTATAACATCTTGCTTCTCAGTGCACTTTCCAGATTATGGCCATATCCCGAGATGGGGTAAATCAGCAGAGCTTTTTTTAAGTCAATGGAGCTATACTGATTTATACCAGTGGGGGATCTGTTCCTATATAGCAGTTCACCCAGCACTGGCATGCAGCCACCTCTGGGGTGGGATGTGGCACCGTCCACAGCTGCATAGAGATCACCTGCCCAGCAGTGAGAGGCAGCCACCTCTGAAATGGGACATGGCAGCTTTGTAACAGTCACAAAGCAATCCCAGCACCAGGCCTTAATGAGAGATAAAAACCATCAGCACTTGAGTTTACCTTGGAGGTTTCCCATCCACATACCGTGTAGACCCAACTCTGCTTAGGTTGCAAACCACATGGGATTAGGCAGCAGCCTCCGCCTGTTGGCCTAATTCCCAACTCTGGGCGTTCACAAGGCCGGCAAGACTGCCGTTGTACTGCCTATTAGCTTCTCAGAGGCTGTCCTGAGGCTCCAAGTGGAGTGGGGTCAGGTAGAGATTTAATCAGAGGGAATGACCGAGGGAAAAATCTGCCCACTGGAGGAGTGAGGAAATGGCCAGGCCTGGCTGGCTCAACCCACGTGGGTGGCTTTTATCGGGACGTATGGACTGCAGAGGATGATGCTGAGCAAAACTTGGCTGCCGCTGGCTCTAGTAGGAGAATCATCAGATTCCCGAAAGCAGCCTAAAAGTGGGGGGGGGGGAAATAAGAGAATAGGGGCAAGGGCTGGAGAAGAGAAAGAGGCAGGAGAGAGAGAAGATAGAAGAAAGAAAAAAGAATGGCGAGAGGGAGCACATAACTGAAAGAGGGAATGGGGGGAGGAGGAGAAAGACTGGAAACAGATGGAAGAGAGGGATAGAAAGCAAGAGGAGGAGACAGCGGAAGGAGGAGAGAGGGAAGTAGTGGAAAGAGGAAGAAGGCTCACCCCATGGCTGCTGGCTGCAGAGGAAAAGCCCCTGCCGGATCACGTGTGATGCCTACAACTGTCTCCCTCTCATTAATTTCACTATCAAACAAGCCGCAGTATCACAGCCTGGATTCCTTCGTGATGAAATATTTAACTAGGAGGAACCCAGCCGAGATCAAAGAGCCTCGTTTACAGCGGGACCCCGGGGAGAGTTACAGAGAGGCCGCTGCTGGGATTAACCAGAGGGCACACACCTCTGCCGCGCAAAGAGGAAACCAACCGCGTCATCTGGGCCCCTGCAGGTCAGGGGCCAACGGCAGGAGATTCCTGGCCTTGTTTTCCTACAGGGGGCAACATATGGAGGGGGCGGGGGCAGAGCCACCAAGGTACACGGGCCTGCTGCTGTACAATGGGAAGGGGCCCAGATACCACGGGGATGGGCATCACATAGCTAACTAGACAGGTCAGGCTCATGTTAAGCAACCTCAGGAGTAAGAGCTGGCCCTAGATCCCAGGGAATGTTCCAATGTGTCTGCAACAGAGAGCTGAGGAGACATATGGATCAGGGACAGTGAGAGAAGACTAGCCTGACACTATGTCAGAGTTAGCTTCCCCCCCACTTATCCTGCCACTGGTGCTGGGCACAGGCAGTGACAAGAGCCAATCCCTCCCCACGTGAGTCAGGGGGAGGGGCAGAGACAGCCCCTCCACCCCACCCCCCCATCCTAGTGCAAGACAAGATCGAGTTGTGCCACACAACCCACGGCTACAGTTAAAGCCAATTTCTGCTCCCTTTTCCCTCTAAGTTAACTTGGGATCACCACACAGCCTTTCCTCCTGAACATCTATTATTCCCTGGGCACATGGGGTTGACACCCTTCTCCTGAACCCCAAAGGATCAGAGATGCCCTCCTGTGTTCTTTGCAACCGAGATTCCAAGCTACCCAAAGAGAGCCACCCCCTCCCCTGTCTCTGCACTGTCTCTCTTCTGGCTGCCAGCCTTTCCCCTTTTGTGAAAAGCACCCCATGCGGAAACACATAAACCTGACGGCCTCTTGAAAAGAGAATAAAGGAGGGAAATGGTGCCCCAGACCACTGGTCCTGAGGGGCTGTTCATTCTTCACCCCTGATCACACATAGAACAAATGGACCTTTGTCATGCCAGGGTATGCTGGTTTGGGCTTGGGTTTTTGTGTGTGTATCACAGCATCTCCTACTCAGATTAAACTAAAGAGAACCTCTCAAGAGAAAAGTCACGTACTCACAAATAAAACCTCTTTCTCTGTGTGGCTAACACCCTGCTAGGCTGCTAGCGTCAGGAGAATCTGCACAAGCCCATTTAGTTATCACTGCATCTGCGAGTCTCTCTGCTCAGGGCGGCGAGTTTCACTGTGTGTGTCTTCAGTGGGTTTCAGTCTGTGCTAGGCGGCTGGGGATTGAGTTCAGAACGAAAGAAATGTTGTGAGCTAAAGTCAGCTGAAGCCAAAGTGAGTCATTCCATTGACTTCAGTGGGCTTTGGATCAGGCTTGTCACTGAAATGTTAAGAAAAAATATTAATTGAAACACCTCGAAGAGGCACTCCCTTCTCTCCTACCTTAATGGACTCTATCATTTAGAGCCTAAAATTACTGCACAAGGATAGACTGACAAGCCAGGAACAGAACCCAGGAATCCTGGCTCCCAGTTTCTGCATTAGACCCCCCATTCCTCTCTGAGGTGGGGAGAAACCCACCATTTCCAATCCCCTCTTGCCCCAATCACTAGGCCAAGCCTTCTCCTAGAACCAGAAATAGAAACCAGGGGTCCTGACACCCCAGCCCCAGCTCTAACCACTAGCCTACACTCTCACCACATCTGCTAGGGCTGCTGGAGGGGGTAGCAAGAGGTTCTAGCCAGAACCATGTTTATTTATTTATTTTGCATTTATTCTGATTCCCTAAAATGTGCCCAGCTGGGAGCTCTGGGGCTACAAACAAACTCTCCTACCGAAACAGCAAGACAAGGTGGTTAAAAGTGGGGGCCACTGTCCAAACTAACCAACTCTACACACAGTAGCCTATTCACTACCCGCCCTGCCACTCAACTCGCGGGGAACAGCGCTACCGGGCAGGGGGAGGAGGGAGTAAATTCAAACTAACTGCAAAAGTGGGGACCCCTCAGTGAGAACACCCCCCCCACACACACACACACACACAACTGACTCCAGTTCAAAGCACTAACTCCACCGCTTCAGCTGATCCCAGTGAGCTCACGGGAAGAGAGAAGAAAGTGTAGGGGACTGGGCTCAGGTGAGGGGGGAGGATCAGCTGCTGTTTGTGGAAACAGGGCAGTTTTGAGGTCAATGGGCTACAGCTCCGCAGAAGGAAGGCACCACAAAAGTGCAAAGGATTCATTATTCATGGCTATTACAGGGAAGTTGATTCACCCATAGATGTGGCATGTGGACACAGGCCGGGTGGGTCATTTGAGCACAGCGCCTTGACGTCGGTGAGCGAGAGAGCGACACACACACACACCCCACAAACAAGACAGAGAAAGAGGGAGGCTATCTGCACCCCTGGTGCCTAGGGAGAGGGGTTCTTTTGTTCTGCTCCCGTAAGAAGTCACCGCCCCAGCTCTCTTGTCTTGGAAGCTCAACACAGAGGGATTGTTTGAGAGCAAGATGAATATGCCAGCCAGGGTAATGATCCTTTTATTAAAAACACAGATCAGGGCTGAAATATTCAACCAACCACTAGCAAATATACCAGCAGGAGCAATTCTACAGCAGCTGGACTGTGACCCTGATTCTCCTCTCATGCCCAGTTTTACCCCATGTTACTCCACTGGCTTCAGTGGGATTCTTCTGATTTATACCAGTGTAAACCAGAGGGCAATTAGGCCTCCCGACTGTGTCATATGTAAAAATGCCAGCCCAGCATTGGTGTTGGCTTCAAGGGGAGTTAGCCTTGCACGGGCCAGGTCCGTTATGTTTATAACCCCTGTCCTCGAGCAGGGTGGCCATAGCTACCTATTTAAAAGCTAAGACAACATCTTCTGTTTCTCTAGCACCTTGGATCCCCGAGTGCTCACACAGGGACCACTCGGCCACCTCAGGGTTGAGACACGGCAGCTGTTTAACAGCCACACAGAACACTGACGTTTGAGACAGGACGTGAGAAACCCTACTGCATTGTGAAGGATTTGGACTGTGAGTGTGAGCAGTTCTCACCAATTCCAATCTTGCACGTTATTTATTGTCTACCTACGGGATGTGTCAAGCCCCAGTCACAGTGTCACACTGTGAGAGACACATCATGAGACAATCCCTGTTCCAAAGAAGTTACAGAGTAACATTTACAAAAGCACCTACGTCACTTCGGAATAGGGCTGGCCAGAAAACAGGAATTCCCTTTCACAGAAAATTGCGAGGTTTCAGAAATTGTTTTCCTTCTGTGTCAGGATAAAACCGAGACCTTTCCGAATGTTGCATGAAAAGCCATAGAGAAAGGGGTTCACTTCCTTCAATAGCCCATAGCCCTGTGGTTAGAACACCTCTATGGGATGGAGACATTGGTTCAAGTTCCTAGTCTGTCTGATTTAGAGCAGGGACTAGAACTTAGATCTCCCCCATGATTGCCCTAACCCTAAAGCTGTACAGTCTGTCTCTATTAATGAAAACTTACTGGTAATTACTTATACAAAGCAGAACAGCTCCAACAGGAGAGACAGAAAGGGACTGGTTCAGAGCAGTGACTTGGCACTGGATCGCCCAGTGCCCTAACCCCTAGCTACTGGCTATTCGGGGATGGTGGTTTCATTCTGTAGTGTCCAATATGTTCCCACAAAATGTTTTGGTTTTGATGAACTGGCATTTTCCAGCAGAAAAGCTTTTCGTTGAAGAACTCCCAACTACCTCCAGCTAGGAGTCTTAGGCCCAGGTTTTAAAAGGTATTCAGCTTTTGCTCTGCTCAGCATTGCAAAGCCTAAGTGATTTAGATGGCTAAATCCCATTTTCAAAAGGAGCAGGCACTTAGGCACCTACGTCCCATTGACTTTCAAAGAGTCTTAGGCTGTTAAGTGCCTAAACCATTTCTGAAAGTGGCCCTTAGGCTCCTAAATCCTTCAAGTGCTTTTGAAACTTTTGCCCTCAGTCTACAGATTATGACATTTTATTTTAACTAGCAATCAGACCCCAGTGTGGGCTAATCCCAAATCAACTTCACTTTGGAAATCAAAGTACTTTAAAAAAAGTGCAAAAAATGCCTCAGACTAATTTGCGCAAATGTGTAAAATGTAATAACAGTGAATCCTTTAAGAAAATCAGAAATCCAAGGCAAGGCCCTGGCTCGGCGCACCAAACTTTAAGGTTGTATTTCAGACCAGAAGTGGAGCTGACCCAGATTTGACTCCAGAAGAACAGATGGTGCCACTAGTTGTTAACCAGACACATGGGTCATCAGCAGTGTTTGAACTTACAACAATCAGACTTGTAGCAAAGGCGTCTGCCACTTGAGCAAGGGAGTAGTACCATTAGCTAGTGGCAGCAGTAGGCTGTTATCCTCTAAAGAGGACATGACACAAACTTGGCTAGTTAATTTGCACTAGGATTAAGTGGAATGCTTCTTGCTTCATTTTTTAATCCATTTTATTGTCCACACAAAAATGGCTGAACGATGTCTGCAGCCTCTTCTTCCCATGTCCTCATGTGACCAGAAATCTATACATATCCTTAGCTGTGTACAACCCTCCTTGCTACCGTCACCCTTAAACCCCAGAGGGTACTACGGAAACCTACACCCACTCACTACAGGTATAGAGACACTCCACTACGCAAACAATACCAAGGCACCTACAAATGCATCTGCCCCTACAACCGCTAATGTGGTACTGAAATCCATATGCATGTTCCTCTTCCTTTCACCCTCTCCCAAGTTGTGCTACTGAATTTCACACACACACACACACACACACACACACACACACACACACACACACACACACACACACACACACACACTTCCCCCTACAGACTATGGACATTTATTAGAGAAATCTATACACACGCAAATCCTCAACCCACAGTGTGTAACGATAAGCTGTGCACCGGTACTCAGCTTACACCATGTTTAACAGAAATGTACTCCACCCAAAACCAAACACACATCTCACAATTACCACAGTGTACTCAACATCTGCCATACAGTCACACAACAGGCACGGTAACACACCTAGGAAGCTGCACACACATTCTGCCCTTCACAATTACACACCCAATAAGTAGGCTAATGTGTTCACCTCCAACATATGCACAGGGAGCTCTCGGTTGCCTCCCTGGGGCTCACCTCTTTTAAACAGAGCTAAAGGAAATGTGAAATAAAGATTTTTATAACCACCGCGTTGTCAGGAACAACTGATGAACAACACTCCAGGCTAGTGGGCAGCTGGGGTAAATGTGGGCCTGACATAAATGGTGAAGCTGAGCAGTGTGCACA
The DNA here is from genome assembly GCF_028017835.1 of Emys orbicularis. Lineage (NCBI taxonomy): Eukaryota > Metazoa > Chordata > Testudines > Emydidae > Emys > Emys orbicularis. The sequence goes on along the minus strand of NC_088701.1, from coordinate 2,742,216 downwards.
CAGAGCACATGCGCACCATGAGGTTACACCTTGACACAGAGGGTGTGTCTACACTGCAACTAGAGACCTGCAGCTGGCCTGTGCCAACTGACTTGGGCTTGCGGGGATCAGCCTTAGGTGCTGTTTAATTGCAGTGTAGACGTTTGGGCTCAGGCTGCAGCCTGAGCTCTGGGACCCTCCGACCTTGCAGTGTTGACCCACCCCAAGCCTACGTCACAATTAAACAGCCCCTTAGGCCAAGCCCCCTGAGCCCGAGTCAGCTGGCATGGACCCGCTGCATTTTTCAATTGCAGTGTAGACATACCCAGAGTCAACACCAACCAAGAAATACAACGCACAGACATATGCATACCAAGAAATACACCCAAACACATACTCACATACGGACGTATACACACGCACATACTAGAAACTACACCTAAACACACACACACGCACACATACACACCAGGAAATGTGTACACATTTACACATACAGGGAAGTGCCTATAGACACAGATTCTTGCACACACCAACACCCCATACATCACAATATACATACACAAACCACATGCAACCTAGTGCCAAGTTTTCTAAAGAGATCAGTACCTGGCAGCTCCCATTGAGAATAGAGAATGAACACACACACACACACACACACACACAAAATAACAACAAGAGCTGCTTAGGTGCTGGACTTGTGTGAAAATCTGGCCCCAGTTGTGGCTACTGAGCCCCTAGACACTAACCACAAACACGTAGACACTGAAACAAACAGCCTTCAGAATTCAATAGATGCCACGTAGAATGAAGCAAGCTGGGACAGCAGATCTGATTTTCAGATGTCTCTGACTGACCTGTTCCCAGACAGTCACCACTGCACCACCCCGATGGCTCTTTTCACAATGCAGTATGTTTGATGGTCAGATGTTCCTGTGGTATTGTTGTACCTTATGTTTTGCTACACTCCCAATCTGTGTCCTTTGTGCTAACAAAAAACGAAAAATGTACCTGGAAAAAAACCCTCATATACATACAGAGGAAAACTCACACAGCCCCAGCCCCGGAAACACCCCATACACCTAGATATGGAAAAATCCCATATACACATGCCCAGTACAGCTACAGACAGAACCCCCTCAGCCCCATATTCCTAGACCCAGAAGCACACATTCCTTGACACTGAGATACCTCCTAAACATAGACATGGAAACACCCATAGATACACACACCCCAATGCACGTAGAGATACACACATGCCTTAGGCACCTAGACATGGAAACACAAAATCCTAAAGACATGCACACCCCATGCACCTACACACAGAGACGCCTCAAACACCTAGACACACACACGAACTTCATATACATACACAGGATAACACACATCCACATCATACACCTGCACACAGAAACACAGACTGCATAGACCCCTTCTGGTGTAACCCTGTCCCAAAGGCAGAAAAAGCCCTTTCCACAGACAAAGGGGTGGGGGGGGGCTCTTTTCCCCAATGCAGGACACGGGGCAGCAGTTCAGCTTCCCAGGTCAACGTGTGCAAGCATCCCAGGATAGCCAACCAAGAGATGCCAGGCACTAATTAACCAGAGTGTGTAATCAGCTCATTAGGAAAGTGCTTTGAGATCCCTGGGAGAGAGGCAGAAGAGAAAGGCGAAGTGTTGCTATTGGGGGGGGGAATCTGAGTGGGCTTTGTGTATGAGACAGAGATTATTAATTATTATTATGAATTAGTAAAGTGCAGCAGAGAACAACACCCCGACCCAGACAGCCATTCTCCTCCTCTCAGAACTGTCTCATTCCGTTACTATTACCTCACTTCTCTCTTCTTTGACATCCCCACTTGCTTTTTCCTTACTCTACAATATCCACAGACCGTAAAAGATTCCCAGCCTGAGGGCCTGGCTGGCTCAAGAGAATGGGAGATGGAGCTTTCCGCCACGAGGGCACCAGTGTGAATCCAGCCCTGGTCAGCAGTGCCTGAAGCATACCGCTCATCTGACATGGGCTGGGTGGCCGGTGTGAAATGAGCAGGGTGGGTCTCAGTACGGTTCCTAGTGGGACAGGGATGCTCCATGTCACAAAAGTAACCACATTAACTCTCCTGTTTGGTGTCCCAGTAGAGGCCAGGTGTGACTGAGCTCCCCTCTCACCCTAGCGAGCAGCTGAAGCACATGGGCAGGGGGAAGAGAGAGAGAGAGAGAGAGAGTGTGTGTGTGTGTGTGTAGCTTGCACTGCCACTGCCCACACCACCCTTTCTGTGGATAATTCAGCACCAGGGCTGTCAATCCAGCTGTTTAAATCACTTCCCTCACCACCCTCTGTCTGATCCCGCAGATTCTGTGCTGACGTCAGGATCAGGACTAAAGGTCAGTGACCCGAAGGGATATGGCACATGGAACCCAAGATCTCCCCTTGAAGGCAGCTGGCAGGCAAGACCTTTATGCCAAAATTAGCATCTCATGCAACTGATACCCTGAACTTTAGAAACAAAATATCCTTGAGAAAAAAACAACAAAACTTGTCTCAAGCGACCACTCAGCGGGTGACAGAAATCACAGGAGATGTGGTCCTGTCAACGCTACCGAAAGCAGAGCCACACTGGTGTGAGGGGAGTATATTTGGGGCAGGTTTGGGAGTCAGGACAGTGGTTTGTGGCCAAGCTGCAGGCTATGTACTTATCTGGCCCTGCTCACCATTTTATCTGAACAGGAGTACTTGTGGCACCTTAGAGACTAACAAATTTATTAGAGCATAAGCCCACGAAAGCTTATGCTCTAATAAATTTGTTAGTCTCTAAGGTGCCACAAGTACTCCTGTTATTTTTGCGGATACAGACTAACACGGCTGCTACTCTGAAACCTGTCATTTTATCTGACCAACTTTCAGGCTTTAATGAACTTATCCTCACAATCCCCACCCCCTGTGAAGTAGAGGAACATTTTAACCCCATTTTCCATATGGCAAAACTGAGGCAGGAAGAACTGACTCGCCCGAGGTCACACAGGAAGTCTGTGGCAAAATCAAGAATGAAACCCAGATCTCCTAAATCACCGTCCAGAGTCTTATGATTATTTATACTGCAGTAGCAACTACAGACCCCACTCAAGTATCAAGGCTCTGCTGTGCTAGACGTTGGATAGGCATAATGGAAAGAGGGTCCCTGCCACTAAGAACTTGCAACCTGCGTACAAGAGAAGAGACAGCAACTGGATGCAGCAAACCGATGGCGGGAGGATTATTATGTTCTGAGTTTGTTCAACACTGAGCCCACAAGGACCGAGGCGCCTTGTGCTACCGTAATACACCTAATAAATAACGTACAGCCCCCAGCCCCCGGGCGTCCTGGGCTATGTCTGAGGCTCCTTGGTGCTACCGTAATAAAATAACAATAATGGCAATATAATGAGACAATTATTATTAGCACAATAAGCAGCAGTGGCGGCACACCAGCCCCATAACCATTGCTTGGCCCTGACCTTGCCTCATCAGCCTTCAGTCCTTATTACAGACTCTATTACATTATGTGACAAGTGAATTAAGGGAGGAGACACATAAAGACAGAACCTAGGGACTAATCCTGACCTCACTCACACATTGAGGTTGCTCAACTTGCCTTTTGGCCGTTATGTAGCATTTTTATGCTTTGCCAACATTAACCAATCAATCCTGTCTATGCTCCTGGGAGGCTGATCTGTATAATTATTTCCCCATTTCACAAATGGGGAAACTGAGGTTCAGAGCGATCAAGGGCCAGAATTTCAAACATTTGCCTCTTCCATTGCGGCACCAAAATAAGGGGCTACATTTTCGAAACAGCCGAGTGTTCAGGCGCAGAAGTCTTCTGAAAATTGGCTGGAAGTGGGAGCTCAGCTCTCTTTCAAATCTAGAACCCAGAAGTCCTGACTTCTAATCAGGTGCTCAGACCACTCGACCACAGCCGTCTATAGCAGGGTTCTCAAACTTCACTGCACCACGACCCACGTCTGGCAACAAAAATGACTACATGACCCCAGGCGGCAGGGACCAAACCCTGAGCCCCGCCGCCCCAGGCAGGGGAGACAAAGCCCAAGCCGCACTGCCCAGGTGGGGTGGCTGAAGCCCTGAGGCTTTGGCTTTGGCCCTGGGCACGGGGGCTCAGGCTTTGACGCCGTGTGGTGGGGTTCGGGCTTCCGCCCTGGGTCCCATCAAGTCTAACGCCAGCCCTGGCAACCCCATTACATTGGGATCATGACCCACTTTGGGGTCCCGACCCCAGTTTGAGAACGATGGTCTATGGGGGGGGGGGGGGAGGGAGGAGGCGCTAAACAGGAATCATTTTTCTCAAGCTTCCAAGTTGTTGGAGGATCTGAGAAAAAGTAGCCCAGGCCTGAACCTAACCCCTATTACCATCCTATCCGAGCACCTCCCAATCTCTAATGCCTTTATCCTCACAGTGCCCCCTGAGGTAAGGCAGCACTCTTACCCCCCACCCCATGAAGAAATCAGGTGCAGAGAGGTGAAGGCCCAGATCCTCAAAAGTATTTCGGCTCCACTGAAATAAATGGGAGTTGGCTGCTTAAATAGCTTTGAGGATATGGACCTAAGTAACTTGCCCACAATCACACACGATGCCCAAGATAGCAAGAGACTTGAACTCCACTCTCACAAACCCTACAGTGGGGCTCCTAGCCACGGCACCAGCCTTCCTCTTGCTACGACGCTGCTGGGTCACCGCAGAACCAGCCCATCAGGTTCTGCTAGATCCAAGCCAGAATCACCCCAATTCTATTCCTATGTGAATATTCAGGGGAATATCCACACACCCTGGAATCAGCCCATCTTCCAGAGGGTCCAAACGACTATCCACCAGTGAGCCAGCTGCAGGGACCGTACTGCCCTTTTGCGAGCCCGCCCTCCAGCCAGCTTCCCATCAGGGTGCGCTCAGGCAAACTCCCAGTTCCTCTGGAAGGAAAGCGCCTTCTTCCACACAAGGGCTCGCTGTGCCAGCACGCTAGCCATGACTGACACTTACTCACTCGCACTGCAGGGACTGGAACAGCTGCGGCAAGGCCACGCACGATGACTGGAGACGCGTGTGAAATGCAGCGACACGGAGTGAGTTTGTTACCTTCGAACCAACAACAAGAGAGAGAGAGAGAGAAAGCCACCGAAGTAAAAGTTTGTCGGGAAAAGGGACGCAGTCCCTGTCAGATTCATTGCAACCCAGGCCCTAGAGCAGCAAAGCTAACAGGGGCACTGAGAGCTGATTTGTAGGCTCCAATTTGTACAGGAATCCTGACCCCATGTATGGACATTCGGGGGGGGGGTGACAGGAGGGGAGTGGGGGGACTAGTGACAAAAATGTTGCATCCCTCTCCCCAGCCTACACCCTGCTGCTCACGGTGTGGCTAGAGCAGGTGGCTGCATCTCCTGCTCATCCTGGAAAAGGGGTAGCTAGAGATGGTGAGTTCTCTCCTCTCTACAGGTAACTTCTAAACACTGGAGCTCCATCCGCCCCCCACCGCCCCTGTATCTTCTACCTCGGAGGAAGGGACAGCAGCCCAGGCTGTTCCTGATGGAACCCGAGGCCCCATGAACCTCACCTCCTCCTAGGAAAAGCTCCACCCCCAGCACTTGGATCAGCCTTGTTGTAAGACTCAGGGGCCATGTGAGCAAACCTGGGCCCAGTGTACGATTCTGCATCACTAATAACCATCCTTTGCCCTCCCTTGCACCTGCACTCTGAGGATCTCAAAGCCCTTTGCAAATAGAAAAAAGTCAAGCCACCTTGAAAGGTAGAGAAACTGGGGGATAAAGCTTATTTAGGGCCATGCAATGAGACAGTCCTAGAGGTGGGAACAGAACCCAAGAGTCCTGGCTTAGCATGCCTGGCTTTAACCACTGACAACACCAGCTCACAGGCCTGTTAAAGGAGCCCAGGTGCCTGACTCTCAGACCCCTGCCTTAGTCGCTATAAACAATCCCCCACAGGACCCTGAAGTTGTGGTTCACCGTTCCCTAATTTAACTGCTAGACCAGACTCCTCTTCACAGCTAGGCCTAGAACTCATGAGTCTTGTCACCCAGTCCTCTGTTCTAACTGCTAAGTCACACTTCCTCCCAGAGGGAGGAATACAATGCAGGACACCTAGTGCTGAGCTCCTCACAATAACCCCTAAATAACACTCCCTTGGAGCAGAAAAGAGAACCTGGGAGTCCTGACTCCTAGATTGCTCCCCTTCCTCACAGGGGTTAGCATCAGGACCCCCCCTCCCCCCCCCACTGCTTCAACCACTGAACAATGCTGGAAATTGGCAGTTTCACGGTGTTTTGACTGAATGTTCAACCGAGATTTCAGGCTCCTTTTAAGCCAACGACTCAGAGCAAAGCTGCAGCAGGGGCGAGAGGATGCGATCCTCACTTGGGTTGGAACAGATGACATGCCCTTGCTGAGTCTTACCCAGCGCTGCTTTTGCAATAGCAAAGCTGAACCCCTCGTTCAGAGCTGTAACAATAGCCTGCAGGTGCTACGTATCCCATGACCTTACAAACGTCGCTCCTGCTAAATCTAAACCCGTTGGCAGCTGCCACCGGCTGTCTTTCCACCCGCAGATGGGACAGTCCCCAGCGGCTCTTCCTGACCAGGAATCTGGGGGGGAAGGGGAGCTTTAATTTTTGCAATCAGGGAAAACTCTAGAGGCAGGTAATTCTAGGCGCTGTTTGCCTCAGCAGAAAGCAGCCTCTGAGAGGACTGTATGCAGCTAGCAAGATCCAGACACTTTTGCAATCTCTTTGAGGCCCCACCTCCTGATGCTGCTGGTAAGGACAAAGCTGCATCCTCTCACAGGAAGTCAGGGGCAGGGGTGTGAATTCAACCCATTGGCAGGATGCTGCTGCCTCACCGGGAAAGGAGTGTGGCCCACCCAAATGTGCCAACATCCCAAGAGCTGCTGGAAAATCATTGGCTTGGGGCCCACTTGCTCCCTTTTAGTACGGCTCCTCTGAGAGTTACGGAGCCTGGCTCAAACCTCTTCCCTATTAGGGTATGCCCGACGGTGTGGGAGTCTGTGTAAAGTGACAGGGACACACTGAGCGTGAGCAGACAGACACCACCACAGACAGCATCTTTAATAATGATTTCTAGCTCTTACTATTCATGTATCTCAAATGAGGTTACTATCAGTATCCCCATTTTACTGATGGGGAAACGGAGGCACGGGAAGGGACTTCTCTGAAGTCACCCAGTAGCCAAGTCAAGAATAGAACCTAGGTCTCCTGAGTCCTAAAACCACCGCTTTACCTAGTGGGGCATACGACTTGCCAAGTCAGCCACCTAGCTCTGTGTAGATGAGAGCCACCATATTACCCAACAGCCCAGGGATTGAGCCAAGGCTCTTCAACGCTAAAAGCATGGGTTTCAATCGCTTGCGCTAAAGCTCCCTAGCTGGGGCTGTAAGACACCCATATTTCCTGTGGATTGGGCACACAGTGTCAGGTGGGTTACACCCACGTCTCTCCAAATGTGCAGAGAGGTTTCCAAGGGCTCAGAAGAGGAATGACAGTTGAACACACCACCTCCCTGCAGGCCCACTTTCCAACAAAACTGGCCTCCTTTCACACAGAGCACATCACAGCTTGATGTATTTCTGCTACGGTATGTCACACGCTGGCCTCCACTTCAGCAGTCATTTCCCCTCTCGGGATACGTCACCCCAGGTAACACTGAGCGAGGATAGTCTGACCTTAGTGAGAGTCATTCATGCTGGCTCTGGGGCAAATCCATGCCCTGGTGTAATCCTGTTGACCTGCCCAACTTGAATTAAAAAGCACAAGAACAACGTACAGTGTTCCTAAGACCCAGGGTTCAAAAGTCAAGAGTTAGGCATAAAAAATCATGAGATCTTTTAAAAACAATATTCCTTGGGTACTTTTCCCTTGCTTTCTGGTGCTTGGCCTGTAGGAGTCACCTTTCCAAGCTTTTCTCCATGAGCAGGAGAACTAGAACGTACTTTGTTTAAAAATTAAAAGCTGAGATTCTGATGTAATCTTGGGACTTCAGGAGCTGGAGCTCAAACCAAAACACCAGATATCACAAGAGAGCTGGCAACACTGGATTTCCAGCTAGCCACCAACAGCCCAGTTCCATTGGCCAGACGCATTCTGTATGGGCCTGATTCTCCCATCACTAGCGCTGCTATAAACCCCCAGAGACTCCTGTTATGCCAGGGGAGCTAATGCTGTGAAAGCAGCAGGCATGAGATCAAAATTAGATTTTCTATCTTTATTTATTTTGGACATTTATTTATCTACCTGGGGCTAGATTCTGATCTCAGTCACACCGGTGATAAATCTGATGTCTACCCCATAGACTTCAAAGGAATGCCTCCAGCTACATGCTAGCATAAAGGAGATCCGAATCAGGAACACCTGTGCAGTACATGCTAGTTAAATGCAGACCCCAAAAGGACAAAATATCGGCCTCTGCCATGGACACTGCTCAGATTTGGGCGTGAACACAGATTCTGTCAAAACAAGTTCCCAGGAAAGCTAAACGCAAGAGAAACATTTGCATTCATTTTTTTTTTTTTTGTAATTCCAACAGAAATGGTTATTAAAAATAAACATTCCCATTTAGCAGCACATACTTTAGGGCGCAGTGTGAACCAGGAAAATTGACTATAAACCAAATCAAAACTGAGCTCACTCTTTTCCAAAGTCGGTGAAATATACGAAAACTTGCATCTGGTATAAAAATAGCGACAAGGACATTGGGGGCCTGATCTTCAGCTGTTGCAAACCAGGCTAGCTCCAACAGTTCCACTTATTTGCAAGAGCTGAAGATCCGGACCTGATTCTCATCAATCTTTCCATTTCAATAATCTCAAATGTTAGTACACAATGAAGGACAATTTTTGTTGTTTTAATTATATGTGTCCTGATTCCTAGTTGCCCTGCACCTTCAGTAATCAAGTACATCAGCGTGAAGGGAGTGCAAAATGGGTGTAAAAAGCTACCTCATTGGTATGGTAGCATTTTGCACTGGTACTGCACCAGGACAAGGGTGAATCAGGCTACGTGCACGTTTACACGTGGGCAAAGAGGATATAAAACATCATTTTGATGTGATAGCATTTTGCACCCACTTTGCATGCGTGTAAATGATTCAAGTTGTGGTACAGGGGAGAATCAGGCCCGTGATTTTTTCTATGCTGACTGTGCAATCAGAAGAACCAAAGACAGTGGAAATTTTACAGCTGCAATAGGGGGGATGAATTTTGTAATGTGTAAGAGCTGCCTCACAGACACCAGTATTCAAGGGCTAAGAATTGGGTTGCCCTTTTGCAGAGCAGCTGGTTGGTTTTGCTGAACTGCAGACCTCACTCATACAAGTCGTCTGATTTCAAAGTGCAAGGGGAATATGAGCAAGCCCCTTGGTTTGAATGCTGCAGGAGTGGAGGCCTGGGGTTCTCACTGGAAGATGGATCTCTTCCTCCCCCCACCCCTCCCGTAGGTCCAGCAAAACCAAGGTTTGTCAACCTGCAGGGCATGGCCTTTTTACTCAGGCTAGTTCCTGTGGGAGACCAGTGGTAGGGCTTGTGAGTGTTGCTAGAGTTTAGCGTAGTTAATCGTGGTCACTAAGTTGGTGTGGTAATCCTCCCTGGTTTCAACGGAATGACACGAGAGACAGATCCATCTCACTAGCCTGAGGGATCTTTTAGAACCAGAAGCAGAAAGCTAGATACAGATGCACACTGTATGGGTAGTATATGCTCCTGGGCTGAGATCTTCCAGGATGCATTTTAGCCAGGAACAAATTTGTTTATGGCTGAGTTCTAAGTCCTTGGTAAATGAGGTCCTAACAGGAAATCCAGACTAAAACTTCCTAAGAAGCGCTCCCAGGCGGAGACACTACCAGGCGACACATACACGACCCCGATCTCTCCTCGAGACTCAACTCAGTTGCTATGAAGCCAGCCAATGGTCAGAGGTTAGATGGAGGGGGAGATGGGCATAGCTTATTTCTATTAAAAAAATTAACCATTCAAATGTGTCTAACATTTACAGATGTGAATTTGATTCCATTCCTCTCCCTGACCTTTTCTCTGTCCCTAGTCTTCTTTAGCCTGTTGGTTCCTCTGGGCAGTGACTGTGTGCTCCTATGGTTTTGTACAGCACCTAGCATAACAGGGCCCCAATTCTGACTGGGGCCTTTAGGGGCTACTGTGATGTACATATTAAATGCTAACAGCACACACACACACACACTGCAATGGATCCTGGCCGGCAAGCTTTCACTGTCTAGGCAGTTCCAAAACTGAAGGCTTAAATTTAAAGCGTGTTGAAGTCAAGGGAGACTTTCCACTGACCGGAGTGGGCTCTGAATTCAGACCTCATTCCAAACTCATTAGAAAAACTTGCCCAATAATTACCAGCCTGAAAACTCAGCCAACTAGCCAGGGTGAAAACAATTGTGTCGCCAAACCCCCTCCCCCTCAGAGCAACCCCCATTGCAATTCAAGGGAATCAATCAGCTGCAGGATGCTTACTGTAGTTCATTTAATTGTACCATCTCGACAATCAACTTTCTCCTTATTGATCTTACTTGTCCTACAGCAGAGCCTAAAGGCCTCCCCCAAGACTTGAGCCCCCCCCCAAGCTGGGCACTGTATGCTGAAGGAGTTCAACCCACTCCCTTCTCCAAAAAAGTTACGCAACCCACTGGCAAGGGTGTGCTACAGCCCTCCATTGGTGCCTAATCCCCAGAGGAGACAAGTGTGTCATTGCCCCAGTCAGGGAGCTGTAGCAGCTTATACTTTTAGCTCTGGAGGTCCCTGGCTCAGTCCCCAGTGTGTCAGCTAAGATGGCATCCAACACACTTACGATCTAAGGCCCTGATCCAGCAAACATTAACACATATGTTTAACTTTACTACCAGGAGTAGTCCCAGTAGTAAAGTTAGGCATGCATGTGTCTGCAGCATCAGGGTCTAGACAGGCAAAGGGTGGGGGAAGGAACGCATCACCCCCATTTTACAGCTGGTGAAACTGAGGTACAGAAAGATGAAGTTAACTGTCCAAGGTCAACTTCTGAGCCTTATCCCAGCACCTTAACCCTAAGGCCACCCTCCTCTGATTGAGTGTTAAAACATATTTTAAAATGTAAATTAACTGCTAGGGCAGGACAAGTAACAGGAATCACGATCTGTTGACTATGTCAGTCCACATCAGCACTGGTAGAATAGTTTTGCCACTGAAGGGTATTTGATCAGCTACTGATCACCAAAAGCAAAGATCTGTGAACAAATCCTAGTGAAATCCATCAAACAATAGGTGAATACTGTTCATCCAGTCCTGCTGACCACTGCTCCATCAGGCTTTTGTTACCATCTTTTCCGCCCTACCTTCACTCCACTTTTTCTTTCCTATCATAGATCACACTGTGTCTTTTCCTGAGTTGTCTTCAATGTCTCTGTCCTCTTTTCCTTCCCCCTACTGTTTCTCTCTATTTTTCTTTCCCTACATTTTGTTCTTCTCCTTTTATATTTTCTCTCTCTCCCACTTCTCTCCTCCCAAGGTCACATACACTCTCATTCACACATTGTTTATTATTATTATTATTTGGACTGCAATAGCACCTAGTAGCTCCAGTCATGGCCCATAACCCCACAGTCTGGGCACTGACCTTATTTATTAGGTGTATTATTGTAGCAACTAGGAACCCCAGTCCCAGACCAGGACCCCACCGTACTTGGGGCTGTCCATTATTTATTAGGTGTACTACAGTAGTGCTTAGGAACCCATCACGGACCAGGACCCAACTGTGCTGGGTGCTGTACAGCCACACAACGAAAGATGGTATTTCCAATCTACGTATGCTGTACTTCTCTTTTCTCACCTATTCCATTAATCTCTCCTACTTTCTCACCCACCCAATCTCACAGTCCCCCATTCACCCACAAAGAAGGGTTGGAAATTTGACCAGATACCCGATAGCAGAGGAGTAAATCTACTAGTCACAGACCAATCTAAAAGTGGCAGTATCCAGGTGAGAAGCCAACCCTCCCTACTGAACTGCTATGAAAGGGAAAGGTTTTCTGGGATTCCTACCAGGGTACATTCCTTGGATCCTACTCAGGGGCTCCATGTTTGGTATCAACCTCTGGCTAGCAGGCGTCTATCATCTCCTCACAACCCATCTGCTACTAGATGCTCCTGGCTGCTGCATGAGGGGTGGGAATAGTAGGCAGTCTCCTCTCTTCTACCCTTCCACAAACTCTGGACCTGATTTTTCTCTCACCCTGGTTTAAATCAGGAATGATTATCAGCTAAAATCAATGGAATTACACTGGTGTAAGTGAGAGGAGAACCAGGCCCTCTACCTTTTTTTGTTCTCCTCCCAAGGCATCAGTGCCTTCCCAAGCAGCAGCAGCAGACTGAAAATGACCAGATTCCCTTGAGTTTCATTTCTACCCATAGGATTTACAATACCAGAAGTGAAACGCACAAGACTCTCATCCAGTTTCTACATCGGAGAGCTCTGAGCAGCTGCAACAGAGGCACTGGTGCAGTCTGCAGTTCGTCAGTTTACACTTAGTACAAAACTGCAAGGCTTTCTTCCCGACCCTAAGGACAGGGCACTGTTTCTTAAACGAAAACTTAGATTTCAAGAAGCTGAGGGCACTATTCCTATTCACACAGTGAAGGCACATTTTTAAAACCCTGAATTTAGTAATATATGCACTAAATGAATATTTTCAATAGCCACTTAATTCATACCAGAGTTGTTGCTTATAACAACAGGGTGCAGACATCCATACAAAGACCTTATTCTGCTGATTAAACATGTACTGGTCAGTGGCTCCGGACTTCTGTACTGCAGGCACACAGTGCATAATTTGTCCACTACACACCTCTTATGCCTCTGTCTTTAATGTCAGCTCCAAATACACTCAAATCCTGTTACATAGAACATTCACAAAAAAGTGTTAATAGTAGCTTAAAAATCTAACATAATTCCACCATGCCACATAAATTCTCACTTAGGCCCTCAACAACTGATCCTGATCTCACTTACTGCATGGTGAAACTGGAGTTACCTCCACTTTTTTCAATGCAATGCAGATTCACACCAGCATAACTGAGTTCTGAATCTCTCCCTCTGTCCTTGTTTTACCCAGCTATGATGAGGTATGGTTGCTCTTTGGAAGCAGGCTTAGCTTTGTCTAGTCATCTGTTCTAGGGGAACATCTGAACTGCAAAATCTAGGCACAAAAGAGGGTAAGTTGAGAAAGACGGAGTTAGCCTCCAAATTTCTCACCTATTGTCAATTTCAGGCAGCTCCAAGACATTCTGTTAGCAGCCTTGCGCATTTCATTCCCCTGGGGTTTTCGGACTTTGCAATGCTGTGCACAGATTCCCCTTCTAGGGGAATGAGGAGTGGAGGGATCATACCGGTTGATAGTACATAATCTAATAATACAGAAGATGTGCTGAAATACCAAGCAGGCAACTGGCGCGCAGACACCAGGTTGCTGAATATTAGGCCAGTAAGAGTAAGCATTAGAAAACAGACTGTAGGGAACAATCCTACACTGATCACCAGTAATACAGTCTATATGGAACCGAATAACCTTTACTATCTCTAACTTCTATGGTTCCAGACACAACACAGCAAAAAAACTGTCTTTTGATTGGTCCCCCAAATTCTCCCTGAGGTAAAGGAAGATTTATGCACCAGAAAATTATAGGTTAGAATAATTTGCATCTCTCACAAAGCCAGTGCCCCAAAAACAGTATGGAAAAAAGGATCTTAGCAGAAATCTATCTGCCCATCCACCCTACCATTTCCTACAGCATCCATCAGCATAGTATCTAAGCACTGCAGTGCACATGCTCAGTTAGCCAGCTATCAGGGGGTGAATATCTACTGTAAACTGTTTCTAATTTAAAATTAGTATTTGCAAGGCTCAGGTATACGTCAGGAATCAAGGGGCAGATTCTGATCTGTTAGTTGCGCAGGCATAATGCCACTGGCTTGAAAGGAACTGCTCCGGATTTACACCGGTGTAACAATTAGAACCTGGCCCCAAAACTGGGTGCCATATTTCAGGGGTTTTTTAAAACCATGCTGAGGGGAAACACATGGTAGAAACTGCTCCTAGAAAGAGACTTTCTACCAAAAAACCTTCAGACGGCCCCATTTAGATAATTTTTCATGGCACAATTTTAACATAAATGTATCAGATACCAACAACATGCCCATCAGATAAAAGGGAATACATCAGTCTGGGTTTAACATCCAAATAACTCACAATGCTATATAGAACTACCTTCTCCCATCCAAGCACCAAAGCATCTTGCTCACTGCCAAAACTACACAAAGCTTTCAACAGATGCAAGACCTTTATCAACCATATTATGAATAGAAAATGTTTCTTTTAAAACTATACATTCTGAGATACACAGGGTGGCTTTCCTCAGCCATACTTTGATAGGGGGTGGGGGTTTATGTGGTTTGCTGGCTTTCCCTCTAGACAACGGCAAATAAGTAACAAATCACAATAGAGAATAAGGTATTTACATACCAAAGTTGAAGCATCAGATGCAGAGACAGCAATTTCTCAGTTTCTCCACCCAGCTTGGGAAACCACTTTCAATGGAAAGACTCCGCAGATATGCCCAGAAGTGGCTCCTAATTCTATTCTCTCACCCCCCAACCCCGCCTCACTTGTGAAATTAATTGTAAATCCAGGGGCAAATGAAAGGTGGCTGGGGCAATTCCTGTGCTATTCTGCCAATGCAATGTGTGGTCCCAGGGCCTGATTCTGCACCCAAATACATGGGCATATCTTCTGCCGGCTTCCATGGGAGCTCCACCCATGGAGCAGAGGGAAGTGGCCCCGATGTCCCTTGTCCCGTAATTCTGCACATACGGGTGCACAAATAAAACACAGTATATCTCTCTCTGGGCAGCCAGGCATAATAAATATGGGGCAATATTCTCTGAGGGCCGAATTCTGCTCTCAGTTCCGCCTGTGTAAAGCCTGAGTAACCTCACTGACTTTGATGGTGTGACTCCGGACTGACACTGGTGTAAGCGAGAGCAGAGTTCGGCCCTGTGTATTGATAAGTCTAATTTCTATGTCATGCAAATATGCACCATCCACCCATTGCTGTGTCTGCGGAAAGGCTTTGGACAGTGGCAGTGAGCACCCAAGCTTCCTACCCTCCTATTACCCAAGAGCCTGTCTCAGATCCCCACTGCTAATGAGACCTCCACATGCACCCTTCTCCATGCCCCTCCCTTTGGGCCATACTTCGGCAGTGAGGACTCTGTGCTGTGTGCTCCTCTTCTTCTAGCAGGGAAGCAGCGTTAGAGACCACAGATTACTGATCTCCTTTCTCTGGACCAACAAGGGGTTCGCTGGGGAACCCCCGTTTCTGTTTCTCCTGAAATAGCTCGCAGACACCCACAAAGATGGCAAAGACCCCGGTTCACTGGTCCCCCTTCCACTCCACACAGCTGGGCAATGTTGTGAATCCCTGCACTGCCTCCCACTGGAAGGTCCGTGGACATGATGGATGCTGGGCATCTACCCATCTGACAGACCCATGTTGCAGGGGACGTCCCAAGACCCCTGCCCACTAACTGGCTCGCCACTGCCTGTAGTGGAGGCCCCACTCCCAGACTGGCCTCTGCATGCCCTGCCTGTTCTGTAATCCAAACCCTGAGCCCCTGAACCTGGGGAAAGGCTGTCTGACCATGAAATGCCCCTAAACCCCTTCCCCGGAGGGGAGGGGACTGGCCAGGGTGTGCAAGGCAGGCTGTGCCCTAGGGAGGCAGATAACATGGGCAAGAACATTAACTACCTGGGCTGGGGGTGCAGGTGGCTGGACTGATGTCATGGCATGCGGTGGAAGGTGGGGTGCAGAGGTACAGCATGGGGAGGTGAAGTGCGGATGGAGGGGATCAGGTGAGTTGGCTGGGGGTGGAGATGAATGGGCTGGGGTGAAGGTACATGGGTTAGGGTTGGAGGCCACATGCACAAGTTGGGGTGCAGATGCCTGGGAGAAAGGGATCCATGGAAAAGGTGCATATGCATTATGGGGTGCAGGTGCGTGGCTGGCGGGAAGCATGCATTATGGGGTGCAGGTGCGTGGCTGGCGGGAAGCATGCATTATGGGGTGCAGGTGTGTGGCTAGCGGGAAGCATGCATTATGGGGTGCAGGTATGTGGATGGCGGGAAGCATGCCTTATGGGGTGCAGGTGTGTGGCTGGCGGGAAGCATGCATTATGGGGTGCAGGTATCTGGCTGGTGGGAAGCATGCATTATGGGGTGCAGGTGTGTGGCTGGCGGGAAGCATGCATTATGGGATGCAGGTATGTGGATGGCGGGAAGCATGCATTATGGGGTGCAGGTGCCTAGACTGAAGAGGATTCATGGACTGGGGTGCAGAAGATCAGGTGGGGAGATTCATGAGTTAGGGGATGCAGATGCCTGGGTGGGGTGTATATGTATTAAGAGGTGCAGATGTGTGGGTGGGGGATGCATACACAACAGGGTGCAGGTGCCTCAGTGGGGGAAGATTCATGGTGTGGGGTGCAGTCACAGGCAGGGAGATGCATGAGTTAGGGGGTGCGAATGCATAGGTGGAGGAGGCAGATGCCTGGGTGGGGGTTGCATGCATCCCGGGGGGGCAGCTGCTTGGGTGGGGATTGCATGCATTAGGGGGTGAAGATGCCTGGATCTGGGGGTGCATGTATTGGGGGTGCAGCTGCCTGGCTGGGGAGGGATGCCCGAGTTTGGGGGTCCCCAACAGAAAGGATATGGCCATTCGGTGATCTTTTTGGCGTATTTCCTCACCACATTATCCTCGCTGAAGAGGAACAGGGACCGGTTGACAGTCAGGCAGTTCTGCCGGACGGGGATGGGGTTGTAGAGAGCCATGGTGCGGGCTCGCTGGGCCATCGACTGCTTGTACATCCTCTGGGCCCCGGGCGGTCCGCCCTGCCGGCTGCCCCCTGCACCCCGGCCGCCTCCACCGCCCGCCGCGCCCCCGGAGCCAGCTCCCCCGGAGCCGCCAGCCCCGTAGCGACCCGGCACCTCGTCTCCGAAGCGAGCCATCCTGCAAAGAGCAAAGGGCCGGGGGTTACGATGCTGAGGATGCTGCTGGAGAAGAGAAGCTGATCACATCCCATCGGCTGCGGCTGCTGCTGCTGCTTGGGGGGCTTGCAGCAGAAGGAGGGGGAATGTTCAGGCAGGAGCACGGCCGGTGAAAGCACCAGAGACCCTGGCCATCCTTCCTCAATCCTCTCTCCTCCCCTCGCAGGGAAGGAACCGATGCGACCCACACACACACAACCCCCCCCCCCCCAAAAAAAAATTGCAATGGAAAAATGAATGCACCACCCGCAAAAAAATGGTGCTCTGCAATTAAAAATAACAACTCATCGATGCACCGACCTCACCCAATTTTTTCCAATTCTAAAAAGAATCATTAACGAGCCACCCCACAAAAAAAGAATTGCAACAAAAAAACAAAAAACGCAATGCACCGCCAGTCCAAACAAAACAAAACAAAGCAATTTAAAAAATGTCTCACTACTAGCAAAGTCAAGAAATAAATCAAAATAATTACAATTAATATAGCAAGTGCAGCACCTCCTCCCTACCAACATTCAATTTAAAAAATTGAATGCACCAACTCCTCACTTCAAGCGCCGGGGGTGGGAAAGTGCACTACAAATACATAAAATGGACCAGCAAATATATATTTGCAATGCAATTTTTGGCAAAAAATAAATTAAAAAATAAAAAATGCAACCCTTCCTCTGTCCTGTTCAGCTTTGCAAAAATCTTTGCACACTTGAAAACAAATGTAGCCTAACATTTGTTTTTAAAATCAGTGCGTTCCCCTCAACCTCACCCCCAAAAAATATTAGCATCAGGGAAGAAAATAACAATAATTCTAAAAAAAGCAAAAAAAAAATTCTCTCCCCCCCCCCCCCACAAGGTCTCTGCTTTCACTTGTGCATCATCCTGCCGTCTTCAAAACGTTGCAAGATCTGGAGAGGAAAAAAAGGCTATTGGGGTCTTGTTAAGCGTCTTAAGATGTAGGCTGGATTTTTTGTTTGTTTGTTTTTTTCCTGTTGCAATTTCACCGGTGGTCTCTGCTTCTGCCTTAGTATTATTATTATTATTTTGGTGTGAGTGCGTGACTGTCAATTTTGCATCATCTTGGAGTTGAATGCAGCAAAGAAATCCTGTAAAATCCAAAAATGAAAAAGAAGAGAGAAGTAGCAGGTCCCATCCACCATCTACTCATAAGGGTTTCCTGGATGCTGCAATGTCTAGTATTTTTTTCTGCCCTGTATTCCTCCTCCTCCTGGGTTATAGCTAAAATAAGACTGGTGTTAGGGAGGGAGGGACTGGGAGAGAGAGAGAGAGAAAAAAATGGAAAAAAAAGATCTGATTCACTGGCAGGTTGAGCTATAATGTGCAGCAACTGATCAATTTAATGCAAGCACAGACCATCCCAAAGCCTCAGCAACGCTTAGCACATGATGGCCTGGGACCAATCAGTTGCTGCTGCCCAACCTAACCCAGTGGAGTTTCTGGGAGAAAGAGAGAGATTGAGAGAGAGCAAAGGGAGGTTGGGGCAGATTTTTCTCCTCCCCACCCACCTCCAGTTTGGAAAACCTAGAAACAAATTGCAATTTTCCCTAAGTATGCTCCCAGCTGGATTCTGATCTCAATGACACTAGTGTAAATCCATAGTGAATCTCATATGATTTCACTGGAGTGACTGAGGATTCACACTGGGGTAATGGACATCAGAGTCTATTCCTTCGGCTCCATTGCTAGTTTCTTTAGTGCAGGTCTCATGTTTCTTTGGGAGGCTGGCAGGGAAAAGGAGTGAGTTGGTCCTGATTCTCCTCTGACTTTACACCAGTTTTACAACATTGTAACTAGGAATTACTCCTGATTTACAAGAGTACTGAGCGAGAGGAGAGCCAGAGTGCGCGTGCATATGTGGGATGTAATGCATGTGAGAAGCTAAGCAATCTGTGCAAACTCTAAACAAAACCGACACATTCCTTGAAAGAAAAATAGCTGGGAGGATTCTGT
The DNA here is from genome assembly GCF_028017835.1 of Emys orbicularis. Classification (NCBI taxonomy): domain Eukaryota; kingdom Metazoa; phylum Chordata; order Testudines; family Emydidae; genus Emys; species Emys orbicularis. The sequence continues at coordinate 2,723,112 of NC_088701.1, read as the reverse complement.
GATCTCAGTTGCATTGGTGTAAATCCAGAGCAACTCCACCGGCCAGATCCTGAGGAGTTTCTGACTCGCATTTTTCCATCTTTATTTGGGCAAATTCACTTCCCCTCCTTTCAGTGGGTGATTGGCCTGAGTAAGTGAGTAATCCTGGGGTAAAGACCTTGGGTTGTGCCCCCCTCTGTTCGGATTTTAAATGAAACCGCTTGGTGGGGTATTTTTAATATAATTTTCTAAGTTACTACTCTGCAGTCTCCTACTACAGCCAGTGGGTCATACCCTGCTCTCAGTGACACCAGAACATACTCACTCCTAAAATGAAGTAAACAAAGTCACTCCAGACACAAACTCCAGCGCAGAGCAGAACCTCATCTCCAGTTATTTGGTTGCTTCCTGCACAGGACTGGGCACGCTTGACTCCCACTGACCCCCATGAGAGTTGAGAGTGCTGAGCACCTCACAGGATTGGGCCCTTTGGGGTTAAATCCTGAGACAGATGTGGAAATATTTATCCAGCTGCAATGAGAAAATGAAGCTAGGGGTATGGCTAGGCTCTGAGTGTTAACAGGTCTTAACTTGCTCAAGGGACCATTTAGCTGCCATGAAATTTGCATGGTCCAGGGGGGAGTGGATTATTTTCTGGCATTAACGACTTCGCTGAACAGGAATCAGCCCCACTGAGGGCCTGACCCTGCCCTCCTTTAGTGAAGCAGAATTCCCACTGAAGGCAATGGGAGTTCTGGCCAAGTGAGGCATGCTGGGCAGACCCCAAATATGGAGTATGTTCGCCTCACTTAGAATCATTATTGGTATAGTAACAAATTTCTGGGTGCCTCCAACTCCGCAGGTGTCCATATGCTGAAGCAGGTGGCACTGCATGGCGAATGGGGATAGAAAGAACAGCTATTTATCCTAAAGTAATTGTGGTTCTTCAAGATAATGTCGTCCTGTACACAGATTCCACCCCAGGTGCATACGCATAGATTCCTAGATTCCAAGGCCAGAAGGGACCATTGTTCACTCCTGTATGACACAGGCCAGAGGTCTCCCCAAAATCCTTCGTAGAGCAGATCTTTTAGAAACACATCCCATCTTGATTTAAAATTTGCCAGTGATGAGTCCACCATGACCCTTGGTAAATTGTGCCAGTGGTTAATTACCCTCAGTGGGGGTGGAGAGTCTAGATTAACTAAAATTTACCAAAGGGCTTGTCTAGACGTGGGAAGAGCCTGCAGTAGCTGGTGCACACTAGGTGCTCCTCACTAACTCCCCCATGTAGACACTCTTACTGCACAATAACATGCCTTTGTGCACATTAGCTGAAACCACCTGAGGGCCCTGTTAGTGCACAGTAGAAGTGTCCACACAGGGAGTTAGTGTGAGTAGCTAGGGTGCTTTATAGTCACATCCTAGCTTAGTGCTCACTAACCTCCCCATATAGACAAGCCCTAATATCTCTATATCAATAGAGATATTTGCCAGTGGGTGTTAAAAATAGATCTACACTAAGTACACTGTCCAGACTATACCCACAATATAAACTACACTATTATAAACAAAGCAGATCACACAGTGTGCAGAGTAAGTGGACACTGCAGGTTTCTGTCTTGATGCCACGGGTGGTTAGAAGGGACTGAAGGATGATGGGTGTCATTTGAGCTGAAGGGGAATCCCCGATAGCTGTGAGCAGTACAGGGCACATGACACAGCAGTGAGTGGTTCTGACTATCCAATAGTGGGCAGTGATATGCTTATTACAATATAATTATGATCAGTGCTGAGTGTACCATAAAGGATTTATACTTTATACCTTTCCTCAAAGACTCTGTCTACACTGCAATCAGAGATGTGACTGCGCAGGTGAAGATGTACTGAGTTAGCTCGAATAATAGTAGCAGTGAAGCTGTGGCAGCAGGGGCAGTCGCACGGGCTGTACAACCCCACTTGGGACTCTGGGCGTGTGGCCTGTGCAATCGCAGCTTCACTACTATTGTTATTCGTGCTAGCTAGATCTACACTCCCCTCGATGGTCCAGTAAGTCAGTATTATCCCCATTTTACAGAGAGGGAAACTGAGGCACAGGGAGGTTAAATGAACTGCTTAAGGTCATATAACAAATGAGTCATAGAGTTAGGAAAAGCACCTAGCAGACCAGATTTCCAGCCTTCTGCTTTAACCACTACACCCCCTGCCCCTAGAGCGAATGCCAAGGGTCTTTTGTTCCCAAAGTGCTCTCGGAATCGAAGGTACTCGACACAATTTGCTGATTGAACAAGCGGCAGCTGTTTGACAGCAATCAGCAGCACCACACAACAGTTTAGGACAGGAAGTGAAGATGAATCTGTTATCCAGTTGAAACTGCAGGGGGAATTTAGAGAGGCAAAAGAGAATTAGGTGGAAATGGACTGTACTGAAAAAGATGAGGGAATTTTTAATGACAAATGCCCAGGACATTGGCTCTACCTATCATCTGAAAGATGTCTCCAGCAGCACAGCATCCCCTACCAGCACAATGAGACACTGGAACATTACCTACTGAATCATCAATACTATTTCCAGGATCACCTAGCTTTTCCCTTGAGGTCTCCCACTACTAAGTAGGATCTACTTGGCTTAAGAAATCTGACCTGATTACAACTTTGCTTTCCTGAACAGGGACAGATTTAAGCAGGGGTGTCAAAGAGTACAAGGATACTGTCCCTTTAAGGGTCAGCCTGGAGCCTATAACCAAGAATTAATCAACAAGGCCCTTCCCCTCCCTGTTCTACAGATGGAGGAACTGTGGCCCAGCAAGTGAGTGAGTTGTCCAAGGTCACGCAGAAAGGTGGTGATGGAGTAGGGACTTAAATCCAGGTTAATGCCCTAACCACTGGACCATCCTGCCTCTCCCCTTCCTCTCTCTAGGGCCGAGTGATATGAAACAGGAACAGAAAGCAGCACAGGTGCTGGAACTAGGGGTGCTGGGGGTGGCAGTTCCACATTTACACTGGAAAAAAACCCCACGGTGGTAGCAGGTCTCAGAGTCCAGGTCAACTGACTTGGGCTTGTGGGGCTTGTGCTACAGAGCTAAAAATAGCAATGTAGCTGTTCCTGCTTGGGGGGAGCCCAGGCTCTGAAACCTGAGGGGGGAGTGGTTCTCAGAGCCGGGGCTCCAGCATGAGAGACAATGTCAACAATGCTATTGTTAACCTCAGAGCATGAGCCCCACAAACCCGAGTCAATTGACCTGGGCTCTGAGACTCACTGCTGTAGGGGTGTTTTTGGCAGTGTAGACGTACCTAAGGCACCTGGAGACAACCCTAACCTGTTTCCAAGAGTTGGGTGTGGACTGTAAGGTTTGGGAACCCTGATACAATGGCTGTCACAATAGCTCCTGACGTGACTGCTTGTAATTTCTGGGCTAATTCAAAGGGACACCACCTCTGATGAATGGATGGTGGCTTCTCCTTGCCCCTGGGCCGTGAAACTGGGGTCTGTTGCTGCCCGACTTGGGGAATTCACAGGTGGGCCACACTGAGTGGCAAGACGGTGCTCAGAGACTTCCCTGCACCTTTACAATGAACTTGAGTGTTTCCTGAATAGATGACTCAGCAGGTAGTTCTACTATCTATGGTACTTATATTTCCCCCTATTACCATAGTATTGGAGCACCTCTTGTACTAATCCTCACAACCCCCTTGTGAGGCAGGGCAGTGCTATTATCCCCATTGTACAGATGGGAAACTGAGGCAAAGAGAGACTGACTTGCCCAAGGTCATACAGGAAACTGAATTTGGGTCTGCTGAGCCCTATGCTAATACTTTGGACCATGCTTCCTCTCTCGTCATCAAGCAACAAGTTTTGGTTTCCTATTGGAATCTGGCTGGTGGAATCAGGCATTCCTAGGCATCTTGCAAACCAGCCTGCAGCAAATGGATTGTGATATTTGTTCTAATCTGTTAACTGGGGATTTAATTTCCCAGCCAGTCCCTGATTTCACAAGTAAGATTAGCGTATAGAAAGAGGGGGGAAAAACAACCACATTACAATCCTTCTCAGACTGTTTGATTTAATTTACCAGAGCTCCTTATTAGAAGGGATGACTACAATAACCCTCAATCATATTTTGCTCTTAAAACATTTATAAAAATAACTCAATCAGACTTACAAAGGGGGCCTCTAGCCAGGTCCAATGGCTAGAATGCTGGGCGAGGAATCAGGAGACTTCGGTTCTGTTCCTAGCTCTGCCACTCGCCTGCTAGGTGACCATGGGCAAGTTGCAGCTCCTTTCTGTTCCGTAGATTCCCCTCAGTAAAATGGAAATAGCAACTGACCTATCTGTGTGAAGTATTTTGAGACACTGGCATGAAGAGCACCCTAGATATGTTAGAGCAGGGGTAGGCAACCTATGGCACGCGTGCCAAAGGTGGCACGTGAGCTGATTTTCAGTGGCCCTCGCACTGCCTGGGTCCTGGCCACCGGTCCAGGGGGCTCTGCATTTTAATTTAATTTTAAATGAAGCTTCTTAAACATTTTAAAAACCTTATTTACTTTACATACAACAATAGTTTAGTTCTATATTATAGACTTATAGAAAGAGACCTTCTAAAAACGTTCAAATGTCTGACTGGCACGCGAAACCTTACATTAGAGTGAATAAATGAAGACTCGGCACACCACTTCTGAAAGGTTGCTGACCCCTGTGTTAAATATTCAGAATATAGGGAGGCCAAATGGGCTTGAAATTGATGAGTCCAGGGCAGGCCAGACCCAAAGCCACAGCGACCAACAGTAGTTAGCAGTGGTGAACTGCTGCATGGTGTGTTACACATGTTGGTTGAGTTAGCCCAGTTCCTACTGGATAGAGGGTCATGTGACAGCTGGGGACCGTTTAGGGCTGGTTGCCAAATGCTGTCCCATTGTGAAGGTGGGAATCACTCTGCTCCAAAAATGACAATAAAGCTCCTGTGTGAAATCTTGGCCCCATTGAAGTTAATGACAAAATTCCCATTGACTTCAATGGGGCCAAGATTCACCTCCTGTTTCTAGCACTGTAAAGTGGCAGGAGACGTAGGGTGACCAGACAGCAAGTGTGAAAAATCGGGACGGGGGCAGGGGGTAATAGGAGCCTATATAAGAAAAAGACCCAAAAATCAGAACTGTCCCTATAAAATCGGGACATCTGGTCACCCTAAAGAGAAGGGACTTTCAACCTGGTGCTGATCCAGGACTGACCGCGATTGGCACTTGGGCTGGTGTAATTTCCCCCCTTTTGGGAAGGAGTGGAAGAAGGAAACATTCAACTCGGAGATGCACAGATTTCGTTTTGCTAAGGGTGGCTGTTTGAAGCCGGTATGGGGCTTGGTACATCAGAATAAGTGCCAGCAGGGATGGAACAGTGGGCAGAGTGAAGGCGAAAGGTGTGTGACAAATGCAATTTATCACATGGTGCTCACCACCCACAGACCCTGCTCCGTGCCTTAAAATAACAAGCCGCATTCATGTCTGGTGTAAACCAGGGATGAATCTTGCCTCCCACCCCCAGCCTCCTTTATTGTACTGTAAAATATTTATACAGCATGGGAAAGCTACACTGCTCTTTAATGCTCCTGATCACGCTCTGGTTGAAGTTGGCAGGAGCTTTGCCCCCAGTTTAAAAGGGAGTGGAAGCGGAGGCTCGATCCTGCAAGGAATTGAGCGCCCCACCTCCCATGCGACAGGGCTCATAGGTATGAAATGCTTTGGGCTTAGCATAGGAGTATCCGGATGAAAAGTATTGCATTGGGAGGTCAGACTAGAGGAGTTAATGTCCCTTCTGGCCTTAAACTCTGAAAGGATGGGTTTGTCTACATGGGAGCTGGAGGTATAAATTCCATCTCGAGTAGACAGAGCCACACTACCTCTGAGTGAGCTAGTGCACAGGAGGGGCTAGCCACCTGAGTGCTTGCACAGGGTCTCAGACGCATCAGAGAGCCCCTCCCATGCACACTAGCTCGACCAGCTCTCTTGTAGCGTTACCCTGTGTAGCCTGCATCTATACGACCAACATAAGGCAAGGTGCAGGGGGAGAGTTCAGGGAGGGGAGGGATTAGAATAGGTTGACCAGATAGCAAGTGTGAAAAATCGGGATGGGGTGGGGGGTAATAGGTGCCTATGTAAGAAAAAGCTCCAAAAATCGGGACTGTCCCTATAAAATCGGGACATCTGGTCACCCTAGATTAGAAGAAGAAGAGAGGGCACCTGGTGAGTAAAGACACGGGCAGGAGTCAGTGTGCAGGAAGGGGAAGACAAGCGCTGTGAATGGGAGCAGAAGACCGTGGCAGCAGCAAAGGGAGCCGGGCTGGGAAAAACATAAGGGGTGAGGAGAGGGAAGGTGGAGTGTACAGGCATGTACTCTCCAGGCCCCTAAGGACACTTGGGTGAATGTCTTGACAAAACCCCTTGTCATAACTATAAAGGGAAGGGTAACAGCTCTCCTGTGTACAGTACTATAAAATCCCTCCTGGCCAGAGACTCCAAAATCCTTTTACCTGTAAAGGGTTAAGAAGCTCAGGTAACCTGGCTGACACCTGACCCAAAGGACCAATAAGAGGACAAGATACTTTCAAATCTTGGGGGGGGGGAAGGCTTTTGTTTGTCCTCTTTGTTTTGGGGGTTGTTCGCTCTTGGGACTAAGAAGGACCAGACATCAATCCAGGCTCTCCACATCTTTCTGAACAAGTCTCTCATATTTCAAACTTGTAAGTAAACAGCCAGGCAAGGCGTGTTAGTTTACCTTTGTTTTCTCAACTTGTAAATGTACCTTTTACTAGAGTGTTTATCTCTGTTTGCTGTACTTTGAACCTAAGGCTAGAGGGGGGTCCTCTGAGCTCTTTAAGTTTGATTACCCTGTAAAGTTATTTTCCATCCTGATTTTACAGAGATGATTTTTACCTTTTTCTTTAATTAAAAGCCTTCTTTTTAAGAACCTGATTGATTTTTCCTTGTTTTTAGATCCAAGGGGGTTGGATCTTGATCCACCAGGAGTTGGTGAAGAGTTTCTCAAGGCTTCCCAGGGAAGGGAATTAGCTTTGGGAATGGTGGCAGCGGACCAGATCTAAGCTGGTAGTTAAGCTTAGAAGTTTTCATGCAGGCCCCCACATTTGTACCCTAAAGTTCAGAGTGGGGAAGCAGCCTTGACACCCCTGATTAATGTTGGGTTTCTCTGCTTCTTCTTGACAACGTGCCTGTAGAGGCTGACATCTCTGGGTAAAACTGCTCCATGCGTCAGCCTTCTCCCTGATCCCCTTCCAGATCCTGCCTTGGGGCGTTTCCGTTTTTGGGAGTGAAACTGGGTAAGGGGTTGAGGGGGCAAATTTAGCCCCTAACCCAGGCCTGAGGTGTGGGCTTGCAGTGCAGCCAGCCATGCCCCCAGCCAATCAGCCAGTGCTACTCCACACCTCTTGCACAGGCCATTTGGATCAGTGGATCCACAAGTCCCCACAATCTCTACCTAGGCATGTCCCTCCATGGCTTCTGTGGGGTCTCCTCCGTGATGCACAGGGGCTGCCGCTCCAGGACTGCAGCCCTGTTTTGGGGAAGGGGGTTAAGGGATGCAAAGAAGAATTTCACCCTGAACTACTAATAACAGACGGGAACCTCAGAAGGTTCAGGGACTGGAATGAAGGGTCAGGTGAGTTCTTACGGGTTCTGAAGAAGCTGGCCTGTCTCAAAGCCAGCCCTATGGTCTTCTTGCCATATTTTAGCTTTAGTACTCCTGTAAAAGGGCCACCTTGGGGCTAGCTTGGCCAGGCTAGGTCCCTCATTGGATGGCAGACTTGCTAGGAACACACAGGCCATGCAGGCAATGGCGTTGGTCAGTAGGGGAAGTATTTCACTCCATGGCAACCAAAAGCGGCAGCCTGACCCTGCAGGGTGGTATTCTGGTGATTCACTAAGGGGTACTTTACTCTTGGAGCCAGCACTGAGCTCAGTGTTCCAGCATGGTGCTAAGAGCTGCTAGATTGCTGCTGGCATTGTCTCATAGGAGGGAGAACGGAGGTCCTGATCGCTTGTGGATATTACAGATCCCATGGCACTGTGGCAAGTGTTGGGGTATTCACCCAAATTTGGTCTGCAGTTCCCACTGGAGAGAGGTTCTTTTTCATTTGCTGTCCTAATCCATGGTGAGGCATTACTACATGCTGTTACCAGCTTTTGTTCCCCACCCCCTCACATGGAGAGAATCTACAAGGCATCTTGAGATCTTTGGGGCTGAAAGATACTAGAGAAGTAGACAATATAGTCCAGAATTCGGCCAAAATCTCACACCCAGCACATAGCTCAAATCACTCGGCTGGGAATTCCTTGGTGGAGGGGAGGGGACCTTTCTTCCCTACCAGATGCTCTATGTCTGCTACTGCACCCTAATGGCTGTTGAGCCCTGCTACTCTAGCCCCCTTCGTACCTCCTTAGGGACTGTATTCTCTGATCCCTTCCTTCCCATGGCCTGCCCTGCCCCCGAAACTTCCCCCCACACAGCTGTGCCCAGGGATTCCTGTGGCATCTGACCCTTTCCGGTTCAGGACAAGCGTAGCCCAGTTTGTGGCCACCCCGAACTCTGCCTGCCCCCTTTGGATATAAGGCAAATGATGGACAGAAACAAGAAGATGAGTGAAGCAAGAAAAAGGGGGAAAGAAGGATGAAGATGAATAAAAGAAGCGGCATGGAAAGAGTTAAAACTTTTCCAATTATTGAAGAGATAGCTGAAGGCCAAAATGTCACCATAAAATACACATGAATGGTTGTGTGTGTGTGTGCGTACCCACAATACACACCATGCACGCATACACACACCTGCACACAAACTCTGTTTGCATATGTATGAATATTTTCTTAGTTCTTCCCAAAGAGCAAACCATTTACATCACTCTTCAGAAGTACATCTAGAGACAGGGATAAGAGTGATCCCTGCTAGGGGGACATCTGGAGAATGATTGAATCTAGACATCTGGAGAGTGATTCCACAGGAATTGGTTCTTGGCTGTACGCTCTTCAACATTTCTATCAATGACCTGGGAGAAAACATAAAATGATCACTGCTAAAGTTTGCAGATGACACAAAAATCAGGGGAGTGGTAGATAAGGAAGAGGACAGGTCTCTGATACAGAGCAATCTGGATCACTTGGTAAACTGGGTTCAAGAAAACAATGTGCATTTTAATACTTACATGTAAATGTATCCATCGAGGAACAAAAATGTAGGCCATACTTACAGGATGGGGGATTCTATCCTGGGAAGGAGTGTCTCAGGAAAAGATTTGGGGACTGTGGTGGATAATCAGCTGAACATGAGCTCCCTGCGTGACACTGTGGCCAAAAGAGATAATGCCATCCTGGGACGCATAAATAGGGTAATCTCAAGTAGGAGTAGAGAGGTTATTTTACCTATTTGGCACTAATGTGATCACTCCTGGAATCCTGTGTCCAGCTCTGGTGCCTAGAATTCAAGAAGGATGTTGATAAATTGGAGGGGTCAAAGAAGAGCCATGAGAATGATTAAAGAATGAGAAAACCTGCCGGATAATGACAGACTCAAAGAGCTCAAATCTATTTAGCTTAACGAGGAGAAGGTGAAAGGGTGACATGATTTCAGTCTATAAGTAAGTACCTACATGGGGAACCAATATTTAATAATGGGCTCTTCAATCTAGCAGAGAAAGGTCTAACACGATCCAATGGCTGGAAGTTGAAGCTGGAAAAATTCAGGCTGGAAATAGGCATAATTTTTTAATGGTGAGAGTAATTAACTATTGGAACAATTGACCAAAGGTCATGGTAGATTCTCCATCAATGGCCATTTTAAAATCAAGATTTGGTGTTTTTCTAAAAGCTCTGCTCTGGAATTAGTTTGGGGCAGGTCTGTGGTCTGTGTTACCCACAAGGGCAGACTAGATGATCACAGTGGCCTTGGATTCTAACAATCTATGAATGTTTATGGTCGAACAAGCCATGTACTCCCATCACCAGCCACATGTCCTAACATTCCTTTGATCCCAAATGTACATTAATGGATGATGGTGGATGTGGTAGGGGGCAGTTTGAGGAGGACCGAGGGGAGAAAATAGCCCAAAGAATAAAGCAACACACGGTAAAAGGGCCGAAACGTCTTTTTTAAGCGTGTATCAATTTAAATATGTACATAGAACTATAGAGAGAGAGAGCTGCTGCCATTCTCTGTACAAGGCATAATGGGTTGATTTGATAGAGGACCTAACCTATTTTCTGTTCTCTCTTTCATTCCCACTTGCCCTGACGTCACCAGTACCCTTTGTTCAAGATAGTGCTTTTGTCCCATGCCAGCAGATCTGTAACCACCTAAATATAGTCCTGAAGGCACCGTCTTAAGAACTGGTCTAAAGTGCCTGTCTAATAGGCTCCTGGATTGAGAAAACAAGCACAGCAATTTGTAATTTCCGAGATGGCTGCTGAGTCCCCCTTCCTAGGAGGGTTTTTTAATTAGGCTAAAAGGTGGTTTGTAGAGGAAAAAAACAAACTGGAGAAAGCATTAGTTAAATTCACCTTGGTTTTTTTTGGAGTGGCTATTTAACAAAAAATTCTTGTATAAGTGTTGGAGGAAATGCTGGCAGCAGCGCAGAGTTCAGTAGCATCCCCAATCAGGTTGAGAGCTGGGTAATGGAGACAGATGGAAGGGGTCTGTACCACCGACTTGGGTCCTGAAGGTGGTGGGAGCCATGGTGCTCCAGTAGCGCCCAGGAGCTGTAAACTGGTTGAATCTGCCTACCTGAGGATTCCCCCCAGCCAGCCAGTGCACCCAGCTCCTATGCCTCTTCCCTGCACACTCCAGCATAGGGGCATGTACCCACAGAGCATGGTGGCCATAATATGCTGTGGTCCCACAGTCGCTAGCATTGATTGGACTTGCTTCTCCGAACTACAGTGTAGAACAGGCCCCAGATTCAGGAAGCAACGGGCTCCTTTGCACCCCTGCCCTGCTGCTCTGGGTGCAGCAGAGAATTCGGACCACGGCAGGAGCCTGGACAGATTGGGCAACGCAGCTGCAGAGCATTTCATCTCAAATCTGCTGGTTCATAGCCAGCCAAGGTTGGCAGGGGCTGAGAGTCACTGCTGTCTGGTGACAGTTCTGCAGCCACCTTACATGAAAGGAGTTTGATCCTGGTGAGCCCTTAGCCGGCAGGCATCACTGTTGCAAAATCCACTCTCAGATTGGGCACTAATTGGGCCCCTTGTTAGTTCCTTCTACAAGAGGCAGAGGCCACTCAACATATTGTGCTGCCCTAGGCAACACTTCTGTGTGCCGCCACCCACTCAAATTTGCTCTGTCATGACAGAGGGACAGCTGGGCCAAATATGAACAAATGGGGCTGCGACCTGGTCCACAGGGCTGCAGCGCCACTCAGGTTTGGCCCAGCTGCTCTTCTGACATTCCTTACAGTAACAGACTCAAAGCACTCAACCTATTTAACTTAACAAAGAGAGGGTTAATAGGTAACTTGATCACAGTCTAGGAGTATCTACATGGGGAACAAATATTTAATAATGGGCTCTTCAGTCCAGCAAAGAAAGGCGTAACATGGTCCAATGGCCGGAAGTTGAAGCCAGACAAATTCAGACTGAAAATAAGGCGTATATTTTGAAGGGTGAGAGTAATTACCCATTGGAACAATTCACCAAGAGGTGTGGTGTGTTCTGTATCACAGACGCTTTTAAAATCAAGATTGGATGTTCTTCTAAAAGATCTGCTCTAGGAATCATCTGGGGAAGGTTCTATGGCCTGTGTTATACAGCGGGTCAGACTACATGGTCAGAATGGTCGCTTCTGGCCTTGGAATCTACAAATCTGCGGCACTAGGTAGCTGCCCAAACATCTGTCACCCTGGGCAGCTGCCTAGCTTGCCTATTGCTAGAGTGGCCTGGGGACAAAGGCTTGAATGGGCCATGAAGGTGGAACTCCCCATGCTGTACTGTAATGAACTGGGCAGTGACACCTCTGTCCTCTTCTGGCTGGAATCAGAAAGTTCATCTGTATGCCATTGGCCCTATATTGATAACAGGTAGAAGCACTTCTCCTTAGCTCAAGGGTAGGAGCCTGTGGATTTGAAGCAGCAGCATTCAAATTCTATCCATGCCACCACTATGAAGTTCCAAATGGCCACATTGCTTTGCATCACAACAGCCAAGAAGTCCTAGCTGGCTTAGAATGTACCACCGTGCATAAATAATTATTTAGTGAAAAAGACTACCCAAAAAGGGAGAGAATTTCTTGGGTGGAACTTACCAGCCAGCAGACGGCTGTATTAGTAACTCACCGGAAGCTGGAGGACACATCTAATCTACCCAGAACAGATGGCAGATAATAAGGAGCAGATTAAAACTCTCCTACTCCTCAGTGCAGATGTGCAGCCCACAAAGACTACAACTCCCAGCATGCAACAGACCATATGACTGCAAAGCAAGAGCCCTGTCCTGCAAAATCTTAAGCACAGGAGCAACTTTATGCGAGCGAGTAGTCCCACAAATGTCCACTATGCTACTTACAGGATAAACAAGGTCAACCCTCAAGGAAAGGTCACAAAGTATGCATGTGTGTATGTGCAATATGACATACAATGTGTGTATGTATATTACATAAAACTGTAAACGCTTGTAAAAATGCCTTTGGATGAAAGGAGCTCAATGAATGTAATACATGATCTTTTTATGGGGCTAACAATCCTAATTTTAAACCCCAAACTCTCTTGCCTACACGGGAAATAAACCATTAGATTAGTGTTTCTCAACCTTTTTCAAGATGGGAACCCAAGATTCAAAGTAAAAAATGTTCACAACCCCCCTTACATATATTATAAAATTAAAAGTAAAAAATGTATCATGATATCAATGTTAAGCCTATGTAAGTTGTATGTGCGTGTGGTGATTCTCAGAGAATACTTGATCTCGAAGAGCGAGGGTGTGCAGGAAATTCGATTGTACTAACATTTTCAATCCCCTCACTGCCATCGATTGGCTTTGGTGACCCCCTGGGGGTTGCGATCCACTGGATGAGACACACTGCCTTTGCTTATTCAAACGGAAAGGACTTTCTGAAAATAATACTTTGCACTAGTTGTACTGCTCCTTTACTTGCTTGGTAAAGGGATTTATCACGTTCACTTTTTGTTTCTAACAGGCTTCCCTTTCTCATGCATTGACCCATAGCAGCAATTTATTCAAACACTGCAGGAGAAGGTGTATTTGCATTGGATTGGTGTTTGTTCTTGTAATTCACTGAAACATTTCCACTGTTTTTAGCTTTGGAAGGCTTTATTTCATTCTTTCAGTAAACCTAAATTTTGGACCAAATTTGACCTGACAGTTTCCCTTTAAATCCGCACTTAATGTTATGCTCTGACCCAATTTAAGAATTTAAAATTCAAGCATTTTGTACAACAATCTAACCTATAAACCCCAACGCTTCAGGGCACAAGCCAAACTCTAATGGAAGGAGGTTAAGAAGAAACCCGTAAGGCCCCAGTTCTGCAAATTAAGTCAATGGGATGACTCGTGGGGAAGACAAGTGAATACATGTTTGGGGTCTAATTATCCATCTCTGAAGCATCTAGTGCTGACCACAAGATACTGGACTACGTGGACCCTTAGTCTGATATAATGTGGCAATTCTCATCCATCTTCGGTACTTATTACCCATACGGTTTGATACAGGTAGTCTCACAACACCAGTGTGAGGTAGGACAGCGTTATTATCTCCCTTTCACAGATGGGGAACTGAGGCACAGAGATGCAGCAATTTGCCCAAGATCACACAAGGAGCCTGAGGCAGAGTCAGGAAGTGAACTCCAGTCTTTAGCTAAGGTGACCAGATGAGATATCGGGACACCGGGAGGGAGGGGGGCGAAAAAAAAAAAAAAAAAGCCGAGTGATCCCAGCTCAAAATCGGGACCCTATCTTTAGCGAACACTTTAACTACTGTGCGGCCCTTTCTCCTATGGCCCTTCGCTGATAGGATGTTAACCAGTTTGACCTGAACTGAGTTTCAATCTGACAAATACATTAGACACAGCTAGAAGTAAAGCTATTTTACTTACCCTCTTAACCCGTCTTGCTCAGTGCTCCATCACAAGAGTTTGAAAAAGCAAGTGCCTTTGTGAAGGTTATAATGCTTATTCTAGTAATTGATTTGTCTGATTCTGTTTATTTATTGCTGTTTCTCCGATTGTACATAGCTAATGAGAGTTAATTAGTCAATGCACTCATGTTTTTATAAAATATTCTTAGACCTTAGATCTTTCACATGAGTTTTGCCCTTTTCTATGTGGACTTAACTATGGAAATACACTGTAAATCATACACACTAATCCAATTGGGCTGTCATTAAATCTTCCAGCATATTGTTCTGGAAGATAAAAGATTCTGAGATGGAAGAAGTGTAAACAAACAGTCTTGTAAAGTATTTCCTAAAAGATTATTAGTAATAAAGAGCCATATGGGATGGATCGTTGTTCGTCATGGCATATTGATAATAAATTTGTGCCCTGTTTTTTGGGCCTGTGAGAAAGCCACGCTGTCGAATTATCATATATGGGATAAAACAGCAATAGTTCTGTAACGTACCTGTGGTGAGATCAGGTCCCTATTGTGCTAGGTGCTGTACAAACACATAATAAATGACAGTCCCTGTCCCCAAGAGCTTGCATCTAAATTGACAAAGGATGGGGGGAAAGGAAGTATTTTTATCCCTGTTTTACGGATGGGGAAACTGAGGCACAGAGAGAGGAAATGACTTGCCCAGGGTTCCACAGAGAGTCAGTGACAGAGCCAGGGAGTTGAACCCAGAGCTACTGAATACCACCCAAGTGCACTAACAATGAGACCATACTTTCTCTCTTTACCATAACCAGCTCCCTAATTCTTCACTTCTGAAACTTCAAACAGGCACAGGATTCATCTTCACAGCCTGTCCTGAACCACTACATATTTCTGTTGTGCACTGTTAAACATCTGGTGTTTTCCACCCCAGAGGTGGCTGCATTTCAGTGGCAGTTGAGATTTTTCAGGTCGCAGTGGAAATAGGGGACATGAGGAACTTAGACAGTAAATGTATCCAGAGTGGTTTCAACAGTGTCCATGCAATTGTACTCGTGTCAATAGAGATTGTGCCAATATGTAC
Organism: Emys orbicularis; assembly: GCF_028017835.1. Lineage (NCBI taxonomy): Eukaryota > Metazoa > Chordata > Testudines > Emydidae > Emys > Emys orbicularis. The sequence continues at coordinate 2,707,952 of NC_088701.1, read as the reverse complement.
TAGTGATCAGGTCAACAATGGTGATGACTGTGAAAATAGTGGTGCTCCTTCTCCTGCTCATTATACATGCACAGGCATGTGTACGCTGCACTACCTCCCTCAGTGTGCAGGCATCTGAGAGCATGCCAGTGAGACTGGGAATGGAAGAGACAACAAAGGCGAGGATGACCTGCCACAGGTCAGTGCTGCCGTCAGAGTGTGAAGCCCTGCTTGGAAGTGACTCAGGAGTGCAGTGGGGATGGAGTGCCAGACCTGGCAGCACTGCTGTCTGCGGTATTCAAACTCCCGTCAGTTTTCTTGGAGGAGAGCAGGGGCCGGAAGTGACTGTACTTTACACGTGCCAAGGTGATGAGAGTGTCTAGGGCTGTACTAGCAAAGCACAGAGGCCAATGTGGGAGTCAGTCCAGCAATTGCAGAGCTCCAGCCCCCAGCAGTAACCACATACACCACACTCCCTTCCAGCGCTCGAACAGGCCCCAGAAGTCCTTGATCCTAGTCCCCCGCTCTGTCTCCTAGACCACACTCCCTCCCAGAGCCAGGAGTCCTGACTCTTAGACCCCGTTGTTCTCATCACAAGAACACCCCAACTCCCAGAGCCAAGGATAGAACCCAGGACTCCTGTAACTCGGTGCCTCACCACTTCTTTTCTCTGCATCCCCTTCTCCAACGCTGAGGGCCTTTATTTAAAAACAACACCAATAAACAAACACAGTATTCTACAGTAATCGCCCCACCGGCTGCAGTATCCTGTCATGGGCTGCGTCGTTTGTGGGATATCATTGCAGTATTTCCTTTGAATAAGGGTGATTCCAACACTGCTTTAAGGGGAAAACAGGACCGAATGTCCAGGCTCTGGGCTGGGTTTAACTCAGAGACTGTCCAATGAGATGACCCAGTATAGGGCATGGGGACTACTGACACTCCCAGTCCCTAGCCATCAGAACACCCATCCATGTATGCTTAGGGCACCATCATTGTGTTGTCTAGGTGCCAACATGGGGCAGCCTGGTGTAACTTCAGCCAGCTCCTCAGAGCACTGGCGTTGTACAATGCTCTGGCACCTTGGTGCAACAGGGTAGGTCGTGAGTGAGCATCAGGATGAGTGCAACCCTTAGCAGCAGCAGCAGATGCATTCTGTCTGCATGGCGAAGCAGCACTGAAATGGTTAACGGACAGACCCACCGTGTGGCCAGCAGCTTCACCAGGTTCTGAGAAGTAACGCAACAAGTTCTGTTGCACCCGTGGATGTCTCTAAACCCCAGCACCAGACTGCAAATCCCAGCTGCAGCACACGCTCTCGCCAGGAGCAGCAGCAGCCTTGGGGACTAGATCTCTTAGGTGGCTCAGTAACAAACTACAGAGCCTTTCAGAGCTGCAAGGTCTGTAGCGACCACACGTCACTGAGCACAGTGGCCCACGTGAAATGAGTTTGGTGGGTCTCAGTCCGAGCTCAAAGGTGTGCGTATTACTAGAATCAGCAGCCCCAGCAGAGACTGAGGATTGAATGGGCCACAGAGACCGAACTCCCTGACAAAGTGAGCCCCTCTGGGACAGTGGGGGGGGGGGGGGGAAGCTTGCCCTGCTTTGGGAATACGCAGAAGATTCAGGCTGCAGGGGCTGCCGATGCAGCTACTTTTCCCAACGCTGGATTCCTTTAAAGCCACAGGCACATTTAGCAGGAGAGCTGAGGCACTCGGCATATCTTCTGCTGCCAAGGTGAGTAGGAAGGTAGCACAGGGACCCTGCAGTGAGGTGGACAAGGGCGTGGGTGGAACCTGCATGACACATGCCTGTCTCTGGTACATCAGAGCTGGGCCAGCCATTGCTCCTGTCCACCCCCTGCCTGTGCAGCCCTTCTCCTGCAATGCCACGGTGGCAGAGGAGAGACACGGAGAAGGATGCATCCCCTCCTCACTACCTACTCCTTAGCACACCCCCCCCCAGCCCTGTGCATGCTAAATTCCTTTTCTGATCTGATTCCTCACCGTCACAGCAGCTGCTGGAGCAGGCTGCAGAGGGAAATCAGAGAGAATTTAACTAGCAGGGAAAAAATCACAGCAGCAACAGAATTGACACCATAAAGGAGGGTGGCAAAGTGGGGTCCCCCCCACCCCCACACACTGCCCCGGCCCCTCAGACTCACCTGCCCCCTTCACTCCAGACAGAGGCTTCTTCCCTGCACCCCCCTCCAGCCCTGATCTTCAGAGATAGGGAGTATCCACAGCTCCCTTTGGTTTCAGTGAGGGTTGCAGGTGCTCAAAGGCCCACAGAACATTAGGGTCCTAATGTGCCCCGCAGGCCAAACTGGGGGTCCTCAAAAGCCGCCCCTGGCTAACTGGATCAACTGCAGGCTTTTTGTGTTGGCTGAGGTCAACCAACAACCAATTTCTGCTGACCTCTCCAGGACAACAGCAGCATGAGCAAAAGGTCCCAGGCGTCACTATGGTGCACAAGGGCCCCTCAGAATCTCTCAGCAGCGCTGGGGTTCATATTCTCCTGCCCTAATACCACAGGCCCCTGCCAGTTGAGCCAGAGGAGAATCTCCTTTTGCAGTAAAGGGCCTAGGACATAGAGTGAAGTACTTCTGAGCCCACAGGACAGTGGTACATGCCAGCCAGTTCATTACAATACGTCATGTGAGTAGTGCCTCTGGGTACAGGAATCTCAAAGTGCTTTGAAAAGGGTGGGTGCGGTAAGACACATAGAGGAGACAACAGAATGAGTCAATGAAAGAACTGGGAATAGAACCCCTGAGTCCTGGCCCCCCATTCCCCTGGCTCTAGCCACTAGACCAGGGGTTCTCAAACTGGGGGACAGGACCCCTGAAGAGGTCCTGAGGTTATTACATGGGGGGGTCGCGAGCTGTCAGCCTCCACCCAAGCCCCGCTTTGCATCTAGCATTTATAATGGTGTTAAATATATAAAAACATTTTTTTTATTTATAACGGGAGGGGGGTGGGGGGTGTCGCACTCAGAGGCTTGCAGTGTGAAAGGGGTCACCAGTACAAAAGTTTGAGAACCACTGCACTAGAATACTGCTTGCAGCTCTGTAATCTGAAAGAGCTGCTTGACCCACTGACACCCCGGTCACAGCTTCAGCCTACTCAAACTGTGTAGTGAATGCTTATAATCCAGCCACCGTGATCCCTGCTGGGGACCCCAGTTGGGTGGATGGTGGGATTAGAGGCAGGAAAGGAAAAATGAAAGGAAGATGAGGAGGAAGCAAAAGAAATGAACTTCCAGACACAAGGACAGACAAGTGGCTTTTTCAGGTCTCCTATTTCCTTTCTGTACCCAAACATCTGAAATTTCACTCTTGCAAAGGAACGAATGACAGGGGGACAGAGGAGACTGTGCTTCACAGAGTGACGAGAGGGAGCTGACATGCTTGTCTTGTCGATTATTCACACCGCCACCCTGGGGGCTTTTCTATGTGCTGACATTCAACCCTACCGCCACCACTGTGCGGATGAAAGCGGCAGGGAGGGCATTAGAGGCAGGTTTGATGAAGCTGAGGCCTGCACTTAGGGTCCATTACATTTCATTTAGGCTACAGAGTCCAGTTGGAACATTTCGCTGGCTAGAGGCTTTTCTCCCCCTTCAATTTGGCGGCGGGGGGTCCTTCCGCGCTCTGGGTCTTCAGCGGCAATTCTGCGGCGGGTCCTTCACTCGCTCCGGGACCCGCCGCCGAAGTGCCCCGAAGACCGGGAGCGCGGAAGGACCCCCCTGCCGCAGAATTGCCAACGACGACCGGGAGCGCGGAAGGACCCCCGCCTAGGGCACCAAAAACCCTGGCGCCGCTCCTGCTGTGAGTCAGGGCCACACAGAGGTTTTTGGGGCCCTGGGCAAAATCTGAAATGAAGGCTCCCCACCTTTCCAAAAAATTACCCCTGAGGGAGGCCCCGGGGACAAGAGATTGGAGAGCAAGCCTGCTCCCCACTGCCCCTACAGCGGAGGTTCCTGCCCTATGGGGCAGGGCCCAGCTGTCTGCTCTGGGTGTTGCAACCTGGCACATGGAGTCGCAGCGCCACTCAGGTTTGGCCTGGCATCATGATGGAGAGGCAGCCAGGCTAAACATGAGTGGCATTGTGAGCCTGTGCGCCAAGTCCCCAGTCCATTCAGTTTGGGGGCCCTCTCAAAGGGGGGGGGAACTGTCCCTTATGCCCTCCCTCCCCCTTGGGAGGCCCTGCTGTGAATCAGAAAGTGGATCCCAATCCTGCATGCAAAGATCTCTAGTTCGGATGAGTTACTTGCGTTCACCAGCTGGGAGCAGAAATATCCCCAAAGAGCCTGGACACCCGAGATTTTGAGCCCAGCTTTGTGGATGGTCTTTGGTGCTTTTCTGAACTCCAAATGCCCATACTTCGAAGTGCCTCTGTCACCAGCGTTGATGCATTATTATGGGGGGGAATGGTGAGATGGTTAAGGCACAAGACTGAAAGTCAGGACTCTTGGTTCTTTTCCCAGCTATGGCAATCCTGAACTCCACTCCCAAGAGTCCTAGTCCCCAGTCCCATGCTCTGACCAGTATATTTTCTCTGACCTCATTCTCTCCAAGATCTGAGAAAAGAACCTAGGTGACATTACTCCCACTACCCTAATCTAAGCACTAGACCTCATTAATAATAATACCTAGCTGTTATCTAGGGCTTTTAATCAGTGGCCTCAACGTGTTTTACACAGGAGGTCAGCATCATCGTCCCCATTTTCCAGATGGGGAAACTGAGGCACAGAGTGGGGACATGATTTGCCTAAGGTCCCCCAGTGGCAGAGCCGGGAATAGAACCCAGTCCAAATCAGTGCTCTGTCCTCTAGGCCACACTGCCTCCTATTCACCTTCTCCCAGAGTGGGGAACAGGAGTTTGCTAGACCATGCCCCGCTCTATGCTATGGATACCCCTAGGGGGCAGTTCTCCAAGAAAGCACATGGCCAAAGTGCAGCCATGACGTTCAGTCTCACCATGTGGTCTGTAATAACCAAAACCGAAGCCCCCACAGGGCCTGCTACCCAAGTGGGGGGGAGGGGACTTTCCCTCCAGTCTCCCTGCTGGAAGGGTGCAATCAGGCCGTGAGATTCTGAGCTCCTATTGTGGCCTGCTGCCGCCTGCTTCCCAGAGCGTGAAGGGGTTAATGGATTTCCCAGCAGGTCGCTCTGCCGCTGCTGGAGGAATGAAGCACTTAACAGACTCCTGGTCTCAGCACTTTCACATTCCAGGGCGTTGGGAGGCAGCTGATCTGGGGGAGGGGGAAGGCAGCGCTGGCTGCAGGCCCTTGGCCAGAGGAGGGGAGCAGCCACAGAGGGAAAAACGAGGCAGAGACTTGGGGATTCTGCGCAATTGCTCAGGCCCTGGAATAAAGCCTGGGGCACATCCCCCCAGTCCGGCTCACCTGCTGCAGAGGAAGGGAAAACAGGGTCTTTAGATGCACAGAGACTCTCAGGAGATGTCTACACTGCAATTAGAGATCCGCAGCCGGTCCGAGCCAGCTGACGTGGGCTTGTGGGGCTCGGATGAAGGGGCTGTTTAACTGCGGTACAGATGTTTCGGCTGGGGCTGGAGCCCGAGCTCCGGGAGCATCCCCTCTCGCAGGGTCTCAGAACCCGGGCTCCAGTCCAAGCCCAAATGTCTACACTGCAATTCACCAGCCCCTTAGCCCAAGCCGGCGAGCCCCAGTCATCGGGCATGGGCCAGCTGTGGGTTTTTAATTGCAGTGTAGACAGACCCTCAGAGGAACAGAGAGAGCACCCAACAGAGGATACAATGAGGAGCCAGGCAGCCACCTCTCATGCATCTCTAATATCTAACCCAGAGTAAAGGGGGATTTAGGAGGGATCTTCCACAGCATTCATGAGACCACATGAACAAACACACATGCATAATATTGATCTGGCCAGTATATGAGCACCATTGTCCTCTGCTGGATGGACTCAGAACGGCTCAGTTGTGTGTCATACGCCCTGTATTGCTAACAGATCCTGGAGATTATCCTTTTTAGCTCAAGGCCTGTTCTTTAGGAGAGAAGGATCTGGATTCTATCCCTGCGAGAGGCAAGTGTGAATGTCCTAAAAATGCATGTACCCCCCTTTTACGGTTTCCTGTTTATTTAAGAGCCCCTCTGGTCTTTCCCTGCAAATACAGACCCCGCTTGCAACTGAGGCAGCTCAGAAGTTAGGGAATCAGCCAGGGGAGCTGCAGGGGGACAGAGATCTCAGTCGCAGCTCCTAAAGTCAACTGCTGCTAGTGGCACTGTCAGGCAGACTCTGCTGTTGACATGTGGAACCCCAAACCCCTTTGTATTGCCAATGAGGGAGTCAGGGAAACTTCAGGCCAGAGAGGAGAGAAGAAGGACCCTTATCAGGACAAAGGAGCTACCTGACCCTGCCCTCCTCAGAATTACCTGGCTCCCTGCCCCAGGTAGGAGCAAGCAAATGGATACGGGCTGCATCCTACAGCAGTTCTTAGCTACACCAGAACTAGCAGGCTGTGCCGGGGGAGGCTGGGTTGCGGGGGTTGGATTGTTTACTCTACAGCTTTGTTTCTCTTCTCCCTCGCTAGTTTAAATAAAGCTCCTTTCCCGGTTTCCCAGGCAAACTGTGTATGTTGCCATTGCTCCCATTAGTGTGAGAGAGTGACAGTGTCCTGGGGCCTGAACCTCCCTAGCCTCGCACCTTGGGCAATCATTTGTGCAGGGACTGTCCTTTTGTTCTCCATTTGTACAGTGCCTGGCACAGTGGGGTTCTGGTCCATGAGGGGGGCTTCTAGGCGCTACCATAATCCACCGAATAGATAATGTACAGCTCCCAGCACAATGAGGTCTTGGTCCACGACGGATTCCTAGGCGCTACCGAAATATAAATGAATAATGACAATAGCACCTGGTGTTTGGCCTGGCGGCTGCTGGTTGTGCAGAGAGGGTTGGATCTGCTGCTCAGAAAGGACTTGCAGGATTTCAGACCAGGCAGCTGAAGTGAGTGCGGGCGGAAGTGTGTAGCTAGATGGCCTTGTTGGAGGTAACCGGCAGATCTGATGTAGGGGCTCCTTTAGAAGGATTAGAGCTTTATCACCCCAGTGCAAGCTGGCAAGGAGTGCCTATCTGCGGGCACCTGTGGGCAATAAATACTGAGCTGAGAGAGCTTCCCTTTACAGTCAAACCCGCAGCTCTCATTCCATTCTGGTCACACAGATGGAACAACAGTGAGGGGGAGACAAGCAGAAGGCCAGAGAGAGAAGGAGCTTTAGGAAATGAGAGGCAGGAGGTCTATTAATCAGGCCCCTGTGACAGTAATAAATCTCCCTCTTTGAATGACCAATGTGTTGCTATAATTAAAGCTAGCTGCACACCGCGGCTGGGCGGAGGCTTTGGAGGGCACACTGCGGATTCTGCTGCTACAAGGCGGTGCGGGAGTAAGACACGGTTCTCTGCCCACACATTTCCATCCACCAGGAAAACCCATGCACAGAGCCACCCCCCCCCCCCCCCCACTCTCTCTCTCTCTCTCTCTCACTCCTTGGACACTCACCACTTGGCCATCAGATGCAGGGAACCCCAGGGGCTCCTCCTCAGAAGAGCCCTGTCCTGGATGGAGTAGGAGGTGTGGGGCTTAGCCCTTGCTTTGGAAGGGGGTGAGGGTGGGGAAAGTGTAGCCCTCCTGTGAATCATGCAGCTGCATAGAGCAAGGGGCGCGCCTCTGAGGCATACATGAGTGTTAAGCAGAAATGACGATGGAAGAGTAACTCCTGAGTTGTGTGAAGCATTGCAAGGGTTTCCGGGAGCACAGAAAAGGATCGGGGCTCACATCAAGGCTCAGAGTGAAGGCGGGGGCCCTCAGTGAGGTTGGCATGAGCCCATTTTCCCAGTTGTAGTTCCCAGGGATACCCACTGTCCTGGAAGTTCAGGGCCCGATAACCCCTACATCCAAATCAAAGCTCAGTCAAACCCCACCAGGCCTGAGCTTCCCTGGTCTGTATCAAAACTGCAACAGTGTGACTTTTGCACAATTTTGCACTTTCATCCAAAGGACCTCAATGTGCTAAACAAACTGAGCGGGCCTCGCACCTAGGGAGGCTGCTATCATCCCCGTTGCACATGGGGGGAACTGAGGCATGGAGAGGCGACCTGCCCAGGCTTACTCAGCAAGTCCGTGGTAAAGCTGACAAGTGGAGTCCAGATGCTGTCACCTCTTCTAACTCTTAACCCACCGCTGCCCCCTCAGAACTAGGGAGAGAGAGTCCTGACTCCCAATCCCCCCTACTCTACTGACTAGATCACACTCCACCATCCTGGAGCCAGGCGTAGAATGCAGGAGTCCCAATTCCCAGCACCAGAGATAAGGAGGCGCCATGAAGAGAAGGACTATGCTTGGGAATGGTTGAAATGGGCCAGTTTATTTGCCTCCCCTTCATTCCCTGCCACTGGAATCTCTTCCCAGCTTGGGCAGCCTTTGGGAGTCCAACAGCGCCACCTGGTGCGCTCGAAGGGGATTGTGCAGGAGCAAGAAATAAGTTCCCACAGAAATGGAAACACCAAAGGGAAGATTGTTGGGACAGGGGGAGATGAGTCATCAGCAGCTTGATACCAAGTGATAGGCACATTCAAAGCTCTGTCTGATCTATCGCGTCATTCATCTAAATGGGCCTGCTGTGCTGTCCAAACAGACAGTACGAGCTCTGCACACAGAAACCACTCGCCCACCCACTGAAATTCAGCCACCTCTGGGGTAGGACTGTGCATGGAACAGCCCATAGCAAGGCTGTTTATCACATTAGGACAGGAAGTGAAAGGGAATTCTGTATTCAGTTGAAACTGCAAGGAGAATTCAGGGAGGCAGAGCGGAATTATCTAGCTTGGAATTAGGCCAATCATCTTGAGCTAACACTGGGACTCCTGCAAAAAGTGCCACATGACCTTTAATGACCACACGTCTCGTTATGACAGCTAATTTGAATATGGGTGCCTCTAGCAGCATAACGCCCTTTAAAAGGCTGGCGTCAGCACTGAGCCAGAGACTAGAGCACCCAAAGACACCCTCCATGCCACAGAGAGACCTGATGCAGAGGAGAGCACCCCACACTAGCTCACCAGCATCACTCAGTTTTCTTCTCTGTGCACTGAGCAAGCCTACACCTGCGTAGCTGGTCAGAGTTTACTGTACCCGAGCACAGGATGGCCCAGCTGCAGCTCCCTTAGCTACTACCCATGTCAGCCGCATTTAGCAACCACATTATAGCAGGGTTATTTTTCACACTCCCTGCTATTCCCTGGCACCCCAGCCCCTCCCACCAGGGGCCTCCCCCAGCCTGTAGTAACACCATGATCCTCTGGTGGAGATATCAGCATTTCCAAGGCAACAAGCTGGGATTTCTTAAAACCAAAAAGAAAGAAAATAGGTTGGAAAGCAAGGGAAGTGAATCTGAGGGACCGGGAGGGAGGGAGAAGGTGGGGGCAAGGTACATCAAAATCAGTGTTAACCATTAACGCAACTGTGGAGTTCTTCTGAAATGAGATTAATTCACAAAATAAGGAGGCCTGAGCAGCCACCAGATGTCATCAGACTGCTGACACTAGATCTAGGGATTAGATCCAAAGCACAGTGCAAAATAACATCAGAAGGGAAGGATTTGAATATACAAGAGGATTTGCAGCTCCAGATCAGACCAATGGGACCACCTAGCCCAGTGTCCCCCCACTCGCTGCTGGACTGGATTGGACCAATGGGCCTATCTATCTCAGTACCCTCCCATATCAGTTGCCCTGGATGAGCCCAATGGGATCATCTAGCCCAGTATCCCTACCCCTCCATTCCTGCTGCATTGGATCAGCCCAATGGGGCCCACTAACTAGTTACCCTCCCCTTAATTACCACACAAGATCACACTGTAGCCTGGTAGCCCAGTGGTTCTTAGCCATCTTCCATTTGCGGACCCCTAAAAAATTTCAAATGGAGGTGCAGACCCCGGTGGAAATCTTAGAGATACTCTGGAGACCCCCAGGGGTCTGCAGATCACTGGTTGAGAACAACTGTTCTATGGTAAAGACAACCTTTCGTGGACCCCTTAGCCATAGTCTGCGGACCCCAGGGGTCAAGAGACTACAGGTTGAGAACCACTGCAGTAGCCTCTCCTACCCTGGAACACTGGGACAGACCAATGGTCCATATATCAGACTAATGGCTCCTCTAGCTTGGTATCCCCACCTCTCTGCTGTGCTGGATCAGTGGTCTGTAGTAGCTCCCCCGGAGGGAATCCATATAGGTACCATTTTTCCAGGTACCCTCTAAGTTGCCTGGAACTGTGGAGTAGCTAGAGGAGTGGGAGCTCACAGATGGAGGCCTCCAGTGATGGGGAGCAAGAAGAGCAAGAAGCCTTGGTTTCCCCAGGACATGGTCTTCCATGGAAAACAAAATGGCACCCAGTGACTGATCAGACCCCCTGTGACCTGGTTGACAGAACAGCCAGCCCTACTGCATGGAACTGGTCTTGTACTTACTCCCACTCCTTGCGCTGCGCCTGGGGGGTGCTGTGGATCTTGTGGGCTTGATGCGCCATGATGATATCACGGTGGTCCACCACACCCCCGCGCCTCTTGAATGAGGGGGCCTCCTGGCCGGGGCTCATCTGGTGGTACCGCATGTCCTGGAAGCTGGGGAAGCCACCGTGGAAGGGGTAGTCCGGGGTGGCTGACCCACGGCCCTCCTGCACGGCGTCATAGTAGCTGGGAGGCGACAGCATGGAAGTGCGGACCACGGTACGTTTCGCCATCCATGGGCCTTTCCAGATGGCTGTGAATGCGAAGCTGTGGAGACAGGACACATACGGGGGTTAGGAAGAGATCGATTTTGGGAAAAGGATGGGACAGGGGAGAGGGCAGAAACACACCCCTCCTTCCCTGGTGTGGGGCAGGACTGAGAGGGGCAGAGACAGACCCAATGCCCTGATGGAGTAGGAGAGAGTTACAGAGACTCCTGTGCACAGGAGGAGAGTGAGGTCCAGTGGTTATAGCTGGTGACTATGGGTCAGGACTTCTGGGTTCTAGTCCCACCTCTAAGAGAGAATGTTGGCCAAATGGTAGAGCTGGGACTCCTGGGTTTGCAGCTCTGAGACCATCTTGGACATCCATGGAGAAGTATGTGGTTTAGTGTTAGAGCTTTAAAACCTTTAATATCGATGGAGGCAAAACATAAGGGGGATTCTTTTAGATAGAGGAAAGGCAAAGGGGGAATCCTTCCATGCACTGCCAAAACAGTCCACATCCGCGGTTTGAGAGTGGCTCGCACTCCTCTGCTGGGCGGGCAGCACTGCCACCGTCAAGTGTCCCCCTTCTCTCTCTCTCTCACACACACACACGTCCTGAATTCGCACTGAATTCTGCTGTCTCAAGAGACACACAGGCCAAGCTGTCCCTCTTTCTGGTATGATCATTAAGCAGAGCACCCACTATAAAGATTTGATACCTGGGGGACGAGGAGGGTTGGGCAGAGTAAGTGGGTCTGATGAAGAATTATTGGAAATGTCCTGGTTATAACACCCTCCATTTTCTCCCAGGTTCACATCTTGTGTTGAATTTAGCAAGAGCTGGAGGGGTATCTTGAGGAGGGTTAAGATTTTTTTCCAATATGCTTTTAGATGTCATTCAGTGAAATATTGCCCTGCAGTTGTATGGGTATGGGATGGGAAGACATGATATTATTATTATTTATTATTTGTATTACCTTCACTTCTAGGGGCCCTAGTTATATGCCAGGACCTCATTGTGTTAGGCATTGTACAAAAAGCAAAGACAGTCTCTACCCCAAGGAGCTTACAATCTAAGTGTAAGACAACAGATGGATATAGACAGACAGGGGAGTACAAGAAAACAATGAGCCAATATTGGTTTGCACGATGGGCATCGTAAGGTTAGAGTACCAGTCTGGAAGTCAGGACTCCAGGACTTCTATCTACTACTCTGGGAGGGGAGTGGGTCCAGAAGTTAGAGCAGAAGACTGGATGTCAGGGCTGCTGAGTTGACTTCCTGATTCTGGGAGGAAAGCATGGCTTAGTGGTAAGTGCAAGGTATTGAGATTTAGGACACCAGGGTTTGGTCCTTGGATTTGGGAGGAAGTGAAGTGTCTAGAACAAGGGGTCTGTGAATCAGATGTGCTTGCTGCCCTGAAGAGCTTCCAATCTAATTGTAGACAGGATGTGATGAATGGGGATGACAAACAGAAGGGAGCAGATGAGGATGTGACAGGATCGCGCCATTAGTGAGGCTGGGGCTGGGCACATCTTGCTAGAGCAAGTGGAATTCTTTTGGTTTTATAAGAATAAATATTACAGTTGACTCCCTCCTCCTGAGCATGTCTCCGGGCGACGCTGCAATGAAGACTGGGAGCAATAGAACAGGGAGGGCACTACATGCGGAGGGGGTGAACTGGAAAGTGATGTGGAGACGGATGTAGAAGAAGCCGACATCATCAGTGAATCAGTTATATCTTCTATACGCATGGCCAGCACTGACTTGCTGTCTAGGTGGCTTTTAGATATAAGGAAAAACAACAATTACGTGTCTCAGGGACAAACAGAGAGAAAGAGCAGTGTATATGTATGTGCATCTCCTTAGACACATTTTGAAGCTGGATCAGCACTTCAGGGATGTTTGGCTCTGGGATTCCAATTCCAATCCTTCTCTATCAATCCATCTTACTTCCAACTGGTAAATAGAGCTCTAAAAAGTGCACTTGCTCTTTCAAATTTTGTTCTGGCACCTTGGAGATTTTACAAATTAGGCACATTTTAGACATTAAAAAAATAAATAAAAGATAAAGAGCCACCTCTGAGGATTTCTAATGTAAACACCAACCCAACATCTGGTTCTGAATCCATAGCTTGGTACAGTGTAGCAAAAATAAAAACCGCCTTCCTACGGGCACCAAATGAATCACTTAAAAAACCGCCATGTGTTAATTTGGCCACCAGGGGGAGCTCTGAGCACCCCTGAGAGATGCTGGAAACATTCTGGCAGAGACTTAATTTGTCTTAATGGAACTATTTTTTAAAAAAACCAAGAAAAATATGCTTAGGAACATACGGACAGCCATATCGGGTCATCCCAGCGGCCCAGCTAGCCCAGTATCTTGTCTCTGGTGGTGGCCAGTGCCAGATCGTTCAGTTGAAGGTCCAAGAGGGATAATCTGCCCTCTTGTGAAGACACAGGCTCACCCCCTTAAGTTAATTTTGGCCTGCTAAAACTGAGCCAAAATGTTCGCTTGCATCTGCTTGAGTTCAGGGATGGCCTAGCTAGCTCATTAGTCAAGCCTGACCTAAACGCAACCCCTTCTCCTAGTCAAGACCAGGCCAATGAGATCTTGCATTATAAATGCATGAAACTATTAAGCAGCGTCATATGGAACATGTGGCCTGCTTAAAACTGCAGGCTTATAGAAAAGCCTCATAACACAAGAACTAGGGGTCACCCAATGAAATGAACAGGCAGCAGGTTTAAAACAAATAAAAGGAAGTTCTTCTTCACACAGCGCACAGTCAACCTGTGGGACTCCTTGCCAGACTGCAAATGGAGGTGTCATTGCAAAGCAGGTAGGGCTGCCCATGCTAGCTGGCGTAGGTAACAAGAGCAGTGAAAAGCAGCATGGACCACGGCATGGGCCAGCAACGCAAGGACATAGCCAGGGCCCATGGCAGGCTTGTGGTGGGGCAGGAAGCTTCCACCACTCTGTCCCCACTGTCACCATTCCCCACCCCAGCTAGAACGGGCATGCCTACCTGTGCTGCACCCACACCTTTGCCTGAGGTGTCGCCATATCCTGAGACTCAGCCTGTCACCCAGCAAGGAGTTCAGGCCCTGACTCAGTGCAGATTGGTAGCTGCTGGGGTTTGCTATTTCTTTATGGCCCAGTCTCCAGTACAATTGTTAATTGAGTTTGTCACCAGTGAGCGGCATGGAAAGGGATTCTGGCCATACACCACACAGCTAATGCTCTGGAAGTTAACAGTGTTTCTCCCTACCTGGCCTGTAACCCATTCAGTGCATGGGTTGGGTATTTTGAAGGGCATCTCCTCTAACATGCCTGTGTGACTGACTGCACTGCACTTCCTTCCACAGAGCTCTGGTAGGACACTCCAGTGAATCACCTCTTGTGTTTCTCTGAATAACTATTGCCTGCCGAGCTAGGGTGACCAGGTGTGTCCGGTTTTCAACCAGAACCCCTGGTCGAAAAGGGATCCTGGCAGCTCTGGTCAGCACCGCTGACTGGGCTGTTGACTGTCCATTGGCAGTGCCGCGCAGTGGGGCTGGCAGGCTCCCTGCTAGCCTCCACACCGCGCAGCTCCCGGGAAGCAGCCGGCATGTCTCCACTCGAGCTCCTAGGTGTAGGGGCATGCTCTGCACGCTGCTCCTGCCCCAAGCACTGCCCCCACAACTCCCATGGGCCAGGAACCATGGCCAATAGGCGTGCAGGGGCCGTTCCTGAGGATGGGGCAGTGTGCAGAGCTGCCTGGCTGTGCCTCCGCGTAGGAGCCGGAGTGGGGACATGCTGTTGCTTCCAGGAGCTGCTTGAGGTAAGTGCCACCCAGAGCCTGCACCCCTGACCCTTTCCTGGGCCCCAACCCCCTGCCCCAGCCCTGATCCCCCTCCCATCCTCTAAACACCTCAGTCCCAGCCCGGAGCACCCTCCTGCACCCAAAACCCTCATCCCCAGTCCTACCCCAGAGCTCGCACTCCCAGCCAGAGCCCTTACCCCCGCTCCATGCCCCAACCTCATGCCCCAGCCTGGAGCTCTCTCCCACACCCTGAACCCCTCATTTATGGGCCCACCCCAGAGTCCACACCCCCAGCCGGAGCCCTTACTCCTTCCAGCACCCCAGCACCCTGAACCAGCCCGGTGAAAATGACTGAGTGAGTGAGGGTGGGGAGAGCAAGCGACAGAGGGAGGGGGGATGGAGTGAGTGGGAGCGGGGCCTTAGAAAAGGGGTGGGGCATGGGCGGGGCCTCAGAGGAGGGGCAGGGCAAGGGTATTCAAGGCACTAGTCCCCGGAGTGCACTGGTGCAAACACATTCAGCCAGCATGAGCGGGGCAGATATCTGATCACTATGAAGCTAAGGCTGAATTGGAAATGGTCCCCTAGAAGTAAAAGGCCCCTTAGCCCATCACTGATTCCCACCCCCAGTCAGTCCCACCAACCTGGGACCACAATGGAGCTGCCACCCCTAGAGGGGAAAGGCCCTGTATGCCATTCCTCAACCCTAAGCCAGCCTGTCCCCTTGACCTGAGGCCAGCTTCCCTGTCTCAGTGCAAACTCTGCATGGTGGGGCTGGCACTGATCACAGCCCAGAAACAGGAAGAACAGGACAGCTGCTGCTGCCAGGCGGCAGAGAAAAGGTAAGAGAGACAGAGTGAGCTTTGATGAGAACTCAGCAAACATTGCTCTCTGGAGCCCCAGCTGCAGCAGAAGGTCTGAGCGCCCGGCATGTACACAAAACAAACCTGCCACCGCTTCCGTGGCACATGTGTGTCTATTGTTAAAAAAAAAGTGAGCAGAAAGCATGGGGGAGGGGTATATTTACACAGGAGTAAGGTGGGGAGGCTGCTGATCTGTTTGCAAATTGACAGCAAATAGATTTAATAGACGGCTGAGAGAGGTAGGGCCAGAGGTATCAGGGCTGGGCAGCAAGAACCCATTGAGTTGGGGACACTGGATTGAGATCGAGAGCCTTTCATCTGCACCTCACTAGTTCTAGTCTTTGTTCTGGGAAGGGGCTGGGGTCTACTGGTTAGAACAGACAGCTTGCGAGACTTCAAACTAGTCACGTCACCTCTTGTGCCTCAGATTACCCCTCCCTAAAATTCAGTCTGAGATTTTCAAAGGAGTCTGATCTGAGGGAGTCAAATTTCAGTGGGATTTGGGCACCTTTGAAAATCACAGCTTTAGTCTCTAAGCTCTTCCTAGCAGGGACGGTCTCCCACAGTATTCTTGCCAGCAAGTTAAAAAAGGATGGATTGGATGAATGGACTATAAGGTGGATAGAAAGCTGGCTAGATTTTCAGGTTCAACGGGTAGTGATCAACGGCTCAATGTCTAGTTGGCAGCTGGTATCAATCGGAGTGCCCCAGGGGTCGGTCCTGGGGCCGGTTTTGTTCAACATCTTTATTATTGATCTGGATGATGAGAAGGATTGCACCCTCAGCAAGTTCGCAGATGACACTAAGCTGGGGGGAAGAGGTAGATACGCTGGAGGGTAGGGATAGGATACAGAGGGACCTAGACAAATTAGAGGATTGGGCCAAAAGAAATCTGATGAGGTTCATCAAGGACAAGTGCAGATTCCTGCACTTAGGACGGAAGAATCCCATGCACCGCTACAGGCTGGGGACCGACTGGCTAAGCAGCAGTTCTGCAGAAAAGGACCTAGGGGTTACAGTGGATGAGAAGCTGGATATGAGTCAGCAGTGTGCCCTTGTTGCCAAGAAGGCTAACGGCATATTGGGCTGCATTAGTAGGAGCGTTGCCAGCAGATCGAGGGAAGAAAGACCTCTCTGGCTTTAAGATTAAGCTTGATAAGTTTATGGAGGGGGATGGTTTGATGGGATAACGTGATTTTAGTCAATAGGTCAATAACGTGCCATCGCTGGTAATTAGTAACAATGGTCAATGATGGGATATTAAAAGTTACTACAGTGAACTTTTTCCGGAGGGTCTGGCTGGAGAATCTTGCCCACATGCTCGGGGTTAGGCTGATCGCCATATTTGGGGTCGGGAAAGAATTTTCCTCTGGGGTAGATTGGCAGAGGCCCTGGAGGTTTTTCGCCTTCCTCCGCAGCATGGGGCAGGGGTCGCTGGCTGGAGGATTCTCTGCGACTTGAAGTCTTTAAATCACGATTTGGGGACTTCAACATCTGAGTCAAGGGAGAGAATTATTCCAGGAGTGGGTGGGCCAGCTTTTGTGGCCTGCATCATGCGGGAGGTCAGACTAGATGATCATAATGGTCCCTTCTGACCTTAAAGTCTATGAGTCTATGAGTCTAAGTGATTATTCCCCTCTATTCAGCACTGGTGAGGCCACATCTGGAGTATTGTGTTCAGTTTTGGGCCCCCCACTATAGAAAGGATGTGGACAAATTGGAGAGAGTCCAGCGGAGGGCAACAAAAATGATCATGGGCCTGGGGCACATGACTTATGAGGAGAGGCTGAGGGAACTGGGCTTGTTTAGTCTGCAGAAGAGAAGAGTGAGGAGGGATTTGATAGCAGCCTTCAACTACCTGAAGGGGGGTTCCAAAGAGGATGGAGCTCGGCTGTTCTCAGTGGTGGCAGATGACAGAACAAGGAGCAATGGTCTCAAGTTGCAGTGGGGGAGGTCTAGGTTGGATATTAGGAAACACTATTTCACTAGGAGGGTGGTGAAGCACTGGAATGGGTTACCTAGGGAGGTGGTGGAATCTCCATCCTTAGAAGTTTTTAAGGCCCAGCTTGACAAAGCCCTGGCTGGGATGATTTAGTTCAGTGGTGGGCAAACTTTTTGGCCCGAGGGCCACACCTGGGTATGGAAATTGTATGGGGGGCCATGAATGCTCATGAAATCAGGGGTTGGGGTGCGGGAGGGGGTGAGGGCTTCGGCTGGGGGTGCGGGCTCTGAGCAGGGACCGAGGGGTTTGGAGGGCGGGAGGGGGATCAGGGCTGGGGCAGGGGGTTGGGGCACAGGAGGGGGTCGGGGTGCAGGCTCCGGGCGCTTCCCTCAAGCAGCTCCCGGAAGCAGCGGCATATTCCCCTCCAGTTCCTATGCAGAGGGGCAGCCAGGCAGCTCTGTGCGCTGCCCTGTCCGCAGGCGCCACCCCTGCAGCTCCCATTGGACACAGTTCCAGGCCAATGGGAGCTGCAGGGGTGGCACTTGGGGTGGGGGCAGCGTGCGGAGCCCTCTGGCTGCCCCTACACGTAGGAGCCGGGGGGGTGGACATATCGCTGCTTCCAGGAGCCGCGCGGCACCACGGCACGTGCAGTGCGGGGCAAGCCCCCGACCCTGTTCCCCGGCAGGAGCTCGAGGGCCGGATTAAAACGTCTGAAGGGCCGGATGTGGCCCCAGGGCCGTAGTTTGCCCACCCCTGATTTAGTTGGGGTTGGTCCTGCTTTGAGCAGGGGGTTGGACTACATATCTCCTGAGGTCTCTTCCGACCCTGATCTTCTATGATTCTCTGATTCCTCGATGTCTGTACAGCGCCATGCACAGCAGTGGAGCTGCAAATATAAAGAGTTGGGCAAACAGCTGATTTTTTGGGTTGGTGGCAGTTCCAAAAAATTAGCTCAGGTTGAAATGATTTTTTTTTTTTTTTTTTTGAGTTTTCAGTGAATCAAGAAAGTCCACGTTGGGCCTTTTTCTAGAGTGGGGATTCCAACCTGGGTTGCTTATGTCCCAGGTGAGGGCCTGAGCCACTGAGAAAAAGGCTGGGGGGGGGGGGGGAGAAGGAAGAGGGGGTTACAGCAGCAGCACTACCTCCCCACTTCCCCTTCCTCCCCTCCTCTGCCCATTTTGTGAATGGCCAAAACTCCTTGTGTCAAATTCTCCAATCATTTCAGGTTGACCGATATGGCATTTTTCATCGAATAAACTCTTCATCTGCAAATTTTCACTCAGCTCTAATCCTAATACAATGGGGCTAATCCCTATCTCCCTGGGGAGCGAGGTTGTTAGGTTTAGTTGTTTGGGCAGAAAGGGTTAAGTAGAAGGACCTATGGGTTACGCAGCCCTAGCCTATAGGATAGCAGCAGCAAAGCATTAGCCATCCCCCCTGCTCCTCTCACACTGCTGCTGTTTCCAAGGCTTTGTGATCACTGCCCAGGACCCGTGGTGAGAATGGAATAGCCGTGGGCACAGCTGGGTGAGCAATTCCCATCGCTCATTAACAATTTTCTGCTGCAATGGGCCAGTGACTTCCTACCGAAGCCATTAGGTTAATGTCTCCATGATTAAAACACGCACAGGCGCACAGCGAATGCCTGCGGAGACTCAGCAAAGGGGATGGGTGGGCTGCTGTGCGTGGTACCGTAACCACCACATAAGGTGCTCTCATGCTGACGTTTCATTCTCTGATGACCCGAATCGTGGTAGCCAACCTTAGTCTCCTCGTATGCAGTCAACAAGGTGAAGGGAAATAAAGACTGCATTCTTAACCCATTCAAATTTACCCAGCTCTGCTGGATACATCAGGGCATAAATATCCCCTTCAGATGCCTGGTCCCATGTACCTAGCCAGCATGTGGGGGCCAAAATCCCACCCCACATTGGCTGTGTCATCACTGAGGATTTGAGGGAGCTGCTAGCACTGAAGGAGCTCCGTTATCATAGAGCAGCCACGGGCATATGTCACGTGGACTATGCTAGGCGAAGAGTTCCCTAAAGTTCACAGTGCAAACAAGCCAGCCCCTTTGCCCTGGCTGTTTCTGATGGCACTTCAAACCACTACCACTGAAGATGCCGAAAGATGAACCAACAGAAAAAGAGTTAAAGTGTGTCACCCTCTCATGGCTTAAAGCTGTCTAGCACCTTTCATCCCAAAGTGCTTTAGAGAGTACAGGATCTGTGTAGAGGTCATTTCACCCACCAGGGGTCACACCAGTTGTTTAACAGTGAACAGCAATGCCGCACAACAGTTTGAGACAGGAAGTGAAAGATAATGCCATTTCCAGTTGAAACCACTGGGCGATTTAGGGATGAAGAATAAAATTAACTAAACTGGGATTTGCTCAAGACAGCAGCGCGAATCTCCCAACTCTTGGGCAAACTACCAGGGGACCTTTAAGGAGCACAAATGGCCAGGCCCCAGGTCTGTGTGTGACTTTTCTTGCAGTTCAGTGCCTGCCAGCACCAAGCTGGTTTAGTACTGCCTTAAGTGGAAGGATGCCCCCTAATAATGAATCATCAACCCCACTTCCCACTACACCTGGAACTTCCTTAGCTGATCAGCCAGGTGCTGATCCAGCCTGACCCAGTTTAGCATCCGAAACGGAACTAGGAGTGTTGCAGGGATTCAGCCAGAAGAGGCCACGTGCCAACAAACCTTCAGCCAAAAGCAGTGATTGTTACTGTTTCTCCTGACACAGGCTCCCATCTTGAAAGAGTTACTGCTTGCAGGGTAGCTGCCAGGAATAGAACTCAGGAGTCCTGACTCCCTTAATATATGGATTTTCTATAGTGCCAGTCACTATAGTACATCCCAGTTCTAACCACTAGACCTAGGAGGTCTCAAATCCTAATGCTGCTGCTCTAATCACACTCACTCTCTCCCAGAAACAGAACCAAGGAGTCCTGAGCCCCCATCACCTGCTCTGACCACTTCACAACAATTCCTTCCAAAGCTAGGAAGAGAACCCAGCTCTCTCAGATACTTTCTTACACCCACAGCGCATACTCAGAGCATCTGCTTTTAACCATTAAGCTATATTATCTGCCCTGATTCAGGCTGGATAACAAGAAGTGGCAGAGATTTCACACCGGAAGGATTTTATTCTCACTGCCCACCCGTCTATCACCCAGATCCATCTCTCTGCCGGAAACCGAATGTTTTTGCATCTCTACAGATGGATCTGCCATGCGAGCATCTCACAGCAGCTACAGCACAAGCTGCTTCCCTATGCAGCACACTTCCTGGTGGGGTTTTCCCCAAGTCATGTGCTCCCTAAATACCTGTCAATAATCTTAATAATCATGACCAAATGATAGTTGTAATTATTAGCAGCAATGCTTTACCCAGCTGTAACACTTGTCACAAGAGGATCTCAAAGCACCTGGTGGACTCTACACTGCGCAGCACCACTGAGGTAAGTATTAGTAGTAGTCGGATATAGGGACTGTTGTAAGAAATGCATTATTATTATTTATTAGGTGTATTACGGTAGTGCCTACGAGCCCCAATCATGGCCCAGGACCTCATTGTGCTAGCTGCTGTACAGTATTTATTAGGTGTATTACAGTAGCACCTAGGAGCCCCCGCCATGGCCAGGCCCCGGTTGTGCTAGGCGCTGTACAGACACAGAACAAAAAGTCGTCTCTGCCCCCAAAGGGCTTCTAATCTCAGTAGTATGATACTTCACAGATGGAGAAATGGAGGCACAAGACAGTGAAATCGGCGTTTCCATGCATGGCACAGGCAGTAGGCTGTGACGGGAGTGAGGGGTGGAGGACAGAGGAGGTCATTCTACGATCATGAGAAACCCACACTGAATGGTTTCCAGTTAATCTCCAGACCAATGGAATCCGAAGACTCTTATCAAGTCAGACCCAGAAACTGAATCCTCCATAAAGGTACAGTCAGGGCAGCACGCTCCACCCCTTCCCACACTCCTTAGTATGCCTCACCTTGCCTTGGAGGCAGGGATGGCTCTATGTTTTTTGCCGCCCCAAGCACGGCAGTCAGGTGGCCTTCGGCGGCACGCCTGCGGGCGGTCCGCTGGTCATGCGGATTCGGCAGCTTTTCTGTGGGTGATCTGCCGGTCCCGCACCTTTGGCGTACCTGCCGCTGAAGCCACGGGACCGGCGGACCTCCCGCAGGCATGCCGCCGAAGACAGCCTATCTGCCACCCTCACAGCGACCGTGGCTTGCCGCCCCAGGCACGCGCTTGCTGCGCTGGTGCCTGGAGCTGCCCCTGCATGGAGGGGCCTCCTCTAGGGATGACAGAAGATTCTCCTGGCTCGCTCTGTCCTTGGCCTGTCTGCGGAGACAGCCAACCAGGGCTCATCGCCACAGCGACTTTGCGAAGCTGAACCCTTGACTGCACTGAGAACCCACCACCTTCTTTCACACAGGGGCCTCCAAACAGCTGCCACCTGGCTAAAAGGAGACCAGGCATGGTGGTGGCTTTGTGATGGGGACCTGGTCCTACCAGAAGCTGGGCTGAGCCCCATCTGACTCATTCCATGCTTAAGCCATTACACAGCTGTCAGATGGGGACAACTTTTGGCCACTGCTGACCCAAGCTGATTTTGGCCTGCAGGAAAACTGCTCCAGTGCTCATTGAACTGAATCACCCAGCCCTTCCCTACAAAGTCCCTCTGCATCTCCAGCAATGTCTGATCTTAGTCCAGCTCAAGACACTTCCAGCTGCAGCCTCCCAAAGGCTAGACAGCAGACATCAACTCCTCTCCAAGCCACACAGGCTGAGCAATGGCTGAGAAATGCTAAGCTGGAGGCTCTGAGCTGACCCTTTTGACCCTTCTGAGCTGACAGCTCCCTCGCCCTGAGCTCTGCTCTGGAGATCTCAATAGCTCCGGTCATGCTAGCCAGGGTAGTGCTTGAAAAGCAGAAAGGGACTGAAAGAGGCAGTTTGAGACTGTACACTTCATGCCTGCCGGAAGCATCTGTTCTGTGGAGCAGACGAGGAGGAGGAGGAGGAGACAAAAATAATACTGTTGTCTCAGGAATCAATCTCTCCCTCTCTCTCGTTCAGTCTTTTTAGGGTTTATACAGAGAAAGACAAAAGCAGTTACTGAACAATGCCAGTAGATTTGGGGCAGAGAAGATGGGAAAACTCCAAATTACTTTTTAACTATGGGGAGAAAGGCCAAGGGAAGGAAATGGGGGTGGGGGGAAGAGGTGAAGTATGAAATATAATGGAGAGGGAAGGGTTTGCAGAGTTCTTATCACCTCAGCAACTCCAACTCCCATCTGCCTCTCTTTCTGTAACAGCACACTCTTTCTCTCACTCCCCCCTCCCCCATGCACAGACAGAGCAAAGGCACAGGGGATCAAAACCAATGCTCCTGAAAACCAGAGATGAGAGCGCTGTCCCATGGACCCAGAGCTTGGGTGCTACATCTCAGGCCCCTAGAAATATCCTAGGCAGATAGATTCTAGCTCTGGCTCAGACGCTCAGAACTCTGAACTGACAACGCTCAAGGGAAGGAGTTAAAAGGACTGGTGAGAGGAAATGTCATCAAATAGACACTGACTTCAATGTGGAAGGAGGGCACGGGGGTTCTGGTTACGACCACCAAACAGAGGCATTGAAATTGACTTGATCACATCTTGCTGCTCCTTCCTTTCAATTGCTTATACTCTAGGAGGAGCAGGAACCAACACCCTGAGAACTTTGGGGGTGGTGCTTGAAATTTGAGCCCCGGGGCTGAATTTTCACAAGTGGCCCCTGCCTTTATAAAGGGCTGAACTAAACCCCCAATGCCAAACAGCCGTGAATGCCGCCAGCCTTGAGGGAGTCTGGTGTCTGGAGCCACATTTTGTGGCTTCCTTGCCCTGTCTCATATTTGTATCTGTGACAGTGGGTTTGGCAGCATGCAAAGGGGACACAAATCCAAGAGAGAGATGGCTCTTGTCATCCCCAGAGACTCCTCTCCTCCCACCCAATATCCGGCATGTGCTACTCACCTGTATCTCATCGGATCGTCAGGAAAGAACAAGAGCTGCCCGCAGCCAGCAAAGGGTTAATGCAGCCAGCTGTGCCCAGCCTCCCATCTCTTCATCTGAAGAAAAATAATTCATCTCCCAGAACGCTTGCCGCCAGAGGGTGTGGGATGAGGTGGGGGAAAAGAGGGAGGGTAGATGGGTGAAGTACGGATCCCAGCCAAGCTCAGGGCATGGTGCTTTCCCCCCGGAAAAGCCAGCTTGGAAGAGAACCAGTGCCAGCTGACAGTCCCAGACGCTGGGAGAAGGGAGGGGGTAGATTTCCCTGATGATGAGGGGAGAGTAAGAGGGAGGGGATCAGAGATAGGGAGGAGAAATCAATCAGCTTGCTTTGCTTTGTCATCAGTTCTGTACTAACAAGAAGGGGCGGGTGGAAAGCACTGCTTTAAATTGGGGGGGAGGGAGCCTGTACCCAGCTCCCCCCCAATCACTTTGCATGTGGCCAGAGAGCCCTCTCTGTCTTGGACTTGACTCCACACAAGGATGTAGTTCTCTGGGCGATCAGTCTGTTAAACCATCTCTCTGCTCTGCCTCTCCCAGGTAAGTCCCATCTTTATTACACCTCTCAATAAAAAGATTGACACCATTATTCTTTTTTCTCTGGGGAAGAAGGGCAGGGGAGGGAATATGATATTTTTCTTTTCCAGCCTATTGTCTGCCCAGTATGTGATTTCCTCTCTGGTTCCCCTCTATTGAGTTGTTGTTTGGCTTCCCCTCCTTGCTTGGCCGTGTGGTTATTAAGTACATAAAACAATTCATGACAGGAACCCAATTTAAATTATTTATGCTAACCGAAAAAAAATGGTAATTAAACTACAGCTGCTTAAACCCCTCAGGCTGCTTCTGGTTACACAGAATGAGTTGACTCTGGCAGCCTTTTCCTGCCTTTTTTTAAATCATCAGTGAGAGGGATTGTGCTGAACAAAACAAACCACCACACGGACGGGTTTTGCTCCTGGGTAGTGAACAAGCAGTGTTGCACCCGGGGAAACCCCCCTGCTTTAGGATTCAGAGCATCAGGAGCGGTTTCTTTTAGCTCCAGCAGAGTCTGGCTGATACCAAGATCAGAGGCCCAAGAGGTGGCATGGGGGAAGCCTCTTCTGTGATTGCAATTGCTAACGGGGTCACAGGACACACTCAAAGAGAGACCAGAGCTCTAAGCTGCCTCCCTGCATGACCTTGGGTAGGTCACTGCCCCATCTGCAAAAGGGAGGTGATGACACTGACCGACCTCTCGGGAGGATTGATGTGGGTTTGTATAACGCTTTGCAAAAGAAAGTCCCTGCTAAATTATGAATATCACTCGTACTGCAGTAGTGGCTATAACCAGGGAGCTGCGCACACATTTAACAACAGGACCATCCCTGGCCCAAAGAGATTACATGCTGCATGTTAAGGGGCATGCTAGTCTTGCCATAAGGCTGTGATCTGATCCTGCTATATGTTCATCATAATTGCCTCACCATTAGCTTGGCCTCCGGTCTTGTGTTAGTTTTACCCACCTGTTGTCTCCCATGTTATACTTGGATTGGAAGCTCTTTGCGGCAAGGAACATTGTTTCATTATATGTATGTACAGCGCCGAGCACAACAAGGCCTTCAGCTAGCACCCTAAAAATAGAGAGTAGCTGTGGCAGCACAAGCGCTGGGTAGGGCCAGCCTCCCTGAGCACATACACATCAGAGGCCAGAGGCCCATACCTGGGAGAGCTAGTCCCTCTGTCTGCACACGCCGCTGCAGCACTGCTCTATTTTAACTGGAGCAGAGCTAGTGCAAGTTAGTCTCCTGGAGCAAGGAATCACACACCCCACTCAAAGTGTAGACATACCCCTAGATTTTAAGACCAGGAGGGACATTAGTCTGATCTCCTGTATTTCATAGGGAACAGAATTTCACCTAGTTACTCCTGCATTGAGCCCAATAACATACGTCACTTGTGGGGCTTTTGAAACCCCCATCCCTGTAGGGGCCCGCTCTTCAGAGCTGCTGACTTCTCACCATTATAATATATGGAGATATACCTATCTGATAGAGCTGGAAGGGACCCTAAAAGGTCATGGAGTCCAGCCCCCTGTCTTCACTAGCAGGACCAAGTACTGATTTTGCCCCAGATGCCTAAGTGGCCCCCTCAAGGATTGAACTTACAACCCTGAGTTTAGTAGGCCAATGCTCAAACCACTAAGCTATCCCCCCACTTCCTGCTGTAGCTGCTCTGAACGCAAAAAAATCAGGTCCAAGACATCCAAAAAATGGGAGTGTCCCAAATCAGTGGCCACTTTTCAATAATCTGGTCATGATGTTTTGTTGTATGTGTCTCATGGCATCTCTTTGGAATGGCCTGGGCTCAAAGCTGGTAGGGGGAGATCTAATTTTGACGAGATCTCTTACAGAGCGCTAGTTGCTTTGGGGGTGATTTGGGCTGTGCCGTTTTAAAACATGTTAACCTTTCATTTAACGCACTTTAGATACTACGGAGATCAGGGCCCCTTTGTGCAAGGTGCTGCACACTACGTAGTGAGAGACAGTAGCTCTACTGAAGAGTTTACAGACTAAATTGGCAAGACAGACCAAGGAGGGAAGTGACTTGCGCAGGATCATGCAGCAGGTGAGTGGTAGAGTCAGTTGAGGCCACATCCAGTACTTTACCCACTAGCCCATGCCCAAGTGTTTGACTTCAATGGAAATTAACAAAAATAGAATAATAATAAAAAAAATCACTTCTCTCTCAACATGTTTCACTTCCTTAAGACCTTTGAGCTCATAACCCAAGTAGCTCTCCAGTTAACCATAGGGCTTGGGGTAGAAAAGACCCAAAGTTTTGAGATATAAAACAGGCAGGAAAAAGAAATTAGAAAAAAAAATCAGGCCTTTTAAACACACTATAAAGAAACAAAAAAGAGCATTTAAAAAAAATCTTTTGCAGGTCACCTTTTATCCCATATTTAAATTCCCAATAATTAGAAGATCAGATTTATTTAAAGAGAAATACTCACTAAGGCATATGAGTACTACTGTTGATTTCAATGGCTGCATAAAGTTACTCAGATGCTTCAGTGTTTGCAGGAATAGGACCGGAAATTCTCACTCAGTCCAGACTCCCCACTACTCTTGCACAATCTTCTGCCGCTCTCAGCTTAGAAATAACAGATTCATGAATTCATAGCCAGGTTTACAGATTATATAAGTGTCTGCACCCTAGAACATCCCACAAAAATAATCATTGCAAAAGTAGGTAAGAAATTACATCCAGATGTATGCTGCATCATTATACTGCCAGCAATCTGCCTCCCAGACTTGCGGGGAAGGAGCCAGAGACAGCTGCAAAAAATAGGAAAGCGATTATAACCATGAGAGACAAGGTGGGTGAGGGAATATCATTTATTGGACCGATTTCTGTTGGTGAGAGAGACAAGAAGAGCTCTGTGTAGCTTGAAAGCATGTCTCTCTCACCAACAGAAGTCAATCCAATAAATGATATTACCTCACCCACCTTGTCTCTCTAATATCCTGGGACCAACACAACTACAACAACACTGCATATAATAACCCCTAGTCAGAATTTGTCTGGGAGACCCTCAAGGTACACTTGGGTGCTGCAAAAAGCAGTGTGACTCAGCAGAGGGTGCTCTCCCCTCTGAATCAATGCTGACCCTGGTGTTAGTCTGTTCTATATAGGTTCTTATACTACACTCCTCACCATAATATCTGAGCGCCAGTGCTCCAATGCGGTATTACAGCACACGTGCTGCAGGGAGAGGTGTGAATGACTCAGTAGGGGATACTCTCCCAGCTGAGTCAGTGCTGGCCCAATACTCCAGTGTGGTACTAGGAGGCGCTGTGCTGCAGCGAGTGGTGTGAGCAACTCACTGGGGAGGAATGGAATATGTGAGGGGCTCTTCAGTTTCCTTCAATACCCTCCCAGGCTTTTCAGATCATGGAAATCCAAGTAATTTTGTAGTTTATTATTCCAGTAGCTGACGTCTCCCATCCATTCTCTTGTTGTTTCCCCCTTCATCTGTCTCTTTTCCCCTCTTTGCATCCACTTCTACCTTCTCTACCGTCTGCATTTAAAATCCTCCTGCTGCCTTCATTTTGAGTCCAACTTGACCTAATTCTATTGGGAGCAGTAAACATCCAAACTGGAGCCTTTCTGAGGGAGAGAAAGGGATTCTATCTTCCAGTGGGGCTGTTTACCATGTGGATTTGATTCTTCTTTGTAGGGGGAAAGTTTCTGGATCTCACTACTGTAAATGAATTGGCTCAGGCGAGTGGGAATGGCACGGCCTTTCGCTGCTTTGCATTTATTTGTAGTCCCCAGAGTGCAGATCGGGGCCACGGGGCCATACAAACACATCCTGAGCATGGTCGTTGTTCCCATTGATGGTATGCAATGAATTTGGTGGGTCTCAGCCAGGCCCTAGAGGGTCATGTGTCTTCATCATATAAGCCATTGCTACAACTGGCCCCCTTGTTTGGCCAGTTCCAGACCAGGCCCTTGAGCCCTTAAGTTGGGGGGCAGGAGTGGTGGAAAGAAACTAATCCAAGAGAGAGAGAGGAGAGACTCTGAAACACACTAGGAGGCATTTTCCATCCAGATCAGCCTGTTCCAAATGCGTTCAGCTGGGAGGGAGATCCTGTCCTTTGGGACAATGGCCCGCGGAAAGGCATCACTGGAGGGAGGGGGGCAGCAGTGACTCAATCTCAGCCCCAGAAAGATGACCTACAGCTCCATCTGTTGTTCAGAAATGGATCCCAGCTGCTCGGATCTGGGTCCAGCGGGTATTGGCTGCCACCGGGTAAGGGTTTGAAGCCAAAAGAATCCTGGATTGACTGCAAGCCCCAAATCTCTCTGTCTTTAATATGGCTCACTGCAGGGCTGGGCTTTAGAGTCAAGTTTCTTTTCATTGTTGTTACAGTTAATGCATAAATCTTGTGAAGCATCTCCAGTGCTCAAGTCTAGCTAAGCACGATTAGCTCCATGAAGACCAGTTGCAGAAGTCCCAGTGTTTAGGAGTGTAAAAGGACTCCGGAACCAGGGCCGGCTCTAGCGTTTTTGCCTCCCCAAGCACAAAAAGAAAGCCGCCATCGCGATCGGCGGCAATTCGGCGCAGGTCCTTCGCTCGGAGAAGGAGTGACGGCCCCGCCACCGAATTGCCGCCGAACGGCCGGCTGTGCCACCCCCCCCTTCATTGGCCGCCTCAGGCACCTGCTTGCTACGCTGGTGCCTGGAGCCGGCCCTGTCCGGAACTGATTTACATATAAAACATTTGGGTGATACTTTATTACATCAAAAAACAACCCTACAAGAAAAGAACATGAAGGTTGCAAATTCAAGCACACTCAAGAGTTAGGGAATTCCAGAATTAAGGTTGATTCGCCCTGGAACAGGCTGCGCTGCCCCCTAAAGGGCTGGGGGTCCTGGAGCCACCCAGCCCTGGTTGAGGAAAAAGCTCACCTAATGGAGATCTGCAGAAGGGAGGCTGGTGCCTATGGCAGGCTGTAGTGCAAGGGGGAGAAAGATACCAGGGGAAAAGCCCCTACAGGAGACACTGGGTCAGGGCTGGGAAAGGCCAAGTTTATATGGGGAATTTATGTTGAACTTCTTTATTGTGTTTGAAGAACAAACTCTGCCCTGAAGAAAGGACTTGAAAAGACTTTGTGTATGGTGCTAGTCCTTCCTGGGCTGGGTGGACAGGCCAGAAACCCTATGAGCCCCCTTGTGCATGTGCATTATGATAGTCTTTACATGATCATGAACCAACAACCTTTAATTCTGGCATTTACTAGCTTTTGAGTTTGCTTTTAATGTGTTTTTTTTTTTATGCAATAAAGTATAACCCAGATGTTTACTCTAGGAGTCCATTCTCCAGTCAAATCATAAATACAGGGGAATGATCATGTGGGAAAGGCTCTGGATTGGGACTCAGAAGATCAGGATTCAATTCCTAGCCATGTGTATCTTCGGCAAATCACTTAGGACCATTTCCTCAAAGAAATTTAGGCTCCTAATTTCAATAGAAGTTAGGAACCTACATACCTTTGAGGAGCTGGGCCTTAATTTCTGTGTTTCAGTTTCCCCATCAGTAAAATAGGGGTAATACTTCCCTACCTCACTGGGTTGTTGCAAGGATAAACTCATGAGTGTCGGTAAGGTGCCTGGACAGCACAGTGATGAACGACAGCTAAGTACTTAGTCAGACTTTAGATGCACTGTGATGATGCTCTTTGAGTCACTTCCATTCATTCATAGAATGGGAAGGTTAACTGCATCTCTGAATGACTTATTATTCTCACTCCTGGTGATTCATACTGGATAAAAGCAGGCAGGAAAAAAGGAGGAGCACTGGGAGAAGGGTGGATAGGAAGTCTAGGGGGATAGAAGAGGGGCTGCAGAGGAATAGAGAAAAGGAGGGGAGATGGGGGTGGATCCACATGTTACACAAAAAGTGATCTATACACAAGCACTATAAAAAAGCTAGCCTGTTACATCTGTACATATGTTGTGTCCCCCCTCTAATGGCTGACCCACCTAGATACTAACAATCTAGTACTGCTACCAGTGAATGGAGTTACTCAAGTGGTGGAGAGCCTGGGTTCAAATCCCAGTGTTTTACAAATACCAAGAATGAGTGGTAAGGTACAAAGTGTCTCTGGAATGACCAGAATCTGTCTGCAAATAGACTGATAACTGCTCTAAAAGAAAAGTAAATTAAATGTTAGGG
Source organism: Emys orbicularis (assembly GCF_028017835.1). Taxonomy (NCBI): domain Eukaryota; kingdom Metazoa; phylum Chordata; order Testudines; family Emydidae; genus Emys; species Emys orbicularis. Next base: position 2,677,832 of record NC_088701.1, on the reverse strand, counting down.
CTGGGATGTGTCAGGCTTGTCACTAGTCAGTCATCTAATGGAGTTAGCCAGCCAGAGCAGGAATGCCAGCACCTGCATGTATCATAGCTCAGATTAGTTTAGGGGAGTTCTTTAGTCAATATGTTTAGACTGGGAAGGAGCAGATCTATTTAACATTGTTGAGGTTTGAAGAAAACAAACTGGCTGCTCCCATGTAGCCTGGGCCAGGAAGATGCACTGGGGCTGATGGATATGCCTGAGATGGAGACTTTCGGGAGCACTGATTGCACTAGGATGAAGGTGGCAGCTTCAGGAGAAGGGTGAGGAACTGGTAGTTGCTGGATAACGTGGTGTAAGAACCAAGAGGAGAGGATTCACTTCTAGTTCAACTGAACCCCAAAACTCTGCTGAAACCACCATAAATTGACCCAGGATTGCGCAAGAGTTTGCACACTAGTGGTGTGAACCACACAGACAGGATACAAAGCTCCTCAGCATTCAGTGGGTGTTTGGGTCTGGGGAGTGGGGTTACATCTGTGATAGCAGCAGCAGAGGGAAAGCTTAGAACTCGATCTTGAGGGACGCCCCCCTCCCCATCAGCTGTCTGGGGCTGATTGAATTTGGGGCTTTCCTTTGCTCCCAGCTCTGCTGTGACCCTCCCCCCCCCCGTAATTATCAGGGAGTTCATTAGGCAGAGAAGGAGCTGCACAAAAGCAGGGAATTAATCACAACTGACCTGTTGCCCTTTTGTCAGTGCTGGCCAATAGGCCCCTATCAGGCACTGTGTCAATGGGGCAGGGAGCATGGTGGGGCCTCAGCACTGTGGAGGGGATAGGGAGGCATTGAGCCACTGCTGTGGTGCCCCAAACCAGTCAGTTTCTAGAGGTTGCCTTCTGGAGCAGGCCCAGCTCCTTGCCACGTGAGACATGAATAATAATTCCCCAGAGCCTTCCATCCAAGGAGTTCAAAGCACTTTACAGACATTAGTTATGTTTCACAAGTCCCCTGGGAGGTGGGTCAGAACCATTATCTCCATTTTACAGATTGGGAAACTGAGGCACACAGAGGGGACGTGATTTACCCCGGGCCAAAGAATGAATTGGTGAAAAGCCTGTATTGGAACCCAGCAGTCCTGACCCCCAATACTCTGCTGTAGCCAGTGGACCTCATTCTGTCCCACAGAACCTAACTTTCTGTCCCTGCACAAACCACTCGCCCATGCTCCATCCGGTTTTATAGGAGAAGAAGAGGAAGGATGGCACAGAGGTTAGTGCACTAGCTAGGAGTTGGGCAACCTAGGGACTCCAAGGGAAGAGCACCTCCCACTGAGTCACTACTTCCAGCAGCATGCCTGGGCTTTCTTAGAGATTTCACCATCCAAGTACCGGCCCAGCTTAGCTTGAGAGGACCCACGGGGAGCAAAGCCCTCACAGCCCGGCTGATAACATGCCCAGCTCTGGGTGAGCTGGATTTCTCAATGTTCCCAGCATGCCAGAGTCACATCTGCTTATACTCTGCATCCTGAATGTGACATGTCTGAGAATAATAAAGGGAGAAAATTAAACAGACCAGAAAATAATTAACTACTTTAATTTAATCACCCAGTGAGCATCCCCGAAACAAAGTTACGCTGAAAGATAAGCAGGAGGAGATCCCTGTGCGGGTGGCTTTGGTCCAGCTGCATCTACGTGAGCCATAAAGGCAGAGTTAAAGCATGCTCCCAGTCAGGGGCCCGGGGCTCCTGCCAGAGCTCTGTGTAGAGCCCCTTGGTGTAGCGACAGGCACTATGCAAGCTTTCATGCGCTGCTTAGCCAAGGCACCTCCATCCCATTCATCAGCACCCAGAGCAACTTCCAATCCAACTTCCTGCACCTCAAAAGCTGACTTGTGGCAACTACAGCTAGCCCTGCTCCCACACACTGCAGCAATCATTGCCTCCACCAGCTCCTTCCCTCTGTGATTCCAGCACTGGGCTCCCCACACGCAGAGCTCTGCTGACGCCTCCCACTCCTCATCCGCAGCCCCTTGCTATGCCAGCCACGGGCTTCCCACTCAGACAGCACAACCCCTCCAGCCTGCCCTCTTCCATTCCGGAGTCGAGTTTCAAGCTGACCTCAGTGTATCACATTCAAAACTGGCAGTTTCTCACAGCTCCTCTGTGAAGGCCAAAACTGTGGGTTTGATGAAATTGCTTTGAGTTTGGGGTCTGTTTACACATGGAGGTTACAGGCCCTGAAGGATTCAGATTACTGAGTTTCATACCTGTCTGCTCATCACCTATACCATGAAGTTAACCATGCTCTCAGCAGAGGCTGATAAGCTTATTAGGAAGGAAAACTCCACCAGACAATGAATGTTACTGCTAAGGATTCAGCCAAGTTATTTAAACTCATTTTTGTACTGGCTGGGTAGAAACTGAGAAAGGGATCTGGCAATTTCCACCTCAAAACCAGCTCATGGAAGGGAAGTGACAACTCCTTCCAGTGACTCCAATACGGTTGCACTTTGATGGGGTCTCCATTGCCAGTTCTTCTCTGCCTGTTTCTTTATGGATAGCTGTGGCACTTTCAGCTCATGCATCTCCTCCAATCTTTAACCCCACAAAGGCAAAAAGCCTGGACTGGGAACTGTCTCAGCTCCCCAAATAATGGAGCGGAACAAAAACTCTGGCTGCAGAAGTCAGGAACCAATGATTACACTAGAAAGAGTTAGAAGACTTTCCCATCCATACATCTCCCTGTAATTGTAGCTATGTGACTTATGCTTATATGTGCTACACCTTAAAGTTTCTGCCATGTTGTGAGGCAGAGCTGACGAAGGATGCTCCAGAGGGGAGACCCACACACTGGACTCTCTCCCTCATGGAGACTTTATTTCTCTTCCGTTGTTTTATCATTTTCCTTAATCTACAATAAAAGATGCCTGGAGTGGAATTCTATGGCTGCCTTTTGTGGTTGTATGAACAGCACAGTTATATATGTAAAGTGCTTAGCAATCCTTGGACAGGAGCTTCCAGAGAGGGGTGTTATTACCTCCAGAGGATTTCGTTTGGGATATTTATGAGGCAGAAGCCTGTGAGTGATCTGGGAGGATGGACAGCGCCTCTGCTCTAAGGCAGAACTGCAGCCACTGGTGGAAAAAGGATTAGAGAGGGGATTCCCTGATGCGGAGCTGATACAGCTGACAATCAGAGCTAGTTTCAGCTCAGGACTCCTGGCCACAGAGTGAACATTTGAGGTGCTGCATAATTTCTCCGGGATTAGCAACCACCTGAGAGGTGGGAGGTGGTGATGGTAGTACCCAAATCACAGGCTGTTATCCACTAGTGGGGCCAAGACAGCATGGGGGGTACTGGAACCTGATCACCTTCAGGAGACAAAACGGGTCCACTCCACACAACTGCCACTAGCACGCTCCTCATCGGCTTCCTCCAGCCCTGGGTATGTCTCTGGCTGGCTGTGTTCCCTGAAGAGCACAGAATGGTCTGGGAGTGGCCCCCACAGGGTCCAGTCCCAGCCCTTCATCATCAACACGTTTCTTGCATCCAGCCCAGGAATGGGGAGGTGGATTGTTTGAAGCTAGCTAGAAAGGGGTCCCTCCAGGACTGGTCACAGGCACTTTGGCAAGGCAATGGACAGACAGCATGGATGCATTTTGGATTGTTTGGGGGCTTGCCCTGCCCAGGTGAGACCTGCTGTGGGATACATGCTCCAGCTCTCTATATCCAGCCCCTGGAACCCGCATTAAAGAATAGAGCAGCATGCTCCTCTAGCTGGTGGAAGGCATCTTACTGAAGTGTTTGTCCCTTTTATTTATTTGTTTCTGTCTCCCGCTTGCTGTGATTCACTCTCTCCTTTCTTCCGTTTTGTTTCAAAGCCTTGTCTCAGGAGACCTCTGCTTTTAGCACCCGGCATCCAAGAGCGCTTTGAAGGCTGCACTCCCCCTCTCTCTTCTTCACGCAGCACAGGCATCAGCAGCAACAGCAAGTGGAGCCCTAGCATGCACCGGGCCTTCTCCTTCCGCTTTCTGTGCCTCACCCCGACCTCCTTCGAGTTTTGTGCCTCACCGTTCATTCCATTTGCCCTTCTGTCCAAGGACTTTGAGTGGGCTCCCAAAGTCTGAGCCGAACAGCTTAGTGGGACAGACATTCAGTTCTCACCCGGAAGTGTCCTTGCTAGCCTGGAGGGTTAAATTGATCCACTTTTTAAACCTGCAGCGGATTGGCATGAGAATCGCTGGATAGCAAGTCCTGCTTACAGGTGCAGCATGAGCCAATGCAGGGCTAGATTCCCATCATCACTGACACTTAGGCACGTGCTCCAGGTATGCCACTGCAGGTATGCCGCTGTAGAACTGTTGTTTGGACATGGAAGGGCTTTTTCCATCACTGTCGTAAATCAACATCCTCGAGAAGTGGCAGCTAAATCAGAATTCTTCTGTCGACCTCGCAGTGTCTGTACCAGGGCTTCGGTTGGCTTTACTACGTCTCACAGGGGTGTCAATTTTTCACAACACTGGAGGATGCAGCTAGGTCGACCTACATTTTAGCTGTAGCTCAAGCCTATGTCTACACTACAGGCGCTAGCACGGCAGAGCTACTGCGCTGAAGTGTCATAGTGTAGAAGCTTCCTACAGTGACGGAAGGGTTTTTTCCATCTCCGTAGTTCATCCACCTCTCCGATTGCTAGATTGCCAGAAGAATTCCTTTGACCGACTCACATCGACATCAGGGATGGCTCAGTTACATCGCTCAGGGGGTGAATTTTTCACACTCTGGGCAAGACAGCTAGGTTGATCTAAATTTTACGTGTAGATGAGGCCCTAGGCTTGGTCTACGCTGAAAAATTATATCAGCAGAGGCACATCGATCAGGGGTGTGAAACATCACACCCCTGACCAACATAGCTATGCAAACAAACCCCCCAGCTTAGACACAGCTATGTCAATGGAGGTAGTTAACTTTGGCCTGATCTAAACTAGGAAATTAGGTCAGTATAACTATGTCGCGCAGGGGTGTGAAAAATCCACATCCCTGAGCAATGCAGTTAAACCACCCCATGTAGACAGCACTCGATCAATGGGAGAATTCTCCCATCAACCTAGCTACTGCCTCTCAGGGAGGTGGAGTACCTACGCGGATGGGAGAACCCTGCCCGCCAGCATAGGTAGTGTCTTCACTGAAGCACTACAGCATTGCCTCTCGACAAGCCCTTTGTTTGGGGGGGGGGCAGTGTTCTTACATCGACAGAAAAACTCCTTCTGTCGGTATAGGCTGCATCTGTACAATGGAGCTCTGCTGGCCTGGCCCAGTGTCCATAGTGTAGACCTCCCCTTAGTTCTGTGCTCGGGGCGGGAGTTCAGTCCTCAGGCTGCAACGTTCTCGACCTCTTCACCCTGACTTGCAGCAAGACAGGGCAATCAGTGACTATTGCAAGGGTGGTTTTGTGATGGAGATATCTGTCCCTCGAGGAACTGGACTGAGAGACACCAAACTTGTTTCCTGTTGGGGGAATGAATGGGTGAACTGATCCATTTCTAAATGCCTGCAGGAGGTGCACTCCCTGGTCTGGTAACTCCAGCATGAGTTTGGGCTGGCAGGTTTTTTAGTATCTGGTAGAGCATATAAGACAGAGTTTTCAAAAGCACCTAAGCGAATCCTATCAAGAGTCAATGGGACTTGTGCTCCTGATTCACAAAGGTGCTTTGGTAAATCCCACGCTAATGTGAGACTGTTATGGAGAAGATAACAGGAGTACTTGTGGCACCTTAGAGACTAACAAATTTATTAGAGCATAAGCTTTCGTGGGCTACAACCCACTTCTTCGGATGCATATCACTTCTTGATATGCATCCGAAGAAGTGGGTTGTAGCCCACGAAAGCTTATGCTCTAATAAATTTGTTAGTCTCTAAGGTGCCACAAGTACTCCTGTTATTTTTGAGGATACAGACTAACACGGCTGCTACTCTGAAACCTGTTATGGAGAAGGACAGCAATGCTGAAATGAATTGGTCAGTGTGTGCAATGCTGGGGTGAATTGAGTTGAGCAGTGTGTACACTCACATGCACATGCTAGTTTGAACTGATCCATGTGTACACACACATTTCTGCTTCCCCTGGATGGAATCAGAACTGCTTCACCATATGTCATAAGCCCTATATCACGAACAGAGATTCCTGCTTAGCTTAAGTGACACAGTCTGTGCTTTTTGCAGCAGGAGTATCTGAGTTCTATTGCTGCCCTTGCTGTGAACAGCTGTGCTGTGCAGTGAGTGAGTGACAACTGTGGAGTGCCACTGTTTTGTCACCATGCATTCTGGATTTGAGATTCAAATTAAAAATTGAGCCGCTTCCTTTAAAGGGGAAATCAAACCAAATGGAATATGGTTAAAATTCTGTACTGTTCTCCTTTTCTTGCATGGCTCTTGGACATAGGGACAGAGGAGGGTTAAAGAGAGAGAGACACCTACGCCCCCCAGGAGATCTGTTTGTCTCATGCATGATATACAAGCAGGTCTCCCAGATCTATTGACTTTATAACACATTGAGAGTAATAAATACCCCAGAGACAGACTGCAAGGAGAACACACACACACCAGCATCTGTCTTCTAAGGCAGATGGGCTGCACGTTCTTTCAGCCACAGAGTGTTCCCAGGAACTGTCGCGGTGTTGGATACGGAATGATCGCAGAGGGTGGGTGGATGGCAAGATAGACATATGGCTTATAAATATCCCCCCATTGGGAGCGTCTTGAGGAGGATCAACCTACCCCCAGTGAACGAGAGCAGTGGCAACAGCACCTTGCAATTATAAGGCCGTGCAGAGGATCTTGATGTGTTTTACATGTATCCTCAGAGCCTACCACCCCTCATTAATTAAGCATCAGTTCCTCTATGAGGTAGATAATATATTATCTCTGTTTTACAGATGGGGAAAACAAGCACCCAGAAGGGAAGAGCCTTGACTAATGTCACACAGCATGCCACTGGCAGAGCCAGGAATAGACCCCAGGAGTCCTGACTCCCATTTCTCTGTTCTAACCATTAGGCAACATTCCCTCCCAGAGACAGGAATAGAACCTAGGAGTCCTGACACCCAGTTCTCAACACTAGGCAACACTTCCCTCCTGGAGCCAGGACTAGAACCTAGAAGCCCTAGCTCCGAGTGAGAGGGGCAATGGAAAGAAGCAGTGGAGACTGGTAAGATCAGAACATAGGTAGGTGAAATTGACTCACAGAAGTGCCATTGAGAGCCATTCAGGAACATAGGACTGAAGGGATTCCTGGGTCACCAGATCCAGTCCCCTCCTTTCTCAGGCCACCCTGCCATATCATCCCATTCATAAACTTATCAGGCTCAATCGTCACACTAGTTAGGTTATTTGGTCCTCTGATGCTTAGAAACCACCTTCTAATTTCCAGCCTATACTTATTCATGACCAGTTTATCCCCATTTGTTCTTTTGCCAACATTGTCCTTTAGCTTCAATAGCTCTTCTCCGTCCCTGGGGTGTCCTCCCCCCCCCCCCAATGTATTTATAGAGAGCAGCAGTAGGTTAAGCTCTTCATATATCTGATTCCAAATAGGGCAGGCACTGGTCCTCCTTCTCCCCAAGGTGCTGCCACGGCAGAGAGAGAGAGAACGTGGCTTTCTGCTTGTTCCTTACTGTAGCAGTTGCATTAGAAAGACAGCGCCTACGGATACTGCAGAGATTCCCACCTTGGGAGCACTGGACTGGAGTCGCCTGCACTGTGACTAACAGGCTTGCACATTATTGCTCTATGGGACAGGAACACCCAAGGAGGGGGAACATACACAGCATGTGGGCTGCTGCTCACACAGCTCCTCTCTGGGTGTAGGGGGGTCCTGGGATTTGGGGGGAGGGCGTTACAGAGGCAATTGAGACATACTTACAGATCTAGGAAGATATTGTACAAGGAAAGAGACTCACCCAGTCGGCAGCGCCCCCTTGAGGATAGGCATGATCCTCTCAGCTGTGCCAGCTGGTCTCCTCCATCCGACAGCTCCTCAGCAACCTGTATGGAGCGAGTCGGGGGGCAACAAGCCAATTTCCAGGTGTGTGCCTATCATAAAACAAGGCCCTGTGAGTTTTGCAAGGTAATCTCTCCCTGATGGAGCCAGCTGCCCCTGGATCTTAGACAGAGGGAGCCCTCCTTCCCATCCAACACAACCCTGTAGCAGTGAGTGTTACTGAACCAAGCAGCCCCAGTTGATACGAGCTCAGACTTTGCTAACAAGCCCAGTTTACCTTGGACAGGCTCAGGGAAATCATGAATGGGCATTCCCCATGGTAGGAGTTACCAGGCAGATCCACATAGCGAGGAGAGCTGGCTATACACCTGCATACACACAAAGCTGTGCTCCAACAACACCGTCTCATGAAACTTGTGTCATCTTCACCGTCTCTCGGCAACTAACAGCCAAGTGTCTATTGTGATCAGGTAATTAAACAGGCTCCGGGGATGTCACTTTGGCCAGGTGTGCCATGGATTCATATTCCCGTCCTGTAACAAAAGGAACTGCCTGCCACCAGGCATACGGCCAAGGGCTGGGTAAACAATCCCAGGGATTTGAATGACAAGGAAGTGACAGTGGCTTGTCAGTTTCCTTTTCAATGAGAAGTTTCACAGGTGCTAGAAATGGGTTCTGTAACAAGGGCCTAGAGCAGTTCTTCCTCAAGCTGTGTGTTAAGTTGCACTCCTAAGCTAAGCAGGGTCAGGGCAGTTCTGTAGGTAGATAGGGAGACTACCAAGAAAAGCCCAGCTGCCATGAGAAGTGTCCCTGACCAGTATTGACCCCAGTGCTCCAGAGTGGTGCTGTGCTGCAGAAAGTAGTGTTAGTGATTTAGTGGGGGACACTTGTTCTTCTGAATCAACACTGATCCCACAGCATGAGGGGATGATGAGATGTAGAAATCAAGGTCCCAGTCACTCAAGCTCTCAGATTATTCCTCCCAGCACCAGTCCACTAAGATTCTGGGTCCTGGCCAAATTCCTGCTTTGGCAAAAACATTCGGCCCCCTCCAAATCCTCACTGCACCTGGGAAGTTTCAGAATCATTTCTGAATTCTTCCCACCCTGCCAGATATTGCTTAAGACACGAACAAGGCTCCACCATCATCTATGTTGGTCTGCTCTTTGCATGTCCTCCATGTTGTTCTGTCCCATACATTTCCCTTGCTAAATCCTGTTTAAGGAAGGAAACCATTTAAGATTGCAGGATTTTGAGGGAATCTCAGCCCCACATGCTAGGGCTGCAGCGACAACAGGCCTGATTTTCAGAGGTGCTGGAACATGCAGCTGCAGGTTGAAATCAGTGGGAGTTGTGGATGCTCAACACATCTGAAAATGTGTCATAGAATTAGGACCTTATCTCATAGAATTAGGAGGGTGGGTTGATATTTTTTTTGACGCTCAAAAAGTGCCAGGGGATCTTTAACAGCCACAAGAGATCAGAGCTTCTATTTTGTGTCCCATCTAAAAGACAGCACCTCCAGCAGCACTCTGGCACTGAATTCAGAGCTGACTAGAAGCGGGAGATTCTCCCACACCGCTCCCTGCAGCACAGTGGCCCCTATTAGTGCACTGGGGTAAGTACTGACTCAGAGGAAGTCCCATCTCCCACACTGAGTCTCTAACAATAATTCCTTCAGGACCAAGTTTTCCATAAAGGTCTCTCATCCAGGTAGTGACCAAGATTGACCTTTCTTATCTTGCAAAATCTGATGAGACCCATTGGTCAAAATGTAACATCCACAGGAAGCATCGGTGGTGAGCTGCAAGGCTCTCCCTACAACATGGGTGAACTGAAGAGACCAGGTATGTCACTGCTTAGAGTTCCTTGGGGCAGGGTCCGTCTTTTCGTTCTGTGTTTGTGCAACACCTAACACACTGGGGTCCTGGTCCCTGACAGGGCCAGCGCAACCCATTAGGCGACCTAGGCGGTCGCCTAGGGTGCTACAATTTGGGGGGCGGCGACCGCGGCGGTATTTCGGCAGCGGGACCTTCCGCCGCCTCTGTGGGGGGCGGCATTTCGGGCCGGAACCTTCCGCCGCCTAAGGCGGCAGAAAAACTGGCGGCGCTCCTGGTCCCTGACTGCGGCTCCTAATTGCTACCGTAATACACCTAATAAATAATGTACTGCACCCAGCACAATGAGGACCTGATCCATGACTGGGCTTCCTACGCACGACCATAATACAACAAATAATAATAACCACCGTAGCCACAACCTGCGCAGGGCCCTGGTTACTTTTGAGCCCGAGAGAGAAATCTAACCTAAACCAATCCCATAACGTTCCACGCTTGCTGCTTCCTACAGGTTCCTGGAACAGGAGGCCCTGACTGGAATACAGAACAGGGCTGCGCAGAAGGAACTGTGTGGTAAATGGATTGCGTAGGCAGCGCCAGCCCTTCAACAGCGTACCTGAGAACAGAACACGTGGGCGGGAAGGCTGCCTCCCTGCCCTGCTGGATGGTAAATCTGATGCCTGGAAAACGCCAGCTCGGGGGTGATTCAGCTTCATTTTGATCCACATGGATTTTAAGTGGTGGTGGTGGTATGATGTGAGGGAGCTGAGTGTCTGCATTGTGGCCTCTGAACCCCCTGTTTACACACCGATGGCGTAATAGCTTTCCTTGTTGTCACTTATTAGGGGAAACTGATATTGTGAGCCACAGCTCACATTCCTCACTACTGACAATCATACCACTCCTTAGCATTACACAGAGCTGTTCATTTTCAAAGTGTTTTATTTAACTAACTAATCACTTCTTAGCAAGTAGGTCACTTAGAGAAACTGAGGCACAGAAAGAGGAAGAGACTTATGTAAGGTCACAGTTATTGTTTAAGCTGGACTCAGTTCCTGGTTTCCAATCCTGTGCTCAAACCACACCTTTCACCCCTGTTTATGTATCTTATTGCTGCCATAATCTGCGGAGATTATGCTAAAGCACGGGACTAGGAATTGGGGCTCCTGGATTCGATTCCCAGATCTACTACCACCTTGTTATGGGACCCGTCTCACTGCCTGTCCGTGCTTCCGTGTTCCCATCTGCAAAATAATAACAGCAACACCTAGCTCTTGTAAAGTAAGGTAGTGGGGCGAGAATGTGCAGGAATGATGTTCCCACACTTCTGACCTTACATGCAGGGAAGAGATTAATTAACCTCTCTCTGGCCCTCATGGCAACACTCACAATAGTCTTTAGCCCACGTCTGCAGGTGAGGGGAGAACTGGGGGACCCTGCGGAAAACGAGTCCTTCTCCAACACTATAACCTGCAAGCAGAAGCAGCGAGTGATCTGAGGAGAAGGTTGGGGAGAGGCAGGGAGAGAAGGTGAAGGGGGAGTGGGACTGGAAGATCCTAAAGGCATCTCCCATTTAATCGTTTAGCAGCCGCCTTATTTACTAGCAAAACCATTTATCGTCTCTGCTGGTGACTTGCCTCCCCAGAGGCTCCCTCTGAAAACTTCCAGTCTGCTCACACATTCCAGGTCGTGGGGTGCCGCGGTTTCCAACACACTGCACTGTTTACACTGCTCTTCCCCTCCTTGGCAAGTGGCTGATCTGTCATGTCGCTGTCAACACACATCCAGATCTGAAGAGTGGAGGGCACCCAGGTGGGACTCTAACCTTCCTCTCTGTCTCAGTCAACGCTGAGCCCAGAGGCCCAGCAGGTTACTAGGCTGAGGGGAGGGAGGGGGATTGCTACAGGAGTGGTGCTGGTGATTCTGCAGAGGGGCTCTGAGTCAGTAATGAATCACTGCCTCAGCATTGTGCCAGTGTAGGTTATGAATGGGACTTAAATATCTTCGTCACGTGTTTCTGCCACATTGATTCTGTTTCCAGCCTTTTCCCAGAAAAAAAGCAGGAGCCCGATGCTCAGTGGTGGCTATAATTCAGAGCCCTTAAAGGAGCTGGGGCTTTGTCCCCTTTTCCTGCCCTGCAAGTGTCACTGCTCCTCCTTACTCAATGAGCCTAAGGGACAATTTCCCTGACCACCCAGTGGTTTTCCCTCCCCAGCTTGGTCCCCACGAAGCCTGGCTCCTTCTCAAGCAGTGGCCCTCTCCCTTCCCTAACACCAGGCACTAGGCACTTCGGATGTGGCTAAATTAGAGTTCCGGCTGCAGCACTAAAGTAGCCAAAAGGGTCTAATGGAGAGGATCTGCTGGAGAAACACCCTGAACATAGAGGCCTAGGAAGGCAGGAGAATCTGTGAAAAGCCTGCCTTGCTCCTGGGAGCTGAAACCCTGGATTCTGGCTGCTATGAACTGGCTAATGTATGAAAGTGGCATTGCTGCCTCACCTGTTGGGTGGAATCAGAACTGCTCAGCTGTGTGTCACAAGCCCTATAGTGCTCACAGAGATTCTCCTTTTACCTTGAGGGCTGAAGTGGGAACCCACTGGTCAATGTGTGCTATGTCTCCCCTCTGTGTCCAGTCCACAGAGAATGTGAATCTGTTACAGCTCTCAGCTGTAGAGACTGGCTCTTTAGCTCAAGTGATAAACACTCATGTTTCAGCCCTGGAGATCAGGGTTTCAAGCCAAGATGGTGCTGTCCCGGAGGAGTTGAGGTCTACTGCTACTCTATACACTAAAGTGACACTCATGAAGTTTCCAGCTCGCCATGGATTTGTCACTCTTGTAGACAGGAGATGCACAGACTCATTCCAGCTTACTGCATAAGTCAGTGACAGCACCAGGGCTAAATCTTAGGAACTCTTGACCCCCAGTTTTCTGCTAGACCAGCCCATGCTCTCTATAGAAGAAGGTGGTGTGTCTGAGAACACAGAGCACTGAAGTGGGACTCAGGAGACCTGAGTTCCATTTGCAGACCTGCCACAGTCCAGCTGGGAGATGCTGGACAAGTCATATCATCACCCCATGCCTCAGTTTCCCCATCTGTAAAATGGAGATAATGATACTGACCTCCTTTGTGAAGCACTTTGAGAGCTCCTGATGAACACCACCAGCTAATACCTAGCTATTATTAAAGTGATGCAGCTGTCATCAAATACCCATTACTGTCCTTCCCCAGCTGCTGCCATGTGGATCCTGACTCCTTAAGCCTCCCCACCACCCTCTTTTCAAGGCATGGCAGCTTCACAGCTTTGCTTTCTGAAGGCTCCTTATGTCATATATTAGTGATGCCCACTGTCCCCGCACAGCAGAGACAAGAGGAGCTGAGAGCTACTCTCCCGGCCGGGGGAGTGGTGCTGGTTCACTTGAAGTGGGCGCAGCAGTCCTACATTGAATGGGAAGGCTGGCTGGCCAGGTGCTTGCAGGGATCGCAGTCCACCGTCTCTAATTAACTGAGTGCCAACTGCTGAGACACCGCAGCTTAACTTGATTTCCTGAGGGGAAGGAACATAGGCTGAAGATGTAAGACAAACTTTCCCCCTGCGGCTATTGCTGTAATGAGGAGGGAGGCAGGAGAGAAAGGAGACATGTGCTCAAGGCTCCATCAGGGGTAGAATGGCTGGAGTAAAGGGAGACATATAAATCCCTCTCTGGTTTTCATTCGCTCCTAGTTTATCACCCTCCAGCGATGGATTGAATCCCATGCAGGGTGAGGTAGTGGTCTCTTTGGCCTGAGTCCATGCGCTGCATAGTGTGGAACTTTCCATTATGGCTCAAGTTCACATGCAGTAGACCAGGGGTCAGCAACCTTTCAGAAGTGCTGTGCCGAGTCTTCATTTATTCACTCTGATTTAAGATTTTGCGTGCCAGTCATACATTTTAACGTTTTTAGGTCTCTTTCTATAAGTCTATAATATAGAACTAAACTATTGTTGTATGTAAAGTAAATAAGATTTTTAAAATGTTTAAGAAGCTTCATTTAAAATTAAATTAAAATGCAGAGCCCCCCCGGACCGGTGGCCAGGACCCGGGCAGTGTGAGTGCCACTGAAAATCAGCTCGCGTGCTGCTTTCAGCACACGTGCCATAGGTTGCCTACCCCTGCAGTAGATCAAAGCTGAACTTACCTCTCCCACAAGCTGAGTGAAACAAACAGCATCAGCAGTGAAAAGGACGAGACTGAAAAGTTCTTTCACTTTCAACAATCTCAGCTGCTGGGAGTAAAATAAGTTGAACATTTGAGTTAAAAAAGGTGTAATTTTTTTTTTAAATAACTGTGTCCCTTTTAAAAGTGTGGTTTCATTTGAATAGAAGGTGTGGTCTCATTTGCATAGCAGCTGGCCCTGCTTCTGATGGGGTCTCTAAGGGCACCATGACCTTGTGTATGGTCCCTGACTTTCTAGGGCATACGTTGTTTTCTTCCCTCTTCTGTTCCACTGCCATGTAATTTCTTCTTTGCTACAGGGTGATTGCTCAGAGGTCACTGTGCTTTCCACACAGCAAGCCTCAGCAGAGGAAGGGACATACACAAGCATCACAGAGGTCTAAGGTTTAGAGCAGTGAGCTGGGTAGTCAGGACTCCTCAGTTTGCTTTGCAGCTCTGGGAGGGAGTGTTGTCTAGTAGTCAGCAGAGAGCTGCGGTCAAAGATGCCTGCATTCAATTCTAAATGTTCCAATCGAGAATAAGCAGAGACCCGGGGAGGGGGGCAGTTTGCCTTCCTCTGCAGCATGATGCACGGGTCACCTGCTGGTTTGAACTAGAGTAAATGGTGGATTCTCTGTAACGTGAAGTTTTTAAAATCAAGATTTGAGGACTTCAGTAACAACCAGAGGTTATGGGCCTACCGCAGGAGTAGGTGGGCAAGGTTCTGTGGCCTGGGATGTGCAGGTCAGACTAGATGATCATGATGGTCCGTTCTGGCCTTAAAGTCTATGAGTGTGTCTGTAGCTCCTTGCATTCAGTGATCTCAAAAGGCAACAGGGGCAAGCCATTAAATATCACAAACTGCTTCCCTAGCCCCATTTTACAGATACACTAATTAAGGCAGAGAGACAAGAAGTGACTTGCCCAAAGTCACAAAGCAAGTTAGTGGCAGAGCACCCAAGAGTCCTGTGTTTTCTCCTTTTGCACCTACCTCGTTTGACTGACCTGATCTTCCCATTGTAAGATCGCCGAAAGAGAACAGGTGCCTCCGTTTTCCTTGCCTCGTGCTGGCAGTTGCAGGTCCTACTATCTGCCTCTCTGGTCCCTGCTTCCTCCCAATCCAGTCTGGGTTTGGCAAATATTCTAAGGTTTCAAAAATAAAAGAGAAGAAATTTTCATGATTTGTTTGGGAGTTTATCTGAGCAAAGAAAACAGCCAAACTGGGGCTTTGCATCTTTCTCTGACAGTGAATTTCCTCCAAGCTAAATGAGTGCAGCTGAGCTGTGAAAATTCAGTGCAGTTTCTTGGGGATCCTTGGGAGCCAAACTGCCAGGGGCAGGGTCTTGCCAAGCCCAGCAAAATCTCCAGTCCTAGCCAAAGGAATTAAGGCTTGTCATGTTACTATTAACAGAGCTTCCTAGGGTGATGGGAGAGAGAGGAAATGCACTCATAGGGAGTGATGCAAAGGGAGGCAGAGGATAACTAAAGGCTGTGGAGGGCAACAGACATAAGCAGGGAAGCAAAGGGGGGTGATAACGGGGGGAAGGGAACAAGTGAGGATGGCCAGACCCTAGGGGATAGTAGGTAATGAGGGGGAATCAGAGGGAGGAAATGAGTAAAAGAGAGATCAGATGATGCGAAAGCAAATGAAGCCAGGGAGGAATCAGAGAAAGTGGCAGTGAGGGAAGAGTCAGAATGAGTGGCAGGTATATGGGCAAGTAAGGCAAGAGACGGGGGCCACAGAGGTAGGAAACCACTCAGATTTTCCTGGTTTCCTGGATTTCTGCAGTCCATTTCTCACTGGGTAGAGGCTTTTGGCTCTGAGTGCAGCTGGAGGAAAGCCCCCCACTCTGCCAAAAGAGAGCAGCAGTGACGGCTAGTGCTGAGGCCCCACTCAACCAAGATGTTTGTGCAGAGGCCTGTGGACTTCTTTGGCTTTGGGGTGCAGCGTGTTACTAAGGAGGAGGAGTCCCTGCTTTAAGGGGGATTCTCTGGCAATTCCCAGCCCCATTCTCCTCCACTCTAGTGTGTAACACCTCCACCCCACAGGATGACGGAGCTGTGTGTGTGTGTGTGTGTGTGTGTGTGTGTGTGTGTGTGTGTGTGTGTGTGTGTGTGTGTGCGGCACAGCCGTTTCCTCTAATTGTCAGTTCACACAAGGACAGCGTGGGAGTGTTGAGGAAAACAGAACGACACGTGGAAAAGAAAGCCTCTGGGATGAGAATAAAAGAGAGGGAATGTCTGCGTCTGAGAGAGGCAGTTTTTGAATGCACGTGTGAGACGCTGTGTTTGCAGCATGTCTGCGTGTGCACACGATGGTAATCATGGGGGCATCAGACAAAGTAAGTGTGCAACAGGTGTGTGATGTGACAGTGCATGGTCTGCAAGTGCACATAAGAAGGGCCAATTTAGGTGCATTGCTGTGGCAGATGTTTGTGTGCAATGATATTTATCTCACCCCCGTTGCTGTAGTATCTGAGGCCCTCAGAATCTTTAACGCATTCATCCTCACGCCCACCCCTGTGACAGAGCCGTACGATTATCCCTACAGTACTGATGGGACGCAAAGGTACAGAGAGACTCTGACTTGTCTAATGTCACAGGGAGTCAGTTCTCCCGCGTCCCAGGCGAGTGCCCTAACCACTGGGCTATGCCAGCTGCCTGTGCTGTTAGTGTAAGGGGGGGATGAGAAAGCACGTGTGTGTGTGTGTGCACACGCATGAGAGTGAGTAGTTGTGTCTCTGACAGTGGGGGGGGGTGTATGTGTGTGCAGGGAGGTGAGACAGCGTGCATGTGAGAGCTTTGCTGGGTTCACACTGTGTTTCTCTCCTCCTCTGTTGGATTACACAGAGTAGTGATAACTGGAGCAGCTCCAGCTAGCATTCTCGACACCCAGGGGAGTCACCCTTTGCACCCCATTCAGAGTACCACCTGGGGCTAGCTCAGGATTTGGAGCGGCACAAAGTCTGTGTGTGTATTTAACCCTTAGGAATCTAGCTAATTCTCAGGGCACTGGCTAATCACTTGGAGGTGCTGTAGCGGGGAGCAGGGGAGGTTTCCGGACACGGCTAGATGGGGATGGGTAGGGAATTTAGGGCAGGAGCTCCAGGATACCCAGTTCCAGTGCCTCATCGCAGAAAGAGCTGTGCGAAATGGTACATAAACACAGGCTGTGGATGTGACAGGAGCTTCCAGCTACTTCAGTCCGACTGTCCCAGCAGAAGGTGCTGTAGGGAGTGAGGCATGTGCATTGAGCAGGGCTGACGAGAGGGGGGGAAGCCGGTACAAATTACCGGGGCCTGGCGGTCTGGAAGGGGGCCCGGGGCCTGGCTTCTCCGGCTTCCCCCCCCCTCGGCCCTTGCTGGGGGTCCGAAATTTTTTTTTCACCAGGGCCCGAACCCGCTCTCGGCAGCCCTGGCATTGAGTGCAGGGGGCAGACTCCCAGCTGCCCCAGTCCCAGACTGTCCTGGCAGGAGGTGCTACAGAGAAGTGTGCAGAAACTTTGGTTGAAGGATACTGGTCTCCAGTGTATCTGTTTCTCAAAGCCTCTGATCTGCTGGTGGAAAGAAGAGCTGACAGGCCAGCTGGCATTTAAGGGTTTGGGGGATCCTCTTGGGCTGGCTAAGCATAAAGGAAACACTCTCCGTCAGGCGTTACACAGCCCTTCCCAGCAGTAGAGCTGGCCCTGAGGGAACTCAAGGCTGTGGGCTCATCTTGCCTCTCACAAGACAGCGGCTTCTCACATTTCCCCTCTTGGTGATCTCTACGTGTCAACTCTGCTGTCAGAGACCCATGGCCTTTGGCTTCTTGCTTCTTAAAGGACATTAGCAGTGTCTTGTTGAAGGCAGAACTGTTGCAGCAAGAACCTGAGGGTGTGGCAGCTCAGGACAAGGCCCTCCAAGCTCTCGTGGCTGCAGTCCAAAAAGATGGGGACAGGGCAGGCTTCTACACGCAACTTCCCTGGACAGCCAAATCCTGAAGATTTTGTTTTTTGGGGGGGGAAATCCTCTGCTATAAAGGAGGCCGCTGTGAGCCCTGACCTCCCACAGAGGGGGCCTGTGCAGGCTGGTGACTGAAAAATTGGGTTGTTGACCCCTATTGGATTGCTATGCTCTATTCATGGGGTGATTAAGACATGATGCTTGGAATCAGATCCCATAGTCAGCAGGTTTTTGGATGGGGCAGAGGTACCACAACAGGCGATAATGCAAGAAAAAGCTGATTGCTGACCAAGAGTCTCCTGCTAAGGTGGGCTGCCTTCCTGGGGAAGCAGATTAAGGACTCAGGTGGGGGAGGAAGACAGGAATCCATCTGGGGCACCTTGGAGGGAGACCCATTCTGATGGAGGGCTGGAATGGTTTGTTGTGGTGTGAGCGGCGCTGTACCTGGGTCGCAGCCCATTTAGTGAAAACGTCCAGCTTCAGACTTTGTCCATAGGGGGTACTGTGGTCCTCAACCCCACAGGGTTATCACCGTGATCCCTGACTGTCTGACCTCAGAGAGGGCCGGTGATATAGTGCCCTCAGGGTCTCTGGGATCTCTGAGGTTGGCCGATAGGCTGTACTACAGTCTCCTTTGGGGTTCCAAACATTCTCAGGCTGGACCCGCTGCCCCAGGTCACCTCTGAGTAGGAAGCCTGGCACAAGGCAAGAGTGTGTTTCAGCAGCTACTGACACCTGTCCTGCCAGGGAGCTCCTGGTGTCACATCTGGTTATAAGCCATCTGGAAACACAGATGAGCAAACCCTGGTTGTCCCCATATTCTCCCCCTGTAGGCAGCCTCAGCAGATGGATCAAGGGCCATGGAGACTTGAACTCCCCCTGTTACCCCTAGACAGGGTGTCTGTCTGCACAGTAAGCTGAAGTAGGGTGGGGCAGGGTGTTTGGGTGTGCAGGAAGCTTCCCTATGCTGTGCCTCCTCTGGTAAGATAGGACCTCCATCATCAGGCACTGATGAGCTACCATCTCTCTGATCAAACCCTACAAAAATCAAACACCCAGAGCGTCAGAATTAACTTAGAACTAAACATAAATGCAAAGGAGCTGGGAGAACAGCCAATGGAACGGTCCTCTGCATTTGATGCCCCTTGGGTTCTGTGGCCTGTGGCACCACCATGTGGCCAGCAATGAGACTGTGACTGGAAGGAGAGGCAAAGGAGTGCAATTTTAGATAGTATGGGCCAAATGCAGACCATGGATCTGGCTCCATTGAGGCAATATCATTGCTTACAGTGTGTTTGAGACAACGCCATTGCTATTTGAGGCAGGAAACCCTGTTCATGTCCTGTTCCGGTATGGCACCCCACCATCACTGTTAGAGGCAGACCTATTATTTCCAGGTTTTGATGGGACTCTTACCACACCAACACCAAATGCATTGTATAGCAGATGCCATCATTCATAAGAACATAAGAATGGCCACAGTGGGTGAGACCAATGGTCCATCTAGCCCAGTATCCTGTCTTCCAACAGTGGCCGGAGCCAGATGCTTCAGAGGGAATGAACAGAACAGGGCCATTTATCAAGTGATCTAGCCCCTGTCCAGTCCCTGCTTCTAGCAGTCAGAGTTTTAGGGACAGCCAGAGCATGGGATTGCGTTCCTGACCATCTTCACGAATAGCCATTGTTAGATCTATCCTCCATGAACGTATCTAATTCTTTTCTGAACCCAGTTATACTTTTGGCCTTCACAACATCCCCTGGCAATGAGTTCCACAGGTTGATTGTGCGTTATGTGAAGAAGTACTTCCGTATGTTTGTCTTAAACCTGATGACTATTAATTTAATTGAGTGACCTCTGGTTGTTGTGTTAGATGAAGGGGTAAATAACACTTCCTTATTCACTTTCTTCTCACCATTTATGATTTTATAGACCTCTATCATATCCCGCTTTAGACATCTCTTTTCTAAGATGAACAGTTCCAATCTTTTTAATCGATCATCAGATGAAACATCATTTTTGTTGCCCTTCTCTGTACTTTTTCCAATTCCAATAGTCGACTAGAACTGCACACAGTATTCAAGGTTTGGGCATTCCATGGATTTATACAGTAGCATTATGATTCTTTCTGTCTTCTTATCTGTCTGTTTCCTAACAGTTCCTAATATTCTGTTCGCTTTTTGACTGCTGCTGCACACTGAGCAGATGTTTTCAGAGAACTATCCACAATGACTCCAAGATCTCTTTCTTGGGTGGTAACAGCTAATTTCCACCCCACAATTTTGTATGTATAGTTGAGATTATATTTTCCAATGTGCATTACTTTGCATTTATCAACACTGAATTTCATCTGCCATTTTCTTGTTCAGTCAACCAGTTTTGTGAGATTCCTTTGTAGCTTTCAGAGTCAGCTTTGGACTTAACTATCTTGAGTAATTTTGTATCATCTGCAAACTTTGCCACCTCACTGTTTACCTCTTTCCAGATCATTTATGCATATGTTGAACAGCAGTGGTCCCAGTATAGATCTTTTGGGGACTCCACTATTTAACTCTCTCCATTCTGAAAACTGGCCATATATTCCTACCATTTGTTTCCTAACTTGTAACTAGTTAATGATCCATGAGAACCTTTCTTCTTATCTCATGACTGCTTACTTTGCTTAAGAGCCTTTGGTGAGGGACCTTGTCAAAGGCTTTCTGAAAGTCCAAGTACACTGTATCCACTGGATCACCCTTGTCCACATTTGTTGACCCCCTCAGAGAATTCTAATAGATTGGTGAGCCATGATTTCTCTTTACAAAAGCTGTGTTGACTCTTCCCCACACATTGTGTTCATCTGTGTGTCTGATAATTCTATTCTTTACTACAGTTTCAACCAACTTGCCTGGTAAATTAGGCTCACCGGCCTGTAATTGCCAGAACTGCCTCTGGAGCCTTTCTTAAAAATCGGAGTTACATTAGCTATCCACCAGGCATCTGGTATAGAGGCTGATTTAAGCGATAAGTTACATTTCAGAGTTAGTAGTTCTGCAATTTAATATTTCAGAACTCTTCAATTAATACCACTTGGTCCTGATGACTTTTCACCGTTTATCAATTTGTTCCAAAACCTTCTTTTATTGACACTTCAATCTGGGACAGTTCCTCAGATTTGTCACCTAAAAAGAATGGCTCAGGTATGGGAATCTCCCTCACATCCTCTGGAGTGAAGACTGATGCAAAGAATTCATTTAGTTTCTCCACAATAGCCTTGTCTTCTTTGAGTGTTCCCAGTCAATATGGGAATAGTTGAAATCCCCCATTATTACTGGGTTTTCTGTTTTTGTAGTCTCTCTAATCTCCCTAAGAATTTCACAATCATCACCATCCTGATCAGGTGGTCTGTAGTATATTCCTAGTGCTATTCTCTTATTATTCAAGCATTTAATTTCTACCCATAGAGATTCTGTGGTACTGTTTGATTTATTTAAGATTTTTACTATATTTGACTCTATGCTTTCTTTCACATATACTGCCACTTCCTCACAAGTGCAACCTATTCTGTCATTCCTATATATTCTGTACCCTGGCATTCTGGTATCCCATTATCATCATTCCACCAAGTGTCTGTGATGCCTGTTATATCAATATCATCATTTATTACCAGGCCCTCAAGTTCACCCATCTTAGTATTTAGACTTCTTGCATTTGTATACAAGAACTTATAACATTTGTCAGTATTTAGTTGTCTGCCTTCATGTGAGGTAACTGAATGGGACTCTTTCATTTGACTGTTTCTCTTCAGTTCCTACCTGTACTTTATCAACATCTATCTGCTCCTCTTTACCAGGATATAGAGCATCCCCTGTCACGTTAAACACGGCGCCATCATATCTGTCAGTTGAGTCATGTTGCCATGGCATTGTTTGAAGCATTGTTGCCCTGGCTGGGTGCGAGGCGCTGTCGCTGTGGCTGAGTGCGAGGTGCCGGCCCCATGGTGCCATTTGAAGAACTGATGCCTTGTCTGGGTGTGAGGTGCCATTGCCATGCCTGGGCGTGAGATGCCGTGTCTGGGTGTGAGATACTGTGGTCTGGTGTGAGGCACCCTGGCTGGGCGTGAGGTGATGTGGCTGTGGCCGGGCACGAGGCGGCATTGCCATGGCCAAGCGTGAGGCCTTGGGCATGAGGTGCTATAGGTGGGCGTGAGGGGCTGTCATTGTGGCTGGGTGTGGAGCACTGTGACCGTGGCTGGGAGTGAGGCGGTGTCGCCGTGGCCAGGCGTGAGGTGCTGTGGCCGGGTGTGGGGCACTGTAGCCGTGGCTGGGAGTGAGGCGGTGTCGCCGTGGCCAGGCGTGAGGTGCTGTGGCCGGGTGTGGGGCACTGTGGCCGTGGCTGGGAGTGAGGCGGTGTCGCCGTGGCCAGGCGGAGGTGCTGTGGCCGGGTGTGGGGCACCGTGGCCGTGGCTGGGAGTGAGGCGGTGTCGCCGTGGCCAGGCGTGAGGTGCTGTGGCCGGGTGTGGGGCACTGTGGCCGTGGCTGGGAGTGAGGCGGTGTCGCCGTGGCCAGGCGTGAGGTGCTGTGGCCGGGTGTGGGGCACTGTGGCCGTGGCTGGGAGTGAGGCGGTGTCGCCGTGGCCAGGCGTGAGGTGCTGTGGCCGGGTGTGGGGCACTGTGGCCGTGGCTGGGAGTGAGGCGGTGTCGCCGTGGCCAGGCTGAGGTGCTGTGGCCGGGTGTGAGGCACTGTGGCCGTGGCTGGGAGTGAGGCGGTGTCGCCGTGGCCAGGCGTGAGGTGCTGTGGCCGGGTGTGGGGCACTGTGGCCGTGGCTGGGAGTGAGGCGGTGTCGCCGTGGCCAGGCGTGAGGTGCTGTGGCCGGGTGTGGGGCACTGTGGCCGTGGCCGGGTGTGGGGGGCTGTGGCCGGCGTGAGGCGCTTTGGACGCTCTTGAGGTGATTTGGCCATGGCGGTGTGGGGCGCCCTGGCCGGTGTGGGGCGCCCTGGCCCGGCGTGAGGCTGTGGCAGGGTTCCAGCTCTCCTAAGTCCCAGACTGGGGCCACTCCCCCGCCCCCTGTGGTGAGTGGGCTCCCCCCTCCCGCACCGCAGCCCTCCGAGGGCGGGAAGTTGGCGATAGCGCTCGGCTCCTCCCCCGCCGCCAAGGGTGAAGGCTGGAACCGGCCGCCATGGCTATCGAGGCAACGCCGTTGAAACGAACGGGTCTGCCTCGGTAGCCATGGCCGAGGGAGCCCACGTGACCCCCCCCCCCGGGGGTGGGGTAGGGCCGGGAACCTCCCTGTGACTGGTTGCGCACTAGCCACGCCCCCTCCCGCCGTCGGCCACGCCCTCTCTGTTTCCCACTCTCGGCCCCTGAGGAGACAGTGAGGCCGGGCCGGAGCCGACTATGGCGCCCAGTGGAGATTTGATGGGGGCTGCTGAGGACCTGGCCGACCAGGTGAGGGGGAGAGGTGTCAGGGCTGGGGGCGGCTCCTCCTGGAGGAGCGGGAGCTGGGACTGACCTGCCCCCTCCCGGCTGGGAATGGTTTGGTCCATCCCCGCGTGGGAGCCATTGAGGGGGTGGGAGATACCATCTCCCGCAAGGATAGTGAGGGGTGGGACGTACCGCCTGCTCCTCTTATAGTGAAGGGGGTGGGTATGGAGAAGGGAGGATCTACCATCTACCCCTGGGGAAGGGACTGTACCACCTACTGCCCCCCTAGAGAAGTAATGGGGGATGTACCATCATGGGGAGGGTATTGGGGGGGATCTATCAAAAATGGGGGGTGGGATATACCACCCGCTTTTCCTCCCCCTGGGGGAGGGGGAAGTACCAATTGCTGCTTCTTTCTTCCCCCAAGCGTGGAGCCTGTAGGAAACGGGGGTATGTACCACCTGCTTCTCCTTCTGTTTGGGGGGAGGGATGTACCACCTGTTCCCCCCCACACACGGTAGGAAGGGGGGCCAGGGAGAAGAGTGGGAGGAGAGGCTGTACCATGTGTGTCTCCTCTCCCCCTCCCACTCCCATTGGGGGGTGGTATTGAGAAGGCAGGGGACCCACATCTCCTGGTTTGCAGTGGGGTATGGTGTACAGGGCACCCAGCCTGGAGTTTGCAAGGCTACTATCTGTAGTACTGGGGCAGGAAGGTCTAGGCCCACCCATAACTAAACCCTCCCCGCCCCCAACTCAGGGGGAGGAACCACTAAGCCCACTACACAATCGATTTCTGGCGACAAAAAATGAAAAAAACAGGAGCAGGAGTGAGGTCAAAGGTAAAAAAAAATCAAGAATCTGGGGAGGAAGGAGACAAAGAGCACAGAACCCCTGACAGTGCCCAGCACTCCTCCCACATGTCTAGTAAAGTGGGGCTGGTGCACCATGGGATGCTCTGTTGACTTGAATTGGCATTTTCTTTTTGTGCCTTGAACCATGAAGTAATGAATCTGATGGGATTAAAATTTCTGCTTTCCTGACTATTTCCAGTTGATATCCATTCCCTCAAAATAAACAAACCCAAGGACAGAACAGGGGAATGTTTTCTCCTGAACACTGTGTGCAAGGGGTCAGTTATAATGGGAGAGGGAATCTTCATGTCACTAGTTCAGTGCCATTCCACACCAATAGTAATCCAGCATTACCTCGTGATAATCACACTTCACTAGCAGATTAGTGAATCCAACCTCACAGCCCATGAAAAGTAGGTGTTATCCCCACGTTGCAAATGGGGAAACTGTAGCACAGAGAGGGGAAATGACTTACCCGTGGTCATACAGTGAATCAGTGGCAGAGCTGGGAGTGGAACCTGGGAGTTCTGACTTCGTCTCAGCTACACAGATTGCAGAATATCTTCATGGTGCTCACGAGTCTCAACTAAACTCCTACTAGGACTTGCACAATTGCTGACAGTATTGCAAGTGGCTCTCTTGCCAGAGGTCAACAAAGATGTAAAGATGTAAAACAGATGCTAACCTGTTTGAAAGATCTAGGGTAGGCAATGCAAGCTGCCTTTAACACGTGCTAAAGTGGTCAAATTACAGTCTTGGCTAGGTTATGTTAGACTTTTAAAATGTGTGTTAGTTAATATCACACCTTAAGTCCTCCTCTCAGAGAACGGTATTTGGCTTATCCCTAGAAGAAGGTCTCTCAAGCTCAGGTATGCTGGCAGGGGTTACATGTGTTTTTGAAGTTTTCCTCACTATCTCTCATCTTGTACCCATCCTATGGATAACTAGAAGACTTCATTTTCCAGCGCTGCTAATGTGGCACCTTGATTTCATCCTAGGGCAAAGTCTCAGTTGAGGACATAACAAACTCCAGTTAACACTTGAGCTGATTCTGAGCATGTGTTTTACAGGAACGTCTTTTGGTGTCTCTGTTGTGCAGTAGGCACCAGTGCACAAAGCCTGGAAACATCTTGACATGATTGTGTTTAAAATGGATATTGGGAATAGTTAGGAGGATTTAGGGCTTGTATTCCAAGTACACAGTACGTTGCTTACAATTGTAAAGTGAGCCCTGTGTATTTTACCCTCTTGAACCAGACCTTAAAACTCAGGCTGATGTCCAGTCTGCATGGGTATTAAAGATCCCAAGGTCTGACTTGTGCAGGGTTCCTGAGCTAAAATTCCCCCTTCCCAGTTCTCAGCTTGCTTGTGCACTACCTGCTGCCATCTTTCCCAGATGTGGCTGCTTCCCCTTTGGTGTTCTGTGGAACCCTGTTACCCATATAGATCGGGAAGATATGAAATTCATTCAGATAAATAGAGCCGCGGATACCTGCGGGCCATGTTTGTGGATTGCAGATGGACGTGGATCCAAATTTTATATCTATAGCCCTGCAAATCTGCGGATATCCGCTTTATATCCATGGACCATGTTTGCAGATGGTGGATGCGGATACAAATTTTATATTCACGCAGGGCTCTACTGATAAACAGGGTTTTCGGTATGAGCACACTTAACATAACTGATGGACCTTAGGCCTGGGCTACACTAGTGTGGGGGTTCGAACTAAGATAGGCAACTTCAGCTACGCGAAGTCGAAGTATCTTAGTTCGACTTACCTGGCCATCCTCACGGCGGCGAGTCGACCGCCGCGGCTTCCCCTTTGACCCAGCTTACCCCTCCTGCCTAGGTGGAGTACGGGTGTCTATTCGGGGATCAATTTATCGCGTCTAGATGAGACGCGATAAATCGATCCCCGATACATCGAACACTACCCGCTGATCCGGTGGGTACTATAGACATACCCTTAGAGGGTGTAACACAGTTTCAGACAACAGGGATTTGGGGATTAAACTGATTTCTACTCAACTGATTGCTCAAATCGGACAGAGATGGGGGCCATAAAGCTACGTAGCCAGCTAGTGCTTTGGGATCCTTCAGGGTAGGAAGGCATTATAGAAATGTAAGTAGTGGATAAAGGATTTGAGGTAGGCCCATAGATCCTAAGGTCAGAAGGGACCATTAGAGCATCTAGTCTGACCTTCTGTATATCGCAGACCATAGAATTTCACTCAGTTACCCCTATACTGAGCCCAATAATTTGGCTTTTTTGCCACCCCGCTATTCTGCTTTTTCCTCAGCAATGTGTTCTGGCACGTGGATCTAGTGAGTTTTCTTTGGCACTGTCCTCTCTCACGCTAGAAGTGTGTCTAGATTACAGTTAAATTGAGCTCCTTAGAAAGCACATGTGGTGTCCTGTGTTATACACACAGGCACTTTTAAATCCTGTTTATGCTATGAAAAGAGCAATGTTTTAAACATGATTGGAGCCAATCCATGTTATAATATGGTTTAATCTAGCTGGTATGGATGGAAGAAAACTGTGTTTTAACGATGCTTGAGAATACTGTTCATATCCTTGTAGGTTCCTGTGCTTTCACAACCATGGTTATTTTTGTAGTGTAGACAGGGCCTTAACGTTTGATAGACTTTCAATTTGATTTGATTGTTTTGCCTTATTCACAGACTCCACGAGTAATTCAGTGCCACCTTGGGAAGGCACCTATTTGATAACAGAGAGCCTTTTGCAGACTAAATTATTACATTGGTTAAAGGACTGTTCCTGCATCCGAAGCAGGAATGGTGATAGAGGTGTGTATGTTATGTGTGTGTTACTTAGGGGTGTGGGGGACAGACTACACTATCACTGCCTATGCTTTGTTGTATCCACAGAACAAGTATTTTGGCCTCTAGGCCAGCCAGTTTGTCATCTCTCAGGATCAAAGAGCTCATTTAAAATACTGAAGTGCTTGGAGATGAAAGTTAAGTGTATGGGTAGATAGAATCAGAGATTTTCTCCTTAAAACTTCTGAATCAGGGGTGTAGAGGAAGTTAGATGTGGTCTTGCCTTTCCTCTCTTCCTTCATCATTGTCCTCCCCCCAAAAAAACAAACAAAAACAAAAAAAAACATGGTATTTAATAAACTTAGTAATAAGAATATCTGTATCCCTAGAAGTTTGTTAGAGGATGTGTTAATGAACATTGGCTGCTGTTGAGTATGATACTCAACATGGATCTAACCTTTTTCATCCTGAAAGAAACAAAGGACTTTTTGAAAGAGTTTGGGACATTTGAAACATTCAGGTATTTGGATAACTGGGAGCTCCATTTCTGTGAAGCTGTGGGCTGTAATACTTTGATTTAACTTTTGATTGTTGGGCTTAGTGTGTAGGTGCTGGGTGGTGTGGGTGGCCTGTGATCTACAAGAAGTCAGAGTAGGTGATCTGGTGGTTCCCCTGGCCTTGAACTGTCTGACTTTCTGACTTAGAGATTCGTTAGGGCAAGGATCATCTTTTTGCACTGTGTGTGTGCTGCAGGTAGCACAGAGGGGTCCATGACTGGGACTCAGTGACACCGCTGCAGTACACCTAATACATTTCGCTTTATATCCCCTGGCCGTGTCCACAGCACAGCCACCAACTAACATTGTAACCTTGGACAAGATCCATTATCCCCCACCGTGCCTCATCTTCCAAGGGGTTAAGGACTGAATGGAGATGTGAGGTGTAGCCCAGAAATTTATACTGAAAACAGTAGGGGGTGGTTGGTGTACTCAGATGTGAGACAGTTCCAAGGAATTGGCTTACCTGGCTTGGACCCCTCTTGAATGGTGGAAGATGCTTCTAGACTAATAGCTACTACGCAGTCTCCTCCCCTGCGTCAGTGAATCTCTACTGTGTGGGGCTACAGAACGAACGCATAGTGTAGAGCTGTGCGAATTACCTGCTCTTCAAAGCAGCTTCCGACAGCAGTCCTACCGCTTCAAAGGTGTCCTTGTATGTTTTCCCAGAGAGTTTAAACTGGGAGTTGGGACTCTTGAGACCTACTCCCAGTTTTGGAAGGAGAGTGTATTCTAGTGGGTAGAGCAGGGGACTGGGAGTCTGGACCCGGGTTCTATTCCTGGCTCTGGGAAGGCATGTGGAGTGGTCGGAGCAGGGGTTGGGAGCCGCTGACTCGTACAACCTTAGAAAAGTCAAGTTGCGGCTCTCACCTCAGTTTCCCCATCTCTAATATGGGGCTAATACCTGCCTCCCAGAGGCGAAGTGAAGATTTATTAATGGAAGTGTGCAAGGTGCTCTCAGATTCTCCTCTGACCAAAGTAGTCTCGCTTTTGGAGCTGGGTAACCTAGCAACTTGTTGCTTCAGCTGCTGTGGGCCATTGTTTTCTGACTCTCTAATGCTGCCTTTCGTTCTTCCTCCTCTGGCCATATCTTCCCCCTCTAGTTCTTGCGGATGACGAAGCGCTACCTTCCTCACCTGGCTCACCTCTGTCTGATCAGCACCTTCCTTGAGGATGGGATACGGATGTGGTTTCAATGGAACGAGCAGCGGGATTACATCAATATGTCGTGGGGGAGTGGCATCATCTTGGCCACACTATTCGTGTTAATCAACATGTCTGGACAGCTGGGTAAGAGCCCTCCCACCTCAGTGATGCTTCTGAGCTGCTGTTTGGGAGGGAGCCTGGGTACAGAATCATAGAAAGGACCTCGAGAGTTCATCTAGTCCAGAAACCCTCCATGCTGAGGCAGGGCCAAGTAACCGAGACCACCCCAGTGATGGATTCCACAACCTACCTCGGTCAGTTGCTCCAGTACTTAACTATCCTTAGAGTTAGAAAGTTTTTCCTAATATCTTACCCTAATCTCCCTTGCTGCAAATTAACCTGATGGAGAACAATTAATCACCATCCTCTTTGGCAACCTTTTACATATTTGCAGACTGTTATCAGCTCCCCTCTCAGCCTTCCCTTCTCTGGTCTAACCTTGCCCAGTTTTTTTAACCTTTCTTAGTCGGTCGTGTTTTCTAAACCTTTTACCATTTTCGTTACTCTCCTCTGGACTCTCAAATTTGTCCACATCTTTCTTAAAGTGTGGTGCCCAAAAATGGACAGAGTACTCCAGCTGAGGCCTCATCAGTGCCGAATTGAATGGAATAATTACCTCCCATTAGGGCAGTCAAGCGATTAAAAAAATTAATCTCGATTAATCGTGATGTTAAACAATAATAGAATACTATTTATCTAAATATTTTTTGCACTGTAAAATAAAAGAAATAGTATTTTTCAATTCACTTGATACAAGTACTGTAGTGCAATTTCTTTATCATGAAAGTTGAACTTACAAATGTAGAATTATGCACAAAAAATAACTGCATTCAAAGTAAAACAGTGTAAAACTTTAGAGTTTACAAGTCCACTCAGGCCTACTTCTTGTTCAGCCAATTGCTCAGACAAACAAGTTTGTTTACATTTGCAGGAGATAATGCTACCTTGCAATGCCAGTTACAAAAGTGCCATGCGAACGTCTGTTCTCACTTTTGTAAATAAGAAGCAGGCAGCATTATCTCCCGTAAATGTAAACCAGAAGTAGGACTGAGTGGACTTGTAGGCTCTAAAGTTTTACATTGTTTTACTTTTGAATGCAGTTATGTAACAAAAAAAAGTCTACATTTGTAAGTTGCGCTTCGCGATAAAGAGATTGTACTACGGTATTTGTATGAGGTGAATTGAAAAATGCTCTTTCTTTTGTTTATCGTTTTTACAGTGCATATATTTGTAATAAAAATAATATAAAGTGAGTACTGTACACTTTGTATTCTGTGTTGTAATTGAAATCAATATATTTTGAAAATGTAGAAAAACATCCAACGTATCAAATAAATTTTAATTGGTATTCTATTGTTTAACAGTGTGATTGAAACTGCGATTAATTTTTTTAGTTAATCACGT
Organism: Emys orbicularis; assembly: GCF_028017835.1. Taxonomy (NCBI): domain Eukaryota; kingdom Metazoa; phylum Chordata; order Testudines; family Emydidae; genus Emys; species Emys orbicularis. The sequence continues at coordinate 2,647,685 of NC_088701.1, read as the reverse complement.
GAGTTAACTGCGATTAATCGACAGCCCGACCTCCCATGTCTAACGTATGATGCTGCTAACACATCCCAGAATATTTGCCTTTTTCACAACAGAATCACGCAGTTGACCCGTATTCAATTTGTGATCCACTATAACTCCCAGATCCTCTTCTGCAGTACTGCTGCCTAGCCGGTTATTCCCCATTTTGTGCTTGTGCATTTGGTTTGTACATAGGTGACTTTTCCACCCCTCCCCGGCCTCTCCCCCAGCTCTGCAAATGCTGAACATCGCACCGAGGCAGTATTTCACTGCAGAAGCTGGAATCCTTGAAATAGCAACACTCTGCCTGTCTCTGGCACCTTCCACACTGGGATCTCATAGCGTTAAACTTCATGTGCCCCAGGGTGGTATGTCCCTCTTATGCAGATGGGGAAACTGAGGCACAGAACAGGGAAATGACTTTTCCATGGTCACACAGTGAGTCGGGGCAGGGTCTGGAGTAGAACATAGATCTCCTGTGATCTTCCACCATCCCTCTGGAAAAAGACCTCTAAAGTCATCCAGTCAAGTGTCCCCCCCGAGGCTGTTCTGTGGAGAAGCTCCTCTTCTAATTCTGATAAGACTCATGTGGCTGTCTTCCCTCATTGGCTTTGAAAATCTCACCCTGAATGTACTACGCTGGTGGTAAAATGCCCCAAACTCCCTCATAGAGAAGAGTGAATATTGAAAGGGTCATCTGTGTTTTGTTAACCTGCATTGGTGCTGATTTATTTTTTTTTCCATTTTCTGTGTCTCTGTTGCAGTTGGGTGCATTCTAGTCCTAGCCAGGAAGTTTGTTCCTTACGCTTGTTTTGGCCTGTTTGGGATTATCTTCATGCAGGTGAGTGGGAGACGGGCTAGCTTCATGACGCTGCTCCAGACAGGAGTACTGGATGCCATGGCTAGCAAAGATTCCCCTGGCTGCTTGGTGGATTGATAGTAGTGGGCACTGATGGCCAGTGGCTGTGGAATGATGTGAGCTGTAGAACCATGAAAGCTAGAGAACGGAAAAGACCAATGACCTATTATTAGGGTTTGTCTACATGGGGAGTTAATCAGGAATAGCTATTCAAGAGTTCGGGTGAATTCTCAATTCTAAAGTGGATTACGCTAATTCAGAATAAAGCACTTTTATTCTGAGACAAAAGCATCTACACATGGAGTTAATCAAGAAAAGTGAATCTGCTTTAAATTCACAGCCTCCCTTACTCGGGATTAATGTTCATATGTTGACAATCCCTTAGTCTGTGTCTTCCCTGGGGCAAGATTGTGCCCTTCGCTCTATTCTCTAAAGCTTTCTCCAGTTGAATTTGTAAATGTCACAAGCACCCGGGGTTTCCATCCCTTCCCTGGGGGAGACTGCTAGTACATCTTACTATGTGGAAATGTCCTGCTATTCAGCCTAAATTTTCCCCTTTCTTACTTTCGTTCCTTATCACCCCCCATTCTGTTAAACGAAATTTCTCACCTGTCATGGTGTCCTGCCCCCTTCAACTCTCTCTGTAGATCGTTGTGTCCGCCGACATCTTAATCATTGCTAAGCCACGGTTAGCTCTTTTAAAGACGGTGCGGTGGATAGAGCACGAGACTTGGGAGAGACTCCAGTTCAATTCCCTGCTGTACCATAGACTCCCTGCGTGTTCCTGGGCATAGGCGCTGACTCTGTGGGTGCTCCAGGGCTGGAGCACCCATGAAAAAAATTAGTGGATGCTCAGCGCCCACCGGCGGCCCCGCCAGTCAGCTCCTCCCCCTCGCCCCCAGTACCTCCTGCCTGCCAATCAGCTGCTCTCCGCTCCCCTCCAGCGCCTGCCGCAGATCAGCTGTTCAGCCGTGTGCAGGAGGCCCTGGGGGTGAGGGGGCGGAGCAAGGGCAGGGCGTGCTCGGGGGAGGGGATAGGAAGAGGCGGGGTGGGGGCCTGGGGCGGAGTGCGGGTTGAGCACCCCTGGGGAAATAAGGAAGCCGGCACCTGTGCTCTTGGGAACTGAAGCCCGGAGACAGACTTAGATGACTTGTCATCTGCACAATGGGGATAGTAGCCCTGCCCTGCCTCACAGGATAAATACACTGAAGCCTCTGAGGTGCTCACCATTGACTTGCTGCGGGGCCGTGTGCAAGGGACCTCGCTGCAGGGCCTCTCCGTGCTTCAGTTCCCCCCTCTGTAACGTGAAATTGAAACTGACTCCTCTTCCATGGGGCTTCACTTTTGAACAACTCCTTGAGATCATCTGCCGCAAGCAGCTGAACCTGTTACCTGGCCACAGGGTTTAAACTGGTGGTTTCTGTTTTGCAGACAGTCGCTTACAGTATTTTATGGGATCTCAAATTCCTGATGAGGTGAGTTACAGCCGATGAATGGAATTGGTGCTACTTAGCCACAAAGAAATGAGGGCAAGGCCTGGCTTCTAAAGGCAATCCCTGACTCCAGCGATTAGGACAGGAAAAATGGAGGAGAGGACTCCTGGGTGCTTAACCTCGCTCTGCCACTGACTTCCTATCTGACCTTAGCCAAGTCACTGCCACTCTGTGCCTCAGTTTCCCCACCTGTCATCCCTCCTGGTAGGGTTCAGGTTTCACTAATGAACCCAAGTACAATGTGATTCCGGGATGGTAAGGGCTAGAGGCGAGCTTGGTGGGGGCTTGTGTAACCCGCTGGTGAGTGTGTGCTACAGGTCCCCTGCTCTGCCCAACCCACAGAGGATACGAGTCTGTTACAGCCCCAGCTAGGGAGACTGGGCTCTTGCTTTTAAGATGGAGGTGCCCGGTTCCGTCCCTGGCATGGCAGGCATCACACTCACGTTAGAAGACAGTAGCTCCATGATCCATTGATCCTTTCGCTTCCCCCTGCTGCAGGAACCTTGCCCTAGGAGGTGGGCTGCTGCTGCTGCTGGCAGAGTCCCGCTCTGAAGGGAAGTCCATGTTCGCCGGCGTCCCCACCGTGGACGACATCTCACCGCGACAGTACATGCAGCTGGGGGGCAGGCTCCTGCTTGTGCTCATGTTCATGACACTGCTGCACTTTGAACTCAGCGCTTTCACCGTAAGTGGCCTCTGATACTCCCTGACACCTTGTCCTGGGGTCCCCTCTCTGCTACAGGCAGCCCATCCAGCAATGGGGCTGGACACCGCACTTAGCCCTGAAGCAAAGGTGTTGCCACCTCCCTCCATGGTTATGCCTGTGATGTCCTCCCCTTTCACTTCAGGGACCCTTAGTGCTGTTGGGGTCTCCCCTGTAACCCACGCACAGCAGCAGTGTAGGCAGGCGAGTTGGCTGCTCTGAGTTGCAGGTTCCACGCCCTGTTTGGAATGTGTGTGGGAAGGAGAGCGGGGAGGTTACTCCACTGCTGGTTAGTCGCGGGGAGAGTGAGCAGAGGCCTCAGACCTCCCGACCCACCTGACCCTGCCTTGAGCTAGTGCAGTGGGCAGGATAACGTAGTCTTGCATCTCTGCTGCTTCCGCATTCCAGTCCAAACAGCCTTCTTCGCTTTCCAAGCCCTCCACGTGCAGCCAGCTCCTCTGCCCTGAAGAGTCTAACAAGCAAGACCCCAAAAATGGGGAGAATAGGCCAGGTATGGGAGGCTGCAGAGAGATGGGTCAGGTGACCAATGTAGGAAGAATCCCTAGTCGGAACTGGGTTTGAAGGAAGACGGAACTGAGATGATGATCTTGGGGTTTATTCTCAGTTCTGGGGAGAAGTATTGCTCTAGCTGTGAGCAGGGAACTGAGAGCCAGGACACCTGAGTTCTATTCCTGGCTCTGCCCTGACTTGCTGTTTGTGAAGTGCTTTCAGCTCCTGGTATAAAAGAGCTGTGCAGGTACTCATGTCTCCTGATATTTCCCCCATCCCAGATCTTCCAGGACATCTTTGGCATGGCGTTGATCATCTTGGTGGCCATTGGCTTCAAGACCAAGCTGGCCGCCCTTACCCTGGTCATCTGGCTGTTCATAATTAATCTGGTACAGAACGCGTTCTGGAACATCCCCACCTACAGGCCTCTCCACGACTTCCTAAAGTATGACTTTTTCCAGACCATGTCGGTAATAGGGGGCCTGCTGCTGGTGGTGGCACTGGGCCCGGGAGGAGTGTCAATGGATGAGCACAAAAAGAAGTGGTGAAGACAGGAGGAGAATGAAGAACGGGGAGGAGGCTTGGGGCAGACTGAGGGTGGGAATCTTTCCTTACAACTTTTTTAAACTTAGTCCCATTTGTATATTATTTTTTCCTCCCCCATTCTGTTCTCTGGAGGTTTATCATTGTTCACTGTTGCCTTATCAGGATAGGAGAGTCTTTTTCTTCCTATCCGGTTGGACACATGTGTAAATTAAAATATATATTCTATTCTACAGCCCTTGAGCCTTGTGTGCTGGTCCGTCCCTCAAGGCCTGATTTCGTAATGAGCCCCTCTGCTATCCTGAGCTTGGATCGTTATAAAGGGCCCCTTTTGGGATGTAGAAAGAGGCCCAAAAGATTTGCTGTCCTCTGACCTCACAGTCTCCTTATTGGTGGGTCAGCAGAGCCTTGCGGAGACCCGGAATAATGACATGGCTGTGAGCACAATTGAACAGAACAACTGAAAGAGGGTACAGAGGCAGCTACCTCCCTGCTGCTGGTACAAACAGCTTCCTTCTCTCCCTGAGCCAGGAGGCGCACACATTTCAGTTACTTCCTGAGATAGGAGCATCCTGTCGGGGCTGTCTGGCTGTGCCAGACACATGCACCCAGCCAGCTCAGTAATTCTGTCACAGTGTTACACCGTAAATATTGGAAACGTCAAGGCTTGCCTTCCCTGGCTTTGCTGGAGGACTTAGGTCTGAAAGGCAGAGGGTGAGCTTTTGCCAACCTTAACTGAAGGATGCTGCAGTGTTGACTCTTTAACATTGAGATCTTTTCTCCCAAATATACGTGGGTGTTTGAGTTAAATAGGTATTCAACATCCCCCAAAAGACAGTGTTTTAAACGACTGATCAGCTATTTATACTTCAGTATCTGCAGTATTATTCTGCCAGCTCTCCATAAAGCCCTCTGAGGCAGATGTGGCCTGACTTTTTAATGTAAAAAGCAGAACTATCCCCCGTCTTATCTGTCTTCCAAATCCCACTTCCAGGCTTTCTTTACATGGAAGCACAAGTCACAATTTTTGTTTCCCTGGGAGTGGGGGGGAGGGCAGGTCACCATTAATAACATTGCAATGGGTGATGTCACTTTAACAATACACAACTTCAGTGGTCCTTTGCCACAAACCCTGCAGCCTCCTCAGTGGACATTTGGATTAAGGCTTGGATCGTTTGACCCTTTCTTGGGGGCTGCCTGTTTTGAAGGAAGGCCGTGGCTCCTGGAATGAGCATCGTGCCCAAGGGGGTGTCTCTGCCTTATTTCCAGTTATGCCACCGGTGGGAGAGCTGCTGCTTTTGGAGCCAGATCCCGACTGCAAATCAGCTGGGGTGGGCAGGCTATTTTGAGTGGCAGCTTGGCCTCCAGGTTAGGCGGCATCGGCACTAGACTGTAAAAAGGGAATGCTAGCAAAGGTAAAAGTGAGTTGGGGTGGGGGCGGTCAGGCGCTCTGGCTGTGTGATCCTGAGGGTAGAAGAAGGAGATGCATGTAGGTAGTTTGCTGTCTCTGTGCACCAGATAGGAAGTCTCAAAGCTCTTACAGCTGCTATCCGAGGTGTGTGTGTGCGTGCGTGCGTGTGTGTGTGCGTGTGCATGTATCTGCTAGGAGAATCCTAGAAATACAGGACTGGAAGATACCTCGAGAGGTCATCTAGTCCAGCTCCCTGAGGCAGGACCAAGTAAACCTCTAGACCAGTGGTCCCCAACGCGGTGCGCCGGGGCATCTATGTGCGCCCGCCTACTGACAAGGGAGCGCCCCGCCGCCGAGGAGCGCAGCCGCCGAAATGCTGCCGAGAAGCGGCAACGTCAAGAAGCGTTGTCGCCGAAATGCCGCCGAGAAGCAGCGGCATTTTGGCGGCGACGCTTCTTGACGTTGCCGCTTCTCTGCGGCATTTTGGCGGCTGCTTGTCCGGCGGCCGCGCTCCTCAGCGGCATTTCGGTGGCTAGTCGTCAGGCACCCGCCACACTGAAAGGTTGGGGACCACTGCTCTAGACCATCCCTGACAGGTGTTTGTTTAACCTGTTCTTAAAATCCTCCAGTGATGGCGATTCCTCAACCTCCCTTGGAAGCCTGTTCCAGTGCTTAAATGTCCTTACAAAGTTTTTCCTAACATCTAACCTAAATCTCCTTTGCTGCAGATTAAGCTGATTACTTTCTGCCCTACCTTCCGTGGACACAGCGAACAATCTCTCACCGTCCTCTTTATAACCACCCTTACATATTTGAAGACTGTTACCAGCTCCCCCCTCAGGCTTCTTTTCTCAAGACTAAACATGCCCAGTTTTTCTAACCTTTCCTCAAAGGTCAGGTTTTCTAGACCTTTCATTATTTTGGGAACTGCCCAATCCCGAACATCTAGAATCTCGCCTGCCACAGGGACAGAGCTCTTGTCAGTCTGATACTTTGCCTTTCACTGTTGCCAGTGTCTGGTGCTTCAAAGGAAGGGATGGATGCCTGCGAGGCAGCTTGTCTGCTCTGTGTGGCTGTTACATGGCAGGTGGACAGTCTGGGCAAGGGAACCAAGTTCAGGGGTAGCCTTCAGCTGCTCTTGATAGGCTGCTAGGACTCTGGGGGGGGGGGGGGGGAATACAGCTAGCAATGGAGCTGCCTGCTCTGAACCTGCCCCCCCCCCCCTTTGTTACTACTCGGTTCTGGTTTCTAGTGTAGATGGGATTTGCACCATCGGTTAGCAAACAGTTCAAGCCTTTGACATATACTCACTGGTCCCTGTTAGGCTGTTATCAGAGAATTGGAGCAGCTTGGCTGTTCTGCTTAGGGGCCTTGATCTTGAGCAAGTTCCTTAACTGGCTGTTCCATACAGAAGATGATTAAACAAATCTGGCGGCGTTTTATTTCCCCTCTCCTCCAGCAAGAGCCTGCCGAGAGAAAAGATTTGACGCACCGTAGTGAGATCAGGGCCCCTGGCCAGTACAGCTGTTCTGCTCTGGGCCTCTTCTCTTGTGGATGTGGGGTAAAGTTCTGCAGAGCTCCTGCTCTGGAGCACTGGGCCAGGCTGGCTCTTCCGCCCACCCTATCCAGCACGGCTGCTGCAGCTTGCTCTCTGCAATAAAGCAGTCTTGGAACGGCTGGCAGAGATTAAGAGCTTTGCAAGTGTTTTCCATGGCTACGACTTGCGCTGCAGGTTATAAAATCTGATAGGAGCCTGGTCAAATCCTTGGGAGCTCTGCTAATAGATCACATTTCCTATAGAGCGCTTTGTGCAAGGGCTTGAGAGAGCTTTGGAAACACACGTCCCATTATCCCTAACTTTCAGAGGGGGAGACTGTGGCACACCGACAGGGGACATGAGCTGGCTGGGCCGCCGCAGGCTGGGGCCAAGAGAAATTAAATGCCTGCTTTATAATCTTGTGAGTTGCTCAGATCCCAGTGGGAGTAACAAGAAGCTAGAGAGGGACAGAGCTGGGAATAGCATCCAGTAGTCCTGGCCCAAGCCCTGTGCACTAGCCAACAGAGCGTGTGGCCTCCAGTTGTAAATTAGCCGGTCTAGGGATCGCCCTTTAAGAATAATCTACTAGCCTGCCCTGTTAGTTCTGAGCTCATTCTCTGGTCTCCCAAGACTCTAGTCAAGGATGTGAACTCCATGGCTTGTTGTGGTCTCCTGCAATCCCAGACCAGCTGGCAAAGGCATCCTTCATGCTGCTGCTCTTGGCAATCTCTCCCCCCCCCCCCTTTCTATTTCAGAAGCTGTCAAACTGGTTTAATGCTCTGACGTGTCTCACAGAAAAGGTTGTGACACCCTATCCTTGAGTCAAGCTCCCCGGGCTCTGCGGCCAGAGCAAAGCCAGAGGGAGTGGATGGGCAGCGCCAAAGAGGGGGAGATCTTCTACTATCACTGTGACTCAAAATCCACCTGGGTAAAAAATGTCACATCTTCTAGCGAACTCACTTTGATTCTGTCCCCCCACCAACCATGAGACTGGCTTAAAATGTCAAAGAAGTTGGGTTCTGTCCATGTGCTGGCTGGTTTCAGAACCTTTGCCGAGAGGCACGTTTCCAGGAGTTCCCCTGCAGCTGTAAGGTCTAGAATTTTTTTGACAGGAGCTGGGAGGGATATTCAACCATTTCTTACTTAATCTTGTGACTCCAGGAACTGGGGCTTTAAGGGAAATGCGGCATCCCCGTCCCATGCTGCTCTGTAACCCCGCCCCCTGGGATTCACTAACCCTGTCCCCCCACCCCCCCAGTGCCTTCTAACCCTGCCCTCACTTCTACTGCCAATGGGTTGCAAGGATGTTTTAAAAGTGAGCAGAATCTTACGATTGGCCAGCAGATGTCCTGACAATAAGACAGAGGATCTCAAACTGGGGGGTCGTGAGCTGTCAACCTCCACCCCTAACCCCGCTTTGCCTCCCGCATTTATAATGGTGTTAAATATATAAAAAGGTGGTTTTAATTTATAGGGGGGGGGTCGCACTCAGAGGCTGGCTATGTGAAAGGGGTCACCAGTAAAAACGTTGAAGAGCCACTGCAATAAGAAGTGGCATCAGCGTTAATGAGACATTGGTTTGTTGTGCTTGGTCCATTGTTTCAAAAGACAATGGCTTTTTATTCTCTCTGGGGCAGAGCCGCTTGTTAAAACAGGGCAATTTTTCAATCAAGATTAGATGTTTTTCTAAAAGATTTGCTCTAGTTCACACGGGAATTAATTCAGGGAAGTCCTATGACCTGGGTTGTACAGAAGGTCAGGTCTGACCTACACTAGAAAATTAGGTTGGTTTAATGACATCGGTAAGGGGTGGTGTGAAAAATCCAGGTGTTGTTAAACTAACAAATCCCCATGTAGTCGGTGCTGGGTTGATGGAAGAATTCTGTCATCGTGTGGATTTAGCTACTGCCTCTTGGGGAGGTGGATTACCTATGCCAAAGGGAGAACCACTCCTGTCGGTGTAGGCAGTGTCTACATTGACACGGTGCTGCTATAGCGTTGTAAGTATAGACAAGCCCTCAGATTAGATGATCAAAGCGGCCCCTTCTGGCCTTTACAATCTATGAATACGTATAACTCCTGCAGTGCTCTCTTGGTTCCAAGCACTCTTTATTAAGCTTCCCGTCATCCCTCTGGTTACAGATGTGGAAACTGAGGCACAGAGCCATGACTTGATCAAAGTCACGCAGCAAGCCAGCAGCGGAGCCTGGATTAGAATCCACGACCTTCCGTGCTACTCTGTGCCCCGCAGCTCCACTGAGGGCAATCCTTAAAGCAGAGCTAGCTGGAGGTGAACGGACCATTCGCCTTCAGCTAATTATACAGCATTGGGTTGCATTTTGTTCTTTGCAATGACAGCGTGTGGCAAATGTAGGCTAAATCATAGGTGTGGATTAGGCAGCCTGACTAGAGCCGAGAACGCATGCCCTGTTTAAAGGCAATCAGCACTTCAACCTCAGTTTTTTCCAAATTGTCTTAGAGCTTCAGCAACTGCATAAACGAGGGACCCATGCTTAGCACCCCTGCCTTCTTTGAGTTGCTCTCAGTAGTGTTCTGCCTTTCTCAGTCTGTCCCCACTTGGGCCGTGATTCCAGACAAGAGGAAGTGGTCCAGGGGTGAGGTCACTCCACAGCTCCACCGTAGCCTCACTGTGGGGCCTTGTGCAAGTCACTTAGGCCCCCACATTTTTAAATGTATTTAGGTGCCTAAAGATACATTTAGACCTGGGAACTTTTAAACATCCCACTTTGGTGCCTATCTGCAACTTCAGACACCTAAATACCTTAAAAATCTTGCTCTAAAGCCCAGATCCACAAAAATATTTAGACTTCTGTTAGGAAGGAGACTCGATACCTTCATGGATCTGGGGCTCAGTGTCCCTGTACCTCCCAGCTACAAAGTGGAGTTGATACTTCCCTACCTCCTCGGGAGGTTGTGAGGATAAATATGGTAAAGATTATGAGGTGCTCCTCATGCATTAATAGGGAGCCAGGACTAGAATGTAGGAGTCCTGGCCCCCCGTCACCTGCTCGGTGGACCCCTTAGGCAGATGTTCAATACAAAGTTTTCTGAAATGGAACAATTCTGGCCGAACTTGCCCTCTTTTAAATGAGGAATAATAATACAACCGTTCCACTTTCCTCCCTTCATCTCAAAGTGCTTTACAAAGGCTGGGGAACTCTTGTGATCCTTGATTTACAAAAGGGAAAAGTGGGGGAGGGAGGGAGAGGGGAAGGGACTTGCCCTAAAGGTCACCCACTGAGTTAGCCAAGCTGCCTTGGAACAACAATCAAGGCGTGCTCCCACTCAGTTCCCCATGCCACGCCACGCCAGCCACCCTCGCCTGCCAGAACTGGGGATAGAACCCAGGAGTCCTGATACCCAGCTTCATCCAGGCACATGCAGCCTCTTCCTATTACTTGGAAAGAGACCCTACCCGCAAGCCTGATTGTCCACAGATCTAACCCTGTTGCAATGAAAATATTCTGCCTCGCACTCTGCTGCTGATTCCCATTAATCTTGGGTTTGCCATGTTTCTTTTATAAACGTGGCCAGCCACTGAGTCATAACCCTAAATCCCTTCCCTGCATGTCTGTCCCATTTCAAATGGGCTCTCGGCTGTTTTGCGGCCCCGAGTGGGATTATGTTAGTATCCCTGCATCTGCATTTTCATTTTCCCTTCCCACTGTCCTAGTCACGTACAAAAGTCCTTATTTGTCATAATCTGCTTGCTCTGTGCCTCAGCGACTGCTATGAAGAGAGGCAGTGTGGTCCAGGGGCTAGAGCGGGTTTCGGATCAATACTCCTGGGTTCCATTGCCACCTTTACCATGATGCAGTAGGTCAGCTCAGGCAAGACACCGTATTCTTTGTATTTCAGCAGTACCTAAAAGCTCCAATCAACTTTGGGTTCAGGTCCATTGTGCCAGTCCCTTTTCCTGCTATCTGCCTGTTTTCCCCCTTGATAACGGTATATAATACCTGCCTACTGTGTGTGTGGGGGGAGCATGCCTCATCCCCTGTGTTAAGAATTACCTAATCAATATGTACCTGTATTGTTACCCCTGGTTTACTGATGAGGAAACTGAGGCATAGAACGGGGATGTGACGTGCCCACAATTGTGCACTGATTCATTGGAGGAGTCAGGGATAGAACCCAGGAGTCCTGCTACCCAACTACCAGCTGTGGCCACTGGACTCCACTCCCAGCCCAGATCTGGTGTCCAAACCCAGGAGTCCTGCCTCCTCATCACCTGCTCTAGCCCTTAGATCTCAGCAGTGGTGTCAGATCTGGGAAAAGAAACCAGGCATCCTGCCTCTCAACCAGCGTGCTAAGGCTCCTCTCCCAGAGCTGGGAAGCGAGCCCAGGACTCCCAAGTCCCAACATGCAGGGGGAGCCCTGGCAAAGGCTCGGGCGCTTGGGAGGCCATTTCACCACCCCTAGGATTGTGCAAATCACCCCTTGATCCCAAAGCAGGTTTCAATGCCTCTGTCTGCTGAGAGGGGCTGGGGGGTTATTTCCCAATCCTGCAGGGCGGGGGGCATGAGCCTGAAGTATTCACCGCCTCCCTATCCCCCTTGGTCCGGTTCCCCCAGTGCCAAGACCTGGTTCTTCTCTCCCATGTGGGGGTTGCAGACAGGGCAGCGGAGTTTTGGTTGTTGAGGGTTGCCAGCCCTCCAGGAGTGTCCTGCAGTCTCCAAGAATTAAAGATTAATCTTTAATGAAAGATTATGTCATGTGATGCAATCTCCAGGAATTCCTCCAACCAAAGTTGGCAACCCTACGCCTTGTTATTTAGGACGAAGGGAGGGAGGGAGGGACTCCCCTCCTCCGGGGCAGGGGGGTTGCTGGGGCTTGCGGGCCCTGCTAGGTGGCACCACCCACCTTCCCATTGCAAGCCCCGCTCCCGCCCCATGCGGCACCCGGCCCAGCCAGAGCCCGCCACGTGGGTACTGCCGCAGCTGGGGGGGCGGGACCCTGTGGGCGGGGCCACACGGGCTGGGGAGGGGCCGAGCTAAGGCGGCTGTTGATGACAGGGAGGAAGAGGAGGAGGCAGAGGCGGAAGAGGTTAGTGATCGCTCTTGCGTTGGGGGAGGGAAACCTCAGGGTCCCCCCCCGCCCAGATACTTATGGAGGGGGGGGGGTGTTACTGTCTGTCCCCTCCCCCTCATTCCCACACACTGTCCCCATACACTGGGGGGGGGGCTCTCTGCCCCCCACCACTATACTGGAGGGCTCCTTCTCTGCCCCCCCCACTGGGGGAGGCCTCACTCGGCCCCCCCAGGCCCGCACACGCCCTGGGGAGGGGCCCCTCTCTGTGTGTCCCTCCCTCCCTCCCCCCTTATCTGGGGTGGGAGGGTGAAGGGTTCCCTTGAGCTGTCCCCAACTCCCAGAAAGGCCCCTTATTGTCCCCCCCCCCCACCGTGTAAGCAGAGGGGGAAGCCTCAGCCACCCCCCCACACACACACACACACGCTGGTGTTGGTTACTGGCGGGGGGGGGGGGGGTGTTTCTGGTGATGCCAGCCCCACCCTTGGGCTTGTGTTCCCAAGAGATCCCGGCTGAACTGCCCTGGCACTGACTCGTTCAGGGCCCTTTGGCCTTGCCTCTGCTATGGGGTGGGGGGGAGACAGGGGGGCTTAGCAACACCCTTTCCCCCCGCCCCCATCATAGCTCTGTCTGGTAGCCTCTGAGACTAGCCTGCTGCTTGGGGACATGCTTAACCCACGGATGGGGCCTGTTCACACTACTAAGCCAAAACTTGTTCTGAGTATGTTGGGGGTGGGCAGCGGGCTATAACCCTCTGTCCCACCCCCCAGGACAATGGGAACTGAGCCAGCCAGCAGGAGCGGCTTGCGGTTGCCCTTGTGAGATCAGTTTAACAGGCAGCGAAAGAGCTAGAGAAGCAGTGTGGCTGAGTGGACTGGGACTTAGGAGGGATGCCCCTAGTCTTCTGGGTGATCTTGGGCAAGTCCCTTCCTGCGGTGTGCCTCAGTTTCCCCATCTGTAATATGGGGATAATGATACTGACTTCCTTTGTAAAGTGCATTGAGATCTACAGATGAAAAGTGCTTTATAAAAGCAAGTTGTTATTATTTCTAGTCCCAGAAATGACCCTCTCTCCTTATCTTTCCCACAGACTGTGTGTTCCAGGTGCTTGGAGCTAGAGACTTTTCACAATGGTGAGTGGAGCTGATCCCAATGTTGCCATCCTGGGGTATTCAAAAATCACAAGTCAGGCCTCAAAAAATGATGAGATTTCATGAGTTCCTTTTCTTAGCCTTCTGTGCTGTTCAGGTCACTCAGCCCAAGTTTCTAAGCTTTTCTTCATGACTTTCAGGGGCAGGAAACTGCCTTTTTTGTTTTTAATGAAAGCTGAGATTCTCATGAAATCGCTGAGACAGATGGATAAAAAGAATTGAATCTCACCTGAGATAAGTAATTGGCTGCTTGAGTCTTGCATCCTGATGTAGGAGTTTATTATTTTTTTGCTTGTTTCCTTATAGGGTGAAAGAAAAGGCGTGAATAAGTATTACCCTCCTGACTTCGATCCAGCAAAGGTAAGAGCAGGGATTGAACAGCAAGGCCTGGTCATAGACACATCAACTGATGCTTGGTGTCCGGGTTTGCTCTTGCCAGCATGAACACTGTGTTTACCAGTCAGCCTCATGGACAAAGTTCTGAGCCTGCTACTGTAGTTGGGAATGAAACCAATAACTGGGAATTAAGCCAGCCAGGCCTCACTTTGTCCCCTTTCCTGTGAGGGCAGCTGATTACATTCAAAAGCAACAGATTTTAAGTGGATAAAGGGTAACTTACTTTATAAGGAACTGTGGAACTCCCTGCTACAGGATTTTAGTAAATTTCAAAGCAGGATTAGGTGTGATATTGGTAAGAACGAAGTCCGCCATGGCTAGGATCACAAGGGCTGTAGGTCCGCATTCTTCCTTGTACGAGCTGCCTTCCAGCTGGGGGTCAGGATGAAATTTCCTCCATGGGATATTATGGTGGGTTTACACCTCCCTCTGAACCAACCAGCATTGGCTGCTGCCATAGATGGGATACTGGGCTGGAGGGACTGTCGGTCTGATCCGGTGCTCCAGTTCTAGGAACCAAACTGATGTTGGCCTGTTGTTATGGGTTAACGGCTGCCTTTCTATTCTTTCCCGCACAGCATGTCTCCCTTAATAAATACCGGAACAGCCACCCGCTGCGAGAGAGAGCCCGCAAGCTCTCCCAGGGCATCCTTATCATCAGGTAAGATCTTGTGCTCCTTTACCATCCCTCAGGACCCCTGAATGCATCTCGAGGGAACCCGTGGGTTGCTGCCTTGTAGATAGAGCAGGGGACTGGGAAGCCAGGACTCCTGGGTTCTATTCCCACCTCTGGATTAAGAGTGGGGTCTAGTGCTTTGAGCAGGGGGCTTCTGGGGCCAGGACTCCTAGGTTCTATTCTCACAACTACACTGAGTGGTGCTTTAGGGAGGACATTGGGGTTAGCCCCCAGCTGAGGTCAGTGCAGTTGCCTCCCCTAGAAGTAACGGGCACAAACTCTCTGTGTTGGGGATGCTTGGCTGCCGGTGGTTAAAGGAGCCAGGTCCCCTCTGCTGCCCGCGTTCAGCCTGAGGCAGAATTCAGGTTGTTTGTGGACTCTTGACTCAGCTGCTCCTAGCTGCGCTTAGCCCCTTCGCTCCAGCTCAGCGGTTGTTGGCTGGGGAGGCCGTGCGGTTCTAGCACCAGGGTGACCGGCACCGGCTTGGCTGCTCTCTCCTAGGTTCGAGATGCCCTACAACATCTGGTGCGATGGCTGCAAGAATCACATTGGAATGGGTAAGCTCCTGCTCTCCCAGGGGTCTGCATAGCGCTCACCTAGCACCCTGGGTGTGCACAGCCCGACCGGAGCTCGGGTCTCCATCCTCCGGATGCTCGGCACACAGTGCCACGCCCAGGCAGTTGTGCTCCCACCATTGCTGGGAGCACGAGTCATGACAGGATTGAGACGGTGGAGAGGGGATGTCCCAGGGTGTGTGTGTGGGGTGCCTTAGGGGGTTGGCTCCTTGACTTTAGGGGAGGGACCAAACCCAGCTTTAATTTACTCTCTCTGATGGTTGCTATTGTGCTGTCCTCTCTGAGCCCTGGCTGAATAACCCCCCCCCCCCCCCGACACACACACACACCCCTCCCTTCCCCCATGGAGATATGGCCCTCCCATGTCCCGTGCACTACCTGGGGCGATGGCTCGACCAGCAGCAGCTGTGGGGAAGGCGGTCTGGTGGGTAGGGCACGGGACTCAGACTTGGGGGACCGGGGTTCAGTTCCCAGCTCAGACACGGGCTTCCTGTGAGACCTTGGGCAAGTCACTTAATCTACTCCATTCCTCCGTTTCCCATCTGTGAAATGGGGGTGATGATACGTCCCTTCGTCTCAGGGTGCTGAAAGGATGGAATTTATGATGAGGCAGGAAAGAGAGACAGGGGAGAGAAGGTTTGTAGTACAAGAGAACAGCCACTTGAGATAGTACGGTCTAGTGGTCAGCACAGGGGGGCTAGGAGGAGAGGATGCCTGGGTCCTATTCCCAGTTCTGGGTGGGATTCTTCAGGGTTCTGGTCCCAGCTCTGGGAGGGGAGAGTGATGGTGATTAGAGCAGGGGCGGGTCAGGACTCCTGGGTTCTCTTGCCAGCTCATACCTCAACTCGCTGTGTGACCTGGATTTGTCCAAAAGTGTGTAGTCTTGCTGCTGACAATGTGGAGTGTCTATGAACCCTGGGATTGAGAGCCAGGACTCCTGGGTCCTGTTCCCAGCATAGCTTGAGAGCCCAGGTAGACATGACATCCTTGCCGGTGCTGGAGGGAAATGCGGGATGTGGGTGGAGTTGGCGCTTCAGGCTCTTCAGCTCTGTCTGTCGCAGGTGTCCGGTACAATGCGGAGAAGAAGAAAGTTGGGAATTACTACACTACCCCCATCTACAGGTAGGTGCGAGAAGCGCACGCTCCTCCCTGTCTCACCTCCCAGGCTCTGAGCCTGTGCAAAGCAGTGACCTGGGTGAGCTGAATCTGGGGGGGCCACATCGCAGAATCCCACCATTGTCACTGGCCCCAAACGGCCTCCCCAGGCAAAGCAGTCAGGGTTAGAATGGGCCCCAGAGCCGCCGCCTGCCTCTTGCCCAGAAGGAGAGGGAACAGCCCCCGGAAGAGCCAGCAGCACCCCAACGACGAACGTGGCATGACAGAGATGATAACGCTGCTGCTGAGCTGAGCTGGATTTAAAGCAACGTCCTCTGGGCTCTGTGTGCCATCGTCGCCACCTGCTCCCCTGGGGATGCGCCTGTGGTTAGACCACAGGGCTGGGAGCCAGGACTCCTGGGATCTCTTCCCAGCTCTGGGAGGGGAGTGGGGTCTAGTGGTTAGAGTGGGGGGGGAGACGATTCCCGGCTTTGCCACTCAATTGGATGAGTCCTTGCTCTCTCTCCCCCTCCCGTGCTCGATTTCCCCCCCTACACACACACATCTACCGGGTGGATAATACTGAGAGGGGAAGTAGGTGTCTGTCTCTGGTGGGACCACGTGCCAAAGACTTCAGGAGCCGGTGCAAGATCCCCCTAGCAGGGGACAGGCACAAAGGCCGGAGAGCTGGAGTCTGGCTGGGGCTTCAAGGAGGTGGCCAGGAGATAACCCCCCAGCCGTGACCCCAGCCTGTCCCCTTGGGTGCCAGGTTTCGGATGAAGTGCCACCTGTGCGTTAATTACATCGAGATGCAGACGGACCCGGCGAACTGTGACTACGTCATCGTGAGCGGGGCCCAGCGCAAGGAGGAACGCTGGGATATGCAGGACAACGAGCAGATCCTGACCACAGGTGAGCCCAGGGAGCAGCAGGCCCTGCTCCTTCCAGCGGCTGGGAGGACGGACCCCACCGGTGAGTCCGTGTGTCTGTCCCTCTGCCTCCAGAACACGAGGAGAAGAAGAAGCTGGAGACAGATGCCATGTACCGGCTAGAGCATGGCACCGTGGACCAGAGCAAGCTGCAGAGAGCCATCCCCACCTTGTCCAACATCCAGGAGGCCCAGAGTGCCTGGAAGGACGACTTCGCCATCAACAGCATGCTGCGCAGGAAGTTCAGGGTGAGCAGGGACTGAGAGCCATGTGGATTGCACATTGCTCTTAGCTGGGACCCTCCTGGCCTTTTGGGAGGCAGCGTGACCTCATGGATGGAGCACAGGACTGGGACTTGGGAGACCTGGGCTCTGCTGGGTGATCTTGGACAGGTCCCCTCCCCGTTCCTCAGTTTCCTCATCTGTAAAATGGGGATAATGATATTGACCTCCTTTATACAGTGCTTGACGATCTGTGGATGGAAGGTGCTGGAGGGGAGAGCCCGGGGGTGGTGCTGGGCTGAAGGAAGGACTTGCTGAGACTGTCCTTTGCACTAGATATTGTGGCAGTTCAGTGATGTGTCTCCATGATTCTCTGTCCTGGACAGTTCTTGCAGCATCAGTCTCATGGGCACTAGATCAGGGGCCAAGTCTAACCCTGGCGTAAGCAGGCACAGCTCTGCTGAAGCCAATGGGATTTACCCCCTCTCCTTACACCAGGGCTGAGTTTCAATGGCTTACTGTAGATGCTGCTGGCTGGGCCCTTTCTCTCACCGTCCTGTCCCTCCCCTGTTTAGGAGGAGAAGAAGATTCTCCAGGAGGAAGAGGAGAAGGCTCTGGCTCTGCAGACCAAGGCCAACCTGAGCATCCCTCTGGTGCAGGAGACGGAGGAGGACCGGCGCCTGGCAGCTCTGCTCAAGTACCACAGCCTGGACTGTACGTGCTGCCTTCTGGGGCTGTGGGTGGGGGCTGCCTCGGGTCTTCTGGGGGGCCCTGTGCACAGAGGGATTCAGGGCCCTGTCTTGGCCTGAGGAATGTGGGCAGCGTAGGGTTACGGTCACCACTGACCGTACCAACGGTAGTCAGTTGGATGTGATTTACATTGGGGATGAACAAATCGGGGGAGCCAGGACTCCTGGGTTCTAGTTCTGGCTTTGGAGGGGTAGGGTCTAGTGGTTAGAGCAGGACTCCTGGGTTCTATTCCCAGCGTTGGGGGAGGGAGTGGGAGCCAGGACTCCTGGGTTCTAGTCCTGGCTTTGCTGCTTACTGATGTGTGATTGGGGGTGGGCTCTGAGGGGAGTGGCATTCAGGTCTGGGGGTCTATGAGCCCCGTAGATCAGTGTGTGCTGGTCCCAGGGCAGGATCCCTGAGCCAATGCTCCCAATGGCATTGAAGCTTTCAGGTGCCCTCTGTGGCTGCTCGTCACTACCCTGCTGCCCCTCCCTCTCCTTCCAGCTTATGAGGACAAACAGAAGCTGAAGCGAACAGAGATCTCTGGCCGCTCCTGGTTCCCCCCTGCTCAGGCTCCAACTGGCAAAGCCACCGACACGCTTAAGAAGCTGGGGCTCGCCGGGAAAGCCGTGCCCCCGAAGGCGCTCACTGGCGGCTCACACATCACAATCGGCCACTTGGGCATTGTGCGCCGCAAATCCAGGGAGGGGCCCGAGAGCATGGAGCATGGGGCACGAACTGGCGGGCAGAGCCGCGACAGCGTAGCCCATGGGACGCCCCAGCAGAGCTCCCCCGTGGCCAACGGCGACGTCCTCCCTGCGGAGGGCACTGCCAGCACCTCCTGCTCCGCCAGCCTCAGCTCCTCTCTCGTGGCAGACTATTCGAACTCCAGCTCTGATTCTGAAGTGGACTGACACACACACACACACACACACCCATCCACCCCCGTAGGGCTGCACTTAGGGGGCCCGCATTGTTTCAATGACTCTAAGCCATAGACCCAGCAAGAACTCCTGCTCCTCCAAGCCACAGCGGTGATCCTGCCTTCTCCACAGAGCTCCCAGCGAGACAGACCTTCAAACACCCCGTATCAGCACTGTTGATACCCTTCCTGGTGTAACTCTGGAAAGGCAGAGCCTGTACCCCATGTATATGAGATTCCTCCCCCCAGGATCGCAGCCTCCTCTAGTGTGGATTCACATCTGCCCCTCTGATACTTATACGGTGCCCCTCCCCTCGTCCCCTGTATCTGCTCCATTAGTCCTCTGTACATAGTAAAGGAAAGGACAGACTAAAATAAGCCTCCATTAAACGCTGGCCCCAGCTGATTAACCGTATGGTTTGCTGACAGCACACACCTGGCTGGTTGTGATGAACCTTCGTGTCTCTCCTGCTTCATAGCAACAAGACTGAAGAACGGCAGGAGAGGAAACCAGTTCGCTGGGACTTCGCAGGGAAGGGAATAACTGAAATGGAAACCCTCGCAAGCTCTGCTATATTAAACCTGCTAAATGCAGGGCTGCCAAGGGACTTGTCTACAGGTGACATTTTCAAACACGGGAGAACCTACGTCCCGTTTTCAGAACTGACCTAGCCCCTCCGGTCTGGTTTAGGTACAGATCGTGTGCTGTGGGACTGTCCGCCAGGACTGACATTTCTCTACTGAGATCATTAAAACGGTAGAACTCGCCCTGTTGACGTTCAATGAGACTAAGGCCTTGTCCAAACACACACAGATTGTATCAACTTTTAACTACACTGGGCTAGTTAAAACTGGTACACCGCCCCCTCCCCCGGGGTTGATAGTGTTATTCCAGTATAAAGTGCAGTGTAATTATTCCTATCTGGGAAAGGGAATACACTTTAGAAGGCACCTTTTATAACAGCGGGGATGGGGGGGGGGAATGTTGAAAGAAAAGGTCTGCAGAATCATGACTGGGGTGGAGAAAGTGACTAAGGAAGTATTATTTACCTCTTCACCTAACTCAAGAACGGGGGGTCACCCAGTGAAATCCATAGGCAAAAAGTTTAAAACAAACCTAAGGCTGTGCTTTTGTCACACAATGCACAGTCAACCTGTGGAACTCCTTGCCATGTGATATGTGAAGGCCAAAAGTATAACTGGGATCAAAAAAGAACTAGATAAGTTCATGGAGGGTAGGTCCCTCAGTGGCTATTGGCCAAGGTGGGCAGGGACACAGCCCCATGCTCTGGGTGTTCTGATTGTCAGAAGCTGGGACTGGACGACAGGCTGGCTCACTCAATAATTACCCTGTTCTGTTCGTTCCATCTGAAGCATCTGGCTCCAGCCACTATCGGGGGATCCTGAGCTAGATGGACCATTGGTCTGACCCAGTGTGGCCAGTCTTATGTCCACTAGGTTCTAGAGACAGCATGGTCAGTGGATTGGGGTCGGGAGTCAGGACCCCTGGGTTCTATCCCCAGCTTGGGGAGAGCAGTGGGGGAGAGGTCAGCTCTTGGCTTCTATCTAGGGTGTCAGTTTGGGTTGGATGTATTCCTGGAGGTTTCATCAAATGAACTAATCTTTAATTAAAGATTAATTTTTAGTTCCTGGAAATTACAGGACAATCCTGGAGTGTTGGCAACCCTAGCTCTGGGAGGGCAGGCGGGTCTAGTGGTTACTGTGGGTGTGCTAGGATGCCTGGGTTCTATCCGTAGCTCTGGGAGGAGAGTGGTATCTAGTGGTTAGAGCAAGGGGTTGGGAGTAGGGTGACCAGATGTCCCGATTTTATAGGGACAGTCCCGATTTTGGGGTCTTTTTCTTATATAGGCTCCTATTACCCCCCACCCCGTCCCGATTTTTCACATTTGCTGTCTGGTCACCCTAGTTGGGAGCCAGGACGCCTGGGTTCTCTCCCTAGCTCTGGGAGGGCAGGTGGGTCTAGTGGTTAGAGCAGGGGGGTGCCCAGGATGCCTGGGTTCTCCCCCTAGATCTGGGAGTGCAGGGGAGATCTAGTGGTTAGCGCAGGGGGCTGGGAACCAGGACTCCTGGGTTCTCTCCCTGGCTCTGGGAGGGCAGTGGGGTCTAGTGGTTAGTGCGGGGGGCTGGGAGCCAGGACTCCTGGGTTCTCTCCCTAGCTCCGGGAGGGCAGTGGCGGTGAACATGGCGCGGGCGGCCGAGGAGCTGGGGGCTTTCGCTTCCCAGGAGGCCCAGCGTGAGGAGGCCACAGCCGAGAGCCTGCGGGAGAGGTGAGAGCCAGGCCCACGGCCCCTTCCCTTCCCCGGGGTCGAGGGAGCCGTGCCCTAACCTTACCCCCACCCCCCAGCGTCATCCAGTGGGCAGAGGCCATGCTAGAGAAGGATCTGCGGGACAACAGGAGCATCGGGGAGCACGGGGCGCGCCACCTGCTCCAGGCGTCACCGCAGGACAAGGTGACGGTGCTGACCCACTGCAACACCGGCTCCCTGGCCACCGCCGGCTATGGCACCGCTCTGGGTATGGAAGGGAGAAGTGGGTACAGGGCTGGGGCTGGGCGCGGAGCAGGGCTGGATATGGACGGGGTAGGGGCGGAGCAGGGGGGTGCAGGGTCAGGGTTGGATATGAGGGCGTGGGACACGGCGTGGAGCGGTGAGTGGGTGCAGGGCTGGGCACGGAGGGGTGTGGGGCTGGGTATGGAGGGGTGGAGAGGGGGGCACAGGGCTGGATATGGG
Organism: Emys orbicularis; assembly: GCF_028017835.1. Classification (NCBI taxonomy): domain Eukaryota; kingdom Metazoa; phylum Chordata; order Testudines; family Emydidae; genus Emys; species Emys orbicularis. Next base: position 2,626,118 of record NC_088701.1, on the reverse strand, counting down.
CATGGAGACATGGGGTGGGGAGGAGGGGACCGTGATAGGATCTCACTAATACTAAGGTGGCCATCTCAATGCTGACTCCTTGGTGGTCATGTGGCACGGGAATCGCCCCTCCAGGACTTTAAACGTTGCATTCTCTCTCCCAGCTGTCGTTGTGGGAGCCGACCGGGTGGTGGACACCGCCAACAAAGTGGGCACCTACCAGCTGGCCATCGCTGCAAAGCATCATGGGATCCCCTTCTACGTGGCGGCCCCTAGCACCTCATGTGACCTGAGCTTGGCAGAAGGGGCTGAAATCGTGATTGAGGAGCGGCCGAGCCAGGAGCTGACGGACGTCAATGGAGTGAGGATCGCAGCGCCAGGTACTGCAGTGGGGGCGCGTCCCCGAACAGTATTGTGGACCAGCGGGCTGTCTTGGTGCAAGAGGAGACAGCGATATTGAGCCAAAGGGGGAATTCTTGGTTGGATATTTGTCACGTTGCTGAGTGGCTCACAGTGTCTGTTTTTCTCCTGCCAAGGGATTGGTGTTTGGAACCCGGCCTTCGACGTCACGCCGCACGAGCTCATCACTGGGGGCATCATCACGGAGCTTGGTGTCTTCCGCCCTGAAGAGCTCCGAGAGGCCCTCACCCGGGGAGAGAAAGGAGAGTGAACCCCTCGGGCCAATAACTGCCCTGACTCGGGCGGCGAAAGGGTGGAGAGAGACCCGGCTTTCCCTCCGCAGAGAGCAAGACTGTGGGTGGGGGTAGTACACCCCCTGCCTGGCTCTGTTTTACACGCTGTTAATAAATCCCCATCGCCTTTGACCACCACCACTTGTCCGTGTGGGCTGATGCCTGTAGCTGTCTAAATTAGCAGGGCTTTAATGAGCTGGGTGTCCTCTACTGGATGTATTCTGACTACCCCCTCCTTCCCTGTGTATCATAGCCCCTCTACTGCCCCAGGAGATTCTCCCTTTGCTCCCGGGGCTGGGCTTTGGGCTCACTGGATGTTCTGCCAGGCCCTGCTGCCATTCAGAACCTGCCCCAGCGGCTCCTCCTGACTCACTGATACCAGAGCAAACGGGGGGCAGAGGGAGCTTCCCCAGGAGGCCCCGGGCGCCCTCAGAGCTTTGCAGGGGGGGAATAAGGGTATCTGGAATTGGGTGGGGTGATCTCACTGCCCCCAGGGTGTTCTGTATCCCGGCATGCACTGGGGTTAGTGTGCCTCTCTGTATATCCTGGCAAGGTTGCCCTGGGAGCGTGCTTTGCACCCGCCCTTCTGTATCCCGGCATGCACTGGGCGCGTGGTGTGCCCCTCTGTATCCCAGCATGCAGCGGAAGTGACGTTTCTCCCGCCCCTCTGTATCCCGGCATGCACTGGGGCTCTGCCGGATGTGGAGGCCGCCTTATGGCTCAGGGGAAGCAGAAGTTCCAGGCCCAGAAGCCGGGCGGGGGGAAGAAGGCGGCGGTGGCCCAGGGGGTCCAGGGACCCCGGAAGGGAGGTGAGCGGCCTGGGGGCGGGGCCAGGCCTAGCTGACCTCGGGCAGGGCCCCGAGACCACCGGGCACGGCGGGGGGGGAGGTTTGGCGGGGCCCCGGCTCCCGGGCAGTGGGGTCTAGTGGTTAGTGTGGGGGGCTGGGAGCCAGGACTCCTGGGTTCTCTCCCTAGCTCCGGGAGGGCAGGGGGGCTAGTGGTTAGGGCAGGGGGGCTGGGAGCCAGGACTCCTGGGTTCTCTCCCTGGCTCTGGGAGGGCAGGGGGGCTAGTGGTTAGGGCAGGGGGGCTGGGAGCCAGGACTCCTGGGTTCTCTCCCTGGCTCTGGGAGGGGAGTGGGGTCTAGTGGTTAGTGTGGGGGGGCTGGGAGCCAGGACTCCTGGGTTCTCTCCCTGGCTCTGGGAGGGGAGTGGGGTCTAGTGGTTAGTGTGGGGGGCTGGGAGCCAGGACTCCTGGGTTCTCTCCCAGCTCCGGGAGGGCAGGGGGGGTCTAGTGGTTAGAGCTGGGGGCTGGGAGCCAGGACTCTTGGGTTCTCTCCCTAGCTCCGGGAGGGCAGGGGGGCTAGTGGTTAGGGCAGGGGGGCTGGGAGCCAGGACTCCTGGGTTCTCTCCCTGGCTCTGGGAGGGGAGTGGGGTCTAGTGGTTAGTGTGGGGGGGCTGGGAGCCAGGACTCCTGGGTTCTCTCCCTGGCTCTGGGAGGGGAGTGGGGTCTAGTGGTTAGTGTGGGGGGCTGGGAGCCAGGACTCCTGGGTTCTCTCCCAGCTCCGGGAGGGCAGGGGGGGTCTAGTGGTTAGTGTGGGGGGCTGGGAGCCAGGACTCTTGGGTTCTCTCCCAGCTCCGGGAGGGCAGTGGGGTCTAGTGGTTAGGGCTGGGCCTGGCCAGACGCGTGGGGTCTTACGCTGGTCCTGCCGGGTTATAATCCCGGTTTCACAGAGGCAGAGCCCAGCCCGGGACTCGGCGGCGCTAGGGCCGCTGCGCAGCGCGGGTCTCGCTTTAGGACCCAGCCAGCCCCTTTGCGGAGCCCCGTGGCCCAGCTCCGTCCCGGGCTGGCAGCGCCCGAAGCCCGAGTCCCTCCCGGCCGAGCTGCGCCGCCCGCGGGGCCATGAGCCTGGAGGCCCTGCGCTACCGCCGCGGCTCGCTGCGCATCCTCAACCAGCTGCTGCTGCCCCAGCGGAGCCGCTACGAGGAGATCGGCAGCGTGCGCCAGGGCTGGGAGGCCATCCGGGCCATGCAGGTGGGGCGGCACCCCGGGGCGCTGGCAGGCGGCACCCGTGGGGAGAAAGGGGAGCTCAGAGCAGCGGCAGGGCACGGAAGGGAGAAGTGGGTACAGGGCTGGGGCTGGGCGCGGAGCAGGGCTGGATATGGACGGGGTAGGGGCGGAGCAGGGGGGTGCAGGGTCAGGGTTGGATATGAGGGCGTGGGACACAGTGTGGAGCGGTGGGTGGGTGCAGGGCTGGGCACGGAGGGGTGTGGGGCTGGGTATGGAGGGGTGGAGGGGGGGGCACAAGGCTGGATATGGGCATGGAGACATGGGGTGGGGACCGGGTCTGGGGACAGGCCTAGCTGGGCTATTGCTCTGACCTGGGGTGGCAGCTCCTCCCCTGCAGGATCTCTCCACCCCACCCCCTAAAGCTTCCCACATCGTCCTTGGATCCCACTCCACCCTGACAGTGCCCCCTGTCTCCCAGGTGCGGGGTGCCCCTGCCATTGCCATTGTGGGGTGCCTGAGCCTGGCGGTGGAGCTGCACGGTGGGGCCGGCATGGGGCAGGGCAAGGCCAGCCTGGAGACCTTCATCCATGACTCCCTCCGCTACCTGGTGACTGCGCGCCCCACGGCGGTGAACATGGCGCGGGCGGCCGAGGAGCTGGGGGCTTTCGCTTCCCAGGAGGCCCAGCGTGAGGAGGCCACAGCCGAGAGCCTGCGGGAGAGGTGAGAGCCAGGCCCACGGCCCCTTCCCTTCCCCGGGGTCGAGGGAGCCGTGCCCTAACCTTACCCCCACCGCCCAGCGTCATCCAGTGGGCAGAGGCCATGCTAGAGAAGGATCTGCGGGACAACAGGAGCATCGGGGAGCACGGGGCGCGCCACCTGCTCCAGGCGTCACCGCAGGACAAGGTGACGGTGCTGACCCACTGCAACACCGGCTCCCTGGCCACCGCCGGCTATGGCACCGCTCTGGGTATGTGGGGCTGGAGGGGGGGCAATCTGCCCACACCAGGGGGAGCCACATTGCCTGTAAAGATTGGGTTGGAGGAAGAGGGGGGTTCCGCCAGGACTGCGTAGAGTCGGGTCTTATCACTAGACCCCACCCAGAGCCAGAGAACCCAGGAGTCCTGACTTCCAGTTCCCTCTGCTTTAACCACTAGTCCACCCTCCACCCCCCTACTTAGACCCAGGGAGTAGAACCCAGGAGTCCTGACTCCCAACCTTTGTTTTGAGAACTAGACCCCATTCCCCTCCCAGGTCAGGGGAATTCACCCCAGGGGTCCTGCTACCCTGCTGTGACCACTAACCCGCGCTCTCCAACTCACTAACCTCTTGCCCTCACCGTTCACGATCCCCCTCTCGCCTTGCAGGTGTCATCCGCTCTTTGCACGCCCTGGGTTGTCTGGAGCACGTCTACTGCACGGAGACGCGGCCGTACAACCAGGGGGCGCGGCTGACGGCCTACGAGCTGGTATACGAGCATATCCCGGCCACGCTCATTGCGGATAGCATGGTCTCTGTGGCCATGAAGGAGAAGGGCGTGTCGGGTGAGTGAACCCCACCGCCACAGGCACCAGCTGGCCTTTTAGAAGGAGATGTGGAGTTCAGCGAGTGAGCTCTTCAAGGCAGGGGCCATCCTGGAGTCTGGCATGATAGAGCCCTGATCTCAGTCAAGGGCGGGCACCTGCAAAGCGGCAGGATGAAGCCCCGATCTCGGCCAGGGCCTGTGCAGCATCACGCACAATGGTGCCCCGGTCTCGGTCAGAGGGGAGACGTCTGGGCCGTGCCCAGTGCGATGGGGACCCATCTTGGTTGAGTCTTTGGGGTGCACGCTCACAGGAGTCAATACATCAGTAGATCCCTCTCATCCAGCATCATGACACCAACAGGAGCCAGCACCAGCTCTGCCTTGCACATGGCTGACACAGTAACACCTATTTCTCAATGTAGGGCACTTCATCCCCGGAGCTCACAGCACTTTACACAAGTCCGGTGTATTAGTAGCATTGTCCCCCGTCTATGAGGGGGGTGGACGTGCTGAGGCATAGAGAGGGGTGATGGCTTCAGGAATAGAATCCCAGTGTTCTTCCAGCACGGTGCCCTTTCCCCTGGACATCACTGCCTCTCGGAGAATCATGCTGGGTGCTCCATAGAGCTGCTTCGTTGGGGCCCTGTGCAGTCCCTGGGTGGTGCGGGAGGATTGGGGTCTGCCAGCCACAAGGCTGACCAGCAGCAGGGAGGGGGCGGGAGGAGGGGACCGTGATAGGATCTCACTAATACTAAGGTGGCCATCTCAATGCTGACTCCTTGGTGGTCATGTGGCACGGGAATCGCCCCTCCAGGACTTTAAACGTTGCATTCTCTCTCCCAGCTGTCGTTGTGGGAGCCGACCGGGTGGTGGCCAACGGCGACACCGCCAACAAAGTGGGCACCTACCAGCTGGCCATCGCTGCAAAGCATCATGGGATCCCCTTCTACGTGGCGGCCCCTAGCACCTCATGTGACCTGAGCTTGGCAGAAGGGGCTGAAATCGTGATTGAGGAGCGGCCGAGCCAGGAGCTGACGGACGTCAATGGAGTGAGGATCGCAGCGCCAGGTACTGCAGTGGGGGCGCGTCCCCGAACAGTATTGTGGACCAGCGGGCTGTCTTGGTGCAAGAGGAGACAGCGATATTGAGCCAAAGGGGGAATTCTTGGTTGGATATTTATGTCACGTTGCTGAGTGGCTCACAGTGTCTGTTTTTCTCCTGCCAAGGGATTGGTGTTTGGAACCCGGCCTTCGACGTCACGCCGCACGAGCTCATCACTGGGGGCATCATCACGGAGCTTGGTGTCTTCCGCCCTGAAGAGCTCCGAGAGGCCCTCACCCGGGCAGAGAAAGGAGAGTGAACCCCTCGGGCCAATAACTGCCCTGACTCGGGCGGCCAGGGGGTGGAGAGAGACCCGGCTTTCCCTCCGCAGAGAGCAAGACTGTGGGTGGGGGTAATACACCCCCTGCCTGGCTCTGTTTTACACGCTGTTAATAAATCCCCATCGCCTTTGACCACCACCACTTGTCCGCGTGGGGTGATGCCTGTAGCTGTCTAAATTAGCAGGGCTTTAATGAGCTGGGTGTCCTCTACTGGATGGATTCTGACTACCCCCTCCTTCCCTGTGTATCATAGCCCCTCTACTGCCCCAGGAGATTCTCCCTTTGCTCCCGGGGCTGGGCTTTGGGCTCACTGGATGTTCTGAATGGCAGCAGGGCCGGGCAGAACCTGCCCCAGCGGCTCCTCCTGACTCACTGATACCAGAGCAAACGGGGGGCAGAGGGAGCTTCCCCAGGAGGCCCCGGGTGCCCTCAGAGCTTTGCAGGGGGGAATAAGGGTATCTGGAATTGGGTGGGGTGATCTCACTGCCCCCCAGGGTGTTCTGTATCCTGGCATGCACTGTGGTTAGTGTGCCTCTCTATATCCTGGCAAGGTTGCCCGGGGAACGTGTTTTGCACCCGCCCTTCTGTATCCCGGCATGCACTGGGCGCGTGGCGTGCCCCTCTGTATCCCAGCATGCAGCGGAAGTGACGTTTCTCCCCGCCCTTCTGTATCCCGGCATGCACTGGGCGCGCGGCGTGCCCCTCTGTATCCCGGCATGCATCGGAAGTGACGTTTCTCCCGCCCCTCTGTATCCCAGCATGCAGCGGAAGTGACGTTTCTCCCCGCCCTTCTGCATCCCGGCATGCAGCGGAAGTGACGTTTCTCCCGCCCCTCTGTATCCCGGCGTGCACTGGGGCTCTGCCGGCTGTGGAGGCCGAATCATGGCTCAGGGGAAGCAGAAGTTCCAGGCCCAGAAGCCGGGCGGGGGGAAGAAGGCGGCGGTGGCCCAGGGGGTCCGGGGACCCCGGAAGGGAGGTGAGCGGCCTGGGGGCGGGGCCAGACCTAGCTGACCTCGGGCAGGGCCCCGAGACCACCGGGCACGGCGAGGGGGGAGGTTTAGCGGGGCCCCGGCTCCCGGGCGGGGTGGGGGGGGGGAGGTTTAGCGGGGCCCCGGCTCCCGGGCACGGCGGAGATCGGGGGGGGGGAGGTTTAGCGGGGCCCCGGCTCCCGGGCACGGCGGAGATCGGGGGGGGGGAGGTTTAGCGGGGTCCCGGCTCCCGGGCACGGCGGAGATCGGGGGGGGGGAGGTTTAGCGGGGCCCCGGCTCCCGGGCACGGCGGAGATCGGGGGGGGGAGGTTTAGCGGGGCCCTGGCTCCCGGGCACGGCGCGGGGGGGGGTGAGTGACCTGTTAGCCCTCCACACTTCAGAGGACCCCAGCAGCCCCATCCGCCTGCAATCCCCAGGGAGAGGCTGTTACCCCCCTACTCCTCCCCCAGGCCCCTCACAGGAGCTCTCTGGCCCACCGGCTGGGGATCCCCATCCTGGGGCCGTTCAGCTGCTGGCATTAAGTTCTGCTTCCCTGGGTCCAAATGCTTCTCTCCCCTCTCCCATGTCTCTCTTCCAGGCCGGATAATTGCTCCCAAGAAAGCTCGGGTGATCCAGCAGCAGAAACTGAAAAAGGTGAGGTGGGGTGTGAAAAACAAACGGCCCCCACAGCAGTAGCAGCGTTTATAGCTCAGTTTGTTACAGATAGGCCCCCACCAAATTCATGGCCATGAAAAACGCGTCACTGACCATGAAATCTGGTCTTGTGTGTCCCTTTACCCTATACTATACAGATTTCACAGGGGAGACCGGCTTATCTCAAATTGGGGGTCCTCACCCAAAAGGAAGTTGCAGGGGGGTTGCAAAGTTATTTTAGGGGGGTTGCGGTATTGCCAGTTCTACACTACCTTCAGAGCTGGGTGGCCGGAGAGCGGCAGCCGTTGGCCGGGCACCCAGCTCTGAAGGCAGAGCCACCAGCAGCAGCGCAGAAATAAGGGTAGCAGTACCGCACCCCCCCACACAATATCCTTGTGACACCCCCCCCCCCCAAAAAAAACCCTACTTTCTGGGTCAGGATTCCTACAATTATAACAGAATCTGTGAAATTTCAGGGTTAAACTGTTGAAATCATATTTACTATTTTTAAAATCCTATGGCTGTGAAATTGACCAAAATGGACCATGAATTTGGTAGAGACCTAGTTATAGAGCAGGCTTGACCAAACTGCAGTTCATGAGCCACAGTGCAGTTCTTATAGTTAAAGTGCAGGGCTTGCAGAGAAATTTCAGGAAATTTTGTCTTTCTGTATTTAGGCTTTGTTCTGTACAGAGCTGGTGTGCTCGCGATCTCTCTGCATTCTGCAGAATACAGGCTGTGTTTATGGTTCATAAGTTGCATTTGAATAGTTTTTAGGTTTGTGTTAACCCTACGTTAATTTCATGAATGACAATGATATCTTCAAATTGTAAGAAATGCAAGTATGAAGAAGAAAACCGAAGTTTTAAGCCAGAATGGGAGGAAGAGTTTGCATTTACTGTTAAAGGTGGCAAACCTCTGTGCCTTATCTGCAGTGCATCGCTCATTCACTACGAAGCGAGCAACTTGAAACATCACTATGAAACAAATCACAATAACTCATCTAAATACCCTCCTGAATCAGAATTAAGGAAAAACAAGCTAACCGCATTAAAATTACGCCTAAACAGTCAACAGACGCTGCTTTCAGCATTCAGTAAGGAAGCTGACACACCGACTGAAGCTAGTTTTATTATGTCATGGAATATCGCTCGTGCTAAACATCCATATTCTGATGAAGAATATTGTGGAAGTGGTTGCAATTTTAGATCCAAATAACACACAACTTCAACGACTAATAAAACAAATTCCAATTTCATGCCACACTATGGAGACGCGTATCTTCCCAGATCAGTGCTGAACGTTGCAAGCGAGAAGCAAAACGATCTAAAGAATTCTCTAGCATTCAGCCTAGCTCTTGACAAATCCACAGATATACAAGATAAACCCCAACTTGCGATATTTGTTTGCTACGTTTCCGTGGAAGGATAAGATTATTTCTGAGCTTACTCAGACAGTCTTCATCTTCCAGAACAAGTTAAAGCTTCTGCAAAGAGACATAGTGTCAAGAGACTTCAACCACTTTCCCCACCTCAAGAGTAGGGTAAACATATTCCCCGAAATCAAAGTAGAAGATCACAAACTCGAGGAATACAGAGGTAAATTTCAAGGACTGCTTGATGACTTTCTGGCCAGGTTTGAAGACTTGCAGAAGTTAAGATCCTGCTTCGCCTTTCTTGTAACCCCATTCATGGTTGATATGATCAACAATGGCTGTCCAATTCCCAAAACCATGGTTACGGAAACCCTTACTATAGAAATGGAACTCCAGGAGGACCAGGCTCTAAAGATGATGCATAAATCACAGTCTGCAATCGAGTTCTGGAAGCAAGTGCCAGGAACGAAGTATCCTCAACTCAAGAAGACCAGTGTGCGACTCATTCAATTTCCGGCACAACATACTGCTGTGAATCGCTGTACTCCCTGACGAAGTTGGTAAAATCAAAACCTCCTGCAGTCCTTACAAATCAACATCTGACCGAGCTCCTCTGTACCGCCTTGACAACCGGATTTCCAAAGACTTACAGCCTGGATGGAGACCCAAAAGGCCTCTAGCTCTGGCAGTAATTAGCCACGATACAGTAAGTAGGGTGTTAATGTTTAAAAAAATGCACGTGTAAAGTTGTGCGGCTCTCGAGCTTCTGAATATTATTGTATGTGGCTTGGGGGATCAGTAAGTTTGGCCACCCTGGTGTGAAGGTTCTTCGCCAGGAGTAATAGGGCGGCTGCTTGTCAGTTTTACAAAGCTCCAACCTGATCCTTCGGTGTAAACACAGAGCAGCATGTACGTCTACCACACCACCCTACCCAAACAGACTGCACCACTGCACGCGCCAGCGAGGACAAACTGCACGTGACTCAATAGAAGCAGGTCCCTAACCATCAGAGGAGGGAGGTTCTGGATCAGCCTCCCAGTCAGCGCAGTGGGGACAACACCAGAACTAGCTTCGCGATGGAGCTCGGTAAGGGCTGTGAACAGGATGATATGAGGGGGTGGCCTGGGCTAGCGGGAGTTCGACTGGATGTCCTGGGGGACAGGGTCCCTTCCACCCCACATTGGGTGAGAGAGAGAGAGAGAGAGAGAATGAGTCACAGGTGTCAGTCGTGTTGTATGATGTGCGACTGGAAGGTGGAGAAGAGTGGGATAAGAACCTGCGGAGAATAGACGGGATTTAAATTCTGTGTTGTAAATCAAAGCTGATAATTCACTCCAATCTGCTTTATCCACTCCACAAGGGCCATACCTGAACATATCGTGGTGACCAATATATATATTTTTTTCCTCGTTGTTTCCTTGTGCTCATCTGTCAGTCGGCCTGTATCATCTGTTGTCTCTTGCCTTTGATAGTAAATTCTGCGACGGTGAAAATTGTCTGTTCTGTGTTTGTACGTCACTTAGCACAGCGGGGTGCTGGTCTGCGACAGGAGCTCCTAGCCACTACTTTAGTACAGCTAACCAGTAAAAACGAAGGCTGTCGATTTAATCACAGTTAACTCATGCAATTAACTCAAAAAAATTAATTGCGATTTAAAGAAATTCATCGCAGTTTTAATCACACTGTTAAACAATAATAGAATGCCATTTATTTGTTTTTCTACATTTTCAAATATATTGATTTCAATTACAACAGAATACAAAGTGTACAGTGCTCACTTTATATTACTTTTGATTACGAATATTTGCATTGTAAAAACGACTAAATAGTATTTTTCAATTCAACTCATACAAGTACTGTAGTGCAATCTCTTTAGGGTGAAAGTGCAACTTACAAATGTCGATTTTTGTTATATAACTGCACTCAATAACACAACAATGTAAAACTTTAGGGCCTACAAGTCCACTCGGTCCTACTTCTTGTTCAGCCAATCGCTCAGACAAACAAGTTTCTTTACATTTACGGGAGATAATGCTGCCGGCTTCTTATTTACAATGTCACCTGAAAGTGAGAACAGGCGTTTGCATGGCACTTTTGTAGCCGGCATTGCAAGGTATTAAATACCAGATATGCTAAACATTTGTATGCCTCGGCCACTATTCCAGAGGACATGCTTCTGGGCTGATGATGGATTGTTTTAATCGCTTGACAGCCCTAACAAAAACATGACTGGAACCATGCTAGACATGGACATGGGTAATGTTAGCCTGGAACCCTGTGTGGGAACACAATTAGAGTTCTGCTCTCTGTGTGCAGACCATGGTTGTGGAATCTCCATCACTGGAGATTTTTAAGAACAGGTTAGATCAGTGGTTCCCAAACTTTAACAGCCCGCGAACCCCTTTCACTAAATTGTGAAATCTTGTGAACCCCCTCCTAAAAATGAATATTTTCAGGGATTTAAGTTTAAATTTCCTCAGTGTGATGGATGCCCCAACTGCCGGGCCCGGAATCTATGAACCTCTGAAAAATATTTTTAATTGGAACTTTTTTTAACGAACATAGAAAAACCAGAAACCAAAAATGTTTCTGTAAAATGTTTTTTTGGCTTTTGTTTTTAAAAAAAAAATGGTTTCGAATAAAAATAAATTCATTTTTGGTTTTCAAAAATCAGAAAATGTTTCATGAAAACAGTTTTTGAAAATGGACCATTTTTCTGTTTCAGTTTTTTGTAAATTTTTCTTGGGGAATTTTGAAAAAATGTGAAAAAAATTCAAAACTTTCTGTGAAAAATGCTTGGTATTTTTCACCCACCTTTAGTTTCGGGTGAGGTTGTGGCTAGTGGTAACAAGGAGGGCTGTGGTTCTGGCTTTAGATGAGATTTGGCAAATTCCTGGGGTTCGGGCTGCCGGCTCCCCCGCTGACGGGGGCGGGGCTCGGGCTGCCTGCCCCAACTGCCCGGCCCCGCTCTCCCTGGGGCTCAGGCTGCCGGCTCCCCCGCTGACAGGGGAGGGCTCGGGCTGCCAACTCAAACTGCCCGTTCTCCACGAGGCTTGGGCTGCCGGCTCCCCCGCTGACAGGGGAGGGCTCGGGCTGCCTGCTCAAACTGCCCGGCCCCGCTCTCCCTGGGGCTCGGGCTGTCTGCCCTGCAACTGGGTCCCAGCAGAGTCCTCTGGCCGCCATTAATGAAATTTTTCTTTCGAACCCCCTGAAACGTTCTGCGAACCCCCAGGGGTTCGCGAACCCCACTTTGGGAACCACTGGTCTAGATAATACTCGCTCCTGTCAGGCCTGCCGGGGAGTGGACTAGACGACCTCTCGAGGTCCCTTCCAGTGCTGTGATTTCCAAAGGGGTGTCACCTGCTCAGGCAGAGACCTGTTCCGTTGCACTCGTTGGTAAAGTGGTGAAGGGAGGTGGGGGATGGGCAGGGACTAGAGGGCCCCCAGCTCCTCCCCAGGAGGCCCCTGATTAGATGGCTGCTGCTGGGTTAATTTGCCTCACGGCTCCTTCCTCCCCAGACCTTGGAAGTCGGCATCCGGAAGAAGATTGAACACGAGGTGATGATGAAAGCCAGCACCAGCATGGCCAAGAAGCTGACCGTGGTCAAAGCACCAGAGAAGGGAGCCAAGAAGAAGGGCCAGTCCAGCACGTCTCCCCTGTAACCTGAGCTGCTCAGCTTGGAGCCCTGTGTCGGGACGGGGGCCGCTGTGTGTCCCTGAACACAAGCGCTTTTGTAGCTGCCTCCTTGGACTCGTTCTTCCTCCTCTGTCTCCCACGGTTCATATTCCCCCATGGCCTGTTCCATGCCTTGTAGCTGGGGCTGGGGGGTGGCTTAAGCCTACGTGGTTAACCTGCCTCGTGCCAGAAAGGGCACAAGCGAAGCCCGTCTTGTCACCTGGGAGGATGCTGAGGCTGACGGGGCAGGGCAACTCGGTGGTTCTCAGCCAGGCCCCAGGCGAGGGATTCTCTGTCCCTTCCCTACGGCAGGAAAGTGACTGAGGCCTGTGCTCCCTCTGCTGTCTGTAGGTCTCCCACTGCAGAGTCGGGAAGGGTGTTGCCTCGGGCAGGAGCTGGTGCAGCCACGGAAGAGTTAGCGAGAACAGTCTCAAGGCTTTTGTTGGCTGGTGAATTGCTGGCTGTGGGCCCTCTCCTCCCAAGCCCGGGAGCCCCGGTGGACTTTGTGGCAGCACCTAGGAAAACCTGCCTATGTGAATTACGCAACTGGGGCTAAACTCGTTTGCTGTGAGTGGAAGGGGAGCAGCTTGGGCCTGTTGAGATGAGCTGCTGAATCTCATGTTCTCTTACCAGCTCCCTTGACTGACTCCAGCCATGCAGATTGGTCTCTGAAAACGCCTGGGGGAAGGGACGAGCTGCTGGGGTGTCTTCCTGCCCTGACTGTCCTCCGGTGCTTTAATAAAATGTACTGGGGGGAACGTCCTCTCCTGTAACTCCTCTGTTCCACCTCCTTGGGGACTGTAAAATTAGGATAGCTGAAGGCCCCTGCCCTGGGGGCTTGGATACAGGATCCACATGGTCCTTGTGAGCTAACCACCCCCCGAGCCTTCTGTGCTCAGGACAGCGTGGGGGAGGTTCCCCTTGGCTTGGCTAGCAGGGGGTCTATGGTGGATCTGAACATAAGAACGGCCAGACTGGGTCAGACCAAAGGTCCATCTAGCCCAGTATCCGGTCTTCCGACAGTGGCCAATGCCAGGTGCCCCAGAGGGAATGAACAGAACAGGGAATCATCAAGTCATCCATCCCATCGCCCATTCCCAGCTTCTGGCAAACAGGCGAGGGATATCATCCCTATCCATCCTGGCTAATAGCCATTGATAGACCTATTCTCTGTGAACTTATCTAGTTCTTTTTTGAACCCTGTTATAGTCTTGGCCTTCACAACATCCTCTGGCAAGGAGTTGCACAGGTTAACTGTGTGTTGTGAAAAAAACTGCGTTGTGTGAAATCTGGTCCCTGCAGGACTTCCACCCTGTGGGGGATCTGCGTTCGTGATCCCTGTATGGCTCTATCTCATGTCCTCATCTGGCCCCATCACCATGATGTGTGAACACCTCACATGCTGTCTCTGTCAGGCAGGGTGGGGCTAATGCCCTACTTCAGAAGCAGGGGCCCTGCGGTGCAGAGGGGCCGAGATCCAGACCCTCAGAGCAGTTAGGCACCGAACTCCCAGGGAACTCAGTGGGTGCCGAATGCCTCGGAGGAGCTGGGCCTAAGTGACTTGGCCCAGGTCACCCAAGGAGTGCTGTAGCAGAGCTGGGAATGGACCCCAGGGATCCCAATTCCCAGGTTACTGCCCTAACCACTGGGCCGTCCTACCTGCTGTGGCCCTCACCGGGGGAATTAAGGGTACAGTAGAGTCTTCTCCGGGGGGCGTCTTTTGGTAAGGCCGTGCTCTAGCTCGGCCATGCGCTCTGGGCTACTGTGGGGGGGATTCTCCAGCCTGCAGGAGGCTGGGCGGGGTGGGGGTTCTCCGGTTTGTGTTCTGCAGGAGCCTGGGCTGGATGATCGCAATAGCCCCTTCAGCCTTAAACGATGACTGCTCCCGTGTGAATGCCGGCGCTCAAACCTTGGGACACGGATTCGGCGCTACTGAGGCCTGGTCCACACGAAGGCTGTGTCTACACCCCAAGCGATGGCAACGTTTTGCCATTGACATATCGGTATCTGCGCTGGGAGTTCTGGCCACACGCCCCTGGCGCTTTGCGGGCGGGGGGGATTTTCACACCTGTGTTGATTTAACTTTTCCATGTCGATGAGCGCTGTCCCGGTATGCTACGCCAGGAGAGCCAGCGGGCGTGGGCGCTGGCAGAGCTGTGCTGTGTACGGGGCTGGCTTACGAGCGAAACCAGCTACGCTAGGCTCTTCTGCTGGCTGTCGGACAGGGCTCGCACCTCTTCGGGCCCCCGCTGGCCAGAGCTGCAGTGTAGATGTGGCTTGTGCATTTCCTGGTGCTGGCTCCCCCGCCCATGTGCTAGACTGGCTTGTTCTCACTCCAAGGCCCAGCTCAGCTCCTTAACCTGATTAACTCCCATCCATGGAGTGTTTTCGTTTCAGGGGCATGGGGGAGATGATCCTGGCTGCTGGAGGTCATGGGGGGAGGCGTAGTGAGCCAGGGGGGTGGGGGGATGGAGGGAGATAGATCAAAGCATCTTCCCTGGGAGTGGGACAGAGGGATTAGAAGGGGGCAGAATGAATAGAGACTAAAAACACTGGGTCTCAGTGCGATGAATCCTTCACCCCTGCCAGCCTTTGTCACTTGCACGTGCTAACAGCCCAGCGCTGGGAAGGAAGGAGGTTTTCATCTGCTCCTGCTGGACCTGGCCTGGTCTTTGATCGGTTGGAGCCGTGTCAGCCCCCTTCCCTGCGGATAATCAGCTCTGCAGATGGGGCAGGCGGGAGGGGTGATGGGGATGGAGCCCTTTGCAGCAGGAGCTGAAATTCCAATCCCCTCCCCTCTGATACTTCTCCGGGGGCCTGGCTGCAATGTATTTGATGATTCCCACCCAGTTCTCTGGGGAGCAGAGGAGGAAACTCAAGAACAGAGATTAGAAGCAAATTGAGCAAAGTGGCAGGAGTTGGGGATAGAACCCAGGAGTCCTGGCTCCCAGCCCTGCTCTAACCACTGGGCCCCACGCTCAGTTATTTCTTGATGCTCCATCATTTAGCACAGACAATTCCCCACCCGTGCCAAGCCTGTGGGGCATTCAGCAAGGTCCCATCTTTCCTGTGCTAACTCTTCCCGTGTGGGAGGAACCTCCAGGTTCCAGTGGGGATGCAGATTCCAAGTGATCTCCGAAGCCGGCTCTGTTTGAAGTAAGAGGCCTCCAGCAATGGGCTGCCCAGAGAACTGTAGACCTCCAAAGGGAATGGGGATTATCCTGGGCTGGGGGACCCCCCATCAGCCCCCAATTGTCTGCAGGGAACAATGGGGATTCCGCAGGGGCCAGTTCAAGGCTGTTCTGAACGCTGGAAGCAACCGAAAGGAGGGACCCCCATGCTGTCTGCCCCGCTAACCCAGCTCCCAGACCTCACAGCTGGGGGAAGCAGCTTAACCCTCTTTCAGGGGCTTTATTTAGACAGTGGATTTAGCCCTGGCGGAAAGGGCAGGTTAGTGGCTAGGAGAGGAGCACTGGAGCCAGGACTCCTGGGTTCTATTCCTGGCTCCAGGAAGGGAGTGGGGTCTTGTGGCTGCAGCCCCAGCTTCTCATTCTGTAAAGCAGAGATAACGCAGGCCTGTGCCTCCAGGGTTGGTGGATCAATGTTCACCAAGTGCTTTGAGATCCCAAGGTGCCAGAGAAGGGGCAAAAGGCCGTCAGGGTTACTCTAGCCCAGATTCTGCCTCCTTATGCAGCTCACTTCGTCACGGGGTGTTAGTTCCTCCCTGCTGCTAGGAGCCCCCTGCCCCCAGCAGCAGCAAGGGGGTTGGTGGATTTGGTTGAGGTCAGAGCTGGAACCACACTCCCCAGATGCTGAACAGGGAAGGAAGCGGGGGTTGGAGGGGGTGCAGGTGTGAGCAGGATTGCCGGACACCTCAAATGCAAACAGGGCCGCTCAAGGAGATGTTTGTGCACAAGATGTTTCATGGTGGTGAGAGACTCCAGCCTTCCAGCCCTGGAGATTGAGCAGCAGGGCATATCTCCTTTCCCAGGCCCCTGCCCCTTCACTGCAACCTTATCTGCGTCCCTGCCCCTTGCTTGAAGAATGGTCGAGTGGTCAAAGCAAAAGGATGGGAGCCAGGCGATCTGGAATCCGCTCCCAGCTCTAGAAGGTCTGTGGCCTAGTGGTTAGAGGAGATGGAGGAGTCCTGGATTCTATTCCCAGCCCTGCCACTGACTTGCTGGGTGACCTTGAGCAAGTCACTTCCCCCTGTGCCTCACTTTCCCTACCTGTAAAATGGGGCTAATGTTACTGCCCACTGCTTTGCAGGATTGTGAGGCTCCATTCATAATGAGATTCCCCAAGAGAGCTGGGGACACACCAAGGTACTATCATTACTGCCCTTTGGGGAGAGCCGCCATTGGAATGAAGAGTGCCTGGATCCCTTCTTGGCATCCCGGCAGAGAGTGCCGGCTGTGTCACGGCAGGAGCACACCCCTGGCTCTTACAATGGGAGACAACTTCCAACAGCTACTAGTCACACCTGAATCAGGTCTGGGTTTCTGGAGCACACGCCTTAGTTGCATCTGCACGGCAATAGATTAATAACAATCCCTAGTTCCTATCTACCGCTTTTCATCAGCAGCTCTCAAAGCACTTTACAAAGGAGGTCGGCATCATTATCCCCATTTTACAGAGGGGGAAACTGAGGCACATAAAGGCAAAGTGACTTGCCCAACGTCACCCAGTGGCAGAGCCAGAAATAAAACGCTGGTCTCCCAAGTCCCTGACCAGTGAAACCAAGTTGACTTTTAATCATTTTTAGGGGGGGGGGGGGAGTCAGTGGGACAATCACATCATAGCCAATGTCCCCTGTACACAAGTACCTGCTTGTCCAAGAAAGGCACTGACGCTTCCAAATCCTACCTTGAATCTAGGCTGCACTGTGGTTTCTTAACAGGCTCAGACCCAACGAGCATTGAGATTTGGAACAAGTTTTAGCAAGAACTCCTTTGAACAGGGTTCCTGATTATCTGGCTCCTGACTGGGTCTTAGAAATGCAAAATGAGGTGTTTAATACAATGCAAAATTGTATTGCAGTTGGCTACTCTCCTGCAAGCAATCATTAATCATCATTAAGTAATCCAAGTCTGAATTTAAGCTATGACATAGTAAGTGTGAGAGTTCCACACTCATCGCTCGTCCTGTTCATTCAGTCGCACCATGTCAATGAAGGCGGCTAGAGCACTGACCCAGGAGACTTGGGTTCTATTCTTAGCTCTGACTGGGGACCTTGAGTAAGTCACACCACCTCTGTACCTCAGTTTCCCCATCTACAAAAGGAGATCATGATACTGGCCTTTTCTACAAAGCAGGAAGATCTTCTGGTGAGAAGCCAGCTCTTGTTAGATCAGGGATCCCTATCTGCTATAACCTCCCCTGGTAAGGTATGGAAAGGATGGGATAACCAACACCTGAACCCCCAATTGTTACCCCCACCGCAGAGCATGGCGTGGAACTGGCCGTATGTACCCTCTCTCCAGGAAGAGGCAGCGCTCAGATGTCCTGTGGGTGGAGTGGTGACTCTAACTCTGCCTCAGACACCTCCCAATATAAAGTGTGTTGCCCCTCAGGGAAATGGCTACCTGGGCTTCCTAAACTCATTCCGAGTTTCCCTGGGCTTCCCCAAGCACGGGCCTAGTTTCTGCCCTATGCCAGCAGAATCACAAAGAGCCTCCTCTTGTCTGAGCTGAGGAACCTTCTGAACCTACTGAAATGCAGCCACCTCTGGGGAGGGGAGTGACAGCGGATAGTAACAGAGAAAGGGGGGGACACTTGGGCAAACCCCTGCTCTAGGGATGCTGCCCTGCCTCATTGATTAGCATCCCTCCCGCTTTTGTCTTCATAGGCTCTGGATATTATCCATCCCCCCCCCACCCCAAGTCCCGTAAAATTAACCGGAGCCCTTTATAAACAGCAGGCTTTTGGGTCCTTCCACAGGGCAAGGGGATTTGCATGCATTGCTCTGGTTTGCATGGGATGGGAGACAGGTGGGAACGTGCTGCCCTGGGGTGGGAGGTACGTGGTCCTGGGTGGAACCTGCACATGGGGTGGGTGATCTGCTTGCAGCAGGAGGAATAGGGGAGGTGCTTGGCTGGAAGTGGGAACTGCAGCAGAAGGAGGATCCAGGTGGGGCCGAGGGATCCCCTAGTCTGGAAGATGAAGTGTCCATGGTGTGGGGCATGCGGAAGGAGGAGAAACTGGGGGCGGGGTGTACCTGGCTGGGAGACGCGGGGGGGAGAGAGCTGGGGGGTCTCTGGGCTGGGAGACAGAGGGGAGGAGAGAGCTGGGGGGGGTCCCTGGGCTGGGAGACGGAGGGGGGAGGAGCTAGCCTGGGGGGGGGTCCCTGGAAGGGACTGATAGATGAAGGGGGAGGAGCTGGGGGGGTACCTGGGAGGGAAGGGGGCGGAGCCTGCCTCCTGAGTCCTGGGCCGGAACCCACCGCAATCTCCCGGTTGCTACATTGTTGCCATTTCCAGCCTCTTTCGAATGTTGTGAATGAAGGCCCGGCGGCCACGCCCACCTTCCCCATATATGGGCACCACCTCCCGGTCCCGCGCTCCCTGATTGGTGGGCCTCCCGCCCTGATTGACGGCTCTCCCCAGACTTCCCACGTGGGGGAGGGGGCCCAGCCGCTGATTGACAGCAGGGACAGCCATTGGCAAGCGGGGGCT
This sequence comes from Emys orbicularis, assembly GCF_028017835.1. Taxonomy (NCBI): domain Eukaryota; kingdom Metazoa; phylum Chordata; order Testudines; family Emydidae; genus Emys; species Emys orbicularis. The sequence goes on along the minus strand of NC_088701.1, from coordinate 2,607,187 downwards.
GCCTCCCGGCGGCCAATGGGGGCCCGGCAGGGGGAGGGGAAGCCGGGGTTCAAGCAGCCGTCGAGCTCATTGTTGTGGAGCTTCTTAAAGGGGCCGCATCGCGGGGCCGGAGGACGCGGCGGGGGATCCGCGCGGCGAGAGCGGCCCGGGCCCGAGGGAGACCCCGCCCCCGCCCCCCCGAGCGCGGGAGCCGCCGAGCTCCGGACCCGGCGGGCGGGGCCCGGGGAGGCGCCCGGGCGAGCCCGGGGATCGAGCCCGAGCGCTGGGCCGCGGGGAGCCCGAGGCCGCCCGAGCCCATGGAGCACCCGGCCGCCAAGCGGCGCTGCGGCCCCCCCGGCGGCGGGCGGGGGCCCGAGGGGCCTGGCCCCGGGGCCGCCGCGGAGGGCGGAGGAGGCGGCCGGGCCGAGACGCTGCTGGATCTCAGCGCCAAGCGGGTGGCGGAGACGTGGGCCTTCGAGCAGGTGAGGGGGGCCGGGCCCGGCGGGGATCCCCGGCCCGCCACGTGTCCCCGGGGGGTGTCCCCCTCCCCCCCTGTGTCGGCCCTCCTGGGGGAGTCCCAGGGGTATCCCCCTCCCCCCTGTGTCAGCCCTCCTGGGGGAGCCCCGGCGGTATCCCATCTTCCCGTCCCCAGTGTTCCCCCGTCAGCAATCCTGGGGGTACCCTAGTGTCCACCCATTTTTCTATTCCTTGTCTCTCCCCCCCCCCCATCTCCTGTCACCCCCTGGGTTCTGAGGGCTGCCCCTATAACCCCACCGGGGCATTTCCCCCAATCTCTTCCCTTGGGGTGGCCCCACCTGATCCTCTTCCCCAGCCCCCGGTCCTCGCCGTGGGATGCTCCTACAGCAGGTGTCAGCCACTAGGGCAACCCCCCTACTGTCCTCACCCCCCCCCACGGCTTCTGCGCCAGGATCAGCCCCCGCACTCCACCGGCTGAGCGGCCTCTTCCCACCCACTCCTCCTCCTCCCCTGCCCCATGGCGGGTGCCTGCCTGCGGGTAGGGTGATACTGGTTGGGGTCAGAGGAAGTGGTTACTCACACCCAGGACAGACCAGCCCTCTTTAAATTACTGGGTGGCTTTTTGACCTCCTTTTGGGGTGACGGGCAATCCCGGCTCAGCCCCTCCTCCGGCTTCCCCAGCTTGGCTGCCCCAGCGGGGAGCACTGGTGGGGAGGGGGCTGTTTGGCTATTGGGGAGGATGGCAGCTGAACAAAGGGGAATTTCAGGGGGCGCCTCTGGGACTGGAGGCAATGACCCAGGAGGCCCCTGTCCGCCCTAGATTCCTGCGTTCAAGCTGGGTACCAGGGAAATACGTGCTGAGAGCGAGAGCTGGGAACAGACGTTGCTTGGGACTTCTAAACTAGTCCGGGCAAAACCCTGGAGACGTGACCCCCGGAGGGAGCTTTGGCAAACGGGCTGGGCACCGGGGTGGGGAGCAGACTTGGGGTGTGTCTCCCCATCTCCCTGCTTGTCTGAACGTGGGCCTGACTCCCCCCACCCTCCAAACTAGTGTTTAACCCCCCCTGGCCCCCGAGAATCCAGGCTGCTGGGATGATCCTCTCCCAGGGAAGGGATTTGGTTTCGAGTCAGGCTGGGAAGCTTGTCAGACAGGAGTCTCCTGTCATGACACCCCTCCCCGAGATGAATGAACCCTTCCCCGCTAGCCCCCGCCACCAGGACATGCTGAGACTTCGTGCTCTGGAACAGGTGAGAGAGGTGGCTTTAAAAAAGGGCAGCTTCCTTTCATCCAAGGATCAGCCCCAGAGACGCATTTAGTAGGGGCCTGACAGGACCTGCTAAAAGTAAAGGCTGCTCAGACCTCAGCTGTGTTCTTGGTGCTGCCTGGTTTTACCCTTCTGCTGGAGAGGGGCTGTGCTGAGGGTCTGGTGTAAAGACCCACAAGTGGGTGAGATTTTTGCCCTGCAGAGACGTGGTCCCTCCAACCCTTAGATCATCTGTTCTTGACTTAGGTGCCATGTCCTAGGTGTCCTGTGGTGCCCTTCCCCGTTGCTGGATGAGGGGCTGAGGGTGGTGAGGGGCTGGTGGCAGAGGTAGAGAGAGATCCTGGTGTCAGAGAACATCAGCACTGGGACATCCCCGGAAAGGCACAGTCCTCTAGTGGCAGACGGTGCCCTAGTCATTTTTTTGACTCTGAGGGTCCAGCGGTAAATGAAGAGTCCAGACCTGACTGCGAGACCCTAAATGCACCTCTTGCCCCATTCCTCCTAGCCCCAGACCCTGGGGGCCTGCCCAGCTTGGGGTCTGCGTGCTGAGGGAGAGGAAAGTGGTTAGTGCCCGAGCCAAGAGCTGGGGTCAATCGCTTGCTCTGCCACAGACGCCCCTTGCTGGGAACAAGTTCCAGCGCTGCTCCGTGCCTCAGTTTCCCCTCTGTCCCTTGGGGGTGCTAGCTTTGCCCTGTCTCGCAGGGGAGGGGTGAGGATAAATACAGTAAAGATTGCGAGGCCCTCACATAAAATAGACACCCCCTACCCCAGGGTATATTTCACACCTCGCGTATCCGTGCTGGTGTCTGTGACTCTATTGGGGCTCTGTCTGTCCGTGTGGTGGCTGGGCTGCTCCCCAGTTCCGTAACGCGGTTTATTTTTAAGGTGCAAGCACTTTCTTGTTCAAGTCTCTGCTTCTTAACACTGGCTGGCTCCTTGTTTGCGGGGGCCGCTCAGCTGACTCCAGCCCCCCGCTACCCCCTCCCCCCAGTCACCGATCGCTCCGCTTTGAGGGGGTTGACAGAGGAAAACATGCAAACGAGGGCAGCCTGTTGTTTTCTGTGGTGAAACTGACAGTGGCTTTTTTCTTTTTTTCTCTTTGCTCTGAGCCCCTGCGTCATGGAGACCTAAATCTGTCCTTTTAGAACCTCGTCTGTAACTCATTTCTGACCCCCTGACATTTCCCTGGTGGGGGGAAATAGACCGCAGGCGGTCCTCGAAAATAACACACTATGGGGCTTGAATGTAAGTGAGTAGCGCTGCCTTCCAATTCACAGATCGAGGGCTGGTCGCAAGGACCCCTGATCCTGCACCCCTCGCTGGGGGGAAGCTCCCAGGAGCTTTGCCTGTTCAAGGGCAACAAGATCATGTAAAAAATTTGTAGGATTGGACCCACCATGAGAAACGAGCTCATTGATCACAGGGGGACGGGGTGGGGGGGGGGAGGGGTTGAGTCTAGGGGCTGTGTGAGTGGCGTGCTGGACCCAGCCTCCCCCTGTGTGCCCTCAGGCAAGTTGCTGCCCCCTCTCTGCGGTTCTGTTTTCCTCCTCTGTGAAGTGGGGGGGCCACGATCCTTCCCTTGTGTGTCTGTTGCGTTGTGTGGGGCAGGGAGGGCCCGTCAGCCTGGGGCTGCGCAGCGCCGGGCGCGGTGGGGCGCTGGCGTCAGCCCGGCTACGAGAACGCTGGTCAGATTGGAAAATCTCACCGAGAGGAAACGGACGGTTCATTGCTGAGGTGCCGTTTTATTCCCTGGCCTGGTGTCTCTCCAGGGCCTGGATTGTTGTCGTGGTCCTTGCTCCCCCACACACCTTGTCTCCGTTCCCCGTTGAGTCTTTCAAGCCAGCGGAGCCACGGTGGCCGTTTTAGCCAACGGCCACTGGGTCGGGCTTGTAGTGATGGGGAGCGTTCCACAGGATCTAAGAGTCGTCCCCTGCTCTAGCCACTAGACCCCACTTCCCTCCCATCATGCTCAGGGGAGAACGCTTCAGAGACGCCCCATGTGCACCTCGCTCGGGAGGGCGTCTAGGGAACAGCAGCTGAGCTGCCTCCCTGCTCGACCAAACTGGCTCCCCAAGGGGGCATCTCATCAGCCTTGGCTCCCAGGTGCGGGCTCCTCCTAGCCAGCGGCTGGGCCGGGCCAGTGACGGGAACATCCCTGCTACTCCGGTGCACTGGGAAGATTTTTGGCCTATCAGTTTCCACGGGCCTTTGTCCGCCTAGGGGAGGAAGAGCTTGAGTCGCTGGCTGAGACCAGGTGGGTGCCTGATGCCGTGTCCCTTCCTCCCCTGCCCCCGTGTGCTGCAGGTAGAGGAGCGATTCTCCCGCGTCCCGGAGCCTGTGCAGAAGCGCATCGTGTTCTGGTCCTTCCCGCGCAGCGAGCGTGAGATCTGCATGTACTCGTCCCTCGGCTGCCACCCCCCCGAAGGCGAGCGAGACTCCCGGGTGCCCTTCAACCGCGGCCTGCACCTGCTGCAATCTGGGGCCGTCGACCGGGTGCTGCAAGTGGGTGAGTGTCGCCCACTGGGGGCTTGGGAGCGGGGCAGGGTGGGGGCAGGGGCAGAGGGCAGTTGGGGCTGGTGAAAGCTGCTGCATAGGTAGATTCTCACTGCGAAGGCATCGGCAGGGACCCCCTCAGTCCTTCTGCTCAGCCTGCTCAAGAGAGAGGGATTGGCACAGGATTGGGACCGGAGTTCCCCTGCCTGGCTCTGCCACGGACTCCTTGGGCAAGTCGCTGTGTCTCTCTGGGCCTCAGTTTCCCCAGATCTAAAACAGGGGCTGATCCTTCCTCTGTCATCTCTATTTAGCTGTCGTTCTGTGTCTGTGCAGCCCATGCTAGCTGGAGGGGGGAGGATCTGTGTGGTGCCTGGCATGAGGGGGCTCGGATCATGGTTGGGGGGTGCACCTGTGTGGCATTTGGCATGACAGGGGCCCCTAGTCACGGACAGGGGCCCCTAGTCACGGACAGGGACCCCTAGTCACGGACAGGGGGCTCCATGTGGCACCCAGAACAACAGGGAACCCCATGTCAGGGGTGTCTGTGCAGCACCCAGAACAGGCCCCTAATTGTGATCAAGGATTAATTTGTGAGTGACTGCGCAGCGCCTGGTACAACAGGGACCCCAATCAGTTGGGACTCCAGGGGCTGATCACTGCTGGGGTTTGTGACACGGACAGTTGCTGCCCTAAGAACTGGGCTGAGTCTCAGCTGCTGAGATGGGACGGGCCCACACCCTGGGATCCAGTCCTCTCACCCAGCCAGTATTGCTCTCTGGGTCCCGTTCCCCAGGGCCGGGTCCCGTCCGGCTTGCAACGTCCCCAGCCCTAGCACCTTCAGATCAGCACCGGCCAGGTCTCTGGGCGAAGCCCCATGTCCTGGTCTCACCCTCCCTGCTGTGGACCAGCCACTCCCTGTCTCTAGTGTGGCGCGTCCGGTTGTCTTCCTGGACCTGGCCACTTAGCCCAAAACACATGCTTTGCCTTTGAGCTCTCTCCCCATTCGACGCTATCCCGCCCCCAAGGGCTGTTCCAGGCCCTACAGGAGAAACTGTAGGCAGCTGGGGGTGGGGGGGTATCTGTGTGCCTGCGCTAGCAACTCCTCCGCCAACTTCTAGGGCTTCCCGTCCCCTTCTCATTTAGGCAACAAAAGTCTGTTTGTCTCTTTTAAACGTGGTTCCAGTTGGAGTCGGTGTTGTGTGAAATCTGGTTCTTCTCCCCGACCCTGGTGAAAACTACGATCCCCTTCACCCCAGCGGGGAAAATCACCCCAATGATTTCCCCTTGCCCCAGGGGAATTGCCTGGGAATAAACTCTCAAAACTGGCCGAGGGAAGGTCTGGTACGGACAAGCGCACCCACAGCACAGCTTTGCTTGTGTGGATCGAGACTCAGACGCTCCTGTGGGATTTCCTGGGGATGGATTTGAAATTTGCTCCTCACTGGATCTCGGCGGGTCTGAAAATGCTCAACAGAGTCCCATTGTTGTACAAGGGGCTGCCCTCTGGGGTTCCTGCAGTGAGAGACCCATGGACATAAGGCTCTCTGTCTTGCTCCGACGTCTCTCGCTGGGGGGTTGCGTGCCACAAGGCTGCAAGCGTTCGCCCCCACGGTGGTAGTCCCCAGAAGTATCTCCACGGAATGAGGACCCAGCAGCATCTCCAGCGCCCAGCTTTGCAAATTCAGCTCCCGGGAAGGTGTCGGGTCTGGCACCCGCTTGGCTCTTTCTCTGTTGGGGAAAGGCCCAGGCAGACCTGGGAATTAAGGCCTTGTGAGCCTGTGCGTGCAGCTGTGTGCAGGGAGCCAGCTCCCGCTGCTGCTTTGTATTCGGGCCCGATTGTGTGGCCGGCGTCCCTGAGCTACTAATGGAAAGGCCGATTTTATTTGGTAGGCGTCGTACACGTGGGAATGCGGTATGGAAGGTGCTGAATGGGGTGGCAGTGTGACCTCGTGGCTAGGGGGAGACGCAGGAGTCCTGGGTTCTGTTCCCAACTCTGCCGTTGGCCTGCTGGGTGACAGTGGGCAAGTCAGGGCCTGGCTCTGTGCCTCGGTTTCCCCATATGTAAAACGGGGATAATCATTCCGACCTTGTTCGTGAAGCGCTTTGAGACATGCTGCTGAGGGTCCCTGAACTGGGGGTCTGTTGTTCGCACGCGGTAGAAACACAGGCCGATACAGCCACCGTGGCAGAGGACCCATTTCCAACCCCCGGTTGTGATTTTGTGTGGACCGGACCTTGCCATGTCTCTGGGCTGTGCTCCAGCCCTGATCTGCTCAGGGACACGTAGCACACAGGTGGGCCCCATGGCTAATACAGAGCCATGTGGAGCCAGCTACCTGGCCGCAGCTGGACCTGCAGGGCTCGCGTGCCCTTCATTCCCAGCTCTCCTGACCTGCCCATCCCTGCATTCCAGGCAGGTTTGCTGATGTGAAATATCCAGGTGGGTGTCAGACCCAGCACCTTCTCCACTGGCTGAATTTGCAAAGCTGGGGCCAGAGCCATCCTGCCTGTCTCTAAGACGCTGCTGTGTCCTCGTTCTGCAGGGTTACTGCTGGGGCCAGTGGGGTGGCTTAACCTCGTGTGTTCTTGGTGTAAAAGCTCCCGGAGGGAAGGAAAGAGCTGCTAGCAGATGTCTGAGCTGAAGAGCGTTTGGCTGTGGGGACTCTGTCTTGCAGCACGAGATTGAGGGGGGGAGGGATAGCTCAGTGATTTGAGCATTGGCCTGCTAAACCCAGGGTTGAGTTCAATCCTTGAGGGGGCCATTTAGGGATCTGGGGCAAAAAATCTGCCTGGGGATTGGTCCTGTGTTGAGCAGGGGGTTGGACTGGATACCTCCTGCGGTCCCTTCCAACCCTGATATTCTATGAATATCAAGGGGACATTGGTGAAATGAAAAGGCATCTTCTTCCAAACTGCTGGAAGGAAAGACTGTCTGCCCAGTGTGTTAGCCTGTGGAACCCACGGCCGCTGGATGGCAGCGGGGCTGAGAACTGAGCACGGGTCAGAGGGATTGGATGTTTTACAGGGGTAACAAGGATAGCCGCAGTTACTGCTAGCAGCCATGTAGGAAGGGATGGATGATTTCTTTCTTCAGAGCCGAAGCCAAGCTCTGACGAGACGAGTATTGTCTACACTACAGTCGAAGCCTGGGCTCTGACTCTCAGCGTTGGGCCGGTCCTGGGACCCTGCTGGGGGGGCTCTCAGCCCAAGCCCTGCTGTGACTCCGGTCCAAGCCCTGTTGTTTCACAGTGTGGACGCAGGGCAAGGTGCAGACCCGAGTCAGGAGATGGGGGCAGCGCGGAGGCGTCAGCGTGGCTGTGACACCCAGGTCCAGCGGTTGTAAACCCAGGCTTGCGCTGCAGTGTGGACACCCTTGGGGAGACCTCGGGCAGGGGGCAGGTTATCCCTCGGGGGCTGCTGCGGGGTGGGTTCACTGTGCCTGGAAGCATAGGGAGGTGGACAGCTGGGCCTCCGCTCTGATCCGGGCGGGCAGTCCCTGTGCCCTTTCATCCCAGTGCCTGGACGCTGGGGAGGCTCTGGAGTTTGAAATCAGCTGCCTCGAACCCCTGGCCCTTTGCTGCCCAAGCAGGTTGGCGACGCCCCGGGGAGCGTAGGTTCCCAGGCCAGCCCAGGTGCCTGACCTCCTGCGTGGCTCAGCGCCCGCCGGTTCCTAGAGCAGCTGGGTTAGAAACACATCCGCTCTCGGGCTGGGCCCCTCGGGAGCTTGTCCCCGGGGTGATAAACGCAGGCCCAGTTTGGGGTGGGGCCAGGCGCTCTTGGAGGTGCAAAGGGGTGAGCGGCTCCCCCTCGGGGCTGGAGGGGGAAAGGTGGCCAATTTCCGAGGGGGCACCGAGCACGCGGAGATGGGAAGCAGGGTGTGGGCCGGAGATCCGGGGAGGGGTTGTGTATGGGGGAGATGGAGAACCAGCCTCAGTCAACTGCTTGCCCCCAGCCCCTCTGCCCCAGAGCTCCCATGGGCGCTGGGGATTTCTGGGCGTGCTGTCCCGGGGTGGGGGGAGCAGCCCCCGGTGCTCGCCTCGTGTGAGGGGAGTGGGCAGGGCCCACGGGGTGAAAGCCAGGACTCCGCTTGTCCCGCGCCCCTGCTCCAAGCCGGAGGCAGTGCGGCTTTGAGTGCACCTGGCGCCGAGATGCGACTCCCACCGCTGATTTGGCGCCGGGTCTGGAGTAGAAGCAGGGACAGCTGGGAGTCAGGACGCCGGGGTTCTTTTCCTGGCTCTGCCATGTCCCTGCCCCGCGCCTCAGTTTCCCCTCCCACCCTGTGTCTCTTCAAGGCAGGGACTCGCTGTCTGTGCAGCACCTGACACAATGGGGCCCCAGTCTTGACTAGGGCCACTGTAATATCCCTAATAGTGCTCGCTGAAATCAGCCTGGTTGTAGCTCAGTTTGGCTGGCTCCTCCGGCCAGGGTTGTGTATTTCTAACCTCCTGGGTCGTACTGCTCTCCTCCCCCCGAGATCTCCGAGCAGGGGCCGTGGCGTTTACAGGGTCTGTAACACAGTCCAGTGTCCAGGGTCACAGGCTGTGGGGGAGTGAGACATTTAATGGAGTTTCCGTATTCAGGCTGGAAGCTTGTCGGGTCTGTTTCTGTATTTCGTCTCTAAGGACCCCGCGATCTAAATCTTACCTGCCCCTGAGATGCAGCCGCTTCTGGGGTGGAGCAAAGCGGCGCTGCTCAACAGGTCAGGATGGGAGGGGGAGGAGGATCATACCAAAACAGCACGAGAGCGGCCATCGCAGTGCAACTGCCTGTCCGAATCCAGCCCGAACGCCGGGGTTCACGCTGCCATCTTTGAGGAAGGAACTTTATTGCTGGTGGAGCCGAGGGCTCTGAGGGCCAGTGGGGATTGTTGAACAGCTCTGGAAAGTTTAGCATTTATTTTTATAATGGCAGTGGTTAGAGGCCCTTGACCAAGCTACAGCCGCCTCTGGGGTGGGACGCAGGGGCTGTTTGTACAGGGATCCCTCACCCAGCACTGAAATGCAGCAGCACTGGGGTGGGGTGCAGCAGCTGTGTACAAGCCACACCCCCGCTTAAGACAGGAAGTGAAGAATCCTGCATCCCAGTGACCGTTATAAGCTTGTTCCCCACTGTGGTTTCTGGTTCTCTGTGCTAGGGCTCCCTGGGGTTCCGGGGGCTGCAGCCCCCCCTCTCCCCATGCCTTAGTGAGAAACGGTCCCTGCCCCCCAGAGCTCACACTCCCAGTAGAGGATTATTATCCCGACATAGTAGATCGGGGGGAGGGGGGGAAACTGAGGCACAGATTGCCACTGACTTGCTGGACAACACCCGGAGTCTGTTGGAGCTGGGAACTGAGCATGGATCTCCCCGAGCCCAGCTCCTTCACCACCACCCCGCCTGGCCTTCCGAGCCAGCCGCGCGGGACCCCAGCCCCGGACTTTGGGTGGTGTCTCTCTCTCCATGGGGGGTGGGTGAAGTGCCTGGGTTTCTCTCTGGCCTGGGGGGTGACGGGGCCCCTCTGGGTTGTGGGGACTCCAGCCGGGCTGAAGCACAGTCCCTGGGTGGTAACGGTGTCTGTCTTACTCCCCGCAGTCTCAGTCAGGGGAGGGTGGCCTGGGTGGCTGCTGTGTCCCTGACCCCGTCCTTCCCGGCACCCGCTGTTCCCACTGCCTGTTCCTCTTTCCAGTTCTAGCCCCTCCCGTGTGTGCCGCTGGCTCCGGCCCAGCCTGTGGTGTGCGGTGACGTGAGCCGGCAGCCACGGGTTCCACCCCCAGCTGTGTCACCGTGAGTCACCGCCTGGCCCTGGGCCAGTCTCGGTCAGACGTCAGCACCTGCCACCCATGCTATGACACGGGGGGGGGGGACTGGTTCCATCAGGGTGTCTGTGTCACCCCCTCCCACCTCCCCAATACCCGTCTCACCCGTGTGATTCACCCGCTGGGTGTGTGCCACACGGGCTGACCTCCCCTGCCCCTTCCTCCGGCAAGCCAGCACTCGCCAGCCCAGCCTCACGGGGATTCACCCGCAAACACCTGCTCCTGGCCGGGGGAGGGACTGCAGGTGACCCGGGGAGGGGAGGGGAAGGGCTTTTAATGACTTGAAACTCCGAAAGGGCTCCTGCCAAACGTGGGAACAAGTGCTAAGAAGGAGCACGAAAGAGCAGCACGGGCCGGCTGAGACCGGCTAAGGCACAAAACGAGCTACCCCTGGCGAGGGACACAAGCCATAATACCCAGAGATTGCTTAAATGCAGCAGGAGCAAGAGAAAGGCGAAGGGAAGAGCCGGGCCGCTACTCAGCGGGGCCGGAGAGCCGATCGTTGATGACCCCACGAGGGCTGAGGTGTTTAATGCCTGTTTTGCTTCGGTCATCGCTACAAGGGTTAATGGCGACCAGGTGCTCAGCCCCGAGAAAGGTGCAAGGAGACTTAGAGAAATTAGCTGTATGCAAATCGGCAGGGCCCGGTGCATTCGTCCTGGGTCCTTATGGAACCAGCTGAAGCAGTGTGAACCGTTGGAGAACTCCCGGAGGCCGGGTGAGGGCCCGGAGCCGGGCAAACGTGTCTTTTTAAAAAGGGGAAGGAGGCAGCCTGGGAACGAGAGACCAGTCAGCCTGACCCTGATAGCAGGAAAGATACTGGAACAAACAAACAGTTGATAAGGGGTAGCCAGCATCTGTCAAGGGCAGGCCAGGCCAGGCCAGACCAACCTCATGTCCTCCTTTGAGCGCGTTCCTGGCCTGGGGGGTGGGGTGGGCAGTAGCCGTGATGTATCGTGATTTTATGCAGGCTTTTGACCCAGTCCCACGTGACGTTCTCATGAGCAGACGTGGGGGATGTGGTCTAGATGGAATTATGATAAAGTGGGTGCACAGCGGCTTGAATGACTGTGCTCAGAATCGTTCTCCGAGGTTTGGCCTCCAGCGGGGAGGACATATCTGGTGGGGTCTCACAGGGCTGAGTCCCGGGTCCGGCACCATTTGCCGTTTTCGTTAATGACGCGGATGATGGAGGGGCCGCCGATAAAATCGGCAGATGGCACCAAGCGGCGAGGGGCTGGCCGCGCTTTGGAGGCAGGACTCGGATTCAGGACGACTGTGACAGATCAGAGAATGGGTCTGAAATCATCAGCAAGATGCAGTTCGGTAGAGAGAAGAGGAAACTCCCGCGCTGAGGAAGGAAAAAGCAAAAGGCACAGCTACAGGACTGGGACAGGGCCGTCCCTAGGGGGTGCGGGGCCCGGGACAGAGGTGCAGAGTTTCTAATCTGCCAGGGGGTCCTTACCCCCCCCTCCTCCCCTGGCTCTGCCCAGGCCCCACCCCCAGTCAACCCCTTCCCCCAAGGTCCCACCCCGCCTCTTCCCCACCAAGTTCCGCCCCCTCCCCCAAGTGATCTGCACCCTTACCCCCCCCCCCACCTCCTCCAGCGCCTCCTGACGCCACGAAACAGCTGATCCCTGGCAGGCGGTAGGCGCAGAGGGGGAGACGCTGATTGGCAGGGCCCACTGGGTGGGGTGATGGTGGATCACAAATTGAATATGGGCCAGCAATGGGATGCGGTTGCACAAAGTGGGGCGAGGTCACAGGTGTGGGGTGTGTCAGGCCCGGAGGTCGGTGTTGGGGGGCCGCGCTGGAGGGAAGTCGGGGAGAGTCCGGAGGAGAGCCTTGGCCTGCGAGGAAAGGGGAGAAAATAGGGCATGGAGGAATTGCCGGCGTGGATTCGGCACGTGCCCTGGGCTTCATCTGCAGCAGGGGAGATTTTGGCTGGATATTAGGGGAACCGTCTAACTCTCAGGGCCAGGCGTCCAAGGGGGGCTGCAGGATCCCCATCACTGGAGCGTTTCAGAGCCAGTCGAGGTTTCCTTGGCCCTGCCTGGGCGCAGGGGGCTGGAGGTGGAGACCTCATGAGGCGTCTTCCCGACCGACCTGGTGATTCTGTGACAGAGAAGCTGAGGGGGAAGCCCGGGGCCGACTCCCTGGCAGCACCTAGAGACCTCAGCTGAGACTGGGGCCTTCGTTGGGCCAAGCACTGCGCAGATTCCCCACGGCAGCTCCACCACCCAGGATCGGAGGCCCCTGTTGGGCCAGGCCCTGTGCAGGCTCCGACTGAGATCGGGGGCCCCACTGCGCCAGGTGCTGCCAGACACACGGGGAGAGATGGTCTCTCCCCCAGAGAGCTCCCAGTCTCCATAGACAATGGGCAGGAGGTGTCTAGTGGTTAGAGCAGGGGGTCTGGGACCCATAACTCCTGGGTTCTGCCCCCAGCTCTGGGAGGGGAGTGGGGTCTAGTGGCTGGAGCAGGGGACCACCTCCCCCTTCCCACAGCAACCCTGTCCCCTCCTGCCACCAGGCTTCCACCTGAGTGGGACCGTGACGGAGCCGGAGCGGAGCTTCCACGTCTCCATCAGCTTTGACCGCTGCAAGATCACGTCGGTGAGCTGCGCCTGCGACAACCGGGACATCTTCTACTGCGCCCACGTGGTGGCGCTGTCGCTCTACCGCATTCGCAACGCCCGGCAGGTGGAGCTGCGCCTGCCCATCTCCGAGACCCTCTCCCAGATGAACCGCGACCAGCTGCAGAAGTTCGTCCAGTACCTGATCAGCGCCCACCACACCGAGGTGCTGCCCACCGCCCAGCGGCTGGCCGACGAGATCCTCCTGCTGGGCTCCGAGATCAACCGGGTGCACGGTACGGGGGGGCCGCCTCCCATTGGCTATGGAGTGGGAGACCCCTGGGTCGCTCTCGGCCCTGGGATCCGCCTCCCACTGGCTACAGAGTGGGGGGACCCCTGGGTTGCTGTAGAATCTGGGATCTGCTTCCCCCCATTGGCTGCTGGGCGGGGCCCCGAAGTTGCTCTAGAGCCCAGGCCCTGCCCCTGATTGGCTGCAGAGCAGGGGCCTCTGTCACTCCCTCCCTCACCCCTGTGCCCAAGAGGGGAGGTGGAGTCCCAGGGGAGCAGGGGGTTCTATCCTGCTGACTTTGTTCCCCCCCCAGGTGCCCCAGACCCCACGGCTGGCGCCGGCATCGAGGACGCCAATTGCTGGCACCTGGACGAGGAGCAGATCCAGGAGCAGGTCAGGCAGCTCCTGTCCAACGGCGGCTACTACGGAGCCAGCAAGCAGCTGCAGTCCATGTTCAACAAGGTAACTCCTGCCCCCACACCCCCCTGCCAAGGGCTCCCCAGCCTCAGCAGGGCCACAACCTCCCCGCCCCCCTGGCCTGGCTGTGTCCCCTCCCTTCTGCCCCCCAGGTTGGGGTCCTGTCCCCCCCTGGCTTCCCCCAGAACAGGGGTCCCTGCTGATCACTCTCCCCTAGCCACTTGGCTGGAGCTGGCTCAGGCCCCTCTTCCCGTGGAGGGGGCATGTCACTGCCTGCCCCCTTTGCCCTGCAGTGCGGGGGTCTCTGCTGTAGCTAAGGGGGGAGCAACCCTGGGCTGCGGGGGGGGGGGGGGGGGGCTCCTGGGCTCCCCCCTCCCCCCCGGGCTCTGGCTCTGGCTCCATCTGCCCCGGGCCGCAGCGGTTGCAAGCCCCCCTGAGTCTCTCCCACCCCCCCAGGTGCGTGAGATGCTGCGGATGCGGGACTCCAACGGCGCCCGCATGCTGATCCTGATGACGGAGCAGTTCCTGGAGGACCCGCGCCTGGCCCTGTGGAGACAGCAGGGAGCCGGCATGACGGACAAGTGCCGGCAGCTGTGGGACGAGCTGGGTAAAGGAGGGAGCCTCTTAGACTAGCACCTCCCAGGCTAATCTGCTGGTGCCCCTCACTCCCGACCCGCAGCCCCCGCTATGCCAGCCCTGGGCTCACAGCCCTGCCAGTGCCCCTCACTCCCGACCCGCAGTCCCCGCTATGCCAGCCCTGGGCTCACAGCCCTGCCAGTGCCCCTCACTCCCGACCCGCAGCCCCCGCTATGCCAGCCCTGGGCTCACAGCCCTGCCAGTGCCCCTCACTCCCGACCCGCAGTCCCCGCTATGCCAGCCCTGGGCTCACAGCCCTGCCAGTGCCCCTCACTCCCGACCCGCAGTCCCCGCTATGCCAGCCCTGGGCTCACAGCCCTGCCAGTGCCCCTCACTCCCGACCCGCAGCCCCCGCTATGCCAGCCCTGGGCTCACAGCCCTGCCAGTGCCCCTCACTCCCGACCCGCAGCCCCCGCTATGCCAGCCCTGGGCTCACAGCCCTGCCAGTGCCCCTCACTCCCGACCCGCAGCCCCCGCTATGCCAGCCCTGGGCTCACAGCCCTGCCAGTGCCCCTCACTCCCGACCCGCAGTCCCCGCTATGCCAGCGCTGGGCTCACAGCCCTGCCAGTGCCCCTCACTCCCGACCCGCAGCCCCCTGCTGTCCCAGCCCTGGGCTCACAGCCCTGCCAGTGCCCCTCACTCCCGACCCGCAGTCCCCGCTATGCCGGCCCTGGGCTCACAGCCCTGCCAGTGCCCCTCACTCCCGACCCGCAGCCCCCTGCTGTCCCGGCCCTGGGCTCACAGCCCTGCCGGTGCCCCTCACTCCCGACCCGCAGTCCCCGCTATGCCGGCCCTGGGCTCACAGCCCTGCCAGTGCCCCTCACTCCCGACCCGCAGTCCCCTGCTGTCCCAGCCCTGGGCTCACAGCCCTGCCAGTGCCCCTCACTCCCGACCCGCAGTCCCCTGCTGTCCCAGCACTGGGCTCACAGCCCTGCCAGTGCCCCTCACTCCCGACCCGCAGTCCCCGCTATGCCGGCCCTGGGCTCACAGCCCTGCCAGTGCCCCTCACTCCCGACCCGCAGCCCCCTGCTGTCCCAGCCCTGGGCTCACAGCCCTGCCAGTGCCCCTCACTCCCGACCCGCAGTCCCCGCTATGCCGGCCCTGGGCTCACAGCCCTGCCAGTGCCCCTCACTCCCGACCCGCAGCCCCCTGCTGTCCCGGCCCTGGGCTCACAGCCCTGCCGGTGCCCCTCACTCCCGACCCGCAGTCCCCGCTATGCCGGCCCTGGGCTCACAGCCCTGCCAGTGCCCCTCACTCCCGACCCGCAGTCCCCTGCTGTCCCAGCCCTGGGCTCACAGCCCTGCCAGTGCCCCCTCACTCCCGACCCGCAGTCCCCTGCTGTCCCAGCCCTGGGCTCACAGCCCTTCCGGTGCCCCTCACTCCCGACCCGCAGTCCCCTGCTGTCCCAGCCCTGGGCTCACAGCCCTGCCAGTGCCCCTCACTCCCGACCCGCAGTCCCCGCTATGCCAGCCCTGGGTTCACAGCCCTGCCGGTGCCCCTCACTCCCGACCCGCAGTCCCCGCTATGCCAGCCCTGGGCTCACAGCCCTGCCGGTGCCCCTCACTCCCGACCCGCAGCCCCCTGCTGTCCCAGCCCTGGGCTCACAGCCCTGCCAGTGCCCCTCACTCCCGACCCGCAGCCCCCTGCTGTCCCGGCCCTGGGCTCACAGCCCTGCCGGTGCCCCTCACTCCCGACCCGCAGTCCCCGCTATGCCGGCTCTGGGCTCACAGCCCTGCCGGTGCCCCTCACTCCCGACCCGCAGCCCCCTGCTGTCCCGGCCCTGGGCTCACAGCCCTGCCGGTGCCCCTCACTCCCGACCCGCAGTCCCCGCTATGCCGGCTCTGGGCTCACAGCCCTGCCGGTGCCCCTCACTCCCGACCCGCAGTCCCCTGCTGTCCCAGCCCTGGGCTCACAGCCCTGCCGGTGCCCCTCACTCCCGACCCGCAGCCCCCTGCTGTCCCAGCCCTGGGCTCACAGCCCTGCCGGTGCCCCTCACTCCCGACCCGCAGTCCCCGCTATGCCGGCCCTGGGCTCACAGCCCTGCCGGTGCCCCGACCCGCAGTCCCCTGCTGTCCCAGCCCTGGGCTCACAGCCCTGCCGGTGCCCCTCACTCCCGACCCGCAGTCCCCGCTATGCCGGCCCTGGGCTCACAGCCCTGCCAGTGCCCCTCACTCCCGACCCGCAGTCCCCTGCTGTCCCAGTCCGGGGCCTTCCACCCCCAGCTCTGCTTGTGCCCCTCACTCCGGACCTGCAGCCTGGGTGAAGTGTGGTTTGCCTGGCGCCTGCATCACCCCCTTCTCCCTGCTGCAGGGGCCCTGTGGGTGTGCGTGGTCCTGAACCCCCATTGCAAGCCGGAGGAGCGCGCCCTGTGGCTGGCGCTGCTGAAGAAGTGGAACAAGCTGGACGTCTGCCCCTTGGAGGAGGGAAACTATTCCTTTGATGTGCCTGGAGCCACCGCGGCCCTGCAGCTCCCCTCAGTCCCCAGCGCAGGTATGCGGGGGGCGGGGGGGGGACGACAGAATCCAGGCCCCATGTGGGGGACAGGAGTGGGAACTTGGAGCGGAGATGTAGGGGATAGGCTGGAGGG
Source organism: Emys orbicularis (assembly GCF_028017835.1). Classification (NCBI taxonomy): domain Eukaryota; kingdom Metazoa; phylum Chordata; order Testudines; family Emydidae; genus Emys; species Emys orbicularis. The sequence continues at coordinate 2,590,675 of NC_088701.1, read as the reverse complement.
GCAGGGATGGATGGAGCTGGGAGCAGTTCCCCATTCCCTGGACCCCAGGGCAGTGTGGGGAGGGTCTACTCCCCATGGCTCACATCTCGGGGGGGGGGGGGGGCCCTACAGGGGAAAGGCCCCAAGCCCCATTCCCGGCCCCCCCGAGCCCCATTCCCGAGCCAGCCAGGCCCCTGCCCTGGGGCCGGATCAGAGCTGGCGCCCCCTAGTGGGGACAGGCTCAGCCTCTTGCTGCCCTGCCCTGACTCCAGCTTCACCCCCTCAGCGGGCGCCCGCCAGACCGTCTTCGGCCGCGCCATCAAGGCCGGGGAGCTGCGCTGGGGCGACTGCCACTTGCAGAAGATCCTCGGCAGTGACTGCTACGGCCTGGGCCTGAAGACAGGCGGCGACAAGCTCTGCTTCGACCCCCAGGGCCGCCCGCTCTGGCTGGGCGACCCCTTCCCCACGGCCTGCGCCCGCGTGGACGCCCTGCGCTCCCACGGCTACCCCCGCGAGGCCCTGCGCCTGGCCACCGCCCTTGGCAACACCATGCGCCTCCAGCGGCGTCACCAGCTCGAGAGCTACAAGCAGCAGAAGAAAGGTGGGGGAGGGGCTGGGAAGCAGGACGCCTGGGTTCTATTCCCAGTCCTGGGGGGAGGGGGGGGGCGGTCTAGTGGGCGGAGCCAGCTGGAAGCCAGGACGCCTGGGTTCTATTCCCAGTCCTGGGGGGAGGGGGGGGGCGGTCTAGTGGGCGGAGCCAGCTGGAAGCCAGGACGCCTGGGTTCTATTCCCAGTCCTGGGGGGATGGGGGGGGAGGTCTAGTGGGCAGAGCCAGCTGGAAGCCAGGACGCCTGGGTTCTATTCCCAGTCCTGGGGGGATGGGGGGGTGGGGGAGGTCTAGTGGGCGGAGCCAGCTGGAAGCCAGGACGCCTGGGTTCTATTCCCAGTCCTGGGGGGATGGGGGGGTGGGGGAGGTCTAGTGGGCGGAGCCAGCTGGAAGCCAGGACGCCTGGGTTCTATTCCCAGTCCTGGGGGGATGGGGGGGGAGTTCTAGTGGGCGGAGCCAGCTGGAAGCCAGGACGCCTGGGTTCTATTCCCAGTCCTGGGGGGATGGGGGGGTGGGGGAGGTCTAGTGGGCGGAGCCAGCTGGAAGCCAGGACGCCTGGGTTCTATTCCCAGTCCTGGGGGGATGGGGGGGGAGGTCTAGTGGGCGGAGCCAGCTGGAAGCCAGGACGCCTGGGTTCCTTGCTCTGCTCATGGCCTTAGCGTCTAACAGTGGGAGATGGACCTGCCAGCGCCAGCCGGGGGCTCCCTGACTCAGGTGTGGAGGAGCAGGGGGCTCTGGGCCGGGAGGGGCCCCCCATGCAGCGAGCGTGGCCGGTCTTAGCTGTGGGGCGGGAGCCAGCGTCTCATGGGCCTTCCCCCTCCCCGCAGAAATATTGCACAAGGGCAGCACGTCCATCACCAACCTGGAGGGCTGGGTGGGCCACCCCCTGGACCCCATTGGCTGCCTGTGCCGGACCCTCCTGGAGCCCTGCCGGACGGACCAGGAGGGGCTGTCGCTCTATCCAGGTACGGGGCGGGATGTACCACACTCTGTGACGGGTGGGGGGGAGGGAGGGGGTTGCAAGCAGAGATCCTGGTGACCCCCCCTTGGCAATGGGGACTTGCACTGGGGGAGTGGGGGGATGGCACAGACTGTGGGGTCTGCATCGGTGTCTGTACTCCTGGCTCAGTCCAGGGTTCCCCCATCTCCTCCCGCACTGGGGGGCACACCAGCCGTGGCTGACAACCCCCATCTCCTCCCGCACTGGGGGGGGGCACACCGGCCGTGGCTGACACCCCCCCATCTCCTCCCGCACTGGGGGAGTGGGGGGATGGCACAGACTGTGGGGTCTGCATCGGTGTCTGTACTCCTGGCTCAGTCCAGGGTTCCCCCATCTCCTCCCGCACCGGGGGGCACACCAGCCGTGGCTGACAACCCCCATCTCCTCCCGCACTGGGGGAGTGGGGGGATGGCACAGACTGTGGGGTCTGCATCGGTGTCTGTACTCCTGGCTCAGTCCAGGGTTCCCCCATCTCCTCCCGCACCGGGGGGCACACCAGCCGTGGCTGACAACCCCCATCTCCTCCCGCACTGGGGGGGGGCACACCGGCCGTGGCTGACACCCCCCCATCTCCTCCCGCACTGGGGGAGTGGGGGGATGGCACAGACTGTGGGGTCTGCATCGGTGTCTGTACTCCTGGCTCAGTCCAGGGTTCCCCAATCTCCTCCCGCACTGGGGGGGCACACTGGCCGTGGCTGACACCCCCCCCATCTCCTCCCGCACTGGGGGGGCACACCAGCCGTGGCTGACACCCCCCATCTCCTCCCGCACTGGGGGGGCACACCAGCCGTGGCTGACAGCCCCCCATCTCCTCCTGCACTGGGGGGGCACACCAGCCGTGGCTGACACCCCCCCATCTCCTCCCGCACTGGGGGGGCACACCAGCCGTGGCTGACCCCCCCCATCTCCTCCCGCACTGGGGGGGGCACACCAGCCGTGGCTGACTTCCCCCTTTGCAGACGCGGCAGCGGACGGGAAGAAGAAGGTGCTGTACCAGCACGTGCCCGTCCCCTCCAGCCCCGGCTCGGGCGAGTCGTACCTGGCGCTGGCGCTGGAGGTGGCGCTGGCGGGGCTGGGGCAGCAGCGGGCCATGCCCGAGGGGCTCTACGCCCAGGACAAGGTGGTGCGAAGCGAGGAGCAGCTCATCGCCCTGCTGGACGAGATGGAGCCGGACGAGAGGCTGGCGCAGGTGCTGCGCAAGCAGGCGGCGCTGCTGCTGGAAGGTACCGGGCTGGGCAGGGGATCCAGGGCCCCGTGGCCAGCTGGGGGGGGACCCTGCCCTCCCTGTGAGGAGAGGGGCTCAGCTCCATCGGGAGGGGGAGGCTGTGCTGCGATTGGCTGATGCGCTGCCCAGCTGCGCTCTGGGATTCTGGTGGGGTGGGGGAGGGCGCCTGGCCCGACCAGCCCCTCACCCTGGCGTCTGTCCCCTGCCAGGCGGCCCGTTCAGCGGCTTTGGGGAGGTGGTGTTCCGGGAGAGCGTGCCCATGCACACCTTCGCCCGCTACCTCTTCTCTGCCCTGCTGCCCCACGACGCCGACCTGGCCTATCGCCTGGCGCTGAGAGCCATGAGGTATGTACCTGGGGGGGTTTTGCCCTCCAGCCGGCCCCGGCATCAGCTACCTAACCGGGCTGCCCCACTTCCTGCTTCGGTGCTCAACCCCCCCATCCTGCAGCGTAGGCTGGGTACCCCCAGCTTCTCCCCCCCCCCCCCCAGCTCTCCGAGCCACCTCCCCCCCACCCTGCAGCGCAGCCTGGGGTACCCCCAGCCGCTCCCCCCCCCAGCTCTCCCTGGTACTCCCCCTGCCCTCCCTGGGTCTGAGGTGCTGCCTCCCCCCAAACCTGCTCCTAGGGGCCCGAGGAGAGCCCAGGCAGTGGCTGCAACGGGTACCCCCCCACCCAAACCCCATGCCTGTGAGCCACCTGGCCGGGGGCACAGAGACATGTGGGGAGGGCCCCATCCACAACCCCCGAGATGATCCCTCCCCCCCACCCCCCCACTGAACGAGCTGCTCCCCTGGGGGGAGGGTGTGGGGGGCGATATCCAGGGTGTCTCCCCTCCTGTCGCCTTCGGGACCAGGGAGGGGCTGCGACTCCTGGGTTCTCTCCCTGGCTCCGGGAGGGGGGGGGGGGGGTCTGGTGGTTAACATAAGACCGGCCGTACCGGGTCAGACCAAAGGTCCATCCAGCCCAGTGTCCTGTCTTCCGACAGTGGCCAATGCCAGGTGCCCCAGAGGGAATGAACAGAACAGGCAATGATCAAGTGATCTCTCTCCTGCCATCCATCTCCCCCCTCTGACAGACAGAGGCTAGGGACACCATTCCTTACCCGTCCTGGCTAACAGCCATTAATGGACTTAACCGCCATGAATTTATCCAGTTCTCTTAAACCGTTACAGTCCCAGCCCTCGCTCGATTAGAGCCGGGGGGGCTGGGAGCCAGGCTATTCTGCTGAGCCCGGGCTTGGGGGAGCTGGGAGCTCCCCTGACCAGCCCCCTTCTCCCATCCGCAGGCTCCCCGTGCTGGAGACGGTGATGCCGGCCGGGGACATCCTCCACCAGAACCCACTGGACTCCATGATGGCCAATCGCTTTCCCCGCTGGTTCATCCTGGGCCACCTGGAGACGCGCCAGTGCGAGCTGGCATCGGCCATGCTCACCGCAGCCAAAGGTGAAGCCAGACGCTGGGCCAGTGCTTGGAGCCCAGGCCTGGGAGCCAGGACTCCTGGGTTCTGCCCCAGCTCCAGGAGGGGAGTGGGGCCCTGTGGTTAGACCGGGATGGTGGAGCTGGGAGCCAGGACTCCTGGGTTCTATCCCCATCCCCATCTCCGGGAGGAGAGCGGGGCCCTGTGGTTAGAGCAGCGGGGCCGGGAGCCAGGACTCTGGGGTTCTGCCCCAGCTCCGGGAGGGGAGTGGGGTCTAATCATCACAGTGCAGAGGGGTAGAGTTGGGCACTAGGTCTCTTGGGATCTAATCCCTTCTCTGCCACTGACTGAGTGCCCAGGTCAAGTCCCTCACATGGCCCCATGCTGATCCCATGGGAGGATGAGGAGACCGCGGAGCCCTGAGCTTCTGTGATAGATGCTTGTTCCTCTGGGCCAGGCAGGGCCCCCCCAATCCCCTTCACATGGGAAAGGATGTGAGATAGCCTGGGGCTGGATCAGAGCCGCGCCCCCTAGAGGGGAAAGGCCCTGTGCCCCATTCCTGCCCCCCGGGCCAGCCAGTCCCCACCCTGCTGCCAGATGGGAGCCGGCGCCCCCTAGAGGGGAAAGGCCCTGTGCCCCATTCCCACCCCCCGGGCCAGCCAGTCCCCACCCTGCTGCCAGATGGGAGCTGGCGCCCCCTAGAGGGGAAAGGCCCTGTGCCCCATTCCTGCCCCCCGGGCCAGCCAGTCCCCACCCTGCTGCCAGATGGGAGCCGGCGCCCCCTAGAGGGGAAAGGCCCCATGCCCCATTCCTGCCCCCCCTGGGCCAGCCAGTCCCCACCCTGCTGCCAGATGGGAGCTGGCGCCCCCTAGAGGGGAAAGGCCCCGTGCCCCATTCCTGCCCCCCGGGCCAGCCAGTCCGCACCCTGCTGCCAGATGGGAGCCGGCGCCCCCTAGAGGGGAAAGGCCCCGTGCCCCATTCCCTCCCTCCTGGGCCAGCCAGTCCCCACCCTGCTGCCAGATGGGAGCTGGCGCCCCCTAGAGGGGGAAGTCTTTGTAGCCCCTTCCTGAGGCTCAGAAGCTGGGCCCCTGTGATCGCTGGGCGCTGCGGGCATCAGCCCCTCTGGGAACCAGGCCCACGGGGGCTCAAGTTGGGCTCCCCCAGTTCCTAGCCCTGCAGCTTTGCAGATCCTCTTCCCCTGGGTGTCCCAGCCACCCCTGGGGCTAATCTCTGCCCCCCATCCCTGGTCTAGGAGACCCCAAGTGGCTGCACACGGTCCTGGGGTCCATCCAGCAGAACATCCACTCCCCTGCCCTCCTGTTCAAACTGGCCCAGGACGCCTGTAAGACTGCGACGCCGGCCAGCGCCCCGCCGGACGCCACGCTGCTCAACATCTCCCTGGAGCTCGGCCTGCAGGTATGGGGCGGGGGGAACGACGGCTGCGTCCCCACTGGAGGAGTGTGAAGATCTTGACAGACCCGATTGCTGCGGTCGCTTGCCCAGCACTGACATGCAGCCACCTCTGGGGTGGGGCGCAGCAGCTGCTTAACAGCACGCAGTGGGAAGGGGGTGGCATCTAGTGGTTAGAGCGGGGGTGGGCTAGGAGTCAGGACTCCTGGGTTCTGCTCCCAGCTCTACCACAGATTCACTGAGAGACCTTGGGCCAGTCCCTTCCTCTGTTGTGCCTCAGTTTCCCTTTCTGTGCTGTGACCCCTCCCCGCGTGCTCTCAGCCCCTCTGGTGCAAGGCTCCGTAAGAGCTCTAATCCGAGCGCACGGCAGCTGTAGACGGGCTCCCCGCCGTGGGGGCTCTGTCTTGTGGGGGCCATGGCCCGGCCACTGTCACGAGCTGTGTGTCCGTCCCCCCCCCTCTGTGCCCCCCCAGGTGATGCGGATGACTCTGAATACCATGACCTGGCGCCGGAGGGAGATGGTGCGCTGGCTGGTGAGCTGTGCCACGGAGATCGGTGAGTGGGGGAGCTGGGGGGGGCATTGGCGCCCTCCCCCCGTACTGATACCCCATGAATGGCCCTTGGCCCAGCCAATCCCCCCACCCCACCCCTCTAACACGGCACCTGGTGCTCCCGGCTCATAGCATGAGTCTACCAACCCAGCATGGCTGGGAGCCAGGACGCCTGGGTTCTCGTCCCAGCCCTGGGAGGGGAGTGGGGTCTAGTGGTGAGAGCAGGGGACGGGTAGGGCTCCCGGACTCCTGGGTTCTCGTCCCAGCTGGAGTTGGGCAAGGTGCTGTCTCTTTGAATGGGGAGATCCCTGCCCGCTGTGGGGTTCACAGGCTGGGCGGGCGGGTGGAGACCCATGAGCTGCACTGACCCCTCCCCTCCCCCCAGGAGTGCAGGCGCTGATGAACATCATGCAGAACTGGTACAGCCTCTTCACCCCCATCGAAGCCACCACCATCGTGGCCGTGACGGGCACCACCCCGGCCACCCTGCTGCGCCTCAATCTGGCCTTCGGGCAGCGGGACGAGCTGTGTGCCCGGGCCCGGGCCGTGGCCCTGCAGTGCGCCATGAAGGACCCGCAGAACTGCTCGCTGCCGGCCCTGACCCTGTGCGAGAAGGACCACGCTGCCTTCGAGGCCGCCTACCAGATCGTGCTGGACTCGGCCGCCGCGGCCGGCATGGGCCACTCCCACCTCTTCACCGTGGCCCGGTACATGGAGCACCGGGGGCTGCCCCTCCGCGCCTACAAACTGGCCACCCTGGCCTTCTCCCACCTCAGCATCGCCTTCAACCAGGACACGCATCCGGCCGTGAACGACGTGCTCTGGGCCTGCTCGCTCAGCCACTCGCTGGGCAAGAGCCAGCTCTCAGCCATCGTGCCCCTCATCATCCAGAGCGTGCAGTGCGCCCCCATGCTCTCCGACATCCTGCGCCGCTGGAGCCTGCCCCCGCCGGGCCTGGCCGCCCTCTCAGGCCGCCGCCACGCCGCCAAGCCCCCCGCCGCCCCCGGCCTGGACAAAGCCCCCCTGTGCCAGCTGCTGGAGGCGGCCATCGCCGCCTACGTCAGTACCACCCACTCGCGCCTCACCCACATCAGCCCCCGGCACTACAGCGAGTTCATCGAGTTCCTGTGTAAGGCCCGCGAGACCTTCCTGCTGGCCCCCGACGGGCACCTGCAGTTCGGCCAGTTCCTCGACAACCTCAAACAGACCTACAAGGGCAAGAAGAAACTCATGCTCCTCGTACGGGAACGATTTGGCTAGGGGGCGGGGCCACGGGCTGATCCTCTTTCCCCCCTCTCCCTCCTCGGGTCAGTTGGGGGGGTCTATGGATTCAGCTGGGGAACCCCCACATCACTGCCCCCTGAGGGTGGGGTTGGTTTGACATGGGGCCCCCACCATTCAGTTAGGGGGGGGCCTCATCTGAGTGGGGGTCCCTGGGCTAGGACTTGGTCAATGGGGAAGGACCCCGTACCCTTTTGAAGGACCCCGTTTCTCTCCAGTGTTTAATTTATATGTGGGGGGGCGGACTCATGGTGGGGTTGTAGGAGTCGCAGATTTCAGTATTACCGCAGGACGGCTGCGGCTACCGGCTGTCTGCCTTGAAGGAGCCGAGCCCGGGGGTCGGAGCTGGGCCCAAGCAGCTGGCAAGGGGGCCAGCCTGGTTTTGATGGGGGGTGGCTGGGGGCCCGATCCTAGGGCAGGAGGGGCTTGGGCTTGGCGGCAGCTGTGAGATGGTGTGATTTTAGCCAGCACCTTGGGGGCACTGCGGGTTTCCTGCTGCTCTTCAGCGAGGTGGGAGGTCCGTAATTCTTGGAAATAAGCCCTGTCTCCACCCCAGCTCTCCCGGAGTCAGTACCATTTTTGCCCATAAATTCCCTCTTGGGACTTTGAACCTGTGACAGCAGAAGCCCCCACATGTCCTACCTCTCCCCCCTCCCAGCAGTGAAGTGGGGGGAAGCAGGGCATGGGCCGCATGCCGGATCCGGCTCCTCCATCCCCCTGTGCCAATACCGGAGTTGTTTTCCCTGCTGGCATCTTGCAAGGGCGAGGAGCCAAAGACTTAACCCCCGGGAGGGGCCCGGCCAGGCCCTCGGCTCCTTTAGCCCTACCCAGCCCCAGCCTTTCGAAGGGCTAAAGGACCCCTTCCGCGGCAGCCCCGGTCGCTGTCTGCCAAGGGCAGCCGCTGGCAAAGGCTGGGTGGATCCAGCCCAGCAGGCGGCGGGAAGCCAGAGGGGACCTGGGTCTTTCTGGAGTGCCCATCCCCCTGGTGTCTGAGCGGGTCTGGTCTGGCTCTGCGGCGAGAAGGGAGTCGGACCAGCCGTCGCTCAGATCTGGGAGAGGCCAAGCTGCAGGGCTCATTTGCCCTTATTTCTAGCCTGACCGTTCCCGCGCTACCTCCCAAAAACATCTCCAGGAACGGGTGGCTCCGGCCCTGTGCCCGGCACCTGCAACCTCCGACCTCCGGGGCTGCCTCTTTCCTAGCACAGGGCAGCTGGGCGAGGGGGACAAGCGCCTGCCTGCCCGTCTGGTGCTCCCACCCCCAAGCCGCCGGCCTGGTGGATTTCCTGCGGTTCTTTTCCAGCTGGTGTGGGGGGGGTGGGGCTTCTTTCCAGGTGACTATTTAGGGACCAACCCCCCCCTTATCTGGTCCTGTCTTCCCCCCACCCCCAGTATTTCTGCTCTAACCCTGGGGGGGAGGGAAGATGTAGATGAATCCAGGACCCAGTTGTGGGGGGGGGGGCTAAATCGATCCTAGCAAAGAAAGGGGGGGCCCTGATCCAGCCTGTATTGCACCCCTGCGGGGCTGGGGGTGTGATCTGTTCTGCAGACACCCCCAAGTGAAGGATTCCTACTCTGGTCTCTCCCAGCGCAAGGCTCAGGGGGGCGGAAAGCTTTCCTGGTTCGTAGCAGTGCTCGTTTCATACCTCAACCCTCCCCCTGCTTCAGGCCAGAACAAGACTAGGAGACTGGAGGGTTTTTTGTTTTTTTTCTACCCTGGGGGGGGCGTAATTTCTCAGTCTCCGCCAGAGGGTGCCCTCCCCCGTCTCCAAAACTCCATTTTCCTCTGGCTAAATTCTACTCAGGAAAGACGCCCGGGCACGTTACAAACTCGATTATTGTGAAGATGAGATAATCTAAAAGAGATTAATATATATGAAGAGGGGGTCTGAGATGACCTGGGGGGAGGGGGGGGCTGTTTGATTTTGATGCTCCATGTCCCTTGAGAGCCGAGGAGGGGCAGACGATATTCTTCTATATTGCACAGCTCGGGTGAGGAGCCCTCCGGATCCGGTTTGTTCCTTACCGGTCATTGTTGGTTTGTTTGTTGGTTTGTTTGTTTCCCTGCCTATATTACAAAAAACAACAAAAAAATCATGTAATTTTGTAATTTTTTTCTATTTATTGAATTGTTTATTGTATTGTATTTTTTGTAAAAGTTTTAACATTAAAAACACGACTTTTTTGGTTTCTTCTTGGTGCCAGCGGTGGGGGCGGTTGAGTCTTTTCAGGCTGGAGGATGGGAATTGAGAAGAAGGGTTTTCTCTGGCGGAGGGGGACGAATGTGGAACAGCCTCTGCTGGGAGCAGCGGGGGCCAGGCTCCACTTAGCCAAAGGGGCTGGTTACGCACATGGCCGCCTGGCACCGGGATAAGGCCGTGCAGACTAGGCCTGGCCCCGCTGCAGGGATCATTGGGTGGGGGAGGCCTGGCCTCCATATGAGGTGGGGCTGGTGAAGGAAACTGGGGGGCAAATTCAAAACTGATCAAAGGAAACACATTTCTCACCAATGTGGCATTAGCCTGCGGCACCTGCTGCCACTTGAGCCGGGCACTGCCCCGACCCAGGCTGAGATGGGGGGGAGTATTGTGCTGGGGGGGGTCACTAACAGTCGTGGTGCTAAAGAACTTAATTACCTGCCCCCGGGGAACACTGGACGAGGAAGCGACGTGACCAGGCAGACCTGGGGATTAAGAACCAGGTTGTCGGAGACCCAATGACCTTCCCCCAGGACCATGCTTTGGGTGGAGGAGGTGGTCAGGACTCCTGGGGTCTATGCCCGGGTGTGTGTGTGTGGGGGGGGGGGACTGAGAGTCAAGACACCTGGGGTCTATCCCCAGCTCTGGGAGGAGGAGGGGGGCTGGGAGTCAGGACACCTGGGTTCTATGCCCAACTCGGGGAGGGGAGGGGAGGGGGGGTTAGATCGGGGGTAGGGGAGGGGGAGTCAGGGTGCCTGGGTTCTATGCCCAGCTGTGGGGGGTAGTGGTTAGATGGGGGGTGAGGTCAGGATGCCTGGGTTCTGTGCCCAGCTGTGGGAGGAGAGTGGGGGGGTAGATGGAGGGTAGGGGTTAGATGGGGGGTGGGGTCAGGACGCCTGGGTTCTCTATGCCGGCCTGTGTAGCCTCCTGTGAGCCTGGCCGTGGCCGCCTCTGCCCAGCCCCGCTGCCGCCTGCGGCTCGTCCCGCTCAGCCCGGGCCCTGCCCGCTCGCAGAGCCGAGCGGCTCGTTCCCCGCGTGCCCCGCTAGGGGGCGCCCGCCGCCCACCGACCAGCCCGCGGGCGCCCGGCAGCGCCCAGCCCCGTGAGCTACGTGCGGTAGCGGCCGGGCTTCGCTCCGGGGCCGTTCTCGGAGCCTGCCCCGCCGGCCCACGCAGCCCTGCCGGCCCGCTACGGGCTGGGAGCCGGGACTCTGCCCTTCCCACCCCACCCGGGCCCCGTGCCTCAGTTTCCCCTTCCGGCCCACGTGCGGCCGCTGCCGAGCCGGGGACAGGGCCAGAAACGCCACGAGGCGGCAGAAGGGTCACGTGACCGATTCCTGTGGCAGCATCACGGGAAGAAGCGTAACCCGGCCCGGCTGCCGGGCCCTGCCCGTAATTACCGGGGGCCTGTGCTGTGGGAGGCGCAGCGCCCAGGGCAGGGGGATGGGCGCCTGGGGTTTGAGTGAGTCAGTGCCGGGAGTGTGGGGTGCCTGGGTGTGGCTGTGGGTGACCTCGAGCAGCTCATGTCCTCATGCGCACGCGCGTGCTGTGCCTCAGTTTCCCCATCTGTACAATGGAGCTAATGAGCCTGCCATTGGCTGCTGTGCGCGCGGGAGGGACTCGCTCCCACCTGTGGCTGGGCAGCGCCTGGCGCAATGGGGCATCAGTCAGGGTCTGTGCCCTGCCCGGTGAGGGGGCCTGCATTCAGCTGGGCCCGCTCGGTGCTACCGTAATATACCTAATAGGCACTGAGCTCCCCCGGCTGGGAAGCTGGATTAGATGGGGTAGGGTGGCAGGGGGGCGCAGCCTGACACTGTCTGGCTGGGGCTGGCTCCAATGGGCCATTGGCTGGAGCGGGGGGCCCCCCCAGCCCTGCAATGCAGCAGCCATGCCAGGGTTTAAGCAGGGTTTTCCCCTGGCGGCTTTGCCTGGCTGGCCGGGGGGGGTTGCACTGGAGCGGCTCTGCCCAGGCAGATGCTGCTAGAACAGCTCTAAAGCAGCCTGACCCAAACTGGCATGTGTGCGCGGGGGGGGGGGGGGGGTGTGCTAGTAGGGCTGGGTCTGGTTTTGATGCAGGGAGGAAGCAGGCGATGTTGAGTTCACCTCCCCGCATACACCCCCCCCCCCCCCAACTGGCTATTCCGGCCTTGTCTGTGCCGGGAGACTCCGGGGAACTTTTCCTAGCCGGTAAAGTGAGACCAGGATTATACTGCTCAGCCAGTCGGACCTGCTGGAGACACAGGCCAGAGCGTCTAACCCAGAGGCCTGACTCCCAGATCCTCTCCTCTAGCGCCCCCCCGCCCCCCGCCACGCCCTTCCTAGAGCTGGGAATAGCCCCCAGGCGTCCAGGCCCATCCTACGCCAACCCCCCCCCCACACACTTCCTCTGTCGCCCAGGCCATGGGCTCTTGGCAGGCGCAAGCGGTGACTGACTGGGATTTGAGACCGGGCGGGCGGGGGGGGGGCTGACCAGGATCCAGTGCTATTTCCAGCTGACATTTCAGATCAAAGTGGCCCAGACAGACAACAACTTCCTGACAGGCCTTTATCAACTGCTGGAGAGTGACCCCCGCAGCCCCCCCACTCAGCTCCCCCAACCTACCAGCAGCTGAGGTGTGTGTGTGTGTGTGTGTGTGTGTGTGTGTGTGGTAGCTAACACTTTGCACAAGCTCAAACACCCCTTTATAACTGGGTGCCCCCCCTCCGTGGGTGGGCGGGCTGGGGGAGGGGTGGTGGGAAAGGAACGCAGACGGGCAGGAAGCGGATGGGTGCAGATGCACTGCGGAGGCCGCGGGTGACAGCTTTGGGAGGGATGGGACTTGAGTGAGTGCAGGGGTGTGGTGTCTAAGAGGCAGGACGCCTGGGTTCTAGCCCCAGCTGTGGGCATTGGGTCTAGTACTTAGAGCAGCGGGGCCTGAGTGTCTGGACACCTGGGTCCTAGTCCCAGTCCCAGCTCTGGGAGGGGCTTGGGAGTCAGGACACCTGGAAGTCCCTTCCCCTTGCCATGCCTCAGTTTCCCCTCTGTCCGTGGGGCTGTTACCTACTCCCAAGCAAAGTTCTCAGGCAGCACCAAGAGTGATTGAATTCAGGCTCCGGGTGTCTCAGGCACAGCTCTGCAAGTGCCCCCCACCCCCCGCCCCAGCCACACTCCCTCCAGGGATGGGGGGAGGGGAGCTGCGGTGCCGTGGCATTGGCTGGGGTCAGCTTTATAAGGTGGGCACGTGTCCTGCATCAAACTCGCTCCATGCAGGGCAGAGGGGGCAGCGACCAGCCAGGCAGGGCTCGTGAGCCTGGGACTTGGCCCGGCTTTGAACCAGCGGCAACGGGTTCCATACCCCGCTCCCCCAGAGAGCCACGGCGCCATGTGTTAGCGGGCGAGGCCATATGGTCACCTGGTCGCCTGGCATGTGCCCCCCACCCCCACATTGTATCGACATCCTGTGTGTGAGCATTCCAGCCCTACCACCTCCTGCTTCGCGCGGGGGGCAGGCCAGACTGGTCTAGGCGCCAACCAGCCCGTGACTCAGAGTGGGTGGGATCGGATCCCCTTAATCCGCTAATTGCCCATGAGGCCTCGACTTGCTGAGAAACGTTCCTTTGCGCCGCGCTGGGCCAGGAATTCGCCCATGGGGCTGCCCCAGAGGGACTGCGTGGGCCGGGGCTGAGCTGGGGGGGCGGGGACAGGGCTCAGCGTTGTGCATCTCATTCAATGCAGCACCCTGTCCTGGCTTGTTTCACACGCCTGCAATCACGGGCGTCACGTTGTTCAGCGTCAGAGCCCACGGGGAGTCGAGCATTCCTGCATTTGAGTGGTGGCCACCCTGCCCCTAGTGCTCGCCAGCTAAGCGGGGGCAGAATCATCACCCCTGTTTTACAGAGGGGGAAACTGAGGCACCAAAGGGGGAGGTGTGTGACTTGGCCCCCCAAGGGCACATGGTCAGTGTGTTAGCCACCACATCCTTGCCTCATACCTGCTCTGCCTCCCTACATTTCCCTGTGGTTTCACAACGTGACTGATTTTCCCTTCACTTCCTGTCCTAAAGAGCTATGCAGCAGCGCAGCTCCCATGCCCATGCCCCAGAGGTGGCCGCATCTCAGCGCTGGGTGAGCAATCCTTGTGTAAAGAGCCCCTGTACCTGACCCCAGAGGTGGCTGCACTTCAGTGCCAGGTGAGCACTCCTCCTGCAGCATGAAGTGACAGCTGAACAGCTGCCATGGTCTCCCCCCCAGAGCCAGCTGCATCTTGGTGCTGGGCAAGTGGTCCCTACCCACTTTGAGCCCCCCCATCCCATGGGTGCTGCCCGTCCCCTCTCCCTGTGTCACAATAGCCCTGTGGCTCCGCGTTCCCGTAAGAGGCCACTCCAGGAAGCCTGTGGTTCTCCCAACCGTCTCCTCCGCTCAGGTTCCATGTGGAGGGTGGAGAAGGACACGGCCACCGCACATTTCCTCCCACCACTCGGGTTTCTTAACAGTGCTGCAAAGGAGGAACCGATACCCCCCTCCCCACCCCCTGCCGCCCCCGGCATGCAGGGCTGAGGCCGTACTGCTGGGCTGTGGCGTTGCTGTGGTGCTGAGGGCCTGCAGGGGGGCAGGTTGTGGGGGACATGGGAAACACCCCTCAGTTCCTTCTCGTTATCCTGGGCAGCTAGGAAGAGCAGGGTGGCTGGCAAGCAATTCAAGTGCCACGCTGGGCCGGTGGCAGGTGGGTCTCGGGGGATCCCCAGCCATGCCCCTCCTCTGGGGAGATTCTTGTCGCCCGCCTCATCCTGCCCCGGGGCAGAGGGAACCCAGCCCTTCTGTGGCTCCCCTCCGCCCAGATCCACGGGAGAAGGTGGCAGGGGTGCTGGAGAAACACCCAGCATGAGGGCTGGGGCCCCATGGGCGCAGCCTTCGGCCCAGCTGGCTGGACTGACGCTCAGGTGGGGAACTGGCTTCCGAAACCACGCGGCTCGGCTGCACCGACAAGGTCTGCGCCCACCGCTCAGCCTGGGTCAGCCCACGGAGACCCCGCGCGCGCCGGTGTCAGCTTGTTCTCCAGAACCTCAGTTTTCCTCACAACAGAAAGAACACGAAGAAGCCTCCCGCTGCGCCGCTTGTGGAGACGACCTCAGAAAGGCCCCCAGGTCTGCCTGAGTTTGCAGAGAGCCTGAGCCTGGCCCAGAGAGGTGGGACCTGCCGCCTTCAGCTCAGGGAGGGGTGGACTCAGAGGTTCATTTAAATGGCCACGTTGTTAACTCTTTCCTCTCTGCTGGGCACCTGGGTTAGCATTGATTCAGAGGGGAGAGCACCCAGATTGAGCCCCGCCCCCCCCCCCCCCCGCAGCACAGCGCCCCCTAGCGCCACCCTGGGTCCCGGCCCTGGCTGCCAGGGGAGAGCGCCCCCACAGGTTTGGCTTGGGCAGTGTTCTGCTAAGGCCATGGGGGTGGTGAGCCATGTGCTGAGCTCTGAGCAGGGGCCGTCCCAGCCACGCGGGGGCCAGCTGGGTCCCATCCCCCTGACAGCAGAGAGCCCCCAGTGTTTGTAATAACGTGAGTGTCCCTGTAAACACCAACCCTCCGGCCCCGGCTGCCTGGCAGGGAGGGGAACTCCCCCGCCCAGTTAAATTCTGCTGCTGGCTGAGCGGTCGGGCCGTGAGCCCTTCCCCCAAGGCTCTGCTGAACAAAGAAACAGGGCAGAACTGGGACAGAACCCAGGTGGCCTGACTCCCATCCCCCACCCCCTCCGTTCTAACCACTAGGCCCCACTCCCCTTCCTGAGATGGAACCAGAAGCCAGGACTCCCATCCCCCACCCCCTCCGTTCTAACCACTAGGCCCTACCCCCTCCTGGGATCAGAACCCAGGAGTCCTGGCTCCCAGCCCCTCCCCACCCAACCCACGAGGTCACATGACACTTCCACCACTCTCCCCCCTGCCCTCGCCCCCCCAGGACCTCCCGCAAGAAAAGAAATGGTTCGGAGGCTCTGAGTGGTCAGCAGCGTTTATTCCAGGAGCCCCCGGCTGGGCTCAAAGCTTCTTAGCTTTCCCCAGTGCAGACAGCAACACAAAGCCACATACCCGCCCCCACCACTTCACCCCACTGACGCCAATTCCATGGGGTCGCCCGGGCATACTGGGAGCAACAGCGGAGTGGAAGGAAGGAATGGGGAAGGCGCAGAGGAGGAGTGGAAGGAGGGAATGGGGAAGGCGCAGAGGAGGAGTGGAAGGAGGGAATGGGGAAGGCAGAGAGGAGGTGGAAGGAGGGAATGGGGAAGGCGCAGAGGAGGAGTGGAAGGAGGGAATGGGGAAGGCGCAGAGGAGGTGGAAGGAGGGAATGGGGAAGGTGCAGAGGAGGTGGAAGGAGGGAATGGGGAAGGCAGAGAGGAGGTGGAAGGAGGGAATGGGGAAGGCGCAGAGGAGGAGTGGAAGGAGGGAATGGGGAAGGCGCAGAGGAGGTGGAAGGAGGGAATGGGGAAGGCGCAGAGGAGGAGTGGAAGGAGGGAATGGGGAAGGCAGAGAGGAGGTGGAAGGAGGGAATGGGGAAGGCGCAGAGGAGGAGTAGGAACTGGGGTGGGGCCCAGGATTCCCCCCACTTTGGCTGTGGAGGAATCAGCTGGTGCTGGTGATCTCCCCCGAGGCTCGGGGCTCCCGTGCTGTGCTGGGGCAGCGCGGGCCCCTCTCTCGGCAGCGGGGGCTCCTGGCCGGCGTGAGGCTGGAGCCGGACTCCTGTTCCTGCTGAACTGAGCCAGTTTAACCAAAGCAACTGAGTATCAGCTCAGTAGGCACGGGAGGCAGAGCCCGGGAGCGCGGCACGCAGGGCCCCCAGGAGAAAGCAGCCGCGCTGGGAACGGAACCCAGGAGTCCTGACTCCCCCCCCCATGCTAAGCACCTGGGGACCCCTCCGGGAGGAGCCCAGCTGCTGAGGCGGTTCCGAGCCCCAGGGAATGGACCCCAGGGGGCGGAACTTAGCCACTGTGAACACGATACGGATGCGAACTCTGTTCACAGGTGAGCTAAGCCCTGCACCCCGGTGTCGGGCGGGCGCTGGGCAGTGCTGGGGGGGCAACTCAGGGATCGGCTACACCCCCCCCAGCCTCAGCTCCCTCCCCAGCTTCTGCTCCCCCCCTTCCCACAGCTCCTCCTCCTTTGCCCTGGACCCCGCTGCTTGCCCTCAGCGCCCCGTCCCGGCCCCGAATCCCCCCGCTCTCCCATACCTGGCGCTGAGCTGCGTTACCGTGACGGGGTGCTCGGATCCGCTTCATCTCTGGCCTCATGCAGCTGGCGGCAGAGGGCGGCGGGCCCCCCCCTTAGCCAGTTGGTCTCCTGGCGCTGTGGCCCGCTGCCCGTTGGAAATCCCTGGCAATGTGATTTTGGGTGGTAGGATAAAAATCGCATCACCAGGAACCCCAGCTGGCAGGGGCAGGAGAAGCTGGCATGGCTGCTGTCCCCGCTGGGTGGGAGAGGCTGGGGGGACCCCACACCCCATCCAGCTGCTGAAGACAAGAGAGGAAGGAGGCAGCATCTGGGGAGGTGTCCTGGAGTCTCTGGTCAACATTACGCTGGCACCTGTGATTGCGGAGCAAAGAGCAGGTCAGAGACACAGTTCCATCCCCCAGCACTGCGCCCTATGCTCAGCTGCAGTCACCTCTGGGGTGGGGCGCGGGGACTGTTCATACAGGGATCCCTCGCCCAGAGCTGAGATGCAGCTGCCTCTGGGGTGGGGGCTTTTTATACAGGGATCCCTCGCCTGGCACACCTCCATGCAGCACAGCGCCCCCTAGTGCAGCACTGGGGCAGCACTGACAGCGAGGAGCATGCCTGCTTACAGCTTAAACTCAGGGGAAACAGCCCTCTGCGAACCCCTTCGGCCAGGGGGCCTCCCCGCGCCGGCTGCAGACAGGCCTGGGGACAAGGCCGGTGAACTCTGGCCATTCTCTACCTCCCAGGGGCCATGGGGGCCAAGGCTGCTCTGACTTACGCCTGGAGCTGGGCAAGATCCCCCAGGATACTGGGAGCAAAAAGGTGGCTCCAAGTTTCTCCCTCCTCATCTCCTCCTGCCTCAACCTTGGGAACGGACTCGCTGCCAATCAGGCCCCAGGCCAGGTTTGCATCTCTCTTGGCTGGGAAATTGCCCTCCTCTCCCTGCCCCTCCCTACCAGGGGCACAGACCCAATGCCCCCACTGCAGTGCCTGACATGCCGAATGTCCTTAGGGCTGGGGGGCGGGGAGAGCAGAGATCAAGGAGGGGAAAGAGGAGGATGCTTCTGGTTTTCATTCAAGCAGCTGTGAAATCTGGCTGGGCCTCTGCGGCACAAGGGGGGGCTGTGTCTGAGCGGCCTGGGGTGGGGCGAGAGGATCTCGGACACCAGGCAGCCCCAGGGAGGTGGGACACGGCCAGGGCCTGCTAGAGCGGGAGGGGGGGCTCGAAGGAGCCCCGACCCAGCTGCCCCGGATTGCGAGGCCAGAGAGCAGCGAGTGCTGCAGGTCTGGGGCACAGGGCGCTGCTGCACACCACGGCTCTCCGGCGGCTTGCAGGTGACTGCACCGGGCTTCCTCGTAGGCACACACGTCACTCACACCTGCGCTTCGAGACATGCACACGCATACAGAAACCACACCCACGCCAAACCTGCCGCCCCCCAGGCAGATCCCAGCCGCGCCCCCGCTCATCACACTGCCCCACGTGCATCCAGCCAAACCCGCCCCCCAGGCAGATCCCAGCCGCCCCCCCGCTCATCACACTGCCCCACGCGCATCCAGCCAAACCCGCCGCCCCCCAGGCAGATCCCAGCCGCCCCCCCGCTCATCACACTGCCCCACATGCATCCAGCCAAACCTGCCGCCCCCCAGGCAGATCCCAGCCGCCCCCCCGCTCATCACACTGCCCCACGTGCATCCAGCCAAACCCGCCCCCCAGGCAGATCCCAGCCGCCCCCCCGCTCATCACACTGCCCCACGCGCATCCAGCCAAACCCGCCGCCCCCCAGGCAGATCCCAGCCGCCCCCCCGCTCATCACACTGCCCCACGTGCATCCAGCCAAACCTGCCGCCCCCCAGGCAGATCCCAGCCGCCCCCCCGCTCATCACACTGCCCCAGGTGCATCCAGCCAAACCCGCCGCCCCCCAGGCAGATCCCAGCCGCCCCCCCGCTCATCACACTGCCCCACGCGCATCCAGCCAAACCCGCCGCCCCCCAGGCAGATCCCAGCCGCCCCCCCGCTCATCACACTGCCCCACGCGCATCCAGCCAATCCCGCCGCCCCCCAGGCAGATCCCAGCCGCCCCCCCGCTCATCACACTGCCCCACGCGCATCCAGCCAAACCCGCCGCCCCCCAGGCAGATCCCAGCCGCCCCCCCGCTCATCACACTGCCCCACGCGCATCCAGCCAAACCCGCCGCCCCCCAGGCAGATCCCAGCCGCCCCCCCGCTCATCACACTGCCCCAGGTGCATCCAGCCAATCCCGCCGCCCCCCAGGCAGATCCCAGCCGCCCCCACGCTCATCACACTGCCCCACGTGCATCCAGCCAAACCCGCCCCCCAGGCAGATCCCAGCCGCCCCCACGCTCATCACACTGCCCCACGCGCATCCAGCCAAACCCGCCGCCCCCCAGGCAGATCCCAGCCACCCCCACGCTCATCACACTGCCCCAGGTGCATCCAGCCAAACCTGCCGCCCCCCAGGCAGATCCCAGCCGCCCCCACGCTCATCACACTGCCCCACGTGCATCCAGCCAATCCCGCCGCCCCCCAGGCAGATCCCAGCCGCCCCCCCGCTCATCACACTGCCCCACGTGCATCCAGCCAAACCCGCCCCCCAGGCAGATCCCAGCCGCCCCCACACTCATCACACTGCCCCACGTGCATCCAGCCAACCCCGCCGCCCCCCAGGCAGATCCCAGCCGCCCCCCCCGCTCATCACACTGCCCCACGTGCATCCAGCCAAACCCGCCCCCCAGGCAGATCCCAGCCGCCCCCCCGCTCATCACACTGCCCCATGCGCATCCAGCCAAACCCACCGCCCCCCAGGCAGATCCCAGCCGCCCCCCCGCTCATCACACTGCCCCACGCGCATCCAGCCAAACCCGCCCCCCAGGCAGATCCCAGCCGCCCCCCCGCTCATCACACTGCCCCACGCGCATCCAGCCAAACCCGCCGCCCCCCAGGCAGATCCCAGCCGCCCCCACACTCATCACACTGCCCCACGCGCATCCAGCCAATCCCGCCGCCCCCCAGGCAGATCCCAGCCGCCCCCACGCTCATCACACTGCCCCACGTGCATCCAGCCAAACCCGCCCCCCAGACAGATCCCAGCTGCCCCCACACTCATCACACGGCCCCACGCGCATCCAGCCAAACCCGCCCCCCAGGCAGATCCCAGCCGCCCCCACGCTCATCACACTGCCCCAGGTGCATCCAGCCAAACCTGCCGCCCCCCAGGCAGATCCCAGCCGCCCCCACGCTCATCACACTGCCCCACGCGCATCCAGCCAAACCCGCCGCCCCCCAGGCAGATCCCAGCCGCCCCCACACTCATCACACTGCCCCACGCGCATCCAGCCAAACCCGCCGCCCCCCCCCAGAGAGATCCCAGCCGCCCCCACGCTCATCACACTGCCCCACGCGCATCCAGCCAAACCCGCCCCCCAGGCAGATTCCAGCCGCCCCCCCGCTCATCACACTGCCCCACGCGCATCCAGCCAATCCCGCCGCCCCCCAGGCAGATCCCAGCCGCCCCCCCGCTCATCACACTGCCCGACGCGCATCCAGCCAAACCCGCCCCCCAGGCAGATCCCAGCCGCCCCCCCCGCTCATCACACTGCCCCACGCGCATCCAGCCAATCCCGCCGCCCCCCAGGCAGATCCCAGCCGCCCCCACGCTCATCACACTGCCCGACGCGCATCCAGCCAAACCCGCCGCCCCCCAGAGAGATCCCAGCCGCCCCCACGCTCATCACACTGCCCCACGCGCATCCAGCCAAACCTGCCGCCCCCTAGGCAGATCCCAGCCGCCCCCCCGCTCATCACACTGCCCCACGCGCATCCAGCCAATCCCGCCGCCCCCCAGGCAGATCCCAGCCGCCCCCACGCTCATCACACTGCCCCACGCGCATCCAGCCAATCCCGCCGCCCCCCAGGCAGATCCCAGCCACCCCCACGCTCATCACACTGCCCCACGCGCATCCAGCCAAACCCGCCGCCCCCCAGGCAGATCCCAGCCACCCCCACGCTCATCACACTGCCCCATGCGCATCCAGCCAAACCCGCCCCCCAGGCAGATCCCAGCCGCCCCCACGCTCATCACACGGCCCCACACACACCCACGCCAAACCCGCCGCCCCCCCAGGCAGATCCCAGCCGCCCCCCCCGCTCATCACACTGCCCCACGCGCATCCAGCCAAACCCGCCGCCCCCCAGAGAGATCCCAGCCGCCCCCACACTCATCACACTGCCCCACGCCCATCCAGCCAAACCCGCCGCCCCCCAGGCAGATCCCAGCCACCCCCACGCTCATCACACTGCCCCACGCGCATCCAGCCAAACCCGCCGCCCCCCAGAGAGATCCCAGCCGCCCCCACGCTCATCACACTGCCCCAGGCACATCCAGCCAAACCCGCCCCCCAGGCAGATCCCAGCCGCCCCCACACTCATCACACGGCCCCACGCACATCCAGCCAAACCCGCCCCCCAGGCAGATCCCAGCCGCCCCCACACTCATCACACTGCCCCAGGCGCACCCAGCCAAACCCGCCCCGCCCCAGTCAGATCCCAGCCGCCCCCACACTCATCACACTGCCCCACGCGCATCCAGCCAAACCCGCCGCCCCCCAGGCAGATCCCAGCCGCCCCCACGCTCATCACACTGCCCCAGGCACATCCAGCCAAACCCGCCCCCCAGGCAGATCCCAGCCGCCCCCACGCTCATCAAACTGCCCCAGGTGCATCCAGCCAATCCCGCCGCCCCCCAGGCAGATCCCAGCCGCCCCCCCGCTCATCACACGGCCCCACGCACATCCAACCAAACCCGCCCCGCCCCAGGCAGATCCCGGCCGCCCCCACACTCATCACACTGCCCCAGGCGCACCCAGCCAAACCCGCCCCCCAGGCAGATCCCAGCCGCCCCCACGCTCATCACACGGCCCCACACACACCCACGCCAAACCCGCCGCCCCCCAGGCAGATCCCAGCCGCCCCCCTGCTCATCACACTGCCCCACGCGCATCCAGCCAAACCCGCCCCCCAGGCAGATCCCAGCCGCCCCCACGATCATCACACTGCCCCACACGCATCCAGCCAAACCCGCCCCCCAGGCAGATCCCAGCCGCCCCCCCGCTCATCACACTGCCCCACGCACATCCAACCAAAACCGGCCCCCCCAGGCAGATCCCAGCCGCCCCCACGCTCATCACACTGCCCCAGGCACATCCAGCCAAACCCGCCCCCCAGGCAGATCCCAGCCGCCCCCACACTCATCACACGGCCCCAGGCGCATCCAGCCAAACCCGCCCCCCAGGCAGATCCCAGCCGCCCCCACGCTCATCACACTGCCCCACGCGCATCCAGCCAAACCCGCCGCCCCCCAGGCAGATCCCAGCCGCAAACGCAGAAATCACACCCACACTCGCTCACACGGGCACACCCACTCAAACCCGCGCTTCGTCTTGCACGCACACAGTGTCGCTCGCACGCACGCTCTCACACACGGCCCCGTGGCCAGGGAGGACCGCCATGGCCATTGGGAGTGGGGGGCTGGCGTGCACAGCGGGTACAGACGCTGAGCAGAGGGAATGGGCAGTGGGGACAGTGCCCCTTCCCCGCTGAAGACCCGGCTGGCCCCATGACCCGGCTGGGCCGGGCGCCAAGGGGAAGTTCGCAGTTGTGCCCACCGTGAGGAAGTGACTTTGCGCCTGCTGCGCTGGGCTGACGCTGTTTCCTAGAAGCCGGCGCCCGCCCGTCAAACCACAAGCCCATCCCCCTCCGCCCGGCAGCGCTGCGGGCTTAACCCTTTCCTCCTCCGTGCCCAGCCACATTGCCCATCATCCTGCGTTCCCATCCCCCAGCGCACTCCTTCAGCCACGCAAATCCACAGCCTGGTCATGTCTCAGCTGGGGGTGGGGAAGAAATCGCCCAGTGGCAAGTCCTTCTGTCCCAAAGCCTTTTACAGTCTGTACATGGAGAACACGCACCCGCCACAGAAACGCAGCCGCCTCTGGGGTGTGGCGCGGCGCGGGGGCTGTTCACATAGGGATCCCTGGCCCCCGGGCTGAGATGCAGCTGCCTCTGGGGTAGGGCGTGGCAGCTGTTTTCATCACAACACAGGAATGCTGCCTGGGGATTGCTCATCCCACCCTGGGGCAGCTGTTTCCCTGTTCCTGATGCCTACGGAGGCAGGAGCCAACGATTTGCTACATGGGGGAGCTGGGTGCAAGTCCCAGTCTCAGCTACTCAGCCCCCAGGCAGCTCAGGCCCCAGGCAGCTCAGGCCCCAGGCAGCATCGCTCCCCCCCGTGGCTAGTTAGGGGAGCGGCACTGGCTGCCAATCACTGGGGCACCCAGCCTGCATCTCAAAGGCCAGTGGGTGTGATCTGGGGGGAGCAGGGCTGCAGTACCAGGGACTCACCAGCCGAACAGGGACACAGACACTGTCTGGAGGGGCAGGGGGTGCCCAGTCTCTTCTGGATTCACCGCGTCAGGTCAGGTCCCTCTCTGAAATCTCCCAGGGGGCAGATCCACCTACACCTGCTGGGAGGAAGGGAAGGCAAGGTGAGTGGCTGCCCATCTGATCAGTGACTCTCCCCTGCCCCCTCATCCAATCAGAGACCCCCACCTGATCAGAGACCCCCCCGCTCCATCCAATCAGAGACCCCCACCTGATCAGAGACCCCCCCCGCTCCATCCAATCAGAGACCCCCCCCACTCCATCCAATCAGAGAACCCCCCCGATCAGAGACCTCTCTCCTGCTCCATCCAATAAGAGACCCCCATCCAATCCGAGAACCCCCTCCTGCTCCAATGGGAGAGCCCCATCAGATCAGAGAACCCTCCTGCTCCATCCAGAGACCCCATCCAACCAGAGACCCCCCACCTGATCAGAGACCTCTCTGCTGCTCCATCCAATCAGAGACCCCCATCTGAACAGAGACCCCTCCCGCTCCATCCAATCAGACACCCCATCTGATCAGCACCCCCCCAACACACATCATCCCAAGCCCCCTCACCTAAACCCCAGCCTCCTTGGGAAGATTCCCCTGGAGCTGAGTCTGCTCTGAGACCAGGAGCTCTGGGAGCCAACCCTGAGGCT
The DNA here is from genome assembly GCF_028017835.1 of Emys orbicularis. Classification (NCBI taxonomy): domain Eukaryota; kingdom Metazoa; phylum Chordata; order Testudines; family Emydidae; genus Emys; species Emys orbicularis. Next base: position 2,566,735 of record NC_088701.1, on the reverse strand, counting down.
CAGCCCCCCCAGCCACCCCATGGACTCAACCCTCCCCTTCCCCTCTCCCCCCAGGACTGCCGGCCTCTTGATTCTGGAGCAGTTAAAGATGACCCTAAAAATAGATTTTAGAAAGCACTGAGATTAAGTGGCAGCTCCGGAAACCCTGTCTCAGCAGGGTGGGGCCCTGGGCGTTCGGCTGTTTCCAGCCATCCTGTCAGAGTTCGTTTTTATTCGTATGTATCAAACAAGACGAGCTCCCGGGGCCCCTCCCAGCTGGGCCAGCGATGGACCTGACTGGGCCCTGAGCTCCCTCGAGCCAGGACCGGCACCCAAGCCCAGCGCTGGGGCCTCCTCTTCCCCCGCGACTCTCTGCTCTAGAGTCCTGGTCTGCTGCAAATGCTGCCTGGCAGCAGAGAAGGATGAATGGGAAATTGAGAAGAGGGAAGGTCAGAGTAGGGCAGGACTGGCTGTCTCTGTTCAGGAGGCCCAGGGCGGGGCTAGCAGGGGGCTGCGGGTCGGGAGTGAGGGGCACTGGCGGTGGGGGGGGGGCTGTGGGAGCCCAGGGCGGGGATAGCAGGGGGCTGCGGGTCGGGAGTGAGGGGCACTGGCGGGGTGGGGGGGCTGTGGGAGCCCAGGGCGGGGCTAGCAGGGGGCTGCGGGTCGGGAGTGAGGGGCACTGGCGGGGTGGGGGGGCTGTGGGAGCCCAGGGCAGGGCTAGCAGGGGGCTGCGGGTCGGGAGTGAGGGGCACTGGCGGGGGGGGGGGCTGTGGGAGCCCAGGGCGGGGATAGCAGGGGGCTGCGGGTCGGGAGTGAGGGGCACTGGCGGTGGGGGGGGGGCTGTGGGAGCCCAGGGCGGGGATAGCAGGGGGCTGCGGGTCGGGAGTGAGGGGCACTGGCGGGGTGGGGGGGCTGTGGGAGCCCAGGGCGGGGCTAGCAGGGGGCTGCGGGTCGGGAGTGAGGGGCACTGGCGGGGTGGGGGGGCTGTGGGAGCCCAGGGCGGGGCTAGCAGGGGGCTGCGGGTCGGGAGTGAGGGGCACTGGCGGGGTGGGGGGGTTGTGGGAGCCCAGGGCAGGGCTAGCAGGGGGCTGCGGGTCGGGAGTGAGGGGCACTGGCGGGGTGGGGGGGCTGTGGGAGCCCAGGGCAGGGCTAGCAGGGGGCTGCGGGTCGGGAGTGAGGGGCACTGGCGGGGTGGGGGGGTTGTGGGAGCCCAGGGCAGGGCTAGCAGGGGGCTGCGGGTCGGGAGTGAGGGGCACTGGCGGGGTGGGGGGGCTGTGGGAGCCCAGGGCAGGGCTAGCAGGGGGCTGCGGGTCGGGAGTGAGGGGCACTGGCGGTGGGGGGGGGGGGGGGCTGTGGGAGCCCAGGGCAGGGCTAGCAGGGGGCTGCGGGTCGGGAGTAAGGGGCACTGGCGGGGGGGGGGGGGGGCTGTGGGAGCCCAGGGCAGGGCTAGCAGGGGGCTGCGGGTCGGGAGTGAGGGGCACTGGCGGGGTGGGGGGGCTGTGGGAGCCCAGGGCGGGGCTAGCAGGGGGCTGCGGGTCGGGAGTGAGGGGCACTGGCGGGGTGGGGGGGCTGTGGGAGCCCAGGGCAGGGCTAGCAGGGGGCTGCGGGTCGGGAGTGAGGGGCACTGGCGGGGGGGGGGGGGCTGTGGGAGCCCAGGGCAGGGCTAGCAGGGGGCTGCGGGTCGGGAGTGAGGGGCACTGGCGGGGGGGGGGGGGCTGTGGGAGCCCAGGGCAGGGCTAGCAGGGGGCTGCGGGTCGGGAGTGAGGGGCACTGGCGGGGGGGGGGGGGGGGCTGTGGGAGCCCAGGGCAGGGCTAGCAGGGGGCTGTGGGTCGGGAGTAAGGGGCACTGGCAGAACTGTGTGTTTGGGGTGTCCGGGGGTGGAATAATGGGGAGCTGGGGGGTCAGGAGTGAGGGGCATCTGTGACTCAACACCTGAGCACCAGAACGGTGACTCAATCCTACAACGATGGTGCACCAAAAATGCCTGTAAGAGCAGGGCGCACCGATTCCATTGCTAATAGAACCCAGGCGTCCTGACTTCCAGCCCCGCCCCCAGCTAGGCCACGCTGCCAGGCCCACATCCTTCACCTGCCTGTCCTCCCTCAGCCCAGGGTCGGCTGTGGGGTGCCTCTCTCTTCCTGACCACATGGCCAGAGGTGAGCATGCTGGCGGGAACACCTTTCGCTCAGCCTGGGCCGCCCCAGAGCATGTGACATCTAGGGTCAAACCGGGGGTATCTCAAAGGCCAGTGGGTGTGACCTGGGCGGGCTGCAATAACAGGGACTCCCCAGCTGAACGGGGACATGGACAGCTAGTAACTAATGATCCCTACAGAGGGGAACAGAGCAGGATCCGGCCTCAGCTTTATGGCATTTACAACAGCCTGGCTCCATGTCTGGGCTCCTAGGTGCTACCGTAAAACACCTAATACATAATGTACAGCACCCAGCACAATGGGGTCCTGGGCTATGTCTGGGCTCCTTGGTGCTACCGTAAAACACCTAATAATGAATCAGAAAGGTGACACTCTTGCGCCAGCTGCCCCGGGACATTTCAGCACAGACCCCTGTCTGAGTTAAGAAGGAGCTCCTTCCCCACAGGACTGGTCACATGCCCCTGCCAGAACCCAGTACATCCAGCCAGCTGGCTTCCATCCCCTCGCGGGGTTATTTTCTATCGATCTATTACATGGGCCTTGCCAGTGGTCGGTATTATAGCCATTACAATGGTGCTGGAGACCCTAACCGAGAACTTGGCTCCCATTATGCCAGGCGCTGCATCGATGCCCCCGTTCTGTGGGGTGGGAGACAGTGGGAGGCAGTCTCTGCCCCACAGAGTTCATAATCTAAAGTCCCCCAAGGTGGGAGAAAACGGAGGCCCCGCTCACCCAGCTTCCCACTCGGATTAGAACTCGGGTGTCCTGTCTCCCCCTATGCTGTGCTACCCACTAGACCACACTATTGCATTCCGATGGCTTTGTCTTGTTTTAAACCCAAACTCACATGGATCAGATTTCCCAACTGGCATCCAATTCTAGGGGGCGTGAAGAGGAAGCCAGCCCCGAGGGCGCAGCAGTGAATCCATAATAACCAAAGTGCAGCGCCCAGTGGGGTCATGGTGTTAGCGAGTCAACCAGCGAGGAAGCAGAAACAGCTCCATGTGACCAAATGAACAGCTATTCAAACATGGAAGCAACGCATCATCAGCCCTACTTTGAATGGCGAACAAATTCGTAAATATCGGCGCTGAGGGAGAATGGATCGAATGTTGCTTGGAAGAGGTTATACCAGGAAAACATTACTCCCCTCTCAAACAATGGCCTTTAACTAGGCTTCAGGGATAGATCTGAGAACAGGAAGATCCTCCAATAAGTTATTTAAGCTCTTTCTGAAACATTTGCCATCACTTCCCTGGGGCTGGAAAATATCAGATCGTTTTGTGTGTTTTCCAACCATCTCCGGGGGTTCTGGAGAAAAACAATGTAAACTGAGAGACAATGAAATAATAACAATAATTTAAAATGACCAAATTCTCCACAATTCAGAGCATTCTTTTCCACCACTTGGAAACTGGTGATTCCTTTAAAAGGAAAACAGCAGGAAAAGAATGCCCAGAATTAATTAAATTTCACATAAAAAAGCCTTTTTATAGCAACTTTCAGCCTGTATGATTTAGTAAGCGGCATGCTGAATATAATTTTTTTCACCCACCACTAAGATGCAGCCACCTCTGAGGTGGAGCAGTTTAAAAACTGCACAGCAATGTTACCCAGCACTGAAACGTAGCTGCCTCGGAGGTGGGGCGCAGCAGTTTTTTAACCAGCCCCGCGGCAAGGCTGCTGCACAGGGATTGCCAATTCAGCACTAAGATGCAGCCGTCTCTGGGACGGAAAATGGCAGCTGTTTAACTGCCACACAGCAATACTGCAGGGCACAGGAATAGGACAGGAAGTGATAAAGCATCTGTATCCGATTGAAAACGCGAGGGGTCAGAACGTGATTAGCGGTGTCAGACTTTGGACAACAGGATATTTTACTAAAGCTGCCATCACCCAAAAGATGCATCTCCAGCAGCCCTGGGTCCCCTGGGTACCGCTGGGCCCTGGATTTGCTTAGTGAGAGTGCCCCTTGCCGAGTTCCCACGCACCACTGACTCCCTGCTGGCTTTTCCAGGGAGATTTCGCCCATTCAAGTCCCAGCCAGCCCTGCCTCTGCTTGAACGTGTGAGAAGTGAGCTCATCACAAGCACAGGTGCTGCTACCGCAGGCAGGTGACTAAGCGCTGCCAGCTTGGATTCAAGGGGTGGGGATTTAGGCAGTTCCATATGGAGCCAATTCATCTCAAGCTGTTTTAAAATTGAACTTCAAGGGGGTCCTTTCTCCTGGCTGGAATTTCCCCGGGGGACTCCTGGGTTCTACCCCCTGCTCGACCATGGACTTGCTTCCCTTCTCGGTATTTGAAAAATATGACAATACCTAGCACTTTCCAACCCCAGATCTCAAAGTGCTTTACAAGGGAGCTCACTGTCATCACCTCCATCCTACACATGGGGAACCTGAGGCACGAAGCGGGGCAGTCACGTGCCCAAGGGAACCAGCAGGCCAGTGGTGAGGCCGGTAATAGAACCCAGCACTAGGGATTATTACTTTTCAAGTCTGGATTTCCCAGGGTCACAAGGGCCGTTTATCCCCAAAAACCCGGCTGCTGTCTTAGCGCCTGCATGAGGTTTGGATTTCCCAGTCGCAGCCCAGGCCCAGTGAGGGCTGTGTCTCCTATGGCCACATTTTCCTCAGCCCCTGAGATTGTTGAGCCATCTTGGAACAATCTGTCCCCAAGTAACAACGGTTACAATTAGAGCTTCATTTTGTCCAGCAATACCCGTCCCCCCAATCCTGTCAAACGGCCACAGACAGAAACGCTCATGGAGGGAGAACGACCCCCGAAGGGGATAAAAAACCAGCTCCAAGGGACGATGGGCAACGAGATGGGGAGCCGGGTGGGGAGAGGTGTGGCCTTGCCGATTCTCATGCTATGGGGTGTTTTACTTCAAGCCCCAGCTCCTGGAGTCATGTGCTAATCCAGGGCTAGGCAACCTATGTCACGTGTGCCAAAGGCGGCACGTGAGCTGATTTTCAGTGGCACTCACACTGCCCGGGTCCTGGCCACCGGTCCGGGGGGCTCTGCATTTTAATTTAATTTTAAATGAAGCTTCTTAAACATTTTAAAAAACCTTATTTACTTTACATACAACAATAGTTTAGTTCTATATTATAGACTTATAGAAAGAGACCTTCTAAAAACGTTCAAATGCATTACTAGCACATGAAACCTTAAATTAGGGCGAATAAATGAAGACTCGGCCCAGCACTTCTGAAAGATTGCCGACCCCTGTGCTAATCTCAGCTTTCATTTCAAAAATGTTTATTGTTTGTGTTACAGCGATGGGGAAGGAGCGGAGAAACGTTTGGGGAGCTGGCTCCAGGGCTCAGAAACCCACCCACGCGGCACGCTGGCATTTCTCTTTTGTTCTCCAAAATCTCCATTTTAATTTTTTTTTTAAAAAGCAGTGGTCGTGGTCACAAAGAAAACCTCAGGAACGTGACTCAAGTGGAAGCAATGTCTGCCTGAGTCTGCCGAGAGCCTGGAATGGGAGCTCGGAGAGATGTGAACTGCCCCATTCCGCTCAGGGAGAGGGGAACGCCAATGCCACAGTGCTAAAAGTCAACAACTGCTCACTATTTCGTCCCTCCTGTAAGGGAGGCTGGCAGATCGGCCCCGTTCACTGAGAACCACCTCTCATTTTGGTGCTAGCAGTGGGTGTCATTTGGGAGATGCCACCGCTGATTTCTTTTCTCCAGGCAGGAAAGACCTCAGCTCACGGACAAGTTCAAGCCCCACCGAGGAACAGCCCGTGGAGTAGGATCATATCCGAATATCTGTGCAATCTACCGTGATCAGCACCTCATTTTGACAACTTGCGTGGGCAGAGTTTAGAGGAGTTCGCTTCCCCCATCCCGTCTCTCCATGCCACAATGGGGAGCATCTGGGCGCTCTATGGGCCCAGAACAGCTTCACCATCATGATCCAGAGCAGAGGAGCCTGGCGTTCAAGTCCCACCAGAGGTGGTGGGGGGGGGGGTTTACGGCTGAGCTGCAGGCTTCCCGGGGGGTGGGGGGCACAGGATTTCAAGGTCTGGGAGGTTGCTGGATTAAAATCCACAGAGGGTTTTAAGCTGTGATCCAGCAGGAGCGGTGAAATTTACTCCCATGAAGAGGGATTTCACCCAGGGCGACTGGCTGCAATTTCAGTCCCCTGGAGTGACTTGGCTCTTGTTGGGGAAGGAGATGATCAGCGGGTGGGTGGGGAGGGGACCAGCGTGGTTTTGAGCTGAGAGCGCACATGGAAAGTAGCAGAGTGCAAGGGGGGTTGGACTGGATCCGACATCCCCTTTCAGCTCCCAGATGAAACTGGGCTCCTGCCGGCTGCGTGCAAAGCACTTGCAAATAAAAACCAGCTATTTTCTGCTTCTGCTATTTCTTTGGAAGGTGCTAGTCACAAGCGGGGGTGGGGAAGAGCGAATCCTGCTGTATAAATAGGGGAAGCGTCCCAGAGACAGAGAGAAGAGTGAGACATGCACAGACAGACACAGAGAGGGAGAGCGCCTTTCTTGTCCTGCCAGAGGTGTAAAGAAATTGCCTTCCCCCAACTACGCCCCAGAGCCAACCTGCTCTATTTACACCCATCACCCTGATCTCTAGTCCCTGAGCAAATTCAAACCCAATGCAAGGAAATCCTTTTCTCCCCCGACGCACTCTTGGAATGTAGAACTCCCTGCAACAGGATGGCCCTGAAGCCAAGAACTCAGCCAGGTTCAAAGAGGGACTGGAGATAGAAATGGAGGGTAAGGTTAACCAGGATTATAAGAGTTAATGCAAGCCGGCCTTTTGGAAGGGAGATTAAACCTCATGCTTCAGGATTAAAGCCAGTCTGTAAGTATCAGGGATTGTTCTGTGTCTGTACAGCGCCTGGCACAACGGGGTCCTCCTCTGGGATGGGGTGCTCCTAGGCACTACCGTAATACCCCTACTAAAGAACAATATATTAGGGTGTCCCTTCCCCACTGGTTCTGGCCACTGTCAGAAACAGGATACTGGGCAAACGGGCCTGAGAATTCCTCGCCTGGGGTTAAACAGCCTCAAAGTGGGAGATCTAGGGATAGAACCCAAGAGTTCTGGTTCACACTAGCCCAGTCACCGCCCCAGTGCTCGGAATCCTGGTTCACACTAGCCCAGTCACCGCCCCAGTGCTCGGAATCCTGGTTCACACTAGCCCAGTCACCGCCCCAGTGCTCGGAATCCTGGTTCACACTAGCCCAGTCACCGCCCCAGTGCTCGGAATCCTGGTTCACACTAGCCCAGTCACCGCCCCAGTGCTCGGAATCCTGGTTCACACTAGCCCAGTCACCGCCCCAGTGCTCGGAATCCTGGTTCACACTAGCCCAGTCACCGCCCCAGTGCTCGGAATCCTGGTTCACACTAGCCCAGTCACCGCCCCAGCACTGGGGCCAGACCCCGGAGCCCTGATTCTCAGTCCCCTATTCCCTGCTGTGGGAGGGAGCATACCCAGCGGCCTCCAGTCAGTGCACATGGGGTCTGCGATTTATACTCTTAAGGGATCTGGTGCCTTCAATCCCTCCCCTCCGATCCCAGTGGGGATCCAGCCTCTGTATCCTCTGCTCCAGCTTCTGTCGGGAAAACGGCCTCTCCATAGGCTGGCGGTGCTGGCAGGGCTGGGACCATGAGCGGCAGGGGCTGCTCCCCAAGCGCGGGCAAAGCCCTGCCAGCTGGCTCCTTGCACCTCCACGCTGCTGGTCACCACACTTAGCTGCTGTGCGGGGGAAATACTTGTGGGTAGAGCTGCCTGCCATGGGGGCTTGAGCTCTATTCCTGGTTCTGGGAGGGGAGTGGGATCTAATGGTTAGAGTGGGGGAGCTGGGAGTCAGGACTCCTGGGTTCTACCCCTGGCTTCGGCCCTGGCTTGGAAGCTCTTACCCAACTGCACAGCCCCGTGATCGGTGTTGATCAGAACACCCCTCTCCTCGGTGCCCACATAGGGGGCGGGCAGCACACCGCTGAGATTGCTGGTATTTCTGGATCTCCCTGCGCTGGCCCTGCTTTCCCAGGCCCACATGTGCCTTCACACAGCCGCCGAGTCAGGCCGGGTCATAGCCTGACGGCTCCCTCCGGGCCCCAGCGTGTCTATATCGGGGCCGCCCCTTGTACGGTACTAACGGAGCCCTAGTAAAAATAACCGCAGGCCAGCCTCGCGCCATGTGGTGTCGAGAATGCCCGAAGCTGCTCTCCAGCCCTCCTCCCCTCAAGGCTCAGCCCAGGGCTACCGGCCCCTTGGCCTTCCCTTGCAGGCGGTTGGCCTCATGCAGCTGCACGAGGGGGGGGTCCCTCTCCCCCCGTCTGTGGAGACAGGCTCAGTCTGCTCCCCCGTCCCAACATGCATCTGAGATCCGGCCCATGGCAGGGGATCCAGTCCTGCCAGTCTCCAGCCCACCCCCACCAGTGACCACAGCCCTGCTCTGTGACCGGGTGTTGCCTTGCATTGCCTGGGCCCAAAACTGTTGGGCTGGGGGCTCGAGCATGCAGCTCCCCCAAAGCTGCAGTCTGGGGCCAGGCAGCTGGGAAGCCAGCGGGGGAATGATACCGCTGGGAAATACACGATGGGGCGGGAATGCAAAGTCAGCTCCCCTGTGAAACCCGCCCTCCCGCCTCAAGCAGCAAAGAGCTAACAGGAGGAGACGGGCAAGGCTACAGCGCGCAGCGTGGTACACTGACACCACAAGGAACGCCCCGCCTGGGGTCTAAGCACTGCCACGTGGCACGGCTGTGTGGTTAGAGCTGGGCGGGCGTCAGGGCTCCTGGGTTCTCGTCCCAGCTGTGGGAGGGGAGTGGGGTCTAGTGCTTGAGCGCAGGGGCTTTGGGACCTAGGACTCCAGAGAGGGGAGCTGGCTCAAGTGAGGAGAGCAGGGCGGGCTGTGACTCCGGACTCCTGGGTTCTCTTTCGGCGTCTGCTGAGGAGTGTGCCTTTGCAGAGACGGCTGAGAAGATAACAGCCATGGCTGGGACAGGAAGAGAAGCTCTAGGGGGAATACCTGGATAGCCTTCCCCCAAAGCAGAGCTCCTGCCGAAAATGAACAAACAAGTACATTAAAGAGATGAGGAAACATGGCCGAGTGTGGCGTAAACAATCGTTCTTTCTGGACGGAAGGCGGGGCCGATCGGGATCACCCCATTCTGGACACTCCTGGCCTCTGGGGGAATCAAGGGCTAATGGGCCAGCTTCAGAAAGAGGCACGACCAAAGCTGCATGCACTGAGGGCTTGTCTAGAGGCGGATGCCTAGGAGGGCTCAGGCAGATCGCCTGAAGGTGCCAGTCAATGGTGAACATGCCTTCCATGCTCCTGCTCGGAAGCAGGGCAAAGTTTGTTACAACTTTCATTCACCTGCAAGGATTTTTTTAGAGGCAGGTCCATCTCTGTCCACTAGGTGGAGCACTTTTTGATTAAATAATAATTGGCCTTTGGGGGACGAGAGTGACAGAAGGTGATGACTTAGCAACTGCAGTGTTATTCATTGTAGCCATGACAAAGCAAGAGGAGTATTGTTCTCCTGACGCCAGGCCTCGCCCGATCCTTCGCAGTGTAAGTGTGGACGATCTGTTTCAGAGGAAATCACTTCTGCAAATATTGACTCCCGATTGCCGATCTGGGTCACGCTGGGCGACTCCACCACATTTATACCAAGATCAGAAACTGGCCCTTCGCCTGAAAGCATGTTCCTGTTTGAAGGGTAAGGGCTAGATTCTGACCTGTAAATGTGGAGTAACTCCAGGGAAGTCAGTGGAGTTACACTGCTGGAAATCTGATCAGAATTATGCTTTCTATTCCCACTGGCCAGATACAGCTTAGCCCCAGGTGGGTGGGAAAGAGAGGCGGAGATTTCCACAGGGATCTGCAAACCCAAATGAATGAGAGCGGAGGAACAGCACAATGGCCTTCCCCACTCTGCCACAGATCTCTTGTGGGACTTTACGTCCTGGTCCTCAAAGGGGGTTAGCGCCTTACTTCCCTTGATTCACTCCGTCCCCTGAGCTTTCAAACAATCAAAGCAAAACTCAGTGGACTCTGTTGTGTTTTAATCTAAGGAAACCCCCATCGGGGACCTAAAACCAGAGGCATCAAGATCTTCAGGATTCCCCAACACTGGGAGTTTGCAAACTTCAGTCTGAATTTTAGATTTGCAACCAAACCTCTTACCTAGATCCTGGAAATTTGAACCCCTTGGTTCCTTGGCTTTTCAAGGTCTTTCTTGCAACTGGACCTGGTTGAAGTTTTTCAAAGAAGCATTTTTCCCCCCATCTGAAAATGCAGTTTTTTGTCTCAGTTGAAAAGGTTCAATTCCAATTTTTTGATTAAAAAAAATCAAAACAAAATGAAACTGGAATTTTCATCTCAGTCCTAAATTGATATTTTCATTTCATTTGGGTTTGCAAAAACCAGAAAAAAATCCTTTTTCTGGACCCCAACCTCTATTGTCTCTCCCCTTTTCAGTCAAAAAAAGGGGGGGAAATGTTTCTTTTTTAAAGGCATAAAAATACCCCCAGGTCTCCAAACTGACATTTGTCAGATTTCAAAAAGCAAAATTTCCATTCGAAACAATCTGGCACAAAAGTTTCATTTTGAACGTTTCTCTTGAAAAAAAAAATCAATGGATATTTCAGTCAAAAATTTTGATCCACATAGTTTCTCTCAAATCCATTCAAAGAAATAACATTGGATTTTTCCACCAGTTCTATTCACAACCTTAACAACCTTGAAACCCTTATCAATTTCCTTCTGAGAGACATTCTGACTCTCTCTTATCTGAGGTTCCTGAACAGGAGATCCAGGACTCCTGGGCTCTGTTCCTAGTTTATGTTTAAAGCCGGAAACGACCTTTAGATCGTCTAGGCTGACCTCCTGTATAACTAGGCTTGGAAGGATTCGATTTTTATTGGTAAATGGCAATTTCACCCTGCACACACAAACCGATAGGAAAATATTTCCACGGATAATAACTGAAATTTACAGACCGGCAAAGAAAGAAAAACGCTGCTTGAGAACTAGAGGTCGACTGAAGGATATTTACTTGATATAGTTTGACGTGATGTTGACGATTTGTGTTTCCCTTTTTGAATCTCAAACGTCTCCTGTCATTAAATTATTATTGGCTGACCCCCATCATTTCCCACAACTGTAAAAACTGAAATGGATAAAAATAAAAAAAAGCTTCAAATCCAGAATTTTGCACAAGTGTTAAAATGTAAATAGACAAAACCTGAAAAAAATACTTAAAAATAAACATCAGTTACCCCCCAAAATTATATATGTATAAAAAATCAAATTCTGCCAAGCCTGTGCGTAACTCAAGGCCTTCATTTTTATCCAGATATTGAGCCCAAAAACTTTAGTTAGGCTTAATCCATTTCAGGCCTCAGAAAACTAAACTGTGTGTCACTGGGAGAGACAAAGGTGTCACCAATGCCACTGACCTGCCTTGTGACCTTAGGTAAATCACGTCCCTGCTCCGTGCCTCAGTTTCCCCATCTGTAAAACGGGGATAAAGTGCTTTGGAATCTCCTGCTGAACAGTACCCAAGCGAACAACATTATTAAGATGCCAGTCACACATATAAGACAGTGCTAGTTCTCTCTCTGTGTGTATAAAATGTTCATTTAAGGAGGCAACACAGCTCATAATGGGAACCCACCGAACATTTATTTTTAACCTCTGTGCCAAAAGCACGCTGGGCTTGCAGGCTGGGAGGTTTGGGCCCAACATTTGCTAATGTGTCTGTTGATATTGGGTGCCCAACTTGAGATTCAACTTAAGCAAAGGGCTGAGCGCCGCGGCTCCAGCTGAAACCAGTGGGAGTTGTAGGTGCTGAGAGCATTCTGAAAATCCGGGGCAAGGTTTTCTCACCTCCAGCACCCCAAAACTGACAGCACTTCGGAGAAATGGAACTTCGAGGATCTTTGACTGTTTCCACTCTCCCAAGTCAACGAAAAGTAAAGTCCACCAACATTACAAAGAGAAGGGATCAGCAAACGGAAGGGGCAAATATCTCAGCTACTAGAGATTTCCTGACTCTCACTGCATTGCAGATTATGTGGGAATGATAATCTAAGTATGTAGATGTAGGAGCTAAATAGGAATTATTACAACCAATTTATACACTCCAGAAGCTACAGCGTCTAAAGAGGACTGGGGATCTCTTCCCCTAGGCCCTGATTCAGCAGAGCACATAAGCACATGCTGAATCGGGGCCTTAATAACCAGGGATGCTGCCGTAGTATTTACAGCTAGATGAACATGATCAACAAAGCACAAGTACATAATTGCATGGGCTGGTATTTGTCATGCATGTATCTTCATGTGGCGGGGGTGTTTTGTTGTTATGTATACACAAATGTGTGTGTGTGTGTGTGGGGGGGTGTTTAGCAGGGCCATGGCTTTCAAAAGTGACGACTGATTTTGCGTGCCACAATTTAGTGTGTCCAAATTGAGACACCTTTAAGGAGGCTGATGATTTTCAGAGGCCCTTTGTACTTTCTGAAAATCAGGTCCCTTTAAGGCATCTCAGATTGGCCCCTCAAAATCGTTATCAGCTATAGTAAATCCTAAATTAAATTAAAATTAAATTAATGGAGATATCCCATCTCCTAGAACTGGAAGGGACCTTGAAAGGTCATTGAGTCCAGCCCCCTGCCTTCACTAGCAGGACCAAGTACTGATTTTGCCCCAGATCCCTAAGTGGCCCCCTCAAGGATTGAACTCACAACCCTGGGTTTAGCAGGCCAATGCTCAAACCACTGAGCTAGTCCTAGTCCATAGGCTATCAATCCCAGATTGTGGCTACAGCCCTGGCCTGTGTATATGGTACACACACACACAATACGTACAGGGCATAGCTACCTCTATAGGAGACAGTGCAGCCTAGTGGAACCTGGTTACCAGCTCTACCACTGGCCTGTCTCTTCTTTGGCAAGTCTCTTCACATCGCTGAGCCTCAGTTTCCCCATCTGTATCACATGGATAACAATACTGACCTCCTTTGTAAAGGGCTTCTTGATCTACTGCTGGAAAGCGCTAGGGAAGAGCGAAGTATTAGTTAAGGTTGCCTAAGTGACTCCATTCTAAAGGATCTTTTCCAACTGCTGATAACTTTCACCTTCAGGCTAAATCCTTCCTCCTCGAGCCTCTGCGAGGGGGGTGAATTGTTTTGGAAACTCTGAGCAAAAATGGGTCAGCTGTTTTTGAGTATAAAGTGAAAAAGAGGGTTTTTTGGTTGTTTTTTGCCCTTATAAATGTCATTTTGTTAACTTTTGACACGCCCGGAGAAGGAGCACAGTCTGGCATGTACAGGTGACATTGTCACCCTAGTGGTTGCTCACGTGGTATATTTTATCAGGAGACTTCCAACCTCTTTGCAGAGGTGGGTCAGTGCCAATAGCCCTGTTTTGCAGACAGGGAAACTGAGGCACAGAGCAGGGACATGACTTGCCCAAGGTCACACAGTGAGTCACTGGAAAAACTATGACCAGACCCGAGAGTCCTGATTCGCTGCACCTCTAATCACTAGGCCAAGCTCCCAGAATCCAGGAGTCTTGACTCCCAGCCCTGTGCTCTAACTAGTGCCTGATCTTGTCTACACAGACTTACTATCAGCTGCAGAAGCTCCTGGAAGAAACGTGTAATGTGGCCTAGATCAATGTTATCCTGCCATTCTGGATCTAGTTAAGCTCCTCCCTCCTCAATGACATCACTGTATCCATAGTAACTAACGTACTTCAAAGGGGAAAGGGTGGAAGGAGACCGAAAAAATATGGATAAACAATGAACAAACTCAGCTGCTTAAACAAAATGTTTGATGGTGCCCAGGGGGGCTATAAAAGTTTTATTGCCTCTTGTTTGGGAAAACCTGTGTACTCACTTGAAATGCCAACGGGAATGGAACAGGGCTAGATCAAGCCTAGGAGCGGAAACCAGGACTCCTGGGTTCTATCCCTAGCTTTGGCAAAGGGAGTGAGGCCTACTGGTTTGAACGGAGGTCTGGGAGTCAGAACTGCAGGGTTCTAGGAGGGGAGTGGTTGTGGCTAGTGCAGTGGGGACTGGGAGTCAGGACTCCCGGGTCTGTCCCCAGCTTTGGGAGGGGAGGCAATTTAGTGAGTTAGAATCAGGGGGCTGACCATCGGGATTCCCAGATCCGCCTCTTCATGCCGCAACTCACTGCCCAGCTTATGCCTCAGTTTTCCCCACCTGTAAAATGGGGATAATCCTGACCTAGCTCAGGGGAGACTGCGGGGATGGAGCTTTTAAGGATTAAATAACCTTTTCTACCAGCCCGGGCACTGGTTTCTGAGCCCTGTAAGGAGTTAGATGGTTGCAGAGTGCAGTCCTGTGGCGGTGACACTCACTCCACAGTAGATAGGTGCATCTGATTGTCATCATTAAATCTCTCAGGGATGATGTCACTGGTTGAACTGTTTCTTTGCTGTGTTATTTCCCCAAAAACTATTTAAAAATTAGGGGACAGATTTTCCGTTAGGGTCTCCGATCTGAGTCTGCCCTGGCTTCACTGGTATTGGGGCCCAAGCTAGTTCAGGTCTGTGTACCTTGGCGGCAATCAGACCCCCACCTGGAGAATGGCTGGTAGCCGCGATAGTGAAACGGCCACGGGACGCCGCTGGGTGGGGTAAGGCACTCCGCAGAACCTGCCCCTCCCCACAGCAAGCTCCGATGGAGTGAAACCCCTCGATTCGGCCCAGCCAGCAAGTCGTCCTCGCGCTGAACATTCTCATTGACTGTGAGGAGTGCGCACTGGGGAGGAAGGCGGCAGGGTCAGAGCTGGGGAACTGAAGCCCCGAACTGGTTGCAAGGAATGGGCTGTGGGGACAAACAACCTAACTAGTTTGAAGATGGCGCCTGATGCATTTACGACAGGGCGGCCATAGAGGCTTGTCCCCCAGCTCCCATCAGTTTCAATGGGAGAACCCAGCCTATTGAGTCCAACGGAGAGATGCCAATTTATCCCACTTGGGTCCACTGAGTCCCATGGGGTGACGCTGATTGACGCCAGCCGGGGATCTGGCCCTAGGCTTCGTAGCAGTCCCACGGGAGAGTTGCTTTCTAAAGCTGTCTCCTTTCTCCAGGGTCAGTAGCTGCAATTGACAAGTGGGTCATTTCCCACTCAGCCTTACGCTTCCCAACCGAGGGGTGTCCGCTGCACCCGCGGGGTTCGCCCAGCGAGACGGGCTCACAAACACCCGCGTGACACGTGGATCCACCGGCTGCTGCGGGAACAGCGAGGGCTCTGCAGGTGCAGCCTACGTGCCCGTCTCTGCAAATCTGGTTACATATTAATGGCGTTCTAGTGACAAGTAATCCCAGGCAGCGCTGTCTCTGCCGTTTAACCTTCTCCTGGGGCGTCAGGTGACACGGCTCGGAAGTGTTAGATTTGTGGATCACCAGAGGGGGAAATCAACAAAGTTCTGTGCCTCAGTTTCTCTTCCCACCCTTTGTCTAGTTAGTCTGTGAGCTCTGTTGGGAGCGGTCTGCCTCCCACTCTGTGTCTGTGCAGCAGCTGGTACAATGAAGGTCCTGATTCCAATCAGGGTCTGCGCGGTGCCTGGCACTAAGGGGGCCCCGATCTCAGACAGGGTCTGCGCGGCGCCTGGCACTAAGGGGGCACCGATCTCAGTGAGGGTCTGCGCGGCGCCTGGCACTAAGGGGGCCCCGATCTCAGTGAGGGTCTGCGCGGCGCCTGGCACTAAGGGGCCCCGATCTCAGACAGTGTCTGCGCGGCGCCTGGTACTAAGGGGCCCCGATCTCAGACAGTGTCTGCGCGGCGCCTGGCACTAAGGGGCCCCGATCTCAGACAGTGTCTGCGCGGCGCCTGGTACTAAGGGGCCCCGATCTCAGACAGGGTCTGCGCTGTGCCTGGCACTAAGGGGGCCCCGATCTCAGACAGGGTCTGCGTGGCGCCTGGCACTAAGGGGGCCCCGATCTCAGACAGGGTCTGCGCGGCGCCTGGCACTAAGGGGGCCCGATCTCAGACAGGGTCTATGCGGCGCCTGGCACTAAGGGGGCCCCGATCTCAGACAGGGTCTGCGCGGCGCCTGGCACTAAGGGGGCCCCGATCTCAGACAGGGTCTGCGCAGCGCCTGGCACTAAGGGGGCCCCGATCTCAGACAGGGTCTGCGCGGCGCCTGGCACTAAGGGGCCCCGATCTCAGACAGGGTCTGGGCGGCGCCTGGCACTAAGGGGCCCCGATCTCAGTCAGGGTCTGCGCGGCGCCTGGCACTAAGGGGGCCCCGATCTCAGTCAGGGTCTGCGCGGCGCCTGGCACTAAGGGGCTCCCGATTTCAGTGAGGGTCTGCGCGGCGCCTGGCACTAAGGGGCCCCGATCTCAGACAGGGTCTGCGCGGCGCCTGGCACTAAGGGGCCCCGATCTCAGTCAGGGTCTGCGCGGTGTCTGGCACTAAGGGGGCCCCGATCTCAGACAGGGTCTGCGCGGCGCCTGGCACTAAGGGGCCCCGATCTCAGACAGGGTCTGCGCGGCGCCTGGCACTAAGGGGGCCCCGATCTCAGTCAGGGTCTGGGCGGCGCCTGGCACTAAGGGGCCCCGATTTCAGACAGGGTCTGCGCGGCGCCTGGCACTAAGGGGGCTCGATCTCAGTCAGGGTCTGTGCGGCGCCTGGCACTAAGGGGCCCCGATCTTAGTCAGGGTCTGCGCGGCGCCTGGCACTAAGGGGCTCCCGATTTCAGTGAGGGTCTGCGCGGCGCCTGGCACTAAGGGGGCCCCGATCTCAGTGAGGGTCTGTGCGGCGCCTGGCACTAAGGGGCTCCCAATTTCAGTCAGGGTCTGTGCGGCGCCTGGCACTAAGGGGGCCCCGATCTCAGTCAGGGTCTGTGCGGCGCCTGGCACTAAGGGGGCCCCGATCTCAGTCAGGGTCTGTGCGGCGCCTGGCACTAAGGGGCTCCCAATTTCAGTCAGGGTCTGTGCGGCGCCTGGCACTAAGGGGGCCCCGATCTCAGTGAGGGTCTGTGCGGCGCCTGGCACTAAGGGGGCCCCGATCTCAGTGAGGGTCTGTGCGGCGCCTGGCACTAAGGGGGCCCGATTTCAGTGAGGGTCTGCGCGGCGCCTGGCACTAAGGGGCCCCGATTTCAGTGAGGGTCTGCGCGGCGCCTGGCACTAAGGGGGCCCCGATCTCAGTCAGGGTCTGTGCGGCGCCTGGCACTAAGGGGCTCCCAATTTCAGTCAGGGTCTGTGCGGCGCCTGGCACTAAGGGGGCCCCGATCTCAGTGAGGGTCTGTGCAGCGCCTGGCACTAAGGGGGCCCCGATCTCAGTGAGGGTCTGTGCGGCGCCTGGCACTAAGGGGCCCCGATTTCAGTGAGGGTCTGCGCGGCGCCTGGCACTAAGGGGCCCCGATTTCAGTGAGGGTCTGCGCGGCGGCTAGCACAGTGGGGGCCCTGATTTTAGGTGTAACTTTTAGGCCCTACAGTAATACACATAAACTAAACAAGAGCAAGGGTGCTACCGTAAGACACCTACTACTCCTGCTATTTTATTATTTTCTTTTGATTCAGAGCAATAAAGAGTGCCCAGGCACCGGCTCCACACACCCTACCAGTTATTTAAAATGCCAAAACCAAATTCAAGAGCCATTCAGCTCCCCTCTTCTCCTCAGCTCCTCAGCAACCCACCACCTTCTGTCTGGCTCCCCAAACCCTTCTCAAGGGCCAGGGAAAGCAACTGGCTCGGAAAGCAGAGAGCTCGGGGCTCTGTCCCAGCAGGGCAGGAGACAAGACGGTTAGAGCACTCGCTTGGGGTGTCGGCAGAGCTGGGTCACCACCCAGCTGGGGCCAGTCACTTAGTCTCTCTCGGCCTCAGTTTCTCCCTCTTTAAATGGAGCTAATCTGGCATTGTGAGGCAATGGTGTAGGTAGTGACCATAGAGAGGACACCCTCAGCAGCCCCTGAGCTGTATACTAAACTGAGGTGTAAACCAAAGAGGGGGTTACTATCTTACATGGAACATATGCATAGATAGACAGATGCTAGATTGTGTGTGTACCTCCTGCACACAAGATATAGTGTGTGTGTGTAAACACCACACCCCCCCACAGCTAGTTCTCACGTCTCTGATCCACAAACGTGGCCCCCCAGTTCTCAGCAACGATTAGAGAGCAGAGCCCCAAGGCCTCCTCTTAATAAAGCTTCACCCAGCCAAGCTGACACCAGGAGATTCCATAGCAGCGCGCAGCGCGTGATCGGCTTAAGTGGCGCTTGGTCGGACTGAGCCGAACACGTGGTGCTGTCATCACCTGGCCTGTTTGCTCCCTCCCCAACGCTGCTGCCAACCCCGAGAGCGCAAACATCAGGAGCCCGCCCTCTCCAAAATCCTGAGATTTGCTTAAAAATCATGAGATCATAATCACAGCAGGGCCAGGGTGGGTCTTTTTCTTTGCCTCCTACTTTCTGCCCCTGTAGGGAGCACTCCGGCCACGTTTTCAAACTTTTCTCTCCAGCCACATTGGCCAGAAATGTCCTTTCGGGATTGTCATGTGCTCACACTAGGAGCTGGGGATTTCAGAAACACATACAATACTGCCAGGCAGTGAGGAGAGAGATGGCGTCTCCCACACATCAGTGGGAATTAACTTGATTCTACTGCCTGGGTCTGATTTGCAGCTTCCACTTTGGCAGCGCTCAGGGTCCAGCGGGCCCTGTTGTGACACTCGTGGCCAGATCCTTCTCAGCCCCTAATGGAGCTGAAGATCTGGCCAGATGCCTATGGACAAGTGAGCTCTGTGGGGTAGGGACCATACGGCCCCAGCACAGTGGGGTTCTGGTCAATGACTGGCGCGCCTGGGCACTACCGTAATATACCAAACAAACACACAGCACACAGGATTCCTGGCCCTCGGTGCTACCATAATACAAAGGATAAGAACACTTGTAGGGCGTGGACGTCAGTTTCACAGAGGGATGTACTGAGCCCCTTTCCGGAAATGAATGCACACGCCCAAAGCTCAGTGCCCCACAGATCCCCACCTGACGCTAAGGCCCCCTTTCGAAGCACGGCCCTTGACCGCGACAGGGAACAGTCCTTAAAATGTTTGGGGAATAAAAGGAAAGGGGAACCCCTCAATGGAAAGAGAGAGATGGCTTGGGAGGGTGGGGGGTGGGAGAGAGCACACAGAATAGCCTAATGAAATTGCAAAGAACAAGGCGAGACCCAAAGGAAGAAAAGTCCCCCATGCATACAGTAGGTACTCGGAAAGCTCCCCTCCCTGTGCAAAGGGGCATTGAGCATGAGGGGAGGGACGGAGCTGGATCAGACGCCCCCGCCGGTCCCACCCTGAGTCTTGCTGAATTAGAAACATGACACACATGCACACCGCAGTTCGCAGTCTCAGACCTTGTCTCGCTCCGATCTGGATAACGAAGGATCCAGCCAGCTCGGCCTACCCACGCCTGCCCCGGGCTACGGCCACTACAGAGGGGGATTTGTTTCAAGGGAAGGGGTCGCGGCATTTTGCTAGGAGGAAACACATGAAGTATGCGTCAGGATGGCCTCAGAGCCAACGTGACACAACCAGCAGGGGTGCGCTTGGGAGGCGGACTGTGAGGTCAGAGTTGTGATTGACGTCAAGGTTGTAAAGAGAGGTTGCCACCATAAATGGGGTGGTCTAGTGATAAAAGCAGGGGTGGAGGCTGGGAGTCAGGACTCCTGGGTTCTATTCCCAGCTCTGGGAGGAGGAGTGGGGTCTAGTGGTTAGAGTGAGGGTGGGGCCCAAGAGTCAGGGGCTTTGGGCTCTATTCCTAGTTCTGGTCGGGGAGCCTTGTCTAATGGTCAAAGCAGGGAGGACCAGGACTCCTGTGTTCTAACCTTCCCTTTTGGACAGGTCACGTCCCTTCTCGGTGCCTCAGTTTCCCTATTTGTAACATAGTACTAACCTCAGCAGAGCAGGGTAAAGCTTAACCCTTTAACTCTGAGTTCCTGGGATGGACGGCTCAGGCGACAGATAAACCGAGTGTCGTCGTGTTTATTTTGATCCCTTTTAATTTCCCCCCCAATACTCCTTCTGGTCTGAAAATTAATACTAAAAAAAAAAAAAAGAAGAAGAAGAAGAAGAAGGAAAAGAGCATTTACAACAGTTACAAATGAAAACCACAGCATCTCTTTGCACACACCCAGCGCCCCTTCCTCTGCAAACAGATCCTCATCTCGTCCTGAGACCCTCTTATGTCTGGACTGAGCCCAGGGCCTGATCCAACAGCCAGTGGAAAGACCCCTGTTGGCTTTGGGTCAGGCCCTGAGAAAAAGATTTGGAGACTGTTTCCTCGGCTAGCCTAGAGGGATCTGTTCTGTGTTTGTGCAGCGCCTGGCACAGTGGGGTCCCGCTCCGTGACTGGGGTGCTAGGCACTACCGTAACACACCTCATAAATAAATAATCCTACCTCGAGAGCAGCTAGATTGGCTGTTCTTTAACGGGATCAGACTTCTGGGGAGGCAGGAGGTGGAGACCGAAGGCACCGGGGGGAAGCAGAGTGGGAATTTTATCCGAGTAGTGTTAGCTTTCTTCTTAAACTAAGCACCAGGGGCATGGAAAATCCTGTCTGAACGCCCTGCCGCCCCCCCCCGGTACCTGCCAGCACTGGGTCTCTGCAGCCTGACAGGTGTATGACCCCCGCTAAAGTAGGACCCTAGTAGTTAGAGACAGAAAAGGCCCAGCACAGCAGATGTGTAAGGACCTAGGGTTACGGAGAGAGATTCTGGGTCCAACTCATTGTGGTCGTATCCCTCACCAGTGCACAAGAGCGTCAGCCCATAGATAGACCGGGGGGGCGGGGTTCACAGCACCATTTCACTCTTATGATCTGTGTCACCAGTACTGAAATGTACACATCTTGAGTGATTTGAACCATTTCCCCGCAGGCTAAACAGCCGCTGGGTCAGAACCAGACTCCTGACCCAAATACTCCCCCCCAGCTTTGGGCAAATTCAAATACAGAGCCAAACTTTGTGGCTTAGGCCCCTCTCTAGCTGCTGGAACTTCATCGGGTCCAAATTTCTTGTACACAGTTTCTACTATGTGTGTGTGTTGTTCACACACACACACACACACACACACACACACACACACACACACACACACACACACACACACACACCCACCCCAATGGCTGGGAGATCTATCGTGTGTATTGTCCAGTTGTGCCAATTAGCAAACAAAGAGGATTACAAAAGAAATGAAACCCAAGGATACAGCATTCCCACAATGCTCTTTGTTCCCTTATTTTGACAGGTGCCATTTTCTTTTCAGTCTCTAGGGCAGACCAGTGAATGGGCCGTGGTGTATTTTGACGAGATCTTGCCGCAGAGCTTACAGTGCTGAGAAGTGGGGAGAGGCTGCTGGGTGGGGTCAGTTGGAGCGAATTATCAGCAGTGCAGCGAATTAGCTAGATGAGAACTAGCCCTGTTCTCCTATGCGTGTGTGGGACACAGACAGAGCCCACATGTTTTCAACGCTGAAGTCAATAATTGATATTTATGTTTAGTCATTTTATGCAAGGTTGGCTCGTGGCTAGAGCAGAGGGTGGTTTAAGGAGTCAGGACTCCTGATTTCTACTCTCAGCTGTGATAATTTGTCCAATCTAGTGCTCAGAGCAGAGGTGGCTAGGAGTCAGGACTCCTGGGTTCTATTCCTGGCTCTGGGAGGGAAGTGCAAGCTAGTGTTTAGAGTAGGCCTGTCAATTAATCACAATTAACTAAAAAAAAATTAACTGTGATTTAAAAAAATTAATCACGATTAAATGCACTGTTAAACAATTGAAATGTATTAAATATTTTTGGATGTTTTTCTACATTTTCAAATATATTGATTTCTATTACAACACAGAATACAAAGTGTACAGTGCTCACTTTATATTATTTTTTATTACAAATATTTGCACTGTAAAAATGATAAACAAAAGAAATAGTATTTTGCAATTCACCTCATACAAGTACTGTAGTGCAATCTCTTTATCTGAAAGTGTAATTTACAAATGTAGAATTTTTTGTTACATAACTGCACTCAAAAAAAAAAACAATGTAAAACTTTAGCGACAACAAGTCCACTCAGTCCTACTTCTTGTTCAGCCAATTGTTCAGACAAACAAGTTTGTTTACATTTACGGGAGACAATGCTGCCTGCTTCTTATTTACAATGTCACCTGAAAGTGAGAACAGGCATCCGCATGGCACTTTTGTAGCCGGCGTTGCAAGGTATTTACATGCCAGATATGCTAAACATTCGTATGCCCCTTCATGCTTCGGCCACCATTCCAGAGACATGCTTCCATGCCGATGATGTTTGTTAAAAAATAATGCGTTAATTAAATTCGTGACTGAACTCCTTGGGGGAGAATTGTATGTCCCCTGCTCTGTTTTACCCGCAGTCTGCCATATATTTCATGTTATAGCAGTCTTGGATGATGACCCAGCACATGTTCATTTTAAGAACACTTTCACGGCAGATTTGACAAAACACAAAAAAGGTACTAATGTGAGATTTCTAAAAATAGCTACAGCACGCGACTCAAGGTTTAAGAATCTGAAGCGCCTTCCAAAATCTGAGAGGAACGAGGTGGAGCATGCTTTCAGAAGTCTTAAAAGAACAACACTCTGATGCGGAAACTATAGAACCTGAACCACCAAAAAAGAAAATCAACCTTCTACTGGTGGCATCTGACTCAGATAAGGAAAGTGAACACGTGTTGGTCCCCACTGCTTTGGATCGTTATCGAGCAGAACCCGTCATCAGCATGGATGCATGTCCCCTGGAATGGTGGTTGAAGCATGAAGGGACATATGAATCTTTAGCACATCTGGCACGTAAATATCTTACGACGCCAGCTACAACAGTGCCATGAGAATGCCTGTTCTCACTTTCAGGTGACATTGTAAACAAGAAGCGGGCAGCAGTGTCTCCTGCAAATGTAAACAAACTTGTTTGAGCCATTGGCTGAACAAGAAGTAGGACTGAGTGGACTTGCAGGCTCTACAATTTTACATTGTTTTATTTTGGAATGCAGTTTCTTGTACATAATTCTACATTTGTAAGTTCAACTTTCATGATAAAGAGATTGCACTACAGTACTTGTATTAGGTGAATTGAAAAATACTATTTACTTTGTGTTTTACAGTGCAAATACTTGTAATCAAAAATAAATATAAAGTGAGCACTGTACACTTTGTATTCTGTGTTGTAATTGAAATCAATATATCTGAAAATGTAGAAAACATTAAAAACATTTAAATCAATGGTATTCTATTGTTGTTTAACAGTGCGATTAATCGCGATTAATGTTTTTAATCGCTTGACAGCCCTAGTTTAGAGCAAGAGAGAATAGGGAGCCAGGTCTCCTCCGTTCTCAGCTCAGCTACTTTTGTGCTATATGACCTTGAGTGAGTCAACTGGATTTGAAGGCACTCCAGCTGGATTGAGACCAGTTTAAAGAGCTGGGCAGAAAGGTGTTGGGTTTAGATGGAAATTAGCTCCTAGTGAAAGAACAATGTCACTGTGTCTCAGAGAGAGAAGCGTTTCAAGGGGGACTCTGGTACGATTCCAGTCAGGGCCCGTTAACGTGGGGGGCTGGCAGCTCTGACACGCCATCTACTAACTTCGCTGAGACCATTCCATGGGGGAAGATGAGCCTTCATCAGCCCAGCGAGGGCCGTCAGTGGGCACCCGCCACAGCTTAGCGCTGAGATCTTTCTCTCCACACTAGGGTGGTGGAGGCTTCCCAGCCGGAGATAGGCCCCAGCCAACGCCCAGGGCCCCAGTTCTGATCTGGCGTAAATCTAGAGTAGCTCAACAAGGAAGGGAGAAAACCCCAGTGAGATCAGAAACCGGCCCCAGATCGTGGGGGATATTTGGATGTGAAAAGTAACACGGCTGTGATTCAGATCTCTGCTTTCCTCTCTTGTGGTTGGGACATGTGTCAATCTCAGCCCCACATATATCCCCACCTGCCCCGTCAAACCCATTCTCCTCCAGCTTTGGAATTGATCCCCACTTAGTTCTGCCAGGGCCAACAGGCTGTGAAACGCAGTCAGTGATGGTGTGTGAGGGGGCGAACACCCCCAAGAGCTACCCCTCACCTCCCCGCCCCTCTGCCAAACCTTGTAACCAAGAGCCACCCCCGGCCGAGAGCGCAGCCCTGCCTGCGCAAAGACCTCACCGCTGTATCCCAGGGGCTGATGGGCCTGTGGGCGACCCCAGCGCACCAAGAGCTGAATGACAGGGAACAGCCCTGCCACATAGGGGGGATATCTGAGGAAGAAGCCTCTTGACCCACTGGGTCAAGCAGGTCCCAAGCCCAGGGGGGTCCCAGTGCAGCCAGAGACGAGGCGTAAAGAAGGTAACTTAGCGTAAATAAATCAACCCAGGCAGCCCTTTCTGCTCTTCCAACCTGCAGCCCCATGCAGCACGAGCCAGCGCAGAGAGAGGTGTCCCGGGAGGGGGGTGGCGGTTGTGCTCGGGCTGCCCGGGCTGGAGGAGGCAGCCTTTATCAAGTGGCGCATGCGGCAGGGGAGACTGAAGTCCCGCGCCACGCCAGATCACAGCGGGAGGGGAGGGGGGAGAACTGACTCAGAAATGCCCAGTGCTTGCTTAGGTCTAGGGCCTGCTGTAAAGGCCGTTGGGGGCAGTGGAAAGGCTCCCATTGACCTCAGTGGGTCAGGCCCTTACAAATGGATAGCCCCAAAAGGCGTGGGGTGTGTGTGTGAGTGTGAGCACAGGTGAGTGTGCCCAAGTGCGTGTGCATAGGAAAAATCACCTTTCCGGGGGGCTTTCGGAGGAGCTGAGCACCAAATCCCCCAGTAGGCAGCTGAGCTCCCAGCCTCGGGCCCACACCTTGTCTTGCAAGAGGGCTGGATCGCCGGCCGGTGTCAGCTGGGGTGGCTCTGGCTGGGATAGGAATCGATGATCGGGATCGGCCCTACCCCCTGCCTCCCCTTCAGAGATCGCCACGCGTGTGAAATGCATTCTCTGAGGCGGAGGGGGATGACTTGCCCGAGGCGTCCCCATGAGCAGGAGGGAACAAACCAGATTCCCCAACGACCTGGCCTGTGCTCTCACTGCTAGACAATGCTCCTTTTCCCGAATAGCCGCAGCCCAAAGCAAAGCCCCCGGAACCAAAGGGCGCGAACACGTCCCGAGTGTGTTCTCGGGGTGTGAAATCGGGTCCTTCCCCTGTGCATTTCCATAGGCTTAGCAGCAGGTCCTCGTTCTGCAATATAGACCCATTGCTGGGATTTAACTCGACCCACCCTGAGCTGCCAGCTTCTCCCAGCTCCTGCTAACATCTACAGGAGCGGAGGGTGTCCTGTGGCGACCTCCCCCTTGGGAGCCAGGCCACTGCAGGCAGCGGATTCTGAGCCGGCCGCTCCTTCCCAAGGCCCATAAATACCAGCTGGACTGCTATTCACGGCCGTACTTTTGCTGTATGACCTACCCGAGTCCCTCTGCGCACGGATCCCTGCCTGCTTTAAACAAAGGGAGCTTGTTCTCCTCCAGGGAAGGGGCTTTTTCCAGGGGCCTCTTTATTTTATTTTGCAAGAAAAAAATAAAAATAAAGCTGAGCTCAGCTTTGAAACACAACCCAAGCTTCCCGGGACTGGGGGCTGCCCCCCCACACTTAACACTGGGGAGGTGGTGGCGGGGCAGTGCGAGGGTCGCCCCAATTCCCCTCGTTTGCAATCCACTTCAGGGTGAGAGCCAGATGTGCCCAGAGGGATCAAAATGTCTTGGCCTTTTTAGGGTCATGAGGAGAAAAATCCCACGAGCCCCTTAGAGAAATCCCAGACCATGCGGGTGCTTTTCCCGCACGGCTCTACGGCTGCTCATGGCGGTGGCCAGAGGCATCCGGATCCATGTGTGTCGTTGCTGTATCTGGCTGTAACGTGCAGGGCTTAACTCGAGGCAAACAAATCCAGCATTGTGTCGTCAGCTCCTATGTCGTGGAACCCCACCCAGCAGCGAGACTTTCACAAAACGGGGAGAGAGAGATGGACGTGTGACAGGGGCACCTTGGGCTAGATCCAGAACCCATTCAGGTCAAGTTGCTGGGGCCCTCTGAATGGCGGACAGGGTTTAAAGGAAAGCGAGGTGATACGTATGGAAAAGTCTGGTGCTTGTCATGGGGTAGGGGCATTAATGGGGCGGGACGTCTAAGACGTGACCCCACCCCAAAATCCAATTAATGCCCCTTTCTTCCCACAGAGAGACTCATTTACCCGCAGGAGGGGCCGCGCTGCGATTGAGTGACTACTGCAGGGCTGCTATTGCTACGGGGTTGGGGAAGGCCTGAATCCGAGGCAGGCAGTCTGGCGCTGCAGCCTGGGCCGTATGCACTTGAGTGTGTGTGTGTGTGTGTGTGCGCCTGTGGTCGGGGGGTTGGTCGGGGGGTTGGCCATGGGCTGGGGGTTGACTGGGCCCACCGGATGGCTGGGAAGAGGTGGAAATTTAATTTGATTCTAACCGGCATGGGGTGCCTTCCCCAGGTAACCAGCACCGGAGAGAAAGACAGACCTGTTGAGATCGTGTCTAAAGCACATTTGTGGCTCAGAGAACACTTTGTTCTCCATCTCAGCTATGATACGTTTGAGGGAGCTCCTTATGGTCACACGTCAAAGTGGTCTCGGGCTCCCCCAAGCCAAGACCTCGCTGGCTGATCCTCACTCCTGGGCAGACTAAAGCCTCAGTAATTTTGCGTCCCTGGCTTTTACGTCACAAAGGAAACCGAATTTTGGCCCACGAGTCATTTATTGGGACCAGCCCAGGATCCGAAAAGGAGGGAAATGACACACCAAAAAAAAAAAAAAGTTCCCTCTCTTGCCGCAGTCCCGTGATGCAGGGCTGCTGGGGCGTTGGCGGGGGAGATTGACGACAGATTGATGGTGGGATCCGAGCACCCGAGGGTGCGCCCTCCCCAGACAAAAGGCCTGATTCTGCTCAGCCGCTGGAGCTCCACTGGAGCCAACAGGAGCTGACGGCGCCATGCAAAGGGTGTGCGAGCCTCATCCCTTTCACCCTTCCCCATCGCATGCGGCGGCACAAAATCAATCTTGCCCACACCCAATTTTTTTTTTTTTTTTTTAACAAGCACTGCAGTGTCTTCGCACTGCTCAGGGCATTTCCAGCAACCATGGCCAGATCCTTCCAGGAACTGCGCTGATTGACACCAGCATCAGATCCAGCCCCAAGTCCTAAGAAACTGAGCACCAACCAACTCTAGACAGTGGTGGGCTAGCAAAGGAGACGCCATACCATCCAGGCACATAGTGCCAGCCACCAGAATGCTTGGATTTTTATTCTGCTTCACAATCACGCACGTGGCTTATTCATATTTTAACCATGCCCATTTGGACAATACCCAGTCCTTGGGTGTGCCGGGCACCCTCACTTTCACGCCAGCTTTATTTATGAAACAGCTGAGCTGATGTCCTGAAGCTGAAAGATGCCTGGTGGGGGAAATTGAGAGTGTGCGTGCGTGTGTGCATGCGTGGGATCGTAATTTACAAGGATCAGAATACTTAAGCACACAAAAGGGAAGGGAGAAAGATCCAAGGAAAGAATGAATCATGGTAGAAAGAAACATGGGCCAAGTCAAATAGGTGGCTAAAATCCCGCTTTGAGGGTTTGCGCTGGGTACCAACTCCACTTCATCCTTGACTCCCCCACCCAGCGATCTCACATCCCTTTCCAGTTGTCCTTATATAACTCAGCAGTAGGCGGTTATACAACTACAAAGGGGGACTGGGGAGAGGGAAAAGCCAAAACGCCTCCTGGCAAAACTTCTCGTGGAGTTTGTCTTTTGGTAAATTCGACGGGAGAAGGTTGGATTTTCTGTCTCTGAGCCCCTGCCCCCCCAACCCCCCATCCATCCAGCCACAATGTTATGAAGCCCCTTCCTGGTTTTGATTTATTCTGATTTGGTTGCCGATTTCACAGCACGCCCGTTTCCGCCCGCCTTCCCTTCTCCCCCACCACCCGGGGAAGCAG
The DNA here is from genome assembly GCF_028017835.1 of Emys orbicularis. Classification (NCBI taxonomy): domain Eukaryota; kingdom Metazoa; phylum Chordata; order Testudines; family Emydidae; genus Emys; species Emys orbicularis. The sequence goes on along the minus strand of NC_088701.1, from coordinate 2,538,587 downwards.
CTAATGTCCCAGCATACCCTGAGTCCTCGCAAGTGTCACCGCGGAACCCGACTCAAAATACTACTAGCTGAGAGCTGTGATAGAGAGTCCCTCATTGCGAGTGAAACCGATCGGTTTCGCCTTGAACCTTCCACCCCTGAGGAAATCCGTCTGGTCTGCACTGCACAGTCCTGCCTGCGGCCTGATGAGTGTCCCCTCCACTCCTGTCAGAGTGAAGGCTGCTTGGGACCGTCCAAAACTGGGCAAGCGGCCACTTTGCCCAGAGCTGGTTTGGTTCATTGCAATGGACAATATGGGGTTAAACTCGCGCAAACAGAACCAAGACACTCCTAAAAGAAAAAAAAAACCCACACTCCACCCTCTCTAAATTCTTTCCATCCGCACAAGAATAAGCCTGGTTTTGTTGTTTACATTTATATTATATATATAAATATTCCACTTTAGCCCAACTTTTCCCACCACCGGCATAATATAGAAGGGGCAGATTCTGCTCTCAGTTACACCAGCGTAAATCTAAAAGAACTCCATTGACTTGGGCAGCTGCAGATCAGAATCCGGCCACTACCAAATGGAGACCATGTCAAGAATTTTCCCCATGTGTTGGGGAACTGCCCGTTGTTTTCAACTTAGGCATGGAACGAAACACCCCCGAAACGTGGGCCTGCTTTTCCAACAAAGATCCACGTTTTGGAGAGCGTAAAAATATTATTTAATCTCTCCTCTTAGAAAAAAAATATAGCTGATCTAAAGATATGGACAAAATCAACAGAAACCCCAAGAAGTTACTTACCAGTTTGGAAATTCTTTGCTGCAAAAGCCGTGATCCGCAGGTTTCCCCATATAATTCCACTGTGAAAGACAGAGGAAAGACAGACAGACAGGAAGACAGAAGAATCTTTCTCCAGCTGCCTAAAGCCAGGCTGGGAGCTTACCCACCTAAAGTCACTGACTTTTACTCAAAGAAGGGAAATCCTTTTTAAAACCTTAGCCCCACCCACCTTGCTAATTACGAGGGCAGATGGACAGATGAGGCAGGAGGTGGGAGGGACCTACTTACTGTAATGTGTGGAGTATGACTCCCTTTCAAGTCTGCTGGACCTGCTGACTCAGTGGGAGGCAGGCCAGGGCATGGGATCGGGATTCCTTCCAGGAAACACGATTTTGCACGGGAGAGTAGCAGCAGCCGCACTCCGGAATAAGGGGCTATAACCCACCCATCCCATCGGAGCTGGGCTCAGATCTGAAGCTGGATCCGAAGGCCCCCAAAGATCTGGTGTGGTTTTGGGTGCGAGCTCAGAGATGGGGCCCTAACCCTAATATTCAGGCTGTTCAGGCCCAGGGGGAATCTTCTGGTCTAAGAAGCTTTGTCGGAGCAAAATGAACTGAAGCAATGCCTGATATTCCCTGCCTTGCATGGTCTGAAGCACACTGCGTTGAAAGCAAAGGCTCTTCCCCTGGGGACCATGCCGAAAAGAGCCTGTAGTTTTTGGGAAGTTTGCCTAGGAGATGATAAATGCGGATGGAGCTACAGTAGATTCAGATCGCATGGAGACAGTCAATGGGCTCATCCACGTGTAACTTTACTCCCATCTACAGCGCTGGACTATGACTCAGCAGACCTGGGCTCTATTCCTGCCTCTGCCACTGGCCTGCTGTGTGACCTTGTGTAAGTCACTTACCCCTCTGTGCCTCAGTTTCCCCATCTATAAAATGGGGATAATGATACTGACCTCCTTTGGGAAATGCTTTGAAATCGACTGATGAAACAACCTGTATAAGCACTAGACATTGTTATCATTACGCACAGTAGTAAAGTTAAACTCATGAGTGTTTGCAAGATTGGCGCCTAAGCTGTTTTGCAGTTATGCCCACAGCACCTCGTCAAGACTGTGGTATCACCCACCCCAAGCATTCAGGAATCACAAGCCAGGGAGCCTCCTCCTCGGATCATGAGATCAGATTAAAAACCATGAGGTTTTTTTCATATGATATTTAGGGTTCTTTTAATCTACTTTCTGGTTTCTGAGCCTTCAAGATGCACTCAGGTCACATCTTCAAGCTTTCCCTGCAACCACTAGAAGCATTTCTTTAAACAAACCCTGAGACGCTCAGGCAACCACCTGACTCCGGGAGCTGGGCCTTTATGAAATGTGCCAAATATACCAGACTCACAATACAGTCACAAGAGTTGGCAAGACTGGGATTGGATCCTGCCATTGAAAGGAAAAGTGGCTCAATGGTCAGGGTGCTAGTTGAGGACCCAGAAGACCTAGGCTCAATTCCCTGCTCTGCCCCAGGCTCCCTGGCTGACCTTGGGCAAGTCACTGCAGCTCTGTGCCTCAGTTTCCCCTTCTGTACAATGGGAATAATAGCACAACCCTGCCTCCTGGGGGATTTAAGGATAAATGTGGTAAGGATTGTGGGGTGCCCAGACAAATACCTTAGCTAGATTGTGTGACGTCCGTGAGGAACAGCCTGCAATCTGACCCGCTTAGGTGGAGCCCTCGCAGGATCAGACCTTAAAGACAGAAACAGACAGATGTGTCTTCAAAATATATCCTGCTTGCCCCTCCATCCAGCCATCATTAATTGGCTGGTTTCTTGCGGCTGTCAGGCACCAGTGGGTCCCAAGGAGGAGAGGCGCTATGGACAAGTCCAGGGAAGAGAGACAGGGGTAAGGAGAGCTGGCAGCCAGGCGGCCACGGTTGGCAGGGTGGAGATGGGGCAACATGATAGGACATGACTCAAGAGTAGCAGAGTGGAAAGGATCTGAACTGGGGGGGAGGGGTGAGATGTGCTCAGAGAGATGATCTCAGCCCAAGGAGAGAGCGCGTGAGGGCTGCAGAGGTCGGTAGGAGAGGGTGGTAAGAAGAGGGGGGACCGAAAGAAGAAAGACGGGAAGACGACAAAATCGTCACTGCTAAAGTTTGCGGATGAACCAAAAATTGGGGAGGGCAATGAAGAGGCCAGGTCACTTGTTCCGAGCGACCTGGGCCCAAGCAAACCATGTGCATTCTAACTGCAAGTGTGTACATCAGGGGTAGGCAACCTATGGCACGTGTGCCAAAGGCGGCACGCGAGCAGATTTTCAGTGGCACTCACACTGCCCGGGTCCTGGCCACCGGTCCGGGGGGGGCTCTGCATTTTAATTTAATTTTAAATGAAGCTTCTTAAACATTTTAAAAATCTTATTTACTTTACATACAACAATAGTTAAGTTATATATTATAGACTTACAGAAAGAGACCTTCTAAAAACGTTAACATGTATGAGTGGCACGCGAAACCTTAAATTAGAGTGAATAAATGAAGACTCGGCACAGCACTTCTGAAAGGTTGCCGACCCCTGGTGTACATCTTGGAACAAAGCCCGTTGGCCATACTTACAGGACGGGGGACTCTGAAGAAGATTTGGGGACTGTGGTGGATAATCAGCTGAACATGAGCTCCCTGCGTGACACTGTGGCCAAAAGGGATCATGCCATCCTGGGACGCATAAACAAGGGACTCTCAAGTAGGAGCGGAGAGATTATTTTACCTCTATATTTGGCACTGGCGTGTCCGCTCCTGGAACAGTGTGTCCAGTTTTGGTGCCCACAGGTCAAGAAGGGTGTTGCTAAATTGGAGAGAGTTCAGAGAAGAGCCTCGAGAATGACTGAAGGGTTAGAAAACCTGCCTGACAGTGATAAGCTACATCAACTGAGCAATTTGAGTTTAACAGAGAGAAGGTGAAGGGGTGACTTTGCTACAGTCTATAAGTATCTACATGGGGAACCAAGCTTTGATAATGAGATCTTCAGGCTAGCAGAGGAAGGTCTAACACAATCCAATGGCAAGAAGCTGAAGCTAGACAAATTCACACATTTTTTAAGAGTGACAATAATTAGCCACTGCAACAATCTACCAAGGGTCATGGTGGATGCTCCATCACTGGCAATGTTTAAATCAGGATTGGATGTGTTCCCAAAAGCTCTGCTCTAGGAATTATTGTGTGATACAGGAAGTTGGACTAGATCAGTGTTTCCCAAACTTGGGACACCGCTTGTTTAGGGAAAGCCCCTGGCGGGCCAGGCCGGTTTCTTTACCTGCCTCGTCTGCAGGTCCGGCCGATAGCGGCTCCCACTGGCCGCGGTTCACTGCTCCAGGCCAATGGGGGCTGCAGGAAGCGGTGGCCAGTACGTCCCTCGGCCCGCGCCGCTTCCAGCAGCTCCCATTGGCCTGGAGCAGCGAACCGCGGCCAGTGGAAACCGCGATTAGCCAAACCTGCGGACGCGGCAGGTAAACAAACCGGCCCAGCCCGCCAGAGGCTTTCCCCTGAACAAGCGGCGTCCCAAGTTTGGGAAACACTGGACTAGATGATCACAGCAGTCCCGTCTGGCCTTGAGATCTCTGAATCTATGGACCCGTGAGAGCGGTTTGGGCTTATCTTCCTGCAGAAAGATCTGGCATGTAAATCAAACACCATGGGATGAGGGGAGATGTGTCCAGATGGCAACGCAATCTAGTGGTTAGAGCAGGAGGGGACTCAGGACTCTGGATTCTGTGCCCAGCTCTGGGAAGGGAGTGGTGTCTAGTGGTTACAGCAGAGGGGACTGGGAGTAGGGGTTGTAGTGCTTGGAATTGGGGGAGTAGGAGTGAGGGCTACTGGGGTCTATTCCCAATTCCAGGAGGGGAGTGTGGGATAGTGGGTAGATGGGGGGGGGTGTGTCTGGGAATCAGGATCCTGGGTTCTGCTCCAAGCTCTGGGAGAGGAGTGAGGTCTAGTTGCTATTGGGGAAGGGTGAGGAGTGGGGAATTTCAGGACTGCTGGGCTCTGTTCCTAGCTCTGCCGTGGATTAATGGTGCTCCGTATTATAATTATTGTACAGAGAGGGCCCATCGTCCCAGTGTGGGTGTGGGTTTGGATTTCAACCCCCCCTTTGTTTCCTGGATGCCTAGCCCTGCTAGGGCTTTGGCCCCGGCCTGTTTCTGGTCCCAGCCCCATTCCTGCTGAGTGAGTTATGGGTGTTGTTATTTAATCTTTGAGAGGGTTTTTTATTATTATTTTATTTCTTATTTCAAAACCCAAAAGTCTAATTGCTGCCTGTGTAGGAGGTGCTGATTGACTCAACAGTTACGCACCTTTGGGCATCTGTTATCAGGAGCGTAGATCAACACCAAAGACTGCTTCTCCAGCTGCACACGGGAAAATGCTGGTCGGCTGGCAGATTGGCCAGGAGTACGGCGAGTGGATGGCTGTTCCAGACTCCATGGGGTTATTCCAGCCAGAGTAATTTACAAACTACCTGCCTGAAAAATAAATAAATAAACAAACCCCCTCATTTGCGCCAAGATTCTCTTTGCCTTCCTAAACAACTGGTGCAAGTTGTTAAGATAGCTGCCAAGTTCCACCTCAGAGGTGGCTGCATTTCAGTGGTGGGAAGGTGATGCCTACATACACAGTTTGCAAATCCTTAAACACAGAACCTGTAGGGATGGCAAGAATGCTTTACGGGCTTGCATAAGCTGTCTCCGGGGATGGCTGGGATCATCCATCGCTGAGCGGCAGCCATCTCTGGGATGGAACCGGCAGCTGTTTAACAAGGACAAACTCTAAGCAAGAGTTTAGGACAGGAAGGAGAGGATCCTGGATCCAGCTGAAAGTGCAAGAGGCTGATTTAACGAGGTATAATGGAATTTAACCTATCTGAGCAACCCAGCAGCTGTTTGCCTCTTGAACAAGCAAAGGGAAGATTTAAGGGCATTATGCGCTGAACAATTATTATTTGTTTATGGTAGCACCTAGGAACCTCCGTCATGGACCAGGACTGATTGTACTGGGCACTGTCCATTATTTATTAGGTGTATTACTGTAGCACTCAGGAACCACAGCCATGGCCCAGGACCCCATTGTGCGAGGAGCTGCACAAACACAGAACAAAAAGGCAGTCTCTGCCCTCAAAAGCTTCCAATTGAATTCAACTTCCCCTGCAACTCGTTTGCTCTTAAGACAAAGCTGGATTGTCGTCATGTCAGTCTCTGTTCATTTCTGTGCGGATTCAGCCATCTAATGGGACCTTCTTTTTTTTAAAACTAGGCTCCTTCGGGACTTTTCCCTTATGGGAAGGCTAAGACGTTCTATTCCCCCACCCTGCACATCTGACTTGAGCCAGCAAAGATCTGTTCCAGTCCAGTCCTCACCCCAAAATATCCCAGCCTCTCACCCCTAGAATGGAGAAACACTGATCCAAACCTCCAGAGTTACTGGCACTGGAGAATATATGACCCCACTCCCTGAGCTCTCTGAGTCCGCTCAGCTTTATCTGACTGACACCTGTTCTGGTCCCCACCCAAATTATTCCAGTTTCCACCAGCCCCCAACTGACCTACCTTTAGTCTGAGCTCCCCTCCCCCGCATATGCAGCCCCCAACTTTCCCTATACCCCTCCCCCCACAACTGCGTCTGGAACGGCTCATTGATACTGTACTAATTCCCCAGCCTGTTCTGAGCAGATCACAGAATCATAGAACTGGAAGGGACCTCCAGAGGTCATCTAGTCCAGTCCCCGGCACTCTTGGCATGATGTTCTAGCCCTGCTCCCCCTCCCAGCTGTGTAGAGGATGCTGTCCTAGAACCTCCCAGTCTGGTTTAGATCCCCCCTTAACTATGTCCTTCTGCTCTAAATAGGGTGACCAGATGTCCTAATAAAATCGGGACTGTCCTGATATTTAAGTGTTTGTCCCACGTCCCGACCGATCTTTGGTCGGGACGCAATTTGTCCCGATATTTCGCTCCACCGGACACCCCCCCCCCCCCCCGCAATGTGTCCCGATATTGTCTTCCTCTCATCTGGTCACCCTAACTCTAAAGCACCTCATCTAAGGGAGCAGAGCAGAGGCGGTTCTAGACTCACTAGCTCTTCTAGAACCCAAGTTCGAGACCTCTCTGGGCCAAGGTCCTAGTCTGCGTCTGCTGTTCTAGGCTCCCCCTGTACCAGAATCTCCAAGACTGGGCGAGCAGCAGCCATTGTTCTAGACCTCTCTCCTGCTCTAGGCCCCATAGTCTGAAGATGGCCGAGCAGCAATGCTTGTTCTAGATCCCACCCTGTTCTAGACCCGCGCTCCCACCCCCGGGGTCCCAGCCGCACCTGCCGGGCTATTAGGAGGAGTTCGGCCCAACCCGGCAGCCGGCAGCGCCCCGGGCATCTCGCTGCCCGCCCCGCCCCGGCCCAAGCCCGGCCCCTTTCCCGGAGCTCAGGCTCCCCGGGACCGGCGGCTCGGAGACGCGGCCCGGCCCCCGCCCCGCCCCGCCCCGGGTAACCCGGCAACGGGCCATACAAACTGGGGACATGGGGCGCGCGGGGGGGCTCGGGGAGAAGGTGGGTCTCGGGGGGGCTGATATACAGAGGGGGTTGGGGGGGCTCGGGGAGAAGGTGGGTCTCGGGGGGGCTGATATACAGAGGGGGTTGGGGGGGCTCGGGGAGAAAGTGAGTCGGGGGGCTGAGATACAGAGGGGGTTGGGGGGCTCGGGGAGAAGGTGGGTCTCGGGGGGGGGCTGAGATACAGAGGGGGTTGGGGGGCTCGGGGAGAAGGTGGGTCTCGGGGGGGGCTGAGATACAGAGGGGGTTGGGGGGCTCGGGGAGAAGGTGGGCCCCTGGGGGGGCTGAGATACAGAGGGGGTTGGGGGGCTCGGGGAGAAGGTGGGCCCCTGGGGGGGCTGAGATACAGAGGGGGTTGGGGGGCTCGGGGAGAAGGTGGGCCCCTGGGGGGGCTGAGATACAGAGGGGGTTGGGGGGCTCGGGGAGAAGGTGGGTCGGGGGGGCTGATATTCAGAGGGGATTGGGGGGCTCGGGGAGAAGGTGGGGCTCGGGGGGCTGATATACAGAGGAGGTTGGGGGGCTCAGGAGGGAGATGTGGGTCAGAGGGCTGGATATTCAGATGAGGGTGGGGGCTCAGGAGGAAGAGGGGTTTGGGGTGAGGAAAGAATGGGAATTTGGGGGTCCTGGATATACTGGGGGTTTGGGGACATCCAGTGCTCCCAGATGAGCGTGGCGGCGTTTTACCCCAGGGTCAATGATGACATGAGATGTCCCTTGATTTAAGGACAGGAAGTGAAGGCGAATCCTGCAGCCCATGAAAACTGGGGAAGAGGCGGGTGTCAGGATGTAGGGGGGTAGAATGGAATTAACTCCCTAGTCTTCCAAAAAGCCCTTTATTATTCACAAGGACTTCAGGGCAGTTGAAAGATCTGGGCGAAGCAGGAATAACCTATTGTCAGCCCACGAAACAAGTGGCTTGTTTAGGGGTGGGGAAGTTCTCCCTCCCCCAAGCCCTTTAATACCAGAGTGGGCAGTTAACATGTCAAGTTAATACAGGTGAGGAAACTGAGGCACAGAAAGGTGCAGATTCCCATGACAAACCGGATAGGATTAGGATTAGGATTCACCACACTGAAGCTGCACTGTTTTAATGCAGTGCTACAACCCCCTGCACCAGTATAAAGGTGCTGATACAGGCAGGGAAGAGGACCAGGCTCTACTGGTATAAGGCACTTTTATTCTGATATAATGGCATCCACACTAGGGGTACTGGTGGAGCTGTATTGGTAAGAATCACCCCCCTAATCAACATGACCACACTTGTACAAACACTGGGAAGAACAAGCCTGCCCAGTTAATTCAGGGCACAGGAAGATAGGACTGGCAGGGACCTCCTGGGTCACCAAGCCCAGTCCCAGCTATTGCAGGTCACTCCTTCCGATAATCCCATTCGTGGATGTATCAAGCGGAAATCTGAGCACGCAGCCCTTTGCAGCCAGGTGAGGAATGGATGTGGGTAGCGATCGTGTGGGCTGGAGTCTGTTCTGGTGTGGCGCTCCATTGAAATTGGTGGAACTGGCCCCTGTGTGATTTTTAACATCAAGGTAGCTATCTCAGTGTAAGATCCTAATGCAGGTAAGGCGGAGAGGTAGCAAGTTGTGGTCACACCTGTATCCCCCCATTTGGGGTTTACACCATGACTTGCTACATGGAGGTTAAAGACAACAGAGCCTTGACTTTGCTAGGAGATGGACCAGTGGTTCTCAACCAGGGGTACATGTACCCCGGGGGTACTCAGAGGTCTTCCAAGGGGTCTCAACTCATCTAGATCAGTGTTTCTCGACTTGGGGCTTGCAGCCCCGAGGGTGGTCCCAGGACTGGTTTAGGGGCTTGCAAATGCAGAGCTGGCATTAGGAGGTGGCAAGCAGGGCAGCTGCCTGGGGGCCCACGCCATAGGAGCCCCCCACGCAGCTAAGTTACGTGCTTCAGCCCTGAGCGGCAGGGCGTGGGCTTTAGACGAGGCTCACAAGTGAAAAACGGGCTCAGTGTCACACTGAAATGTCCGGGTAATACTTACATTCCAATGGATTCATTTTATAATTCTGTGATAAAAACAACCAAGCCAGCAATTGTTCAGTACTAGTGTGGCTGTGCCACTTTTGTATTTTTATGTCTGATTTTGCAAGCAATTCATTTTTTACTTGCTCTCAAGAGCACCCAAGATAAATCAGGTTCCTGAAAGGGGGACAAATCATCTGAAAAGGTTGAGAGCCGCTGCGCTAGACAATCTCCCTCATATTGCTAGACCTACCCTGGATTTCCACACTCGCTCAGCCCACTCCCAACGCAGATGAAGAGAGAAGGGGCTGTGCGGATTCTTTTCTCAGCTCTGCTGTCCGCCGGGCCAGGAAATACAGGCACCAGGTGGCACAAAGGGGATCTGAATCTCTCCTATTGTCTCCAAAGCCACATGCTCCCAGCCGCACATGCTGAATGAGACATGCCTAACTGTGGCAGCCATGTGCTCTCCAACAAGTGGGATGTTTGCTTGCTGTGTTGTGGTACAACACACTGTTGCCAGTACAGCCGTCCGCTCCATTGTCTGCCTATGCCTTCCCTAGCAGAAGATTAGGGAAAACCCAGGAATTCCCCTCTGCTTTTGTCAGCCCATAGGTAACAGACCATCTCTGGCTTGCGTCAGACTCTGGTCGAGGCCAGATTTGCTTTCCTGTGATAAGCCGGGCCGCACACACACACACCAGGCTATTATCTCCATAGCAACGCTACACACAGACATTAAACAGTGTTTTACTTCGGAAGTCGGCAAAGCCGCAGGACGTCACTGTGGTTATTCCAGCTATGCGAGGCCTATAATATAACACTTAATTCAGTGCAGGTTGCCCATGGGGGCTGAAGCTGAGACTTTTTTTCTCTCAATGCAAATCTCTGTAATTTGAGCAGCCGTCGACACCCCCGCCCCCAACTGTTTTTTTTCTGCCATAGCAACAGGCCGTTTTATTGACTGTGGGTATCCCCGTGCAAGTGTCTTTCCCGGAGTCCCAGACACAAAGTAACCAAGAGCCCAGGAATGATAGTCACACACACACACGTAGAATCCAGAGATCTGAAAATACTTCAGACATTGGTTAACTGTGCCTTGAGACCCCTCCCATCTCCTTTGAGGGAAAAGTTATTAGACTCTTTGTATAAAGGGGGAAACTGAGGCACAGTGAGAAAAAGGAATAGCTCAAGGTCACATGGTGAGCCAGGGACCGAGTTTGAGTCCTGACTCCAAGTCCCCCGCTCCAGCTGGGAATACAACTGAGCAATCCTGACCCACAGTCCCCTCCTGCTCTAACCACTAGAGATGGGCATACAGCCTGTTTGTCCCCTGCCCTAGCTACTAGACAACATTCTCCTCCCAGAGCTGGGACTAGAACCCAAGAGTCCTGAACCCCCCCCCCCCCCCGAGGCAGCTAGGAGGCTCCAAATCTCCCCCATTTGGTGTTGGGAGGTGCTGAGAGTCAGTCAGATCCCCAGCTGGCCTAAATCAGCCACCATGCCACTGGAGTCAATGGGGCCCAATCCCCAGCTGGCCTAAATCAGCCACCGTGCCACTGGAGTCAATGGGGCCCAATCCCCAGCTGGCCTAAATCAGCCACCATGCCACTGGAGTCAATGGGGCCCAATCCCCAGCTGGCCTAAATCAGCCACCGTGCCACTGGAGTCAATGGGGCCCAATCCCCAGCTGGCCTAAATCAGCCACCGTGCCACTGGAGTCAATGGGGCCCAATCCCCAGCTGGCCTAAATCAGCCACCGTGCCACTGGAGTCAATGGGGCCCAATCCCCAGCTGGCCTAAATCAGCCACCGTGCCACTGGAGTCAATGGGGCCCAATCCCCAGCTGGCCTAAATCAGCCACCGTGCCACTGGAGTCAATGGGGCCCAGTCCCCAGCTGGCCTAAATCAGCCACCGTGCCACTGGAGTCAATGGGGCCCAATCCCCAGCTGGCCTAAATCAGCCACCGTGCCACTGGAGTCAATGGGGCCCAATCCCCAGCTGGCCTAAATCAGCCACCGTGCCACTGGAGTCAATGGGGCCCAATCCCCAGCTGGCCTAAATCAGCCACCGTGCCACTGGAGTCAATGGGGCCCAATCCCCAGCTGGCCTAACTCAGCCACCGTGCCACTGGAGTCAATGGGGCCCAATCCCCAGCTGGCCTAAATCAGCCACCGTGCCACTGGAGTCAATGGGGCCCAATCCCCAGCTGGCCTAAATCAGCCACCGTGCCACTGGAGTCAGTGGGGCCCAATCCCCAGCTGGCCTAAATCAGCCACCGTGCCACTGGAGTCAGTGGGGCCCAATCCCCAGCTGGCCTAAATCAGCCACCGTGCCACTGGAGTCAATGGGGCCCAATCCCCAGCTGCCCTAAATCAGCCACCGTGCCACTGGAGTCAATGGGGCCCAATCCCCAGCTGGGCCTAAATCAGCCACCGTGCCACTGGAGTCAATGGGGCCCAATCCCCAGCTGGCCTAAATCAGTCACCGTGCCACTGGAGTCAATGGGGCCCAATCCCCAGCTGGCCTAAATCAGCCACCGTGCCACTGGAGTCAATGGGGCCCAATCCCCAGCTGGGCCTAACTCAGCCACCGTGCCACTGGAGTCAATGGGGCCCAATCCCCAGCTGGGCCTAAATCAGCCACCGTGCCACTGGAGTCAATGGGGCCCAATCCCCAGCTGGGCCTAAATCAGCCACCGTGCCACTGGAGTCAATGGGGCCCAATCCCCAGCTGGGCCTAAATCAGCCACCGTGCCACTGGACTCAATGGGGCCCAATCCCCAGCTGGGCCTAAATCAGCCACCGTGCCACTGGAGTCAATGGGGCCCAATCCCCAGCTGGCCTAAATCAGCCACCGTGCCACTGGAGTCAATGGGGCCCAATCCCCAGCTGGCCTAAATCAGCCACCGTGCCACTGGACTCAATGGGGCCCAATCCCCAGCTGGGCCTAAATCAGCCACCGTGCCACTGGACTCAATGGGGCCCAATCCCCAGCTGGCCTAAATCAGTCACCGTGCCACTGGAGTCAATGGGGCCCAATCCCCAGCTGGCCTAAATCAGCCACCGTGCCACTGGACTCAATGGGGCCCAATCCCCAGCTGGCCTAACTTAACATGACTCTATGGAAGTCAATGGAGCTCTGCCAATTTTCACCAGCAGAGGCCCTGGCCCAGAAGGTGGAGCGTTACCTCGCCGCTGGCTCTGTCCAGAGCTGACACATCTTGCTTCAGCCGCACGTGGTTCTAGTGAGTCAACATGACTGGGGTGGCCACTGCAGTCTGGCCATGCCATGTGAGTGTCTCTGTCACTCAGACCCAAGGGGAATTGGTTAGTCGGGCCATGGCTTGGTTCCTCAGCTGGGGAGCGCTCCCAGGCACAGGTTCATCGTGAGTCCCAAGGCACTGGGTTTAATACTGACTCGGAGAAGAGCACCTCTGACTGAGTTACCCACACCAATCCCTGCAGCACTGCACCCCCTAGCATCACATTGAGGTCAGCACTGACTGGGAGGGGAGAGCGCCCCCTACTGAGCCCCCCACCCTGCTCCCGGCAGCACAGCGCCCCCCAGCTCAGCGCTGACTTAGGGGACAGAACGCCTCCTGCTGCGTTGCCCACATTGCTCTCTGCAGCACCCTGAGATTTCCTTGGTAGCCGCCCATCCAAGGGGTAACCCACGCCAATGCTGCTGAAACAAGCGCAGCCCCGTGGAGGTACAGCAAAGGGTTTTGCTGTATTTTAAAAATCTTTTCGCCTATGGGGAATAATTATTTCATTTCTTTTCAAGTAGCACTTTGGGCACTCAGTGAAGTAGAAGAGTGTCTACCTACCTACTCTTTTTCTTTCTTTCTTTCTTTCTTTCCAAGACCAGAAGGGACCTCTGTGATCATCTAATCTGACCTCCTGTGTAACAGGCCAGAGAACTGCCCTCCACACATTCCTAAAGCAGAGCTTTTAGAAGAAAACATCCAATTTTGCTTTTAAAATGGCCAGTGAGGGAAAAGCCACCACAACCCTTGGTAAATTGTTCCAGTGGTTAATTACCCTCACTGTTAAAATTCTGTAGAGACTAACAAATTTATTAGAGCATAAGCTTTCGTGGGCTACAACCCACTTCTTCGGATGCATATATGTTTCACTCTATATGCATCCGAAGAAGTGGGTTGTAGCCCACGAAAGCTTATGCTCTAATAAATTTGTTAGTCTCTAAGGTGCCACAAGTACTCCTGTTCTTTCTGCCGATACAGACTAACACGGCTGCTACTCTGAAACCTGTTAAAATTCTATCCACCCATTCTCCCCTCCCCATGCACACCTCTCTCTCTCTGAGACAGGGTACTTATTCCCAGAGTGTCTGTCCACCCCATGGTTCCTACAAGAAACAAATGCCCATATTTGCCAATCCTTCCCAACTGCCCCAGCCTGGCCCAGGAGGGGTTAACTAATGGCTCGTGCTGTGTGCTGTGCTCTGGCTGACTAGTGCAACCTCACCACCTCAGTACTGACTGGCGTCACAGCGGGTCACCATGGAGACGCTTGGAAGTTCCTAAATACAATTATTGTGAGGTTTTAAATTTCCTCTATGCTCAGAATGAGGCTAAACAATAGCAGGATAGAAACAATGTGCCTTGTGCATCCCAGCGTGGGGACCAGCACTGGCTCTCACGCACACTCCCTCCGCTGTGCTACCCCCTCTGTCCCACACTCCCTCTCCAGCGCACTCTCTCGTGCCACACACTCGCCCACACTTTTCTCTCATCTCCTTTTCACTTTCTGCATCTCACTTTCTTTGTCCTTTTAATACTCCTTTTGGTCTGTGTTTGTACAGCGCCTAGCACGTCGGTCCTGGTCCATGACGATGCTCATAGGCGCTACCATAATACACCTAATTGATAACGTGCAGCCGCCCTCACTCGTCGCACAGATTCACAGCAATGAATTCATATGCACTGGTGCAAACAACTGCTCAAGGGGCAGAGAGACAACGACCCAGGCCCTGTCCCACATACAGCACTTCCCAGCCAACTACAAACCCTGCTCTATAACTGCGGGTTCTGGGAGGTGTCTTTGTAGCACAGATGACTGGCAAGTGTGCGTAGGAGCTTTTCACATGCTAGTGACTCACTCCTCCGCTGGATGATGGTGCATGGGCCTCTTCCTTAGTTTTGCTTTTGTTTGGTATCCCTGCATCATGTTGTCATGTTCCACGCTCCAAATTTCTCCCTGAAATGCGGGCTGCAGCAGACCCACAATGAGGTCAAATGATGTTTCTGCCCAAACCCACGAAGCTTGGAGAAATGTGTCCTTAGTGTTTAAAAATAAACCCAGGCAGCATAACCAGGATATAGGGCTGGGTTGGGTTTTTTGTTTTTTTCCCCTTTCCTTTCTTCTCCTCAGGGCTCTACCTAGACAATCACAGACTGTGGCAGCCCGTCCAGCTGTGTCCATTCCCCATCGCCTGGCCCAAAACATCTGGATTGCTCCAGAATGCTCACTTCCTGTTGGCGCCCAGACGATGAAAGCTGGAGGTAAAAATAAAATTAGTCCTTTGGAAAAGCTAAAGCAGGCAAACCACATTCTCTCAAGTGCCTCCAACTGCTCAGCTCAGACATTTGGTATCAGTTAGGACAGACTTTTTTCCAGTTACTAATTTTAAATGTACACACGCCGTATTCAGATACACACAAAGAACATTCATACACACACACTGAATTCAAATAGTTACACACACATGCTATATGCAAACGCACACAAATGTTGCTTCAAAACACTATTCAAACACACGTACACATAGGCTGCATGCACACACAGACATGCTGCGTTCAAATACACACTCAGACGCTGCATTCTCTCTCACACACAAACAAATGCACACAGAGGTACAGCAGAGCTGAGATTTAATTTAAAAGACTCAAACTGCGAATCTGTCAGTGATTATCCTTGTGTGACAAGCTGGGTGAGAAATCACCAGAAAGCACAAATACTAGTACTTTGGGGGCAAATGTACAGCTGAACAGCTGCCTGTGTGTTTCTATCCAAAGCTCTCACAAGCAGAGGGATTATTAACTCCGTTGGAAAGATGGGGAAACTGAGGCACGAAGCGAGGCGGTCGTTTTCCCAAGTTCACCCATGTTGACTCAGGATAACACGCAAGTTGCCCAGCTCATACTGCCACCTTCGGCCAAGTTATGGTGTCTCGCCAGGTGATTTTACCATCACTGTGGTATCTGAGCACATAATGCTTTTGCCGATGTTCGTACGTGGTTATGGCTCCTTTGATTCTAAAGGAACTCCCAAAGCGCTTTAAAAACCTGCTAGTGATCACTTTGCTTTGCCACGGAAACATAGGCACCTCTAGAGGGGGACACGGCTCTATGCTATTTGGTTGCTGACCATCCAGATCATAGGTGGCTTCACTAGAGGGGTTTACCTATGGATCGGCATCTTCCAAGATGAAACACACTAAACAACTGGAAGATATTATTCAAGAGGCAGCTGAGAAGGCCTCGGAGGCAGTGGTACACAAGGTGGTTAGAGAAGGTGGAGCTGGGAGTCAGGACTCCTGGGTTCTATTCATCACTCTGGGAAGTAAGTGGGGTCTACTGATAGAGTGGGGCGGGGGGGTGGCGGAGAGCCCTGACTCCTAGGTTCTATTCCTGGCTGTGGGAGGGGAATGGGGTCTAGTGGTTAGAGCAGACAGTGGAGAGACTTAGGATGCATTCCCAGTTCCAGGAAGGAATGCTGATGAATGGCTAGTGGAGTAGGGATCCAAGCCAGGACGCCTGGGTTTCCTTCTTGTCTCTAGCAGGAAGTGTTGCCTAGGATTGAAAGCACAGGACAGGAGGGCTGGGCCAGATGGAAGTCGGCATAGGTTCATTAAAGCCAGCTGAGGACCTAGATCCTGCATTCCACTGGCAGCTGTGCCACTCACTCACTATGTGCTGGGGGACAAGCTTCTTCCCCGCTCTGTGCCTCAATCCTCGGCTGTAAAATGGTGGTAGGGGCTGGGGGAAGGCGGTGATGACATTCCTCCATCTCCGGGCAGTGGGGGGAGGGTGCAGCGCCGTGGGGGCTCGTAGTTGACCAGTGACTGCAAAGCTCTCCCCGATCCATGAAGCGGGCAAGGGAATCTGACCATGATCCAGTCAACTTTCCCTTAACACAAGGCAGACATGTGCTGAACATGCGTCCCACACGTATGTGCACACACTGGCAGTTTCTACTGGAGACACAGATTTTCCAAAGCAACTGCCTCACTCCCCTGGCACTCCCCTTCCCGTAAACAACTTCATTGCAGGCCGGTGGTGAAAAGGAGCTTTAATCGCTCTGGCACCGTCGCCGGTCTGAGGACGCTGGCTGGATTTAGCCCCAGCAGCAGCGGCTCTCCAAGATATTTCAGCAACCAGGGCCTGATTAGGAGTTTCAAATCCCCTTTTCAAGTGCTGTGCAGACCTCCATTAAGCTTTAATTTAAAATCCCTGTCTGCCCCCCCCCCCCCCCCCCTCCTGCCTCTCTATAAATACAGGGTTGCTATAAACTGAAGTCTCAGGGACTGTTGTTTTTTTCTTCTGTGGAAGGTTTATTTTTTGCGTTTGATCTTCCTGGGTGGAATGGGCTTCACTTCCAATCCAACCGCGCTGATCACTCGTTCGAAAGAGAGATTCCAGCACGAAGGGCTAGGACTCCTGGGTTCTATGCCCAGCTCCAGGTGGTCTAGAGGTCAGAGAACAAGGGACTGGGAGTCAGGATATTCCAGAATCTGGGAAGAAGTGTGGTCCAGTGGGGAGAGCAGGCAAATGAGGGGCAGGACTCCTGGGCTCTGTTCTGAACTCTTGGGCAGTGTGTGGGCCACAGCAGAGATTGAGGGAATAGGAGTCAGTGCGCCTGTCCTCTACCCACAGCTCTGGGAGGGGAACGTGGTCCAAAAAATAGTGCAAGGAACTTCAGGAGATCTCTGTTCTATTCCCAGCTCCGCCACTGGCTCATCTTTGGGAAGGTCATGTTACTTTTTGTGCCTCAGTTTCCCTGTCAATAACACATGGGTGCTAATACTTCCAGCCTCCCCGGGGGACCAGCCAGGCTACATTAATTAATGTAAATACTCTCCCACGGGCGCTCTTGCCGGTATTTCAGAGCAGTCACTGGGGACCCTGCCTGTGCTATATTAACTCTTAAAACGCTGGCATCCTTCCAGCCTGGCAGCCAAATGAATATTTAGGAGGACGTCCGCCTGTCTATCTATCTAATCTCTCCAGAGACTCGTCTAGTGGCTAAAGTGCAGGAGACAGCCAGTCACGAGGCCTGGCATCTATTCCTGGTCCTGAGATTGACTCCATGGGTGACCTTGGGCCAGTCCCTTCCCCTCCCTCTGCCTCAGTTTCCCCCGCAGTGTAAAATCGGGGGGAACTTGACCTCTCTCCCACGGGGAGGCAGAGAGATGGTGAGGCTGAATTTATTAATGATTACAAAGGGTATGGAGCTCTTCAGAGGGGAGTTGGTGAAAAGGGCAAATACTTGGCCCTTAGCATTCTCCCCTGCACTACCGGGGTCAATAGGAGTTTTGCCATTAGCTTCAGTAGGAGCTTAGAGGGCATCTACCATTCTGGGATTTCAAAGTGCTCCAGAAATAACAATGGGGCTGAGCGGGAGGGTGGCCTTGTGGTTATAGGGCACGGGACTAGGACCCAGTCAATATAGCTTCTAGTCCTGGGTCTGCCACTGTCTTCCTGAGTGACCTTGGACATGTCACTTTGTCTCTCTGGGCCTCAGTTCCCCAATCTACAAAAGGAGGCAGAGGATCCTTCATTTGTCTGACTCCTGTCTAGTTAGTCTGAGGCTGCGACTGTCTCTCCCTATGTGTCTGCGCAGTGCCCAGCACTACGGGGCCCTAATCTCAGTCTGGGCAGTACATGGTACAGTGGGGGCCCTGATCTCACATGGGACCTCCAGGTGCCACTGTAATGTAATAGCAGCCTGCTAGGAAGCAGGGAGGCCATATGGGGAAACTGAGGCAGAGAGAGGGGAAGTGACTTACCAAGGTCACACAGCAAGTTGGGGGCAGAGCCATGAATAGAACTCAGGCACCCTGTCCCCCAGTCCTGTACCAACACCACAAGCCACCGTTCCTTCCTTAGATGTTGGGTTTGTACAGCACCCACCACAACGGGGTCCTGGTCCATGACTGAGTCTCCTTGGTGCTCCCACAATACACCTAATATATAATGTACAGTCCCCAGCCCACTAGGGTCCCGTCCATTTGATTAATAAGAAGATACATTTGCCTTTAGTGGTACAGGGTCGGGTGAAAAGGAAAATAGGGGATTCAGGGCACTAAGTGATTACAGAGGGACAGTCCCACAGTTCTCCCGGCATTTCGCGGCGTTTGAGGGTGTCACTGGCTGATTTATTAAAGCACCAAATGGTGTCAGCGTCCCTGTTCTAAATGGATTTTGAATGTGAGGAAGATATAGTCGCTGCAGACACGGGCGTGGCAGGAGGGGGCCAGGAGCCAACGGAGCTATTTCTGTATTAATATATTTAAAATCCCTTGTGTCTTTCACGCAGGGCCACAGGACTGGATAGAGAGCTAAGGCCCAGGCCCAGGCCCCCAGCACCTGGCGTTGCGTGGTAAGATCAGAATCTCAGTTTTCACTACAAAACTGCCATGTATTTCTAGCCTTCCTGGATGCAAAGGAAAGCAGGATAATGCGAACTGAGGGGACGCAACGCCTGCCTGAGCTTGTGACACTGGCTCCGAGATGTGGGAACTGTCCTATTCATCTTCACCTGCTGGCAACCTAAGGGCTGTGGGGCCACAGAATGGGGGGTGGGGGTTGCTGTCATAGGGGAAGCCCAGGGTTGAGCTCTGGACAGCACCAGAGTTTGCAGGAGGCCTTTCTGAGCCGGTGTCACTGAATCGGATTGATTTTTAGGCCTATGGAGCTATGGTTTCAGGTTCTCTGTAGACTCGGGCAGGCATTGGTTACACTCAGATCACACCATGCTATTTGGACACTTTGTTTCCATTCATTTTAATGGGAACCAGTAATCCAAATCCCTTAATCCACTTTGAAATCCTCAACCCACTCCGTGTTGCAGCTCCATGCCCGCCGACATGCTTTTTCTGAACCACAAGCCCCGGGCAATTGCTCTACTTGCTACCCGCTAGCGCTGGCCCTGGCTTTTGTATGCAGAAAAAGTTGTTATGGCACAGGTGAGCAGTGGAGTTTTTATAGCATGTTTGGGGGGCCTCAGAAAGAGGTTGAGAACCCCTGCTCTAACCCAGGAGACGAAGGAGAACCCCTGCTCTAACCCGTGAGATGAAGGAGAACCCCTGCTCTAACCCAGGAGACGAAGGAGAACCCCTGCTCTAACCCGTGAGACGAAGGAGAACCCCTGCTCTAACCCAGGAGACGAAGGAGAACCCCTGCTCTAACCCAGGAGACGAAGGAGAACCCCTGCTCTAACCAACGAGATGAAGGAGAACCCCTGCTCTAACCCAGGAGACGAAGGAGAACCCCTGCTCTAACCCAGGAGACGAAGGAGAACCCCTGCTCTAACCCGTGAGATGAAGGAGAACCCCTGCTCTAACCCAGGAGACGAAGGAGAACCCCTGCTCTAACCCAGGAGACGAAGGAGAACCCCTGCTCTAACCCGTGAGATGAAGGAGAACCCCTGCTCTAACCCAGGAGACGAAGGAGAACCCCTGCTCTAACCCAGGAGACGAAGGAGAACCCCTGCTCTAACCAACGAGATGAAGGAGAACCCCTGCTCTAACCCATGAGATGAAGGAGAACCCCTGCTCTAACCCAGGAGACGAAGGAGAACCCCTGCTCTAACCCAGGAGATGAAGGAGAACCCCTGCTCTAACCCAGGAGACGAAGGAGAACCCCTGCTCTAACCCGTGAGATGAAGGAGAAGCCCTGCTCTAACTCAGGAGATGAAGGAGCAGTTTTCCCACCTGCTTCTTTCGGTGTTTCCTGCACTTTCCTCTGACGCATGGAGTGCCAGCCACTGTCTGAGACAGCCTATCAGACTAGATGGGCCGTGGGGCTCTGATCTAGTCTGGCAGCTCCTGTGTGCCAGTCCTTCACACTGGATATACCCAGACACATGCCACTGACTATAGCGTATCACTCCACCTCCCCATGTGTGACCCAGTGACGAGTGTGTGTTACAGGGCCCCCCCCGTGCCGATCCGCAGAAGAGATGAGTGCATTACAGCTCTAGCTACAGCGCATCACCTCTTAGCTCAAGCTTTTAGCTCTGCAGGTCTCCAGGTCAGTCCCTGGTGGTAGCCAAGAGGGCAGCCATAAAATGGGGATAATACTACACTCAGAGTCAGCTTTCCTGATGCCAGTCCATTGCTCTAACTGCTAGGCATCAATGCCCTAGGGAAAGCGGACTTGCCCTTTAAATCTGATGATCACCTAGAAGCTCAGAGCAGCGCTGCCAACTATCCCAGTATGCAGTGTTTCTCAAAGCCCCAGCGGCTGGAGCCAGGTGATGACATAGAATCTTGGCTTTCATTTAAAAAAAATAAAGTCAGCTTCTAGTCCTTGTAATCATTCTCATGGCTCTTCTCTGAGCCCTTGATCAACATCCTCTTTGAATGTTGGACACCAGAACCGGACACTGTGCCAGCAGCGCTCACACCGGTGCCAAGGGAACATAAACTCCACCAGGACCCCCCAAGACCTTGCCAGGTCACTGCTACCCAGGATCAGGCCTTGAGGAAATTCAGAAGCCTGGTAAATAATTTACCTGCCTTCATTTTTATTTGTACTGATAGAGTGAGGGGCTGGCAGGTTTAAAGAGATGCAGCTGCTGCTGTTCTTTGGGGGCAATAAAAATTAATGAGTCGGCCGCATCCGGGACCTCCGGCGTGCTGGGGGAGCAGCTGCTTGTGCTGTGAAGAGGGCAAGACAAGGGTTAATCAGGGAGGTGGGGAAGGGAGCGAGACCTTTCTCAGGAAAAGAGAGGAAGCTGAAAGGGGGGATTGGAGCATTTACAACCTCTGGTCCCTTCAGTCTCTGCTAGTAAAACAGAAGGGCCCTAGTAAGGAGGTGTACGTAACTATGGCCACATGTGGCATGCAAGAAGGTTGAGCGGGGAGGGATGTTGGCTGCTTTCAGGAGTTCTTGCTATGGGCCCTTTGTTCCTGGATGACTACTTCCTGGTGACCTGCACCTTACCAAGACGGTTGGGGTCTCGGTCAAATCGGGGATGAGGAGTGTGCTCTGGCCAGGAGTCCTTTTCCAGCCCAAGAGGGACTATGGGGCTGAGATCTCAGGTGTTCGTGTAGCCCAGGGCCTGGGGAAGGGAGAGCCAGGGATCCCATGGCACTCGTGGGTGGAGGTCCCAGGACAGGACTATATGGATTCGGGAACAGGTATAGCCTAGGGAATGGTTTCAAGCCCCAGTACGCAGGCTTTTGCACGTACACATCGAAGATTGTCCCTGTCGCAAAGAGTTTATAATCCCGAAATGGACAAGACAGTCAAAGGATGGGTGGGAGAGGAAAGTGAGGCACAGAATGAGGCTATGACCGGCCCAAAGGTCAGCGGTAGAGCTGGGAATGGAACCCAAGCGGCCCGACTCCCAATCTGCTGCCCTATCCACTAGGCACCACTGCTTCTGCTCAGACGCAGCTTGCAGACTTGGCACACAGAGCCAGAGTTCCCCCAAAGCCTTCGGTCTTCTGCCTCCTTCGCTCCAACTCTGACCCTCCCCCTCCTCAGCTCCACACTCTGCCCAGCTGCTCCCAGCTGTAACAAAAACTGTGAAACAGAGTCCGGCCAAGGTGCTGGCTGAGAACAAGTTCTTGGCCCCCTCCTCCCTCTCTTCCTTCAGCCTGCCTCTGCGCCTTCATCCAGAGAGAGGGCCCCCGAGGTGGCTGGCAAGCGGCCCCACTCTCAGCAAAATCCCAAGGCAGAAATGTCCTTTCTAGGTAATTACTGTTAACCAGACGGCAGGGTCCTCCGAGCTGGCCCTGCACTCAGCACACCCACACGCCCAGACGGGACGCATTCCACCAGCCTGACTCACCCGCGCAGGGTGTAGGGGGGGCGCGCGCCGGGCAGCGGGAATGATTGTTTTGACT
Source organism: Emys orbicularis (assembly GCF_028017835.1). Lineage (NCBI taxonomy): Eukaryota > Metazoa > Chordata > Testudines > Emydidae > Emys > Emys orbicularis. The sequence continues at coordinate 2,516,130 of NC_088701.1, read as the reverse complement.
ATTATGGGATGTGGGCAGCTAAGCCGTGAAGGAGCCAAGGAAAGGAGATCACAGCTGTTTGCGCTCCATTTGCTCACGCCCTGGAGTAAATCAGGAGTAACTGCACTGAACTCAGTGGAATGTTGCTGGTGTAAAACTTGTGTCCATAAGAACGGTATCAGCCCCCTGCACCTTCCAGCAGACAGGCCCACATCCTGCTCTGATTGTCCATTCACACAACCACATGCCTTCCCCCCATGCAGGCACTTGTGACCGTGTTCACTACTACCCATAGGCGTGCGCAGCACATTTCATTAGGGTGTGCACCCAGGGAGCCCTGCCCCAGCCCCGCCCCCACCCTGCTCCCACCCCCTGACTGCCCCCCTCAGAACCTCCAAGCCCCCTGCTCCTTGTCCCCTGACTACCTCCTTCTGGGACCCCTGCCCCTAACTGCCCCCCAGGACCCCACCCCCTATCTAAGCCTCCCTGCTCCTTGTCCCCTGACTGCCCCCCAGGACCCTACCCCTGACTGCCCCAACCCTTATCCACACCCCCACCCCCAGACAGACCCCCGGGACTCCCACGCCTATCCAACTGCTCCCCACCTCCTGACAGGACCCCCAGAACTCCCGACCCATACAACCCCTCCCGCTCCCTGCCTGCCCCACCCCCTCTCCACACCCCTGCCTCCTGACAGCCCCCCCAGAACTCCCGACTCATCCAACCCCCCCAGCTCCTTGTCCCCTGACCACCCCCTCCAGAGACCCCCCACCCTAACTGCCCCCCCAGGACCCTCCTTGCTCCCTGTCCCCTGACTGCCCTGACCCCTATCTACCCCCCACCCCCTGACAGACCCTGGGACTCCCATGCCCCATCCAACCCTCCCTGCTCCCTGACTGGCCCCTCCAGACCCCCCGCCCCTAACCACCCCCCCGGGATCCCACCCCCTATCCAACCCACCCTGGTCCCTGTCCCCTGACTGCCCCCACCCCTTATCCAACCCCCCCGGCCCCGGACCCCTTACCATGAGGCTCCTAGCAGCATGTTTGGCTCCGCGCAGAGCCAGACATGCTGCCCCGCGGGAACGGGCAGCCCCGCCCCTCAGAATGCTGCGTGCGCGGTGGCATGGCTCCGGATGAGCGGGGAGCGTGTCTGCCTCCCCGTGGAGCTAAACACTGCCCCGCGGGAGCGCGCAGCCCCGGCCCCCAGAGCGCTGCGTGCGTGGCGGCATGGCTCCAGGGGAGAGGGGAAGGCAGGGGAGGGGCCGGCAACTTGCTGTGCTCGGCCGGGCGCTCTGGCCCGGGAGTGTGGACCCCGCGGCTTGCCGCGCCAGGAGAGTGGGGCCATTTTCCCACCCCTGCATTAGGGTGTGCCTGGGCACACCTGGCACACCCCGTGCGCACGCCTATGCTACTACCACAGGCAGCACAAACACAGGCATAAACACCACAGAAAATATCACACCACCATGCCCAGCCCCAAATGCTGCATATTGGCCAGTAACATTCACACCAACCACACCTACTCCTAGACACAGGCACAAATGATGTGCCCACATGAGGAACTGTTCACATCCACCCACAAACTGTACGACACACTGACTGAATGTGATCAACACACATGGCAACACACAATATTCATACACACACCTCCCCCTGAATCACAACCTCGAGCCTGCGCAAACACAAATCATACCATTACCGGTAATACTCGCCCAAACACACACAGCATTCACAGTGCTACCTAGTGGGTAGAGCACTAGATTATGACTTAAGAGACCTGGATTCTATTCCTGGGTCTGGGTGACCTTGGCTATGTCACTTCCTAGCTCTGCGCCTCTGTTTTCCCATCTGTAAAATGGGGATAAAAATACTGCCCCCCCCTTTATAAAGCACTTTGTGATCTGTTGCAGAGCTAGCTGTTATTATTTTAATATTAACACAACAACATCACAACACATGCACTTACGCCCACAACCACATACACAATTATACACAACACACATTCAAATGAACATTCTCTTTGTCTCAATGCACATTCACATACGACCGCAAACAACATCCCAATATACAACCACAACGCACACCCAAGCTTCATGCTCAGCCACAGAGTACTAAGCCAGGCTGTACAACAAAGGAGAAGAGGCACAAAGAACACACACAAACACTCCCCCACTCTGCAAATATTTGCACACAACCACTAATGAGGCTCCAGCAAACCCCACACATGCACAACCATGAGATGGTGATGTGTTAATGTCTGTATGTGACCACACATCACACACACACAGCTATTACAATTGTGCAACTAGTATTCAAATGTAAACCCCACCACAGTCTCAAATATTCACATGCAAGCAACATTCATAGCCAGAGTATGGATCTCTCTCTCTCTCTCTCTCTCTCTCACACACACACACACACACACACACACACACACACACACACACACACACACACACACACACACACACACACACACCCCTACTGAATTTGTACAATTAATATTCAAATACAGTATGGCCAACCCTGAGAGTGCAAAAATCAAGAGTCAAACCTAAAAAAATCATGTGATCTTTTAGAAAAACATGGGTTTCTTTGCATTCTGGTTTCTGAGCTATTTGGATGGGCACTTGGATCACGTGTTCTGGATTTTCTCCGCAGTTGCGAGGCCTAGGAACTTCCTTTTTTTAAAATGAAAGCTGAGATTCTAACCTAACCATGGGACTCCAGGATTTAAGTGACTCACCAACTATCGTGACCAAATCGTGAGAGTTGGCAACACTACAAAGAACAACCACGCTCTGAGTCCCAGATACCCAAACACAACTTCAAATCACAGCCTTGTTCACACACCCCTCTCCCTCCCTGGAGTCTGTTTCTGAGGAGTGGGTGGAAAGATTTGCCTGACTTGAACCCGTGAATGAGTCACTGGGCTGCTGCTGTGAGGGGCACAGATGTAGTTGCTTGCAAACATACATCCCTGGCTCACACACACATGGCCAGACAAAGGCATTCCAGATGCTATGCGGACTCATGCACCTTAGAAAGCCAGCAGACACTGACAGATGATCATAGGCTGTCTTGAGGGATGGACTGCAGTCGTGTGTGTGTGTGTGTGTGTGTGTGTGTGTGTGTCTCCAGTTACCTTTAGATTACCCCACCCAAAAAAATTCCATAGCAGTTTAACTGCCGCCATCCCGGATCTGCGTGGGAATAAGGGATGTTTTAATAACGGGCTGGATCCAAGACTTTATTCAAAGCTCTTCACTCAACAACAGCTTGACTCCATTAATACTTCCCCTGCCTTCTCCTCTTTGTCCTAAATGTACATGGCTTTATCAAGGGCCTGCTGGCACGCAAGCCTGAGCTGGGGTTTAATTGGGTCCTGGCCCTGCTGGGCTGTAGCCAGATCCCCCCTGATGTGCTTAATTTTGTAACGCAGAATAGACCTTTATTGCTGTTTTGTAACCGACTGAGTTTGTCCCAACCTGGGTGGGGAGTCCACATGCCTCTAACTCCCAGTCCACTCTGTCCCACATTGAAATCCTGGGGCTACAAACAAGCTAAATAGTTCACAGAGCAGGAAGGGCTGAGCATCAGGACGCCTGGGTTCTGTCCTCAGCTCTGACAGAAGAGTGGGGTCTATTGGTCAGAGCTGGGAATCCGGACTCCTGGGTTCTATTCCCGGGCCTGGGAAGAAAGTGTAGCCTGGTGGTTAGAGCAGCAAGGAACTGGATTCTATTGATTCGAGGCAGCCGGGTTCTGTTCACACAGCTCTGGGAAGGGAGTGTAGTCTAACGGGGTTGGGAGTTCTGGGACGGGACGTGTGATCTAATCGTTACAATGGGGGGTCAGGAGGCCTGAGTCCTTTGTACCCCCATGCAAACTCCCACCTAGCACCTCCAAAGAATCCCACCGCTGTCGCTGGGTCTTCTCCTAGCATTACCTGGCAGCACGTTTCCTGGCATAGGCCTTCTTGGTCTTTCCCACACATTGGGCCACATTTGAGTAAGGAGGTTGCCTTTGAGCCCCTCCAGTCTCATTCATTCACGACTGCGCGTGCAACACACCCGTGGCCCCCCTCCCTCCCCTTTGCTGATCAAATAACACCAGGCCTAATGCTGCCATGGAAAAATAATATTAGGAGGGGGGTGTAACATCCTCTCCGCTTCTTTCAATGCACTTTACCAGCTGGGAACAAGGGGGAGGAGCCAGAGGTTGGGCCAAGATTTTAGTTCAGGTTCAGCTCCAGCTCCAATTTAAGTACCATAGTAAGGAGCCAGGTTTCCAGCCCAGCCCAGAGCTCGAGGTGAACTCGGCACGCAGAGTCCTGCAAAACAATCCCACCTGGTATACGCCGATCGCCATTCACTGTTGCCTTGGGCTTCCCACAGAACTGTTTGTTGTAGCCACCTGTCAGCATCTGATCTGACACACCGAAGCTGGACTGTTTTCACGCTACCGGAGTGGACGCAGTTAGATTGGTATGAAGGGGCTTATACTGGGATAGCATACAGCTATCTCACCGTGGGGACTAAGGCATTCAAAAGAGAATAGACCCCCAGAGCTCCTAAATCCCCGTCCAGGGCGCTAGCTGCTAGACCACCTGATTAGTTAAAGTAGAAAAACATAATCCAAAAGAACTTTTGGGTGTACATACGTCCTTACTTCCCTTCCCGTACCGGTGTCTATGGGACTCAGGGGGCTTCCTGTGTGGCCTTGGGCAAATCACTTAGTCTCTCGTGCCACAGTTCCCCCACTGGTAAAATGGAGGAAACGGCCCCGCCCTGTTGTGGGGCTAAATACACTAAAGATTGTGAGTCGCTCTGATAGTATGACGATGTCAGCCGACAAGTATCTTAGAATAACAACACCTTGCTCTCCTCGAGCGCTTTTCATCTGTAGATCTCAAAGCACTTTCCAAAGGAGGTCAGTATCATTATTCCCATTTTACAGATGGGGAAACTGAGTCCCGGGGAGGGGCAGGGACTTGCTTAAGATCACCCAGCAGGGAAATAGGAGAGTTGGAAATAAAACCCAGTCTCCTTAGTCCCACTCCAGTGCTCTCTCCACTAGACCTACATCCCAAAGAAGTCATCCAACGACCAGATTTTGCTTCGCTACGCCAGTGTGTTATGCCAGACTTTATCCTGGTGAGTAATACTGGGAATACTGACTAAGGATTGAGCAAGGATCTCCGGAGCTGGCTGTCTACTACTAATAATACATTGCGTTTATAGCCAGCCTTTGATCCCAAGAGAAATTAACGAGGCGCTGCTGTAATTAGCAAAGTTCTGCTGTTCATTGAAGTAACTCACTTCAAAGCCTTTGTCGTGGGGGTGCTTTTAAATCTTGTTAGTCAGCCACTAGGTAATGGCTTCCCTTCTAATCGCTGCAGGTTCTAAAGGGCCTGTTTTTACCCAGCACTAGAGTGGATCAGATTATTTGGTGCAAATGTTTATCCTGACAAATTTGCCTCTTTTTCCACTTCGGGACTCATTCTCAAATCAGTCCAGTCTGACTGTTGGTGCTGACTGGAAAAGATGGGAAATGTATGTCACCAAATGGAAGAAGCAGGGAGGAGGAAAAAAGGGAACAGAGGTGAGGGAGGAAGAGAAAAGGGGAAAAACACCAAGAAAACAAAAAACACATTGAAAAATCAGAATACTCTGAACAAAAACGCACATTTTTGGGATTGGAAAAAGGCCATTTTTTCATTTAAAAATATTGATTGAAAGATTTCAACCACTTCTAAAACTTCTCTTTTTATCTCCGAACACACACCCCTCTTTCTCTCCATCCATCCATCCATCTCCACACCACCACCCCCATCTCTGTATCTAGCCACACAGTAGCAAAGCCAACAAGCCAAAACAGGGAATTACCACGTTTAGTAGCAGCCAGTTTGTCATTCCACTCATGCACATTCACTGCATTTGCCACCGTGGGGGAGCACTCAGAGCCCATGGCCTCTCCAGCGTTCCAACCTGGCAGCTGTTGAAATGTGTGAATGAAGCAGGATGTCAGGAGAAAGACATGGCACCTGGGTCCAGGTAGCTAACTGCATGGAGAGGAAGGATGGTTTTGTGGCTGAAGTACAGGCCTGAGAGTCAGACCCCCTGGGCTCTCGTTGCAGCTCAGGGAAGGAAGTTGGGTTTAGCTGTTAGAGCCGGGGGAGTGAGAGTTAGGACTCCTGGGTTCCATTCCTTGCTCAGAGAGGGAAGTGGGGTCTAGTGGTTAGAGCAGGGGGGGCCTTTTGGTCAGGATTCCTGGGTTCTATTGCTAGCTCTGGCAAGGAGGTGGGATCTCGTAGGAGAGGGAAAGAACTCGAGAGCAGGTGTGCAGACCTGACACCGCATTTCACCTTGGAACCTTGGCCCTACGGGCTCGGAGGAGTTAACCACAGATGATAAGCCAGAGGCACAAAGCACTATTGAAGCAATCTGAACTCAGCCCTTTCTGTGCTCAGTGTTCACCTTGAGCCCTGCATTGCACCTGGCCTTCTACAAGCGCACATGTCAACCTGCAGCCAGTGAGTAAAACAACGTACACCCCGCCCCCACCCCCCCAGCTCCTGGGTGTTTGCCTTAGATGCATGTGGGCCAGATCCCCCGCTGGTGGAAGTCAGCATGGTTGACTGAGTTACACAAGCAGAGGATCCAGCCTTTCTACAGTTGAAAGACTGCAGAGCTCTTTTACACCGCGTGGTCATTCACACCAGTGAGTGGGAGACAGCAGCAGGTCCGAATGGCCGTGTTTTAAGCCTGGGAGTAGGTGGCCACACACAGGGTGCCAGGCAGGGGAGAGTTCATACAATTTAATCATTCAGCAGGGCGGAGGCTAGCATGGAGCCACTCATCTGCCCAGAGGGCTGAGAAGAGGCAGAGTTGTCTACACACCCTGTCTCTCAACCAACAGCCATTTGCTCACCCTCTGTAATGGTGCTAAAATACTACAACGAGAGCTACCTTGGGAATACCAGGGAAAGAGGGACAGATACGCAGAGATGACCATTCTAGCACTAAAGATCCAATTACACATTTCCTACAAGCTGGGGTCTTATGAGATTCATGCACAGATCTGTTTGCAGGGTACGACAATCAGGAGCGAACCCCGGGGTCCTAGCCAAACCCCATCCTGGTTCCCTAGTCTTCACACATGTGCTTCTTCCTGCTCTGCCCAACAGCTCATCCTCTAAGCCCACCCCAGCGGTAGCCACATTTCTCCATGCAGTATGTAACGTGTATTGTGATCCTTTGGTATGAAAGGTGCTGCTAAAGTAAATGCAAGGTAATTATTGTCATTATAATAATCTCTAATGATCAAGGACATGTTCAGCAGGCTCAGCCTGTGGGAGGCAAATCCAGGGCTTGGAACCCATGATGGGTTTTATAATCCCGCGGCAGGTACCAGAAAATTGCCTGATGCACCTTGGCTGCCTAAGGGTGAATTTGGGGAAGACCTTTTGATTCACTGAGCGAGTAGGATCCAGTCCAAGGCTAATGTTGTGTGTCAGTTTCCACCCATCAATTATCTGAAGGAGAAAGAGAAAAGCATCTCTGCCTGCTGATGGAATGGGGCACCTTTTCACACGCAGCCCGGGGGCTGTTTCACAATAACAGCCACAACAAAGGGCAGGCAGAGGAACTCTGTGTTCCAGCGCAGAGTTACTAGGTGCTGTGGAGTTTCGGGATGGGTTTATTAATATGATCACAGCTGGGAGCTAGTGGAGAACCCGGTGGCCTGAGTGGGCTGATCTCCTTTGAGGGACTTGGGATTGTTGTTTTGTGTGATGTGCTAGAGGGTTATGTTTAAATGCTACATAATTTATGGCAAGCATGTGGGGGGGGGAGGGTGTGTGGAAGAGAAGCAGGGAGGTACAATTGACAATGGTTCATCTGTTGAGAAGTAGCAGGCATGGGGCAGGGGAGAGGTGTAAGTTAGTTGTTTCCTACTGCAGGACCGAGGCAGGGCTGGAATCGGGTCAGGTCAGTACACTTCTCTTTCGATGCTGCTGTTGTATTCTCCCAAATGTTAGCTTCCGCTGGAAAAACAAAGTAAGTCTCTAGCACGAATGGTTGTGAAAAAATGTGAAACAAATGTAAACTGAGCCTGCCTGAGTTTGCAGAGAGCCTGAAACAACTGCTCTGAGACGTATGGGGGCGAATGGCCCCATGCATTCCAGTGGGGTGTTTACTCAGATGCTGCTGTCCAACATGTACAGAGGGAAAGGCATCAGGCATTGGGAATAGCATCACATTTTGGTGCCACAGGTGGGTGGGTTTCTGGGAGAGGTATTACCACTTTCTTTCCTCCCCAATTTGACTGGTGGGTGGAGGAGGGGGGCAGAGGGAATGTCTACACTGTAATCCCAGCTTGTGTAGACATAGCTGTCATCTAGCTTGCTTGGGTCCAGGAGCGGCGAAGCTCCAGCAGCACCGGCTTCAGTGCGAGTTGTACAAGCCTGCCATGGCTTAGCTGTTCCGGTACCCAGCCAGCTCGAGTAAAGCTAGCCCGGGTATGTCTACACGAGCTGCAGTCACCCCGTGATAGCGGTGTCGTCATACCCAGTGGCAGCTCACGGGGGAGACAATCGCAGGGGTTCACCCAAAGTCCTGGTGTCACAGCTCCTAACTCAAAAAACAATCAGTCAATGCCAGGCGGGGCTGGCAGGAAATGCCACAAGCAGTTCACCTGTGGCATGTCTGGGTTGGGCTCACATTACTTGTGCCTTATGAGCTTACACCAGTGCATCCATGGGAACAGCTGCAATCGGGGGGGGGGGGAGCTGGACCGCACTGTGCTATGGCTATTTTCTGCACCCCAGGGCCCATAGGGGCAGACAGTGAGTTACAGCAGCCCTGAGGCTGCTCTAATTTACCCCAGGCATCAGGAAGGTCCCTAGAATACAGAGAGGTGGCTAAAAGCCTCCCCCCGCTTCCTGCCCTCCCCCACAGAAACCGAGTCATTAAGAGTCAGCCCCTCATCTGTTTATCCACAGGACAGGGACAGTCTGGACAGGAACAGAGAGAGCAGCCCCCATAATGCCCCATTTCCACCAATCGAGATGGCCTGATATCAGTGGAGGGAAGGAGCCCTAAAGTGGCTGTGGGATCCCCTTATGCACTGGACCCCTTACACCATACCATGGGAGGGAACAACTCAGTCAGGGAGTCCTTGCCAGGTACGGAGTTGGTGTAGCCAGCTCTGCACAGCTTCCTCCACTCCTCAGAGCAGGGGGCATGTCGAGGGAGGAAGGGGTGTGTGGCTGGGGTGTTCTTTCACCCCACCTTTTCCCTGCTATTGGGCACAGCCTCAAGCTGCTCTAAGCTATGTTATGGGCCAAATTGGCCTCTGGTGCAATTTGGGGGGTTTGTGCCTTTAAGGGCTCAGTGCCCTGCCCAGATTCTCTGTCTGGGAAGCTCAGCCCTTAACGGCACAGAGCCCCATACCAAACCCAGCAAGGGCTGGCACAGGGGAGGCACAAAGGTGGAGTAGGACTGTCCTTGCCCTCCCAGGAGACCTTGGTGCCTGCACTCAGCCAGGGAGCAACACAGAGAAGAATATGACCCAGAGAGGAAAAGGCAGAGGTGGGGAAAGAAAGAAAGAAAGAAAGAAAGAAAGAAAGAAAGAAAGAAAGAAAGAAAGAAAGAAAGAAAGAAAGAAAGATGGTGAGAGGCAGACATAAGGTCTTGTGAGTGGAGGACAGAGAAAGGCGGCGAGCAGAGGAAAGAGGAGGAGAACAGGTTTGAGAGAAAGGGAAGGAGATACAGAAAGGCTGGAGCCAGACGGAGTGCTGGGAAAGAGAGAGTGAGTTAGCGGAGGGAGAGAGAGGTGGGATTTCCCTTTCCTCTCCCCGGCATATTTTCAGTTTTCTCCCGCACCCTGTTCTCCTCTCCACCTGCTTCCTTCCTTCCTTCGGAAGCTTGTTTTGTTCTCTGGAAGAAATCGTGTTTCCACGGCCACACGCAGGCCCCCTCCCACCCAGCGCACACTGGCTTCCTCCAGCCCTTCTGGACTGCAGCCGGCCAGCGGGAGGATTCTAAAAAAGGAAAGTCTCCCAAGAGAAACCCAGCCCAGAGGCAGCGGGAAAAGCCCCAAATATCTGGGAAAGCCATTCCCAAGCAGAAACGCAACGAGGACCTGGAATCCAGCAGCGTGGGGGCCTGGCAACTGGGATTAGCTAGATGGGAGCTGCCCAGACCGTCTAGTCATTTAGCTGTCTCTCTAGCTAGAGGGACCCTGCGCCACCCTGTCTTTTACCCATCTATCTGCCTGGGCAGTGTGGTCCAGTGGCTAAAATACTGGACCAGAACTCCAGACACCTGGATTCTATTTCCAGCTCTGCCTCTGACCTGCTGGGTGACCTTGGGCAAGTCACTTTCTCTGTGCCTCACTCCCCCCCCCCCCCATCCTTTATCTATAGCTGTGAGCTCTGTGGGGCAGGGCCTGTCTCTCACTCTCGTCTGGGTAGTGCCCAGCACAATGGAGCCCTGCTCTCAGTTGGGGCCTCTGGACATGACTGTAATATAAATACCACTAATAATATCTATCACCGGACTATACAGGGAGAGGGTGATCTTACAGGTAGAGCATAGTCTTCTGCTCCCAGTTCAGGGAAGGGAGCAGGTCAGAGCAGGGAGGCGAGGAGACAGGGTTCCTTGGCTCTAGCCCCAGTGGGAGGGGTGTGGGTCTAGTAGTTAGAGTAGACAGGAGTGGGAGGTGGGTTAGGGAGAGGAGTGGGGTCTAGTGGTTAGAATGGGAGGGGGAAGTAGGGTGACCAGATGAGAGGAAGAAAATATCGGGACACCGGGGGGGGCAAAAAAAAAAAAAAAAAGCCGAGTGCTGCCGGCGGAGCGAAATATCGGGACAAATTGCGACCCGACCAGAGATCGGTCGGGACGCGGGACAAACAGCTCAAAATCGGGATGGTCCTGATAATCGGGACGTCTGGTCACCCTAGGGGGAGGCTGGTTGTCAGGACTCTTGTCTTTTATTCCTAGCTCTGCCATGAAGTGAGTGAGCTTGGGGAAGTCACCCCACCTGCTCACAACCCAGGCCTCAGTTTCCCCCTCTCAAAGAGGCAGACCCGGGGGATGAGGAGCACCACAGAAGGGCTAAGAGTTATGAAAGGAATTAGCAGGATTCCTGGCTGCCTGACGAGCAGGGCCGCACGTGGACAGCCGTGCAATGGCCAGATGTCCACAGACAGTCCGAGAGCCCTCCCCCCTTGCAGGACGCAGCAATCGGAGGAGGAGTGGGGGAACGGGATGCCCAGAAGCATAAGGAGAGCTGGATTGCAGCCTAAACCTGACCACATCTGAAGGCAGAGTCCTGCCTCGTTCCCAGCCCCCAGGCCCCAGCTTCCTGGAAGTAGTGTGCTCCTTGCGAACAGGCGGCTGGGCTGGGCCAAGACGCAGGACGGCCTCAGCCTGGGAGCCTGTTTGTTTTGTTCCTCGTGGGTGTGGGGAACCTCGCTCGCTGTTGCCAGGAGACGCAGTGTTTGTTAATGCTCTAAAGGGGGGCGTGAGTCACGGCAGCATGACTCACCAGGACCAGAACCATCTCGGGCTGGCCGGCAGCCAGACAGCGGCCCTCTAAGACACCGTTCCAGCTCCTGCAACTCCCCTTTTCCCCAGGCGCAAGGCACAAATGACTTGCTGCTTTCCTGGGTAGGGTGGGGACGTTTTCATTAGGGGAGCTCATCTAAGAACAACTTGGGTCCCGAATCTGGTTGCCCCTGACAACCTGGATCCTGAATTTGATTGCCACCCGACAAAAAAAACAAGGAAATGAACTGGTCCATTGGTAACACCATGGCTGCTACAATACATGCCAGGGGACCCCGAACGACCACAAAGGGTCAGGGCTTGCTTCCTACCTCCAGTGAAATCCCACAACGTTCTTATCTGTTCCAAGGTGGACCTGCAATAGCAGGCGGGGATCTGATTCATTCTGCACAGGCAAATCTCTCCCTGATCTAACTTCCTGGAAGGCCCAGTGGTTCCCCCAGGGACGGATCAAATCCCTTGTGCATTCAGCATGTCTAAGCACTGCTGCGGATTTGCCCTGATCTGCTATTCTCTGAACATCTGTCTCCTGTGCTGGCCTGGCTGTCGGTAGGTGCGACGAGCTGCCGGTATACTGGCCTCAGCCAGGCTCATGGAGCTGGATGGATCTCTCTGAGGCACAAAGCCCAGCCCGGCAGCCCGTGAGTGAGAGCAGGATCTGCCCCAGGGGAACAGCTGTTTGTGTATCTAATCCTTGTCCTCAGAGCTGAGTAAACTCCACAGAGGCAGGGATCTGGCAGGATTGGGATGCCAAGGCCTCGCCTGCACGAGGGGCATCAGCCAGGCAGCTCTGCTGCTGAAAGCCTCCCCCAGCCCCCCACTCTGTGCAAACACCCATGCTGCCAAGCCCTGCTTGAAAGCAGGCCAAGCTGTGCCAATGCAAATTGTGCTAAGAGCGGCATTGCCCACCTTGGAGCTCGCACTGCGGGGACGGGGCTGGAACTGGGGCAAAAGCTCCACTGAAGACAAGGCCAAACAGCTCTGTGTCCACAGTGCCCAAATTATGCTCCTCCTCCATTCCTCCTCCTATCATCCATCTGGGCCCCATCCCAGCAGCTGGGCATCCCCAACACAGCTTCCTCCCTCTGCTTACCCACTGGCAGTCCAGGCCTACCTCCTTGGCTCCCGACTGCTGCTTGCTCTGGCCCCCTGGCACCAAGCCTTGCTTGCTATTGGCAATCCCTAAGGCACTGATTGCAGGCCAGTCCCATACAGCTCATATGGGAATCATCTCTCATCCACAAAGCCTACCAAAGTTAACGGAGAAACTCTCACTGAGTTCAATGGGCTTCCGCCTAGGCCCCCCACCCTGCAGCTACTCTAGTTACAGTAGAGATTCACTGCCTAACTTTTGTAAGTGCTCTAAAATCCACACACTGACTCGGAACATCTTGAAAACGGCTGAGCCTCATGGAGGTCTGGAGCAGGGCTAGGGAGCCAAATTTGGGGTTATTTGAGCAAGGGGTTTCCAAGATAAAGCCCCCCCCCCAAGCTGTGTGATATGAAAAAGTGCTGATTCCTCCAACAGGGCTTTTTCCCCCCTCGACACACACCTGGAATTCAAACCCCGGCATTTAACTAATCGTTTCTCACACTATTTAACGCTGCACTGAGTTTCAGGACACGCCTTGTGTTTGAAGCCCGGGTGTGTGTGGAACTTACTACCAGGACCGTGCTGTATATATAACACTGCAGAGCTCTCCCAACACGTGAGAGATGCAGACAGAAGCCAACATGCTTAGGCCTGGTGGGTAGCACCCAACTAGCATAAAGGGGGCAAAGCCCCACCCCCAGACAGCCACGCCCTAGTCAGCTTTGCAGAGAGAATGCCCCTCTAATCCTACGACGCGGTCTCCTGCCCCAGTTCAGTTGGAGGAAATGTAAAAAATTGCTACATCGGAGCGGAGTGATCCGATGCGATCCGGTTGGTATCCCCGGCTCCTGAGATCCAATCCAGTATTGGAGCCTCTCTGCTGTAGCAGATCAGACTAATGGGCCCATCTCACCCAGTATTCCCACCACCCTGCAGCACCAGATCAGACCAATGCTCCGTCTAATCCAGTATCTCTGCTTCCTAATCTACTGGATCAGACCAAGGGGCCCATCCAGCCAAGTATCTGCTTCGCCGCTGTGCGGTCTCTAACCACTAGGTCCAGTCAATCTGCTCTCGTGCTGATCCACATGACACCATCAGCCCCTCTAGTCTGACACCCTGCTCCCAGCGCTAAGTGCCTCCGAGAGAGGCGTAACCCCCATGCCCCATAATGTCCCTTATTTTCCACAATAGTGGGGAGGGGGGAGTCCCTCGGCTAAACTGTGGGGTCCCAATGCTTCTCTCCTATAAAATATCATAGGCAGGGGCACGGGTGTGGGTGGGGTTTGAGATCCAGCCTAGGGAAGTTGGGACCTACCCAGGCTTCCCCAAATGCTCCCTCCTCCCCCAGGGGATCTGGGGTACCACGTTACTAGGGGCAGGGGCAAACTGGGCACCAGGTTTTAAGCCAGAAGTTGGGCTGAGAAGACGGAGAGCAAGAAGCATCCGGAGGAGGCAGCTGATTAACCCGTGGGAGAGAAAGTGAGCGGCACCAGTGACTCATCATCTGGGACGGCCTGGGGCAGAGGCTTGCTTCTGCTGGGCAAAGGGGGCTATGGTTCCAGGAGGGCAGTGCCCCTGCAGTCCTGGAGTTGCCCTGCGACCCCAGAAAGCCGGAAGGGGTTAAGTATGTACTGGCAAGAGCACCTGCTCCCGCTGCTGCTGGCACCGATCCCTCCCCCCCCCCCCCGTGTGGGAGGGCGGGGGGAAGGGAGGTCTGACTGGCGGTGAGTCAGGCCCCAGCAATGTGCCAGTGAGTCACCGGCTGGGTGGGGTCCCGGGCGACAGGATTCCCACTCCAGTTACACAAAGGCGCTTTGATACTCAGAATCCTCCATATGCAGCCTTGGCGGAGAGAGCCCTGTAATTCCCCTCCCCACACCTCACACCGGTGCCAGGCCTCCTGGGTCCTCGCCATCAGCAAAAGGGGCCCGTGTCCCCGTGCCCATGCCTAGAGAAATGTTCTACACCCTTCAGAGTAAGTGCCGGCTGGGGGCTTAGTAGGGGCCGTTCTCTGTCAGTCAGTGCTGACCCCACTACCCCAGTGCTGCAGGGGACAGGATGGGTGTCTCAATAGGGGCTCTCTCCCCTTGCAGTCAGTCCAGACCCCAATGCCCCAGTGTGGCACTAGGGGGCTCTGTGCTACCATGGAGTGTGGCAGGGGGCTCAGTAGGGGATGCTTTCCCTTTAGAGTCAGTGCTGACCCCAATGCCCCAGCATGGCGCTGGGCTGTGCTGTGCTGCAAGGAGCAGGATGGGGGCTCAATAGAGGGCGCTCTCCCATGGCAGTCAGCGCTGACCCCAGTGCACAAGGATGACACTAGGGGGCGCTGTGCTGCAGGGAGCAGGGTGGGAGCTCAGCAGGGGGCCTATGGAATCAGTCCTGAACCTAATGCCCCAGGGCCTGGCCATTTGTGACTATTGGTACTTTTGGCAAGAATTGTGTGTTAGCCCTAATGTCCTCCAAATGCAGACTCTTATTCCCTTCTAAATTCCCCCTGCAGCTGCAACTTGATTGCAGGACTATTCTTTGCTTCCTATCCTAAAGCGATGGGCAGTGTTACTGTGTTAAGCAGCTGCCACGTTTCACCCCAGAGGGGGCTGCATTTCAGTATTGGGCAAGTGATCCCCATGTGCGACTGTTAATCAGCTGCCATGCCCCGCTCCAGAGGGGGCTGCATTTCATTGCTGGGTGAACCGATCCACATCCCTCCTTGGCAAACACGTTGGGATCCTTCGACAGGCCTGTGGGAATGTTTGATGCCATGGAGGGGGTCTCTCCATGGGGTGAGAGAGGAATCCACTCTCCCGGCGAGAATCCTGCACCACGTCTCTGAAGCACCTCTTACCCACAATAATTCCACGCCCCTGCGGGGTGCCAAGCAACTTTCCCATTCAGCTCTGCACCACACCAGGCTCCCTTGGCATCCACCTCTCCCCACTCACTGACTCAACCGCCCCTCTGCTCCGAGGAGAAAGCGGGAGGGGCATCGGCAGCCTCTTGCCGCCCGCTGCCTTCTTGGCGCCTGGCAGGCTGGGAATGGGCGGCCCAGCCTTAGCTATAAGGGATGGGCAGGGAGGCCTAGCGGGCACCTCCCTTTGAAGGCTGAGTCAGAGGGGTGGGACCGGTGCTAGCTGACCCCACCCCGAGCAGGTAGCTCTGGGCACTCAATCAGGTTTCCATGGCGCCCTGGATCCACATCGAGGCTTCCCCAGACAGGAGGGCAGTGAGGGGGGGAAGATGTGGAGTTGGAGGGCCGGGGTGACTGGAAGTAAAGAGGGGACTAGACGGGTGGGGAAGAAGGGGGAGGGGCACTTAGGAAGGGGTCGGGGTCTGAATAGGGAAATGGGGGGGAGATTGGGATGGGGAGTTCTAACAGGGAATGGCAGAGGGGTGGAGGGGACTGAGTAGAGGGTGGGTTCGGAAGTGAAGCTGGAAGGGGAAGAGAAGGAAGGAGAATGGGGACATTGCAAGGGGCAGGAGTTAAGCGGGAGCTGGGCAGAGTAGGATGAGGGGGACGCGGGAGGCTTGGGGGCTGAGGATGCATGAAGGGGAACCAGGGATGGGGTACTGGGGGGGCTGAGAATTGGAGAAGAGGGATCCAGGATAGGGGACATGGGAGACTGGGAGGGGGCTGTGGATGAGTGAGGGACAGGAGAGTGGGAGTCTGGGGTGGTTAATGATGGACAAAGGGGGAACCAGGGATGGGGAGTTTTGGGGGAGCAATTGGATTCCCCCATGCCACCCCTCCTAATCAGTGTATTCTCCCCAGACTGCCTGGGCAGAGCAGCCCATGCCTGTCCATGGGCTGGCGTTCCCTGCCTGGAGAAGGTGGCGGGACGGGGAGCTCCCCAGGTGCCCCTCCTTGCTGCACACAATAGCGCTGTTTCCGGTGGAAAAAGCCCGGCCACTTGTTATTGTTGCCCAGCGCTTTTCCTGATGCACAAACACCTCACCAGTGAGTACAGGACAGCCTGGGGGCGGGGGGGCACAGCCCCCCAGGGACCCCGCTGCTGCCTGCATTGTGCCCTCATCCGGCTCAGTCAGCACTGTGTGTGTACAGGGGTGTCTGTCCATTTCACTCCCCCAGAGGCCCAGCAGAGGCTGGGAAAAGCCATTGGCTCTGGGGACGAGCCCTGGCCCGTGTCTCTGGGACATCTCCTGGGTGGGTAGGACTGGGGTGGAGGATGGCAGCCCATTTCCCAGGCGTCTCTTCGGCACAGCCACTGCCCAGTCTGCTTGGCCTCAGAGGCACTGCAGGTTAGACCAAGAGCTCTTTAAATGCAGGTGCCAGGACCACAAGGTGTGAACTGAGGATCTCCATGCGCCTGTGCAGTGGAAGCTAAAGGGGTAATGGCTAGAGCCAGCAGCTCTCATATGGATCAGCCACTAAAGGGGGCCAAAGACCCACACTCTCCTGGTGTGCCCTGCATGGGCAGCCACCCAGCTCTCACTAAGCCCAGGCCCAGCGTGCACTGGGCTGAGACGTGGCCTGGACACCAGCACTCAGACTCTTGGCCTTGGTCCCATTATTCCCTCCCCACATGTGGGTCAGGGATCTGGGAGGGGACGGTTTAAGCTTCCGTCACACTCCCCATAATCTAGGCCCATGCCTGTTCCCCAGTGTAACTCAAAGCTGTCTCGGGGCTGCTCTAACGCCCCGGGCTCTGGGAGGCAGAGAAAAGCCTGAGTGTAGCACACTCCGGTCACACCCCGATCTGCTCCTTACATGGGGAGCAGGCTGGGGACAGAGTGTTTATACACCAGCCCCCTATGCAGGGTGGGATACTCAGAGGGCTATTTCCACCCCCCAGAGTGCCCTGCCTGGGTGGATCCCTAGTGAGCCGATATGCTTGGGGAGGAGATAATGGGGAGATGGTCAGTGACCCCCACAGCAGCATGTCGGGGCACTGGTCTAAGGGGCAGAGAACCACTTTGTGAATCATCCGCATGGCTTCCCACAGTGCCTGGGTGTTCCCAGCCCAGCACTGGCCTGGCTTGACCTTGCTGAGCTGGCGAGAAATGACAGCATCGCAGCTCCAGGTGTGAGGAGAAGCTCCTCACCTCTCCTCCCCACACAGCGCAGGTTGGAGCGGGTGAAAGGCACCTCTGCAGAGCGGGGGCTGGAGAGTGGCTGGCTTGAGTGGAGCTGCTCCAGCTTACACCAGTTGGGGATCTGGCCCCTTTGACTCCGCTGGAGGGATGCCCATTTACACCAGTTGGGGATATGGTCCCATTCACTCCAGTGGAGCGACGCCCTGGTACACCAGCAGGTGTTCTGGCCCTGAGGGTTTGTGTGTCTTCGCCGAACAAATACAGCCTGGGGAAGCACGGAGTGAGCTTCCCCTGCCACCCAGCCCTGCACTGCAGGGACCCTCTGTAGGGATGAGCAGCGGGGGCTCCATGTGCATGGCGTATCCAGTTCTCTGCCTCTCCGCAGACTGCCGAGGAGGGGTGGGGAGTTGGCAGCCAATGTGCAGGCAGCGTCTGTGACCTGGATGCCCGTCCCACTAGGAACAGACTGAGACCTGACAAACTCACCTCATGCCCGGGCCCCCAGACACCCATCGGACAGGAATGGCTTTATGTTGCCACCCGTCTGTTCCCCTCTGGCCCATGCTCCCCCCCGCACCCCCGGGCCTTTTATCTATCCCTCTTTGTAACTCTCTTTCCTACCGAGAATAAAGCTAGAAGCTGGGGGGCGGGGAGCGAGGAAGGAAACGATATCCTCCCCTTTGTTAGAAATCAAACAAGAATCCCTCCTGACTGGAGCTCTTGTAAAAATGCCACCGGGCCATAAAGCGGAGGCTTGGAGGGAGCTGGGGTGAGGTCTCACTGTCTGGGAGGCAGTGGGGAAAGCCTGGCAGATGGAGGAAACAGGGGGTTAATGGGATGGGATCTGCCTCCCCACCCCGTAGGAGAGCTCGGAAAGGCAGTCCAGTTCTCTGTCATGGTGTTACCAGAACCCCAGCCAGGCTTCTGGGCCCAGAATCTCCTCTGGTGTAAATCAGAAGCATCCCTATTACAGTCAGTGGAGTCGCCTTGGTGTAAGACTGCTGTAAGTGAGAGGAGGCCCTGGTCCAGGCTGCTTTCCAGGGGGCCTGATTCTCATCACTCCAGTCACTTCTAAGGGGATGCTTTACAACAGGGTGAATGAGTGGGGAGTCGGGCCCCAAGGAGTCACTTCGCATCTCCACTAGGCAAAGGATGGAGGGGGGGAGTAGTGGGTTTCTTCCTAGCTCTGCCTACAAAATAAGCTCCACCCACATGAGATACCACTTCCAGGAAATTCTGTAGACTTATGTTCCAAATGTGATAATAGTCCACTGGGCTTGACTTCGCTTTGGGGGGCGCTCATCATCTCTATCGATCTAGCTGACTTCAGTGGGAGTTTTGGATATGCAGGGAGTGCAGGCTCAGGCCTTAACTTGTCTTCTTACCCATCCCAGACACTCACAATGTCGGGAAAGCACGCGCCATGCTCCTATTCTGTCTGCTTGTTCCCAGGGCTCAGGGCTGCTTGGAAAGACAGTTACGCAGCTAGAAACTCATTCTGCAAGAGCTTCGGCGCCACAGACCTCCCACTTTCATGGGGCTCAAGTCACACGTGCCAAAGTGAGATCAGGATCAGGCCCAAAACACAGCCAGTTTTGGAAGCCTGGAGTTAGATCCCAGAAGACGGGCGGCTATCCCTAATATGCACAGTGAGGACTCCAGTGCCCCACCGTTTTAGCTTAACAAAGAGAAGGTTAATATCAGTCAATAAGTACCTCCATGGGGAACAAAACTTTGATAATGAGTTCTTCAGTCTAGCAGAAAAAGGTCTAACAAGATTCAAAGGCTGGAAGTTGAAACTAGACAAATTCAGACTAGAAATAGGTGCAAATTTTAAACAGGGAGGCTACTTAACCACTGGAACAAATTTGTCCAGGGTTGTGTGGATTCTCCAACACTGGCCATTTGAATCGAGACTGGATATTTTTCTAAAAGAACTGCTCTAGTTCAATCAAGAATTATTTAAATCAGGGACATGCTATGGCCTGGGTTACACAAGACGAGATGATCACAATGGTCCCTTCTGGCCTTAGAAGCGATGAAGAAACGACCCAATAACCACGGTGAGAAATGTTACACAAAGGCCTGCTGCAAAATGCATTGCAAAGGAAATGCACTGGGAAGAAAAAGCGAGGAGAAATGGTGCAGAGGAGAGGAATAGGAGCGGAAAGCAGGTGTTAAACACTCAAGGAATGTTTCCAGTGAAAGTGCCAGACACTTCAAGCAAACACCCTTTCCCACCCCCTTATTCTGCAGAGAAGAGGTGGAGATGTTTTTCTAAGGCATACAGGGATATTTTTGTTTCAGGAAAGTCATTCTCCTAATCTCCCGATTCCTCCCCCCCCCCCCTTTTGTATTTTCCAGAGTTCTTTTCTAAACATTGATTCTCCATCTTTTTATTATGGCATCTGAATGGGGGACGCTGGTTTGATTTGGGAATATTGTTATAGGAAAGGAAGAGAAATGATTATCAGTGCAGCTCTGCTGGTATCTCAGGGTTTCATGGACCTTTG
The DNA here is from genome assembly GCF_028017835.1 of Emys orbicularis. Classification (NCBI taxonomy): domain Eukaryota; kingdom Metazoa; phylum Chordata; order Testudines; family Emydidae; genus Emys; species Emys orbicularis. The sequence goes on along the minus strand of NC_088701.1, from coordinate 2,495,918 downwards.
CAGCCATCCCATTGATTGGTCTGCTTTTGTGTTATGCCCCTTTCTCCTAAGGGCATGTCTATGCAGCTTAAGCTTAAGCACAGCCCGATATTCATTGGCCCCGAACCACTATCATAATAAACATGATGAATAGTAATTTTCTTAAAGCCCCAGCTCCTGGAGTCAGGTGATTACACGAGAGCCTCGTCTTTCTGATAAATAAATAAAGGTTCTAGCCCCTGTGGTTGCAGAGAAAAGCTTGAGAACATGAGCCCTACAGGCTCAGAAATCAGAAAGCAAAGAAAAAAGACCTGAATTTTATGATTCTAAACAAAACTCACGATTTTTAAGCCAATCTCATGATTTTTGAACCCTGACTCATGATTTTTGAATGTTTTGGGTTGGCCACACTGGCATGCACGCTCGCTCTCTCTTACACACACCCCATACCCACTGCACATGCTCCTTCCCTAAACACACAGGCCAATATTTTATCCCAAATCCATAGTTAGGCACCTCAATATGAGCTTGATTTTGCCTAGTGCTGAGGAGTCTGCAAAGCATTTAAGCACCCGTTTAACTTTAAGCACATGAGTGGTGCCATAGCTGTGGAGAAGACTGCTCATGTCCTGGGCTGCTTTGCTAAGTAGGGGCCAGAGGGCTCAGCACCCTGCAGACCTGAGCCCCACGTGAGCTGATTCTGAAAGGTGCTGAGCTGTGACAGCTCCCTTTGAAGTGAGTAACAGCCCAGGGGGCTCAGCGCCCGTGACATCCAGGCTACTTACTCAGGTGCCTTGGGATGGATTCATTATAGGTGCCTCAGCTTGAATGTTTCAACACTCACCATCGCACATCCATGCAATGAAAGGCAAACTCAGCCAGTGTGTTAGACACCAACGCACAATCACTCATAGAGACAATCACGCTGTCACAAGAACCCACACAGAACCGCACTCTCTCTTAATCTTTCCCCCTCCCCCACACACATAAGAACATAAGAACGGTCATACTGGGTCAGACCCAATGGCCCATCTAGCCCAGTATCCTGTCTTCCAACAGTGGCCAGTGCCAGATGCTTCAGAGGGAATGAATAAACCAGGGCAATTTATCTAATGATCCATCCCCTGTTGTCCAGTCCCAGCACCTGGCAGACAGAGGTTTAGGGACACCCAGAGCATGGGGTTGTGTGCCTGACCAGCTTGGCTAATAGCCATTGATGGACCATTGATTGGTGTGAGAGAGAGAGAGAAAAATATGCCCCCCCTACACTTTAAAAAAGTTAATTTATTAGATTATTTTTTCCCTACCAGCAGGAAGGGGAAGTCAGAGGTTACAGTAGAGGGCTCTGGGAGTTACAGGAGGGCAGATGGGGGTTCTAGGAGAGGGATCTGGAGGGTTCTAGGAAAGGGAGATGGGAGTTAAGGAGGGGGAGATGGGACTATATACAGGGCCGGCTTTAGGCCAATTCAACCAATTCCCCTGAATCGGGCCCCACCCCTAAGAGGGCCCCACGCCCAAGCCCCAGTACGGTGTACCGGCAGGTGCGCTGTACCGGCGTGGCCCGGCTTCCCCAGCGGGCAATTTAAAGGGCCTGGGGCTCCCAGGAGGGGCTGGAGCCCTGGGGTAGGGCTGCGGGGCTCTGGGGGCTATTTAAAAAGTGCGGGTCTCCCGCTGCCTCTACCGCCCCGGCCCTTTAAATAGCCACTGGAGCCCCACCGCTTCCCCAGGGCTCCCGCGGCTATTTAAAGGGCCAGGGCGGTGGAAGCAGGGGAGCCCCGGGCCCTTTAAATAGTCCCCAGAGCCCTGGGATAGTGGGGGGCTCTGGGGGCTATTTAAAGGGCTGGGGCTCCAGCTGCCTCTGCCGCCCCCATCCTTTAAATAGCTGCCGGAGCCCCGCCACTTCCCCAGGGCTCCCTCCGCTATTTAAAGGGCCGGGGCGGTGGAAGCTGGGGAGCCCCAGGCCCTTTAAATAGCCCCTGAGCCCTGGGCTGCTGCTGCTACCCCGGTGCGGGAGGGAGGAGAAGGAGGGGGCACTTACCGTACAGGGTGAGCTGTACCCCCTGTACCCGCACCCCCTGCCCACAGCCAGCCCCTGCCGCACCCCCTGCCCTATCTCCAGCCAACCCCTGCCGCATTCCCCTGCGGCCCTGCCCGAAGCCAGCCAGCCCCACACATACCCCTGCCCGCACCAGCCCTGCACCCCCTGCCCTGTCTCCAGCCAACCCCTGCCACACTCCCCTGCGGCCCTGCCCGAAGCCAGCCAGCCCCACACATACCCCTGCCCGCACCAGCCCTGCACCCCCTGCCCTGTCTCCAGCCAACCCCTGCCGCACACCCCTGCCTGAAGCCAGCCAGTCCCGCACTGCTCTGTCTCCAGCCCTGCCAACCCATGCCGCACCCCCCTGCGGCCCTGCCTGAAGCCAGCCAGCCCACCCCACACACCCCTGTCTCTAGCCAGACCCGCACCACTTGCCCTGCCTGCAGCCAGACTCTACCTCCAGTCAGCCCCTGCCCTGCCTCCAGCCAGCCCATGTCCACTGGTGCCCTGAAGTTCCCAGGGCAGTAACCCTGCACACCTGCTTCAATGAGGGGGGCAGGGAGCAGCTGGGACCCACACATGTGCACATCCTAGGGTGACCAGACAGCAAGTGTGAAAAATTGGGACGGGGGTGGGGGGTAATAGGATCCTATATAAGAAAAAGACCCAAAAATCGGGACTGTACCTATAAAGTCGGGACATCTGGTCACCCTAGCACACCCCCAGGGAGTTGCGGGGACCCACACATGTGAAACGGAGCTCATTTCTAGTTCAGGCCCATCTTTTAAAAAAAGAACTTTAGGGAGGGTTAACATACATCCGTATTTTCCCGGACATGTCAGGCTTTTTGGTTCTTAAATCACCATCCAGGAGGAATTTTTAAAATTTTTAAAAAATTTAAAAATTCCTCCTGGGAAAATACGGACGTATGGTAACTCTATTGGTACAAAAAATACATACTGTGGCACATCCCTTAAATCAGAACTGTTTATAGGGAACCAGTTGCTAAGAAATGAAAGGCTTTTTTTTACATATTTTTTTATTTTTTAGTCATCCCTGCCGGGGCCCCGCCAAAAATGTTCGAATTGGGCCCCGCACTTCCTAAAGCCGGCCCTGACTATATATAACCCCGACGTCTGCATCCATTTTGCGAAGCATGTGGACTTTCCATTGTCGGTAGCTGGGCAGGCTGGCAGCCTGCAGTGGAAATCAGAACGGTTGGCTAGCGAGAGCCGTTGCCTCTCAAAGGTGTCCATTGTGTGTCACTGTGGAGGGGTAGGAAAGAAATGGTGCTTTGAAGAAAACAAATAAACGGGAGTGAGTGCTAATTAGTTTCTCAGCTGGTAGAGTTCGGGCCAAGACTTCTCAGGGAAGCCTTGGTTAAGCGGCATCCAGAGCGAATCGCTGGGCTTTCCAGTCTGCTATAGAGGATTCCTTGGGAAGCCAGTGGTGTCCCCCTCCACAAGGGCCTGATCCTGAAACGCCTCAAAGTCCATGAGTGTCGAGGGCGTTGAGTCCCTTTCAGGCCCAGGCCCCGTACTTGGCAACGTTTATTCTCATAGGGCTTTTGCAGGGGCATGACTTCAACGGGAGTTAGCTGCCTAACTTGCTTAGCTGCTTTTGAAAACCCCACTAGGCACCTAGCTGCACCTTTAGGCGCCTGAAGCCCTTTACAATCTGGCCTTAAGTCACCTTTGAAAACAGGACTTAGGCTCCTGAGTCACTTGGGTACTTCTGAAAATGTCACCCCAGTCCCGTTCTCTCTCCTTTGCTCCACTGCTGTTGAAAATGGATTGAATTCTGCTTCAAATGCTCTCAAACCTTTTACAAAAAATTCTCTCATCCTTCCTCTTATTCTGGGTTTTCTTCCCTTCTTTCTGACTTACTGGTTCCTTTTTCCCCCTCATCCCCACATCCTCTGTGGGTGGCACATTCCACCCACATTACAAATAGGCCTAAAAGTCAAGAATAAAAAATATAAGACAGATGCTGAGAGCAAACCCTGAGTTACATCTGTCTGTCTAGCTATCTACCCAAACCTAGATCCTGTATGTAGACCTGGCTTTCTAATCTAAACACATTGGAAAGTTCCCTAAATGGTCTCCTTGTCATGGCTCTTTAGACCCAATCCTACACACAGTACAATTCCTCACGGCACCGGGTCCCTAGCTGCTGTAAACTGCCCCCCTGCCTTTGAAGTCCAATTGGTTAGGGTTAGGGTTAGGGTTAGGGTTAGGGTTAGGGTGAAGCACCAGAGCGCCACAGGAGTCAATGGGGCCAGATTCCCAACTACTGTAAGTCTGGTGGAGCTACACTGATTTACACACGCTAAGGATCTGACCTAGAATACGGGGACCCCTCCATAAGTAAGCAGGAGGAGGCAGGTTCTCCCTCATTGCAGGGGTGGGAGCCCACAACTCTAAGTCTTCATATTCCCCTGATGACCCGGGCCTCCGCTCCCCTCCACCCCAGGGCTGTGCCTTGGTGCCACCATTCAGCTCTTTACATCAGCTTGTGTATTTTAAGCCCTATGAAAATCCCTCCTAAAGACTCATTTCTCCTGCATTGCTCACAATACGTGAGTCATTAGTAAAACAACAAAAATAGTTCATGTTATTCCTCCTCTGGGCTTCCCGGCACATCCTGCCTTCTCCATGGCCGTCTTTTAAAAGTCCGATTCTGCAAAAGCTAACCACTGGGCGTGGTGCTTACTGAGCCACTGATATCCATGGGACTATTTTCTGAGTGAGGGCCCAGTCAATGGGTACAATTCGCCAGAATAAGGCCTCTTTTGAGGGCTTACATGGTGCACAGACTTCACGTCCTCTGACACCGTTTGACATTCCATCGATGTTGTTTAAGGATAGCACAGTAGGGCCTGTAAGAAATAAATAAGGAAAAAGAGGCCAGAGTCTGATCACAGTTATACTGGTAGAAATCCGGAGTCGCTCTCTTGGCTTCAGTAGAGCAACTGGAGCTTTACATGGAACATCTGAGCTCAGGTCAGGCTCTATTCGATTTGATGCCCTAGGTCTCTTGTGCCACACCTCTCCAGGTGGTTGAATTTCACCCAGTATTAAAGTTGAGGGGTGACTTGATCAAGCACAGGCAGAAGAGATCTGATCCGAGAGAGCTCTTCATTTAGTAGACAAAGACTCAACAAGATACAACCACTGGAAGAATTCAAGTGGAAAGTCTTTTTAATAGCAGGGCTAATTAACCACTGGGCCAGCTTACTGAGTGAGACAGTGCATTCTCTCTCTCCTGTAGTTATAGGGCCCGTATTGCTGCAGTATCCGAGCACTGTAAGGTTTGAATAGTGCATAGGCCTTATGCTGAGCCCCTCACAGCCCCCCATGAGGTCGGGCAGGGCTATTACCTTCCTCGCACAGATGGGGAACTGATGCTTAGAGCGAGGTAAGTGACTTGCCCACAGTCACATGAGAGCTTCTAGCAGAGCAGGGACTTGAACCAAGGTCTCCCAAAGTCCCAGGTTAATACAGTAACCACTGGGCGACCCTTCCCCTCTAGCCAGTGTTTGGAGTCTTTCAATCCCAGTGGATTCTGACAACATACTTTGTATCCTCATCTGGGCAAGGCCTGAAACACCTGCTGTAGTTCAACTACAAATTATCAGGTTTACCAGGACTCAATGGCCATGTCTACACTAGGAAACAAGGTTCATACAGCACAGTTTTACCAGTGTAGTGTAGACAGGGCAGTAGTAGTCTTAACACATGCTAACTGATCAGGGTAGCCTCCAATTTACCTCGACCAGCTAACACATGTTAAAACTACAACTTGCCTTATCTACACTAGGATTTGAACACATGCTAACAACGGGAAGACAAGACTATTGGGTGAATTCCTGCAACCTGTGTTCTGAAGCAGGACAAACTAGAGGATCATAATGGTCCTTCCTGGCCTGCACATCTACGAACCTTGCAGTGAGTGTGGTAGAATCTTGACTGGAAGTCCCTGGGAGCTCAGACTATCTTTTCTGTAAGATCCAAAGCTGCACTACTAAGGTCAACATGAGTTTTGCAGTTGACTTCGACGGGCTCATGATGAGGCTTTGCGTGTCTTCCCCAGTGCTAAGTGCACTGGTATTAATCCTACTCACACCAGGCTAGCAATGCTTTCCATGCTGCTATGTATAACACACACGGACAAAAACGAGGTGATCGTTTCTTTCCACTTGGAAAAAGAGCTTTCAAAAACTTTTATTGGGAGGCATAAGTTGAAAGCGGATGAAGAAACTTTCCACATGCACAAAACACCCCAATAATCTTTGGGGTGAGACCAAGGCTAGAACAGCTCACGCCACAGAAAACAGATGACTCCAAATGCTCCTCTTCTCTTCTCCCTCTTGGTGGCCCCATTGTGCTGGGTGCGGAACAGACACATGGTGAGAGACAGTTGCTGCCCTAAAGAGTTTACAATCTCAACAGGCAGGTCAGCTACAGGGAGGAAGATAGGAAGGATTATTACTAGAGTGGGGAAATTTTTTCTTTCATAAAGTTTTTTGTGACAAAAAATGGCTTTTTTAATAGAAATGAATATTTTCATGGAAAATGTCCATTTCCCTCCGAATTTTTCAGGTTTTTGTCCCCAAAAGATGACAACTTTATTTTATTCTTGGTACCCACACAACAGTAAAATTTCAGCTAAAAACTGAAAAATAAAATAAAAATTGGGGTTTGATATTTTTGACTTGTTGACAAAAACCTGAGAAATTTCAGTGAAAAACATTAACGCCTGTTTTCATCAACATTTTTCTTAGGGGAATAAAAAGTTGTTTGACTAGTTCTAATGATCGCCGCCCGGACACAGAGGGGAAACTAAGGCACAGATCAAGGCCTGGTCTAAAGCCATATATGCCAATTTCCGACCCAGGGACTTGCCCAAGGTCACATAGTGTATCCCTGGCAGAGGCAGGAATTGAAGCCAGAGCGTCTACGTCCCAGTGCAGGGTTGTAATCACAAGACCCTCTTTCTTTTCTCCGATTGTACAAACAGGGGTTGTGATAGAAACTGTGCTGCAGCCCAGTAAAAGGCTGTACTGATGTAGCACTGTCTGAATACGCACACAGGTGATTGAGAAGAGCCGTTCACATCAATCAGACCTGCTCACCAGTGAAATCCATCTCTGTGCAAAGAGCCAGCACCAGGTCTATGCACCACTTCAATCCTAATCAGAAATCTTAAGTAACATGTAGTCGTCTTCTGGCCCCTCCACACGGTGGTAAAATTCCCCACTTTGAGTAAGGGGCCTGTAAACAGACAAAAAAACTGGTCCAGATTCTGATCACTACGATACTGGTGTCAAGCTGGAGTCTCTCCATTAGCTTCAGTAGAGCGACTCCGGATTTACACGGCTGCATCTGAGATCATTCATTTTCCACGTCGCTCATTTGTTCCACTGTTTCCTTATTATTTCTGCCCTGCCTTATTATTTATTAGTACTATTAGCAAGAGTTGGAGCTGAGCCAGAAAGTACTGGATCCAGATCTCGGCTTCACCCGAGATTCAGGATTGTTTGGGATTTTGTGATTCGGCCCAATCCAGAGATCAGGGTTAGCTGTGATGTTTGGAATAGGATCAGAAGTTCCCAACATTGTGTTTGTTCAGTTCTGGGGCTTCCGTTCAGGGCCCAACCAGATAGAAACAGTTGTTATGAAACATCATAATATTTGATAGATGTTCTTTCTTCAGACTCTTAATTCAAACCATCTCTCCACAGAGCCTTTTAGCTGTATGTCTGTAGGGGGACCGTATAGCTAGTGAGAGGGGCAGCATGCTTCTGTAGACAAGACAGTTAGGACTGCTGGGTTCTAATTCCATGCTTTGCCACTCACTCACAGTGCGTCCTTGGGCAAGTTGTTTCCCTTTTCTGTGCCTCGGTTTCCCCACTCGTAAGAGGGGGGATCCTAGCACTCACTTATGTGCTTTGATGATTGTTTGGTGTTATCATTATATAATGAAAGAGCAAACTGGCACATGGGAGATGTTCGGTAGCATAGTGCCATGTTATACTTAAGAACAGTTTCTTGTGACTAGATGGAACAGACATCCCGAGCATACCATGCCCCCTGCTGGAACGTTTTCACATAACCTGCATCGCATTTCAGACTGTCCACACTGTTTCAAAAGAATGGCTAATATGACAAAGAGAAAGGACACACAGTCTTGTACACCAGTGTAAAGTGTAGGTAAAATGACGGATGGAGGGCCAGTGATTGGATTTAGCTGATACATGTTCATATGCTGTTCTGGCACCTCTCTCAAGCAGCTCTTTTGTTCCTCAAAATCTCAGCTGTTGTTTAAAAAAACCCACCTCTCTAGCTCTCATGATTGTGAAAAAAACCCTCCGAAATGTGACTTGAAGTGAAGCAACATTGCCTGAGACTGCAGAGAGCCTGGAAAGATAGCTTGGAGAGGTGTGAACCACCCCATTCACCTCAGGGAGGAGTTAACACGGTGCCCCAGTGCTGATCCGTTACATTTTGACATTAACTATTTCATCTCTCCTGTAAGAGAGAAGGGAATGAGTACGGATCGGCACAGTTCACTGTGAATGACGTCTCATTTTAGTGCCACAAGTGGCTGGTTTATGGGAGATCCCCCCCACTCATATCTCTCCCTGATTAAGAAGCCAAGCCCAGCTGAGCCCCCAGCACGTTCAAGCCACATCAAGGGGGAGCCAATTTCAAGCAGACCAGTGGAGCACGACCATATTTTAAACATCTGCACAGTTTACTGTGAGCAGCATCTCAATCTGGTGACTCAAATGGGCAGAGCTTATTTAGTGGGCAGAACTTGGAGGAGACCCCCCACCGCACATTCTCCCCAATTTGACCCCAGTGCAGGACAACCATGAATTGGTCCCAGTGTTCTCTGTCCTTTTTTACCATCTTCAGATCTCAAGCATCTTACAGACAACCCTGAATTAAATTTCACCATCCCACCAGGAGATAGGTCAATACTATCCCCCCTTTACAGTTAAGGAAACTGAGGCACAGAGAGGGGAAGTGATTTGGCCACGGCCACATGGGGTCAACAGGACAGTGAGTATGGGATGGAGCAGGGAACAGAACCAGGAATCCTGCACCTTAACGAAAGGACAACCCTTCATCTCTAATAGCAAATTTCCTTGCCACCACCTGAAAACAAGCACTCAAAAATGTGGAACCAATAAGACGTGAATGAGTGTCATGCCTGCTTTGGACATCCCCAGAATCAGTCTCTGTACTGCAGTCCTTGTTGTTTCCATCCCCCTCGTCTTTTGTCCGGTTGCCCAGTCCTGCAGCCAGAAGCTCTGCTGGCTTCAGTGAGATTAGCTGCATCCCTCCCCGGCTGAACCTCTTCAATTAAAGATCATGAGGTGCTAAGATACTACAGTAGAGGGAGTGAGATAAGTACCTAGGCCCCATCGTCAGAGAAGCCTGAAGGAGGGTAAAAGATCTGCTCTGAACCCTCCAGTTACAGTTTCATTGTCCCATTTAGGGGCAAGAGGCAGAAAGGGAACAGTTAGGGTGACCAGATGTCCCAATTTTATAGGGACAGTCCCGATACTTGGGGCTTTTTTTAATATGGGCTCCCCCATATTAAATTATCCCCCACCCCCATCCCAATTTTTCACACTTGCTATCTGGTCACCCGAGGAACAGTTAAGGAAACCAGTGGATTCACTCCAAAATCTGCTGGGCTCAACTGAACCCCCTGTGTGGTTCTCAGTTTCATATGCCTCCGTATGGAGTGGTTCTGTATCATACCTACATCTTATTGTGCTCTCCAGGGGCAGTACAGAGCTGTCCACTCCACCAGGAGTGGTTCCTGCACTCTGCAGAGAATAGTGTGACACATCCCTCAACCACCCTTCACACCCATGGAGCCTCAACCCCACGGATCTTGCATGGAGGGACTTCTGCAGCGTCTCAAGGCTGGGAGAAACACACCTTGCCCGATTCAGTGGCATTTCTGCCCCATTTACTCCCCTCTGCACCTGTGAGGACAGAGAAGCACGTAGCCCCTTAGTAGTTCATCAAATCAAGTGAAAGCCTTATATCCTTATACATACTTTTCACATAAAATCTCTGTGCAAAGGCATGTCTCAAATTCCAAGGGAAACCTAAATAACCAGTTCCAGCGATTGCCACAAGGGGGCAGCCAGACATTGCAAAGAACACGGCTCGAGTGTAGATCCCAGTTACAAAGATTTCCCATTCCCAATTAATCAGCCCCCATTGATATTGGGAGATCACCTCGCAAGGGATAGGACCTCATCTGGAACTTCCGCCCTGGCTGAACCAAGCCAATGGAATATTTTAGATGGCAAATGGCATCAACAGATCTGAGTTATATGAAGGAATTGACAAGCTTCCTTCAGCAGCTGTAGGACATTGTGCTTGGTTTCAATGGATGAGTCCTGCGAAACCCAGGCCGGTTGGGAGGTGTGTGATGTAGGGGGCTCTGTCCCCTCTGAGTCAGTGCTGGCCCCAATGCAGTCCTAGGAGGTGGTGTGCTGCAGAAGGGGACTCAGTAGGGGGCACTCTCCCCTCGGAGTCGGTGCTGGCCCAGTGTGGTGCTAAGGGGAGCTATGCTGCAAGGACCAGTGTTGGGAGTTTCAGTAAAGGGGGACTCTCCTTGCAAAGTCAGTTTGAAACTAAATACCCTCCCTGAAGTTTCAAGCAGACATGGGATTCTTCTTCACTTCTGATCCCATGTTGTTGCTCTGTGACTTAAAGAGATGCCGCATTCCACCCAGAGCCAGTGGTTTTTCAGCAGCAAGCAAGGGAACCCTGCACATACTTTATATAGCTTATGTGTTGTCAGTATATTGCCTTAAAACCCTTTGGGACAAAGGCTTCTGCTGTTGATAGAAGCCCTCATTATCACAGTGCTGCCTTATATCAACCTGGAAAGTCACAACTCTCAATACATCTATTTGACATTTTCAAATAAAACTGTTTTTGGGGAGCCCCATGGAAACAGACACCCTGAAGAAGGTGGCAGTTTCAACTCCCCCCCTTTGCCCCCTGGTAGTAACAACATCCCAAGCTGAGCAGTTTAATAAAGAAAGCTGACGCTTTAGGTGCAGCTTCTGATTCCTCCGAGTGCTCCAGTAACATCGTCAAGCTCCAAGAAACACAAACCCTGCATTTAACTCGGACCGAAACTCACCTGAAGGGGCAGGAAAGTGAGCCCCCATCCTGTCCCAGACTTGGAATGTCCTGACCTGGATTGGCTGCCCCTTGCCGCGCAGGTATGTCAACAGATTCCCCCGGCCCCTCCAACTCCCTGTTGTCGCTACGGGCCATCTGCCTCCTCAGGAAGACACCCCACTGTTAGTCCTTATCCCAAAGGGTCCTGTCCAACTGGGCAATGAAGAGGTGGAGGAGCAGGGAGGAATCATCCCTGGTGGTTCCTTAATGAGCTTCCAAAAAATGCACTGCCGGTGCAGCAGATTGCCCTGAGGAAACGGTTTCACACGGCGGCAGAGACAGCAGAGTCCAATGGTTAGGGTGCCGGACTGAGTTCTAATCCTAACTTTACACAGAGTCGTACCTGATTTCATCAGCAGCCCCATTCATTTCAATGGGGCCTCTCCTGGAGTAAGGTCTTACTGGACATAAGGGGAGTGATTAGAAGCTGGCACAGCTGTACCGCGGCAGCTGCGCCGCTGTAAGGTCTCCCGTGTAGCCGCTCTGTGCCGACGGAGAGCTCTCTCCTGCTGGCGTAAGTAAACCACCCCCAACGAGCAGTGGTAGCTGTCGGCGGACGACGCCGTCCCAGCGACCTAGCGCTGTCACACCAGTGCTTTTGTCGGTGAAACTTATGTCAGTCAGGGGGGTGGTTTTTTCACAGCCCTCACTGACAAACGTTTTGCTGACAAACGTGCTAATGGAGACAAAGCCTAAGCAACTCACTTCCCCTTCCAGAGCCTCAGCTGTAAAAGGGAATAATGCTCTTGACCCTCCTTTGTAAAGTACTTTGAGATCTGCTGTTGACAAGTACTGTGTAGTCAGTGGGACCATTAGTTTAGGATCCTCCCACTTTATGCCATATTTATACCTAGAGACATACTCAGGAGAGGCACAATAGGTATTGCCTCAATGTTACCGTGTGCTCCCTCATCTTAGACTCACATTGCAAGCTCTTTAGGGCATGGGTTTACCTTGGGTGGCTTCCGGTCAGCCGCGCAGCGGGGGTGCTAAGGCAGGCTTCCTGCCTGTCCTGGCACCGCGGACTGCACTGTGCCCCGGAAGCGGCCAGCAACAGGTCCGGATCCCAGGCGGAAGCGTGCATGCAGCTCCGCGCAGCTCTCGCCCACAGGCACTGCCCCCCCCCAGCTCCCATTGACCGGGAACCAGCCAAGGGGAGTGTGGAGCCGGTGCTCAGGGTGGGAGCAGCACGCAGAGCCCCGTGGCCCCCCCACCTGGGAGCCAGACCTGCTACTGGCCCTTCCGGGGCGCAGCGAGGTGTCAGAACAGGTAGGGACTAGCCTGCCTTAGCCGGGCAGCACTGCCAATGGGATTTTAAATGGCCCGGTCGGCGGTGCTGACCAGAGCCGCCGTGACCCCGTGCCTTAGATTCCGCAATCCAGTACTGGGTCGTGACCCTCAGTTTGAAAACCACTGCACTAGGTGGACCAGCCACTAGATAGCGGGGGAGTCTACAGCCAGTGTGTGGCACTGGCCCTGTGGATAAACTGAGGCCTTCAGTCTCTGGCACATTTTGCCAGTGTGAAGTATTATTCCTAATAAACTTGCTCTCACAGCAGCTGATGGCTAGGAGAGAGTCCCTAGTTTTGGTGGTGCAGTGTGTATGTATGTGTGTGGGTATGTGTGTTCTTCCGCTGGTGGGGCAGTGTGTGTGTGTGTGTGTGTGTGTGTGTGTGTAAGCTTCCACTGCCAGTTCTGATCATAAACAGAGTCCTTTAGTCTCTAGAACTGTCGATCTGGCACCTTTCATCAGTGTAAAAATAACTCACTGTGTGATGATTGAGAGACTTGGCTTCCATTGACAATCTCCTTCCGATCAGCTGGGGTGGAGGTGGTTAAGTCCTGAGCCTGAAGCGTAGTGGTAGTGCTTTGTTCGGCCCATCCCAATGCGTTAATGGGTATTGCACTGCCTCTTTATCGATCTGTTTCCATCTCTCTCTCCTCTGCCCTGACCACAATCTAACGGTTTCCTGCCCGCACCAGGATGCAGCAGCCTGGAGAGAAGGCTTGTTTTTAACATACCTAAGCACAGCTGTGCCATGGGGCTGCTGCTTCTCCCTCCTGACTCTGCAAAGGGTTGTAAGTTCTGGATTGTGTCAGTGTCATTATTATTATTATTTATATCATTGTAGCACCAAGTAGCCCCAGTCATGAACAGGACCCCATTGTGCTAGGGGCTGGACATTATTTATTAAGCGTATAACGGTAGCGCCAAGGACCCCAGCCCTGGATCAGGATCCCATTGTGGTAGGCACTGTACATTGTTTATTAGTTGTATTATGGTAGCACCTAGGAGCCCCGGTCGTGGACCGGGACCCTATTGTGCTAAGTGCGGTACATTTTTATTAGGTGTATTACGGTAGTGCCAAGAAGCCCTCGCTCTGGACCAGGACCAGGATTACACTAGGCGCTGTACAGACACAGAACAAAACCAGTCCCTGCTCCAAAGAGCTTCCAGTCGAATTAGGCTGAAGTTCAGGTGTGCAGGGTCGCCAACTCTCACCGTTTTATTGTAAGCCCCCTTGGAATATTGGGTGTTTTTCTTCAAGTCGCAGGTCCTGGAGGCAGGTGACTAGGTGAGAATTTCACCTTTTATTTAAAAATAAAATATAAGTTTCTCGCCCTCCTGGTTGCAGAGAAAAGTTTGAACTCATGACCCGAGTGTAATCGAAAGACTCAAAAAACAGAAGGCAAATAAAAAGAATTTTTAAAATGATGATGTTTTAAAAATCTCTGTTTAATCCAGTCTTGTGATTTTTGCTGGCCTGGCTCGTGATTTTTGAACGCTTAGCATTGGTGATACTGGGTATGAGACAGAATGAGAATGAAGCTTCGGGTTCAATGGTGCAGGAAAATTGTGAGCTGTTGCTGCGCCAGGATGGAAAAAGTCTTGTGAGATTAGTTGATATTGTGCAAGATTTCTGCCATCTTGAATCACTGAAATCTGGTCAAATGAGCTGATATTGTGAGATTTCCACCTGCTTGAATCTAGTGAAATCAGCTGGTGTCACACAAGATTTCCACCATCTTGAATCACTGAAGTCTGGTGAGAGAGAGTGTCTCATATGTAACACTGGGAGAAATGACTTGTCCAAGATTGCAAAGAAAGACACATCAGCAGAACCAGGAATAGAACCCATGAATCCACATCTCAGAGTACTAGATCCACTCCCCATCTGCAGTGCTAGAGCTTAAAGCCAGGAGCCCTGCTGCCAAGGCCCCTACTCTGACCACTAGATTGCACTGATACTATCCTCAAAGAATCTTGACTCCTGGTCCTGGATTTTGTCCAACCCCCCCTCAGAACTGGGAAGGGAACCCAGAGGTCATGAATCACAGTCACTTGCTCTAAGCCAGAGGTGGGCAAACTACGGCCCGTGGGCCACATCCAGCCCACGGGACCCTCCTGCTTGGCCCCTGAGCTCCTTGCCCGGGAGGCTAGCCCCCAGCCCCTCCCCTGCAGCCTCAGCTCACTGCGCCGCCAGTGCAATGCTGTGGGCAGCCGGGCAGCACAGCTGCAGAGCCGCGGCGCGGCTGTAGCGCCGCCAGCCACCGGTGCTCCAGGCAGCGCGGTAAGGGGGCAGGGAGCAGGGGGGTTGGATAGAGGGCAGGGGAGTTCGGGATGGTGATCAGGGGGTGGATAGGGGTCGGGGCGGTCAGGGGACAGGGAACAGGAGTGGTTGAATGGGGGCAGGAGTCCCGGGGGGGCAGTCAGGAAGGAGAGGAGGGGTCGGATGGGTGGCGGGGGGCAGTCAGGGGTGGGGGGTCCAGGAGTGGTCGGGGACAGGGAGCAGGGGGTGGTGGATGGGGCAGGAGTTCCAGGGGGGCTGTCAGGGGACAGGGAACAGGGGGGGTTGGATGGAGCAGGAGTCCCCAGGGGCGCTGTCAGGGGGCGAGAAGCAGGGGGGGTCGGATAGGGGTCAGGGGCCAGGCCACGCCTGGCTGTTGGGGAGGCACAGCCTCCCCTAACTGGCCCTCCATTCAATTTTGGAAACCCGATGTGGCCCTCAGGCCAAAAAGTTGCCCGCCCCTGCTCTAAGCACTTGGCCAGAAATGCCAGTTGTTAGTCACTGGAACAAACGACCAAGGGAGGCTGTGGCGGTTTTTAAGAATGGGTTAGACAAACACCTCTCAGGAGCGGTCTAGAATACTTAGCCCTGCCTCAGTGCAGGGGACTGGACTAGACAACCTCTGGAAGTCCTTTCCAGCCCTGCGTTTCTATGATTCATGTGTGCAAATGCTGCATTATTAACCTGGCTCTTCTTCACACAATCTGCAGCCTCTTGCAGGGGGAAGCAGTTTCTTGTGACCGATTCTGCCAGGAAGATAACGCTGTCCCCTTTAAGAGACAGCCCCAGTTCTTGCAGTGCTCGATGATACCTAAACTGCGACAGTAACAGCTGCTGTCTGCCACCTGCACGGGGTTATGGGAGATCACAGGAGCTGAGCTGGCCCCATGGGCCCTGGATTCCAGCCTCAGCATCCGGATGCCAGAACTCTCTCTGCTGCAGCAGGGCGGCCCCTTCCTCTCCCGGCCCAGCTCTTTAGCGAGTCCCCCACACACACCATAAAATCTGCACACACACACACTCCCTTACGCATACTCCCTTGTGTGCCCAAACACACACTCGGTCTATGCACACATATTCTACCTTGCATGTACACACATGCACAAGCATACACAGACAGGCATACATTAGCTATATACACAGGGGGAGTCACACAATCTAGACACATACACACACTCCCTTAGTCATACACACACAAACTGTACACACTCATGCACAATATATGTACACACATATACCTGCACAATCTATGCACACATTTTCTACACCCCCCCCACACACACACACCTTTCCTTATACATACACACATTAGCTGTACACACACAAAGTCATATACAATCTACATACGCACATTCTCCCTTACATGTACATACATTAGCTACACACACATACTCCCATAATAAATTTAGACAAAAGAAGTTTGGAAAAAAAAGTCAAAAACAAACATATTGAAACAAAAACATTTCAATTGACCCAAGTTGATTTTTTTTCTAGTTCATCAGTTCACAAATTTTTTTGAGGTTTTGACTTTTCGTCTTGATTCAGGATGGGAAAATTTTCTAAATCTCAAAAATTCTTGGGGATGGGAAACATTAAACGTTCAATATCTATCTATCTATCCCCACACACCCCATCTATCTATTTATCTATTGCTCTATGGATGGCCTTGTACTGCTACCCATAACCCTCTGAGCATCTTCTATAGAAAACAGATTGGGCAAAAGCAAAGTCATGACTCCCTGGCCCTGAAGAAGCTAATGCCACAAGTTCTGCCCAGCTTGGATCCATCCATCTGCCTGAGGATCCCCCATTCACATTCCCAACAGCCTCAGGGGAAAACAGCTGCTATTTGCTCCAATTCTTTAATAACGTTTAAATCCAAAGCTTCTCTGGCAGGGAACCAAATGACCCAAAGCCCTTTTGAATGTGGTTGGTTCCCACCTCGAAGTGAGACAAGCACAGGAGAAACCTCCCTCCCCTTGTCCAAGGAGTGGCTCGGGGCTGTGGTTAGGAGACTCGAGGGAGAGGTGCTGTCGGTTTAACTGATGCACATAGCAACCAGCACGGTCCAGGGCTTTGGTCAGAACGTGTGCAGGCTTTGGGCTCTCTCGAGGCTAACCACACAGTGAATGTTAGAGATGGAGGAACTGTTATTGGGCTAAAACGTATTGCAGTCATATATAGCATTGCTCTACCTGAGTCTCTCCACTCTGCCTCCTGGGGTTAGTTTATAACAAGAATAGTTTGATCTTCCTTAGCCCTTTTCACACAAGATCACAAAGCTCTACAGGCGTTAGCTAAACTGAGCCTTATTACTTCCAGGCCAGTGAGTCAATATTGTTCTAATCTATTTTACACATGGGGAAGCTGCGGCACAGAGCGATGAATTGACTGAATGGCACCAAGGCACATACAGAGATGACAAAAAAAACCCCAAACAAAACTAGACCTAGAACCCAGGAGTCCTGATTTCCAGTTCCCTGCTCTAATCACTCTCCTCTGACACAAGGCTAAGAACAGAATGCTGGCTTTCAGCTGCCACTGCTCTAACACCTAGACCACACTTCCCTTCTACAGATGTGAACAAAAGAACCCAGAAGCCCTGTACTCTAATCACTATCCTCAAAGCTAGAACCCAAGAGTCCTGATGTCTCCTCACCTTCTTTCGGTGCTAGCTCACACTCTCACCTGATGCTAGGAATAGAAACAGGGAGTCTGGATTCCCCGTCCCTTGCCCTGGCTGCTAGAGAACACTCCCTCCCAAAGCGAGGAACAGAATTTAGGATGCTCATTATTCTCCTGCAAGTTACAAGTCACTCCAAGCAGATCTATGCTAGTGCTGTCCAGCTGACCTACAGCATCTGCACTGTTCTTCTGTAATATGAAATAAATCATGACTCCAGAAAAACTGGCTGCTGCTAAAACTTTCCATCCATCCCCAGTGAGGCTCCTGTTCTTTAATGCCAGGCTTACTGGACCAAAGCATTAGTGCCCCAGTTGTTCACTGGTGCATCAAATTCAGCTTTCAGCTGAAATGTGTTTACTGCATACGACTGAAAAGGAGGCAATGTGGCCTGGTGGTTGGGGCTGGGGACTGGTGATCGGTGATCAGAGCTACTGTATTCTAGGCTACCTCGGGAAGGGAATTCAAGATCTTGGAGCTACAGTAGCAGTTTAGGTGTCAACACAGTATACTTTAAGGTTCTTAGATTCTAGACGCACTTGTGGAGGACAGACCAGCGGAGCTACCAGAGTAGAAGATGAGGATACTTAGGTCCCCGTTTTCCCTTCCCTCAGCAGTATATGAAGAGCAAACACTAAAATCAGAGAATAAAAATTACAAACAACAATTTTATTATCTAATGCTTCCATGCTTCTGCTGCTCTCAGTAGCTCCTGCATCCCAGCTGGCTTTGTGGCCGGCAGTGGCCCAAGAAGGCAGACACAGAGTCTGCCTGCAGGCATCTGGGAGCTGTCAGGAGTATAAACCCAGCAGAGGGCAGTGTTGGGCAGGACAAGTATGGCTCTGAAGTTGTGGGATGTACCCATCCCTGACATGACTTTTCGTCTGGCTCTCCAGTGGCATTGTCCATGGGGAATCTCCTTCATGGGGGAGGGGGGAATAATCCACTGTACAAAGGTCTAAGAGGGAGAGACCAGAGATGAGCCCTCTGGAGGGATTTGCTTGGTGTTTAAACACAATCACAACCATAGAAAAGCTGGAAAAGGCCTAGTCTCTATTACTGTGCATATTACAGCAGTGCCCATGGCCTCCCAGCTTAGATTAGAGCTCCATTGTGCTGGGTGCTGTACACAAAGAGAGAGACAGTCCCTGCCCTGAAGAGCTTATTGTCAGGGAAACAATGGGAGAGGAAACTGAGGCATGGAGAGGAGAAGTGACTTGGCCAAGGCCACAGACATAGCCAAAAACAGGACCTAGGTCTCCTGGGTCCTAGTCCAGTGCTTTATATACTAGACTATGTTAGCCTAACGACTAGATAGCAGCCAGAATAGGGTTATCTATACAATCTACCCCCCATGGCGCTGGTTTGAAATGTCCCTAGCAGTAGAGCTTTCATTCCTTCCCTGAGGGAAGCAGTTCTCACTGATGGGAAATATTTCCTGTCCGTCCGTTCATACTAAATATTCCGTCTAGTTATACCACCACTCAAAATTCCTCACCCTCCATTACCAGAGGGGTAGCCGTGTTAGTCTGGATCTGTAAAAAGCGACAAAGAGTCCTGTGGCACCTTATAGACTAACAGACGTATTGGAGCATGAGCTTTCGTGGGTGAATACCCTCTTCGTCAGATGCATGTAGTGGAAATTTCCAGCGGCTGCACTACATGCATCTGACGAAGTGGGTATTCACCCACAAAAGCTTATGCTCCAATACGTCTGTTAGTCTATAAGGTGTCACAGGATTCTTTGTCGCTTTTCACCCTCCATTGTGTTCAGGGAGAGTCCCGGACTCATGGGCTCTATTCCCAGCTCTGGGAGGAGTGTAGGTTCTAGTGGTTAGAGCGGGGTCAGGAATCGGAACTCCTGGGTTCTACTGGTAGCTCTGCATGAATTAGTGGTTAGAGCACGGGGGGACTCAAGATGGCAGAAATCTTGCATGATGATCTCATGAGATTTCTTTCGCCCATTTCATCCAGCTGGGACACAAGGTCACTGCTCCACTGTCCCTCATAGACTCTGCCATACTGAGTCAGGACTTGTAGGTTCTGTTCTCAGCTCCAGGTGTGGAGCGGGATCCAATGGTTAATGCAGTGGAGCTGAGAATCAGAACTCCTGGATGGAGTGTGGTCTAGTAATTAGAGCAGCAGGGACTGGGAATCCTGATGTCTATTCCAAGGTCTTGCACAAACTTTTTGTGGGATCTTAGATAAATTGTTTCCTCTCTCAGTGCCTCAGAGTCAGTTAATGATTCTTCACGACTTGACTGTGAAGTTAATTTAATTAATGTTTGTAAAGCCCTTTGAGATCTTTGGATGGAAAGTGCTAGGGAAAGGAAAACGATTATCTTCAATGCACAGCTCAGTCCTGAACTAATTCAACTTCCCAATGCCCCTGTGAACATAGAGAAGTAATTTGCTCCAAAGTTATTGTCCTCTGCTTGGATGTTGTAAGGTAGACAACCAATACACCACGTTATAGCTTTGGTCCTAGTACTCAGCCCCACTCTGAGGCATTACTGTCAGCGCTGACCCCATGAAGAGAGCGCCCCCTACTCAGTCACCTCACAATGCTCCCGGCAGTACAGTGCCTCTAATTTCTTGCTAAGGCTTTTGGGCAATGCTGACTCAGAAGCAAAAGTGCCACCAGCACTGCTCCTTTCAGGGCCCTGGGTTTTCCTTGCAGTTTTCAATGCAAGAGTTAACCTGATTTGAGTTTGTTCAGTTTTTGAGATCCCAGACTAAGGTGGTATGGAGGCAGGCTGTCTGGCTTGTCAGGAAGTCACAGGGGCCACCAATCCCCTGGGTAGCTGGTAAGATCCCAAGACTGCTTCATTCTCTAGTCCTGCTCCAGCCTTATATCCCAGGAGACCTGACCAGGAAATAAGAGGGCGAGAGGGGGCAGAGTGTGGGGGATAACAGCCTGGAAAGGGTATAATTATTATTTACTCTGTCCTGCTGGCACTGGAGACCCAGGAGGTGGGTCATTAGGTAGTAAATAATTAAAGACTCATGGAATAATGTGCAGGTTTCCAGATCCAGGGGAGGCTCTATGTGGGGGGGAGGGGATGTAACTGTTTCTATAAACATGCAAGGATTCAGTTGGAACCCTGCCCATCCCATACTCACCAAAGCAGCCTCCTTCATTATAGCTTCTAGGTACCCCTTCCTTCAAGGGCCTCGGCACCCCTCCTTTCTCCCCCTGTATACGTTCACCACACACACATGCTTTTCTCCAGATCTGGGAAAGGCAACGGACCTCACTGTCCGTTGTGCCAGTGCAAAGTGGGTTTAGAATGGTAGCAGTTTTCTTTGACTCTGCCCTGGTGTCATGACTGCACAAGGGGCAGGGCAATGGAGGATCAGGCCCCTTGCCTGTGTCCTGTCTGGTTCTAGCAACGCCTGACCCAGCTATAGGCGGGGAGCAGTAGGCATCTGTCCAGCACCAAGTGCAGACGGTTTCCCATCCTCACTGGGGCGTCTATGTGCTGCCATAACATACATGATAAACCATCTTCTATCCAGATTTAATATAAACATAATCATAGACGTTAGAGATGGAAAGCCCCCCACCCCCGCCCCCGTTCCCAGTTCCTCTATTTCAGCCGGTAGAAGATTATTGACTATTGTACATTCACTAGCATTCTTGCCCAGTCTAGTTCTGATGTCGCAAGGGAAGGAGCAGGTCTGGCAGGGCAGGGTACATGGTCTGTCTGTGGTTCGGAAGCACAGTGGTAAAAACCCCACACCTCCCTTTTCACTACTGGTAGGACCAGATGAACTAGGGAGTGAATTTGGGTGGGGGCTTGATTTTTACTGGAGTAGCTGCGTCAGTGCAGGGCCAGACTCTGATCTCAGCGACTGCGGTGTAAACCAGGGTGATCCCATTGACTTTGCTGGAGTTATTCCCAATGTACACTGTCATTGTCACTGACACAGAAGTTGGCCCTTGCTATTGCCGCAGATTCCAGCACAGCAGGGTGAGCCACGGGAGGGGTGGCAAGCTGCAGACGGGAATTTCCTGATTGTCATCTGCATAGAATCAAGCAGAACAGTCCATCTGACCAGGGCAGGCTTGTTATTCCCTGGGGCTTTGCCCAGCCTAGGGTTAAACATCCCAGTGGATGGTGGTCCCACCCCTTCCTTTAGGAGCCAGCTCCACTATCCAACGGATTGTTCAATCACTTCTTCTTTTCCAATTCATCCACAATTTCTCTTTGCTCATTTCACCCCATTACACTTAATTCAACCCCCTGGTTCCACCCTAAACAACCCCCTGCCTTCTTAGGGCCAGATCCTGAGCTGGTGTAAGTCAGTGGAGCTCCATGGGCTCCAGTGGACCTGTGTCCACTTACACCAGCCGAGGAGCTAGCCCAGACAGACCAGTTTGGTCCCATCATGACAAGGGAGCCAGGGCGGTATCATTCTCTACAGGACATTTTCTAGCCCTTTGTCCAGTTTTGAATTAAAACGCCTGCAGGCAGGGGGGCTTGGCGAGAGCTGTCACACTCCAGCACCCTGACTCGGACAAGACGGGTTCCCTTTGCATAGAGCCAGGTCCCAAATTCAGTGCACCGCGGGGTCCAGTGGGCGGTGAGGAGAGGGTCCTTGGCAAAGAGGGAATCAAATCACACGCCACAGGGAGGAAAAAGGACAGAGGAGGGGGGACAAATCACTCCGCTTTTAGTATCCTCAATGGCTTCTTACTGCGCGTTTCAGCCTGGCAGCCTGAGGGTTAAAGTCTGCTACTTGGCAGCTTGTCTGCAACCCCCCCCCCCCCCCCAGATATCCAAGAAGTGAATGTTCTAAAAAAAATATCAGTCTTTAGGGCCCGTGGCCAATGAGAAAAGCCCTCGGCTTTCCAAGCGGCCAATCCTGTGACACCATCTGCCCTGATATGACCCCCCTCCACCACCACATCCCCCCCCCCCCCCCTTTCCTGGCTGCCCACATATGGGATGTATGTATATATTTATATATATATAACTATATATTCATATAGAGAGAGAGATTTGACTGGGGCTTAGGGGAGGGAAGGAGAGAATGCGAGAGCGAGAGAGAGAAGGAGCGTGTGTGTCTGGATGCCCCCAAATAACCTCACTGAAACTGTAACAGACAAGAAGAGACAACTTCATCTTCTGCCCTCCCCCTCCCAGTGCAATTTACAGTAGGAGCACAATACGGAGATCTCATTAGAAAGCACTCCATTTATTTGTCTTCCTTCCTTCTATGTTACACAGCTGGCTACCACACACACACACACACACACACACTCCTTTCCAACAGCAGCACCCTCAACGCCAGCTGTGAGTATCTTGCTGGGGGGGGGGGGGGGAGATGTTGCATGTGGTGGTGGAAGGGCAGCTAAGATTTGCCTGCTTTGCTCCTTCAGCTCTACCCAAATCAGCTCTTTGGGACTCGAGCTCGGGGAAGGCTCGAAGACTATTCAAGGATTTTTTTAAACCTCCTCCCCTTTTTCCAAACCTTCCCCCAGATTCCTGACTCCCCCCAGGTTAAAAAGGTGGACCCCCCCTTTGCTCCAATTAACCGAGAAGTGCAACAACAACATCAATGGAAAGCGATGGAGCAACTATAGCAAAGAGCGGAGAGAGACAGCCAGCAGCGGCTGGAGCTCTGGAAATGCACAACAGAAAGATGTTTCCGTCCAGATCCCCCCAGTCACACACACACCCACCCAGCAGGGAAAACGGCCCATGTCCACTCCGCTTTCTTGACTCTTGTTATTCATTTTGCAGCTACCGAAAGTGCAGCCCGGCAGCCGGAGAGACCCAGGCTCCGAGGAGCTAGACGCGGTGAGTAGCGGGGTTGTTTTACTTTACAAAGCGTTGTGTGTCTGTCCCACCGTGCAGGGAAGCGTGGCTTCAGACTGCAAGGTCCCCAATGCCGCCGTGCTCCAACGCCCCCCGCCCTCACCCCACCGCTCCTGAGTCCCTGGGGGATTTGAATGCCGGTAGGAGATATTCCTCTTGCTTTTGCCGCCCCGGATCTCGGGCGGCGGAGACGCTGACACGGTCCCCCGGCTGCCGTGTAGCTCAGCGACAGCAGGAGGTGTGTGCAGCCCTTTCCTACTGCTCAGTTCAGACACTTCGATGAGAGCAGAGAGAGCGAGACAGCTCCTCCTTTTCTCTCCAGCCATCAGCTCCTCGGAAGTCTCCCTGAGAACTTGGAGAGGTCAAGGGCGACACTCCCCTCTTTGCAGCAGTCCTTGGGCTTCCCTCTCCACTCTTCTTTCCAGCCTGGAGGGTGGGGCAGGAGGGGAAAGCGAAGATCTTTCCCCTAGTCTGGCTCCGGCGGGAGCCGGCCTGTGATGCCGGGAAGGTGCAGGAGCTAGGGATGGGCACACACACCCTTGACTGCTGGGGAGAGAGAGCCTTTTCTTTGATCTCACGCTAATATATTGCAGGATGTGTCTCTCTCATGCTGTGTATGTATTAACTGATATTTCGAATGGATGGTAAAGTTGGTGGGAGCCCTTTGGGTTCCTTTGGAATGAAGGGGGTAAGAGAAATGGCCGAGGTTTGGGTTTTTTAATTTACTGATCAAATGGGAAGGGGATACAAAAGGACAAATCCTTAAAGGGTGTAAACTGCCAGAGCTCCATGGCCGATGCTGCTTTATACCAACTGAGGATCTGGGCCAGTCTTTGTAGGGAAAATCAAGGGGAAATTGACTATCTTTGGTCCAGCCTGGTACATTCCAGAAGTCAAATGGGAAAAAACATGGTTCTTCAGAAGTCTGTTTATGAGGCAGTGATAAAAACCATCCCTGAGCAGAGATGGTTTAGTGCTAGCCATCTCCAGGGGTGGGGGAGGAAAAGGGGAATGAACTCCAGCTAGGGAAGTCCTCTCTCATCAATTCCACAGCTGATAGCTCGGATGTCAGTCACCTGGAGGGTCCTTTTGCACATCTCAGTTAGAGAGGCTTCACATACAGTGAGGATCAGATATAAAGGGTGGCAGGTCAGTGAACTGGGGAGGATTTCAAGGCATAATTTACTAATAATTACTAATAAATAGTAATAGTAAATAGTAATAGTAAATAGTAATACTAATAATATTATCTGTATTGTGGAACCTCAGCCAGGGACCAGAAACCCAACACGATAGGCACTGTACAAACACAGAACAAAAAGATAGATCGTAGCGATAGTAATCTATATCATTTCATCTGTAGCTATGTCAGCGATAGCTATGGCCAAATGATGGGTCTGATCCTCAGCTCTTTCTTACACCAGGGTAAATCAGGAGTAACTACAATGAAGTCAGTGTGTAGTTACACCAGCGTAAAATGCCATGAGGGAAGCATCGGACCCTCTGATCTTAGTGACACCAGTATAAAACAGGAGTAACTCTGTTGACTTCAGAGGAGTCACTCTGGATTTGCACTGGTATAAGTGAGATCAGAATCTGGCCCCTAGTCTGCTGAACGTTTTGGGATCCTGCAGCATGGAAGGCCCTGGATGAGCAGAGGCGTAGCGAGCGCCCTCTGTACCCTCCGACCGGAGGGGGCCCCGCAAGGAAGGGGGCCCCTAAAAGTGGCATATGTTCGGAGGGGGCCACCGTTCGGAGGGGGCCACGTTCTTTGTTGCTACGGCCCTGTGGATGAGCATACAATTATGGAGACTCATTTATGCATGGAGTAAGGGATAGGTCTCGCCTGTGCTTATTGTGCTGCCACCGTTTCAATACCTGTCCCTGCTGATGTAGCTTCCATTGCAGGGTGCTATTTGCCCATACAGATTGGGGCGCCGATGTGCCAGGGGTGCTGCTAGCTCTTTCCTTTTGCTTGGCTTTGTAAGGAGACATGCTTGAGAGAGGCTGCACTGCCAGGCAGCTGTGGAGAAGAGGGAGGCAGAAGGGAGGGGCGGGAGAGGCTGATCCTGGAGAAAGGGAGGCCCTGAATCTGCAAATGACATGGGAGTCTAAGGCTACGTCTACACTAGAAACTTCAAAGCGCTCCCGTGGCAGCACTTTGAAGTGTGAGTGTGGTCACGTGCGAGCGCTGGGAGAGAGCTCTCCCAGTGCTCCTGGTAATCCACCTCCACGAGGGGAATAGCTCCGAGCGCTGCCTGGCAGCGCGGCTCCCAGCGCTCGGAGCCTGTCCACATGAGCGCTTTAAAGCGCTCAAACTTGCTGTGCTCCAGAGGATGATTTTTCACCCCCCTGAGCCAGCATGTTAGAGCGCTATAAAATGGAAGTGTAGACAAGCCCTAATGGTGTTAATGAATGGGAAACAATGAGCACGTTTACAGAGTGAAGGAGAAGATCTGGAAGAGGAAAGACAGAGAGTCTGGAGGAGACCAAGAGCCCGTTCGTAATAGATGCCAGCTCCTCCATCCCCTTCTCTGGAATCCTTAAGGGCAGGAAGGTCTCATTCTGGGTCAATACTGTCTGCCTGTTTCAGTCTGGAGGTCAGGGGTCAAGTCCATTTCTCTGCAAAGGCGGAATATGGCCTCCCCAATAAAGATGTCCTAGCCCTCCCCCGGAGCGTCTCAATGAGCTTCACCAATATTAAACCACTAAGGCTCACCCCACAGCGCACATGATGTGGGAATCATTATTCCCCATTTCACAGAAAGGTAAACAGAATCAATTTACCTAAGGTAGCACAGCAAGTCAGTGGGCAAGGCAAGAACAGACTGCTAGTCTCTGTTCTCCCTGACCAATAGATCACACTGCCCTCCCAGAACTGGGACTAGAACCCAGTTATCCTGACTTCCAGCTCCAACTGCTCTAACCACTAGACTCCATTCCTCTCCAACAGCTGGGAATAGACCTGAGTCCTAATTCTCAGGCCTAGGATTGACCTTAATTCCATGCTCTCACTAGGTCAAAATGCAGGGCTGTGAAACTAAAAGAGGGATGAACCATACCATCATTAGAGCCACATAGGACCAAATATTCAAATCGTCTCCTATTTTTATTCCCTGCCTGTTGGATTTCCAAGCACGTCTGTATCCAAACTGGTTAGCTGCAGGTACAGCTGGATAGCTGAGCATGCCCCTGTGCGATTAGCATGTGCAAAGGACTGCAGTGGCAAATATATTGCAGGCACCATTAAGAAGGCCCTTTGGGAATGTGGCCCTTAAAACTCAACTAGACAAAGCACTGAGGAACAGACTGTGCAACAGGACATGCTCTATTCATCTGTGTTAATCTCGTTAGCTTGATTTATATCCCTCCCTTCTGAGTCGCTCCCAGCTAGAGAGGTTTCCTTTGTGTGCTGGTGGGGGAACAATCCTCCAACAGACAGGGAGATGGGCCCTAACAGTTCTTTTTTCTATGGGAGGCAGTATGGCCTAGGGACGAGATCTGAGTTCTATTCCGCCGCCTGACCTTGGGCAAGCCACTTCACCCCGTGCACATTGTCCCCATCTATAAAACGGAGATAACGATACTGACCTCCTTTCATGAGCTTTGAGATCTAGGAATGAAAAAGTACTCTGTAAAGAGCTATGTATTGTTATTGTCCGTCTTGAACTCCTATGAGTCTGTCACACCCGCCCAAGGAGCACAGGGCCAAGTTCAGCCCTGGTCTAAGCAGGTGCAACCGCACAGACTCCAGCAGAGTTACAACTGTCGTTAACACCCCACTGGGATTTAGCCAATCATTTCTACAGGCTCCCTCCCTTGGGCTGCTACCCGCTAAATGTGTGTTGCTCCCCTAGTCAAAGGCACCATTTCATACTGAGAGAAGCAGTTTGGCTTAGTGGATACAATACTGGACGGTGACTCAGTAGGCCTGGATTCTCTTTCCTGCTCTGCCAATGGCCTGTTGGGTGACATTGGGCAAGTCACTTCACCTCTCTGTGCCTCAGTTCCCCCATCTGTAAAATGGGAATAATGATACTGACCTTTGCCCTGCACCATGTATATTGATTTACACCAGTGCAAAATAGGTGTCAAAACACCCCTGTTCTGATCTGGACCTTGCACTCACTTTTGCCCTGATGTAAATGACTGCCCGAGGTGAAGGGCAAATGGAGACTCAGTCCCAATGCAACTGAGGACACTGCCTTTATCCTTTATTTAAACACAACTTTCTTCCAAGGAGATGACACACTGATGGCGCTTCTCCCCATCAATTACAGCATCGCAACTCCCAACACTATAATTATGGTGGTGTCAGCTTGTTGCCAGACCTTGCTTTAAGGGGATCAGAAAGTTGGCTTGCAAAGTCCTTTCTCCTGGTGTCGGGCTTGTTCATACAGATGAAAGGGGGGATGGGGAGAAAATCTTTTTGGATGTTTATGAAATTGTTTGAGTCAAGCAGGTCTGCCTGCCTCTGGGCTATAGGGCCTTGTATCCTCTCATTGGTTTTGTTCCAGCCTAAGTTGGGAGTGACAGAAATCTGAAGGCTGGTTGGCAGCTGGTGTGATGTAGATTTGGTGGCTCTCAGTTCTGCTCGGTGTAGAAAGGTTACAACCCACCATGCAGTTGTCCCTAAGAGGCCCCCACGTTGACTGAATTATCCTCTCCCCCAGAAGTATACCCAGCAGTCTATTCCCTAGGAAGCCTTGTGTGCTGATACCAGGCAGTACAGGCTGGGAGCCAGAGAGAACCACAGGGTCTGTCTGTATCCCACAGTCTGAATAAAGAATCTCTTTTATACTCATCCCAGCTGACTCTAGTTCTTCTTTACCAGGAGGGACATTACTCCACTGAGAGGTGGGCCCCAGATCGGGCTTGAGGCACCCTCAGGTAGCAGCATGTGATGGATGCTGCCCAGGCTGTCCCTAAGCCTGCAGGGTGGTAAAGCTGGCGCCTTTCAGCAGCTCAAAATTCACACAATTAAAAAGAAACAAGACTGAGTGTTGCAAAAAAACCCCAAGAACTTTGCCATCAATGACAGATTTGTTTTGCTAATCTATTCAGAGATTTCAAAGCCAGAAGGGACTATTGGGATCATCGTCTGACCTTCTGTATAACACAGACTAGAGACCTGCCCCAAAATAATTCCCAGAACAGATCTTTTAGAAAAAACAAACCATCTTGATTTAATAATTATCAGTGATGAATCCACCATGACCCTTGGTCAATTGTTCCAGTGGTTAATTACCCTCAGTGTTAAAAACGTGCACCTTATTTCCAGTCTGAATTGGTCTAGCTTCAACTACCAGCCATAGGCTCATGTTAGACCTTTCTCTGCTAGACTGAAGAGCCCATTATTAAATATTTGTGCCCCATGTAGATACTTATAGACTGTGATCAAGTCACCCCTTCACCTTCTCCTTGTTAAGATGAATAGATTGAGCTCCTGGAGTCTATCACTACCAGGCAGGTTTTCTAATCCTTCAATCATTCTCGTGGCTCTTCTCTGACCCCTCTCCAATTTATCAACCCCCTTCCGGAATTGTGGACAGCAGAACAGGGCACAGGATTCCAGCAGCAGTTGCACCTGTGCCAAATACAGAGGTAAAATATCCTCTCTGCTCCTCCTACTCAAGATTCTCCTGCTTGTGCATCCCAGGATGGCATTAGCTCTTTTGGCCACAGCATTGCACTGGAGCTCATGTTCAGCTGATGATCTACCCATGACCCCAAATCTTTACCAGAGTTCCAGGATAGAGTCACCCAGCCTTTAAGTATGGCCTACCTTCTTCGTTCCTAGATGTATATATTTACATTTGTCTGTATTAAAACAGATATTATTTGCTTGCGCCGGTCTTACCAAGCAATCCAGATCACTGTATCAGTGACTTGTCCTCTTCATTATTTACCACTCCCCAAATTTTTGTGTAACTTCGAAGATTCAATTTAAAAAAACAAAACTGAACTGGCGAGTGATTGCTCATATAATGTAATCTGAGAGGGTGTGGAGTCTAATGGTTAGAGCATATGAGTGGGAGTCAAAATCTCTGTTTTCTATTCCCAGCTCTAAAAGGGAGTGTGGCCTAGTGGTTAGAGGGTCTGCTCCTCAGTATCCCTTTGTTCTATTCCCAGGAATGGGAGAGAATATGGATCTGGGGAAAGGAGGGAAGGCACAAATGGGAGTGAGGTGTCCAGTGACTTTCAGTGAGATATGGGCTCCTAATTGCCTTTTGTGCAATAGAGTTTGTGATTCGGATTCAGGATACCTGGCTATTTCTATTCCTAGTCCCTGGAGGGCGTGTGGATCTAGTGGTTAGCGCATGTACTGGGAGCCAGGACTCTTGCAACCTATTCCAAGCCCTGGGAGAGGAGGGGGGTCTAGTGGTTAGATGAGGAGCCACAGTTTGTTCCTGGCTCCACCACTGACTGGCTGTGTGAACTTGGGCAAGTCACTGCATCCTACACCTTTAGGAGCTCTCCTACGCCTGGGGATGGCAGTGAAGGAGGCACGCAATGTGGCACATATAGCCTCTGAAGGTCCTCATCACACTGGGGCCAATTAAGGATACCTGAAAGCTGAGGGGCTGCCAGATGTTCTACCTGAGGCTATGCCCAAAGGCCACTTGGAAGCTAGTGCAGAATCATAGAATCCTAGGACTGGAAAGGACCTCAAGAGGTGTCTAGTCCAGTCCCCTGCACTCGTGGCAGGACTAAGAATGTGCTGCTCCCTTTCTGCCCATGGGGAATACTTGTATTCCAGGCTCAGCCCATTATCTTCCAGGTGCTATTCAAGGTGGTCTAGACCCTCGTTATCTTAGGGCCACCTAGGCTGCTAGCATTGCTCTGACGGCCTCTAGCGTGGAGCTTGTGGAAGTCTGGCAGGAAGGTTTCCCTAGCCTCTGTTTGCCAGAAGCTGGGAATGGGCAACAGGGGATGGATCACTTGATGATTCCCTGTTCTGTTCATTCCCTCTGGGGCACCTGGCATTGGTCATTGTCAGAAGACAGGATACTGGGCTAGATGGACCTTTGGTCTGACCCAGTCTGGGTGGTTCTTATGTTCTTAAGGTGTGCTTGGTAGCAGACCCTCGCCTCTGGAATTTGCTCCCATCAGAAGTAAAGTTAAACTGTAACACGGCTGTATTGAAGTGCATGCACTAGCCGAGGCCAGTCTTCCCACTAAGTGCAGGCCGTGAAATCAAGAGGGTTTAGGCTACAGGCTGGTATCTCCTGTCTCTGGACTTTTCAAGGGGAATTGGGTAGGTGTGAAGGGTGGATCAGAAAGTACATGCTCCGCATTTGGGGGTGGGGGAGTTTCTAAAGGGTCTGTGTTCAGATCTGGTTTGAAATTTTCAAAAGCACCTAAGTGACTTAGGAGCCTAAGTCCCATTTTCAAAAGTCACTTAGGCACCTAAGAGCCTAAGTCTCATTGTGAATCAATAGTGCATAGAGACCACAACTCCATTTTGCTGGACCTGCACAGACATATCGTAAGAGACAATCCCTGCCTCGAAGAGCTTACCACCTATGTAGATGACAGACAACAACAACAAAAGACCATTGTCTCCATTTTACAGATGGGGAAGTGAGGCCCAGAAAGATAAAGTGATTTGCCCAAAGTCACACAGGGTGTCCGTGGTAGATGCAGGAACTGAACACAAATCTTCTGAGTCGCACTGCAGTGCCTTAACCAGAAGACCATGGTCCCTTTCTAAAAGTCAGCTATTGGTTCTCTAAGAGTTTATGCTGTGTCCCTGTACAGAGCTTTTTTCCTTAGAGGTTGTTTAGATGGCTGCATGGAATGAGGGTTAATATTGTGATGAACTGACTTCTGTGCCCTTCTCTGGATGGAATCAGAACTGCTCAGCTGTGAGTCATGGACCCTGCACTGCTGACAGCTAGCAGTGATTCTCCTTTAGTTCAAGTGGTAGTCCACCTGTGCTGTTTGGAGCATGATGTCCTGAGATTTATCTCCACTGTTGCTGTGAAGTTCTGAGTAGCCCAGCTGTGCAGCACAGTGGTGACTGTAAAATCCTAGGTGGTCATGGAATTGTTATATTGCTACCGGATCTTCTTCTGATCTTTCAGATAATTATAGGGCTTGCTACTGTTCTTTAAAAATGAGGGTGAAAGTGGCATTTGCAGTGTCAGCAGCAGCAAAATGTTGTGGTTCCACTGATGTGCTTTGCAGGATCTTGTGTTTTCTATCTAAATTAGTGCAGGGGATGGTTATTTTAATAACCCAGGAAACATCCCTGAATAACTCTCCAAATTTATTCATTCCACTGGCTTCACTTGCACCAAAGATGAATTCAGTCCCTTGTGTTTTGAATCAGGCTGGGTGGGAAAGAAAATTCTTCTTCCTTCCCTGTCCTACACACTAAACAAATATGGACATTGCTGTAAAAAACTGCTGCATTTCAGTGAGGTAGTGATCTCTCTGTATGTGTATGTATAAACGCACACACAAACACAGACACACACATGTTAGTGATTAGAAGAGGACTGTGTGAGGATAGACAGATAGATAGGTAGGCAAGCAGTATGTATGGGGATGGACAGCTAGCTAGCTGGCTAGTTGGCGGTATGAGTGGGGATAGACAGATCAATAGAAGGGGGTTTGTATGGGGATGGATGGATGGATAGATAAGATTTTGAAAAGTGCTTTGGGATTCTTTAGAATAAAAAGCACTAGAGACATTTAATCTATCGTTATTACTCTTTTAATGCCATGATGATGTTAATCTAA
Organism: Emys orbicularis; assembly: GCF_028017835.1. Taxonomy (NCBI): domain Eukaryota; kingdom Metazoa; phylum Chordata; order Testudines; family Emydidae; genus Emys; species Emys orbicularis. The sequence continues at coordinate 2,463,852 of NC_088701.1, read as the reverse complement.
TTCCAGGTTACTTTTAGAACAAATAGTCTTTCAAATAATGTTCATATTCTGGGGAGGCTAGAGAGCCCCAAATAACGTAGTTAGAGAGTGCTGAGAAAGCCTGGGATTGCCCCAGTATAAATGGAACGAGCCATCAAAGTTCAGAATGGGCATCGACTCTATTCCCAACCAAAAAGAAAGAACCAAGCGAGAGTATTCCTTCTGAATTTGGAGGAAAGTTGCTGGATGGAGACAAAGTCTCTATTCTGTCTGAAGATAAAGTGACCCTGTTGCTCCCGTTTTTCTATAGGATACATGTTGATCCAGAGCTTAGGGAAGGAAAGATTCTGTTCACAAATAGAACACAAGACCAGCCTTCTCCCCTGGGGGTTTAAATAAAAGACAACACAAGGAAAGAAAGTTCAGGGTAAAATTTACCCTGTCCACAAAGAATAAACCCAAGAGAAATGGGAAGGAATTGTTGATCCGTTACTTCTGCATGGCTCAGAAACAATTAGCTGCAGCAGAAAGGGGTAGGGGAGACCAAAGGTCCCATCCATTATCCCACTGCACTATGGGAAATCTCCACAACCTCCAGAATCGGTTTCATCAGCTCTGTGTAGGCTTTGATTTGTTGGGGATGGTTATGATGACCAGAGGAAGTGTCAGTGTGTGTATTCCCCTGAGAAACTAAATGGAAGCCAGGGAGGTGACACTATTATTATTTAACCTTTATGCGCCTAGAGGCTAACCAAGTTGGGGTCCCCATCAGGCTACATGCTGTACAAACAGAGAAAATGACAGTCCTTGTCTAGCTAGGTAGGTCTCCATATCCGGGCTGGTGCAGTCAGCTCCCACCCTCTCTGACAGACACCAGCCCGACTGCAGATTGATGAAGAAATAATTAATTCATTTATCAAGGAACCATGTGGTCCAAATTCATCCCTCCTGTAACTCCACTGACTCTGAGGGAGCTACAGCAGGGATGAATTTTCCCAACCACAAGCAACACCAGAAACTCCTCTGGGTCTTCCCTTTTATGGGGCCCCCTGGGAAGACATGCAGCTCATGGTCAAGCCCATTCTTCTGAAAGTCAGAGACAGTGGGGCGCTCCCAGCCTGATTCCCCGGCCCCTCACATCTTGGGGCTCTGCAAATCATGGATGTCAGCGAGAAAACGTTCTTTTCCCCTCCCAGCAGCAAGGATACTTTGTGCCCTGTTTGCAGAAATTCAGCCAGCGTTTAAAGCAGGAGGAGCCAAGATCCTTTCAGTGTATCAGGGAGACAGGCTGTGCGCCATGTTTGTGCGGGGTCATATATTGTCAGAGAAGTCTCCCTTTTAGCACCTATCTTCCCCCTCCCACCAGGGCCGGCTCTAGGCACCAGCAAAACAAGCTGGTGCTTGGGGCGGCATGGCCGGCGCCAGAATGCCGCCCCTAAAAATGTGCCCCGGCCGCCCTAGCTCACCTCTGCTGCCGCTCGCGCGCCGCTGCTCCCCCTCCCTCCCAGACTTGAGAGCCTGGGAGGGAGGGGGAAAAGCGGCGCCCGCGCCGCGGCCACTCGGAGTCTCCCCCTCCCTCCCAGGCTCTCAAGTCTGGGAGGGAGGGGGAGATCCCGAGCGGCCGCGGCGCGTGAAACAGCTGTTTCGCGCGCCGCTGCTCTCCCTCCCAGGCTTGAGAGCCTGGGGGGAGGAGGCAGGGCTGGGGATTTGGGGAAGGGGTGGAGTTGAGGCGGGGGTGGGGTAATTAAAAAACGGGGGGGGGGGGGGAGCGGCCAAAATTGTTTTTGCCTTGGGCGGCAAAAATCCTAGAGCCGGCCCTGCCTCCCACACCATCCTGTGCCACCCCCACTCAAGAAAATCAAACCAGGGTTTGTGCCACCAATTTTTGCCTTCTCTAACATGGAGAGGGGTCCCCACCCCCACCCAACCCCACTTACAGGCCAGAAGAGATGAGAAACCTCCTCGTTCAATGTAAAATCCAAGCTGAGCCTGGATTCTTTTGGTAACTTCCAGTAACTGGGAGGAGTCTAATTTGGCGGGGGGGGGGGGGGAGGGGAGCGGGGGGATGGAGAATTTGGCTGCCTCCAAATTGATTTTTTTGTCTTTTTGGTGCCTTTTAATTGAGCCCCTGCCCAGTGCTCCGGGTTTTATTTTGAGCAGGGAGCCTGCCATGGTGAATTAATCTCAGCGAGGGGAACTGAAATTGGGGTCTGGAGCTCAGCCTCTCCACAGACCTACAATTACTGCTCCTTTGAGTTTTATTTATAGCTCCAAGAGGTTTACTTAAAGGAACACGCCCACTGAAATTCACTATAAAAAGGAAAAATGGCCCCTTATTGGAGGCCCACAGAGCACTGTTAAAGAGACAGGGTTTTCTTTTTTCTGGTGGCTGACTCTGCCAGTTTCAGAAGTTGTCTGCTACCTCACACACACTCACACATTCAGGCGCTCGACAAGCAGACACACACACACACACACACACACATACAGATTACATAGTCTCATACACACACAGACATACTCATACAGTCTGACAGGCACACAGTCACCCACCCACATGTACAAACACACGGTAACAGAGATATGCAGGCACACACACACTATCACACAGACACTAATACACTATCATTGACACACAGAAACACAAATACAGTTTGACATATAGACACTTACACAAATACACATATAGGCATGCATGTAGACCCACACTCACTGATAGCACTTGACATAACACATACACTCAGGAATACATAGTTGCACACACATACACAAATACACATATACAGGGAAACACAGTTGAGTCTGAACACAATGGTGGTAACATACAATCATTTTACTTCTGATATTTTTTGACATTGGTTTTGCATTTGAAATGGATTCTTTCAGACTAGATAAGCAGAGATTGGCATTTATTTATACTCCAGCCTGGCTCTGACCATAGATCCTGTATCCCAAGGACTTTTTCACTGCGCAGAGAGTCAGCAATAAGAATGAAAAACAATAGGAGGAATCCAAATGTCTTTCAACACTCCAAAAAGGCTCCCACCTCAGAGTGGAGATTCAGAGTGATTGGTTTGAGGGGGGGGGGGAGGAGGGGGGTGAAGGCTGAGAGGAGTTGTTTCGGATTTCCGGGTGAAGATTCAGGAGTTCAGGATTTTGGGGTCAAGGTTTAGAAGAAGGTTTCTAACCACCAGAGCAGTGGGGGCAAACAACCTAAGTGGTTTGAAGATGGAGCTTGATAAGTTTATGAATGGGATGATATGATGGAGTTGCCAGTGATATAGCCGGGGACTGGACTCAATGACCCAAAAGGCCCCTTCCAGTCCTATGTTCCGAGGATTTGGGTTGAGAGGTCATATGAAGGCCAGAAGGGACCATTATGATTATCTAGTCTGAGCGCCTGCCTAACACAGCCAGAGAACCTCACCCAGTAATTTCTACATCAGACCCATAACTTCTGTTTGAGCTAGAGCATCTCTTGTAGACAGACATCCAGGCTTGATTTTAAAACTTCAAGTGATGGAGAACCCACCACATGATTGTTCAAGATTTGGACCCACGTTAAGCTTGAGCCCTATTGTATCCTAATGAGGTCGCTCCCAAGTTGAAATCTGTTGTTGTTTAATTATTTTATGACAGTAGCCTGCTCAGGGTCCCCAGCTGAAATCTGGGCCTCATCAGACTAGGCACAGTACGTAATATGAGAGCCCCTCCCCCACAGAGTTTGGAAACTAATTAAACGGCATTCTCCTGTAGGTTGTAGAAGTTTTGTGCTGCGGATTTGTTTCCTTGCTGGATGGCTTCACATAAGAGAGGAAATGGGGAAAGAGGCCAAAAAAATCGATGCCTATAAATAACTTTTCATGAGATTAGATTGGGGTGGGGGAGAGGCTGAGGCTCACGCTGGAAAGCAGCACATGCCTCCTATTTCACTACTGAAAAAAGCAGAACAATGTGTCTAACAGCCAGGAGGAGAAGAGCCAATAAAACACTCTGCAAAACGTGCAACTGTCCAGAGCACGTCGTAACACGGCCAAGATAAAAAGACCTTGTGCTCCATGAAATACGAGCTGCTTTCTCTTGTGACAAGAAGAGCAAGTGAGTCTGTAGGGTCAGAAACGTGGAGCCCTCCTCTGTGCTGTATGGAGACAGGGAAGGGAAGAGAGGCAGAAAAAGAAGGAGGGAATGTGCAGAGAGAGAGAGCTAGATAGACACAGAGACACAGGGAAGAGAGGAGGGAGACACAAGACAGGGAAGAGGCTGACAGTGTGAAGTGCATGTGTGTGACAGACACAGGGATGGAATGTGTGTGACAGAGAAAGAAGGAAAGGGAGTGGAGTGTGGAGGAGACAGAGCAAGACAGGGAGCGGTGCCTGATTGAAGGTGTGTCTGATGGAAAGAGACAGTGTGAGGGGGAGGGAGACTTAGATGGGAGTGTTTGCGATGAGAGAGACAGAAAAAGGGAGGGAGTGTGTGAGGGAAAGAGGAGACAGGGAGGAACACCCTAGTGATGGGTCTGTTCAAAATGCATATAATGATGGCGTTGCAGGACAAGGGAGGAGCTGGGATGGGGCTGGAGGGAGAACAGCTATAACAGGTGTCAAAGCAAGGAGCTGCATCCCAAAGCTATAACAGCCCGTGACCTCCCTCCCCACAGCCCCCCGCCCCCTCAGTGCAGGTGCTGGGAGCTGACATGTGAGTAGCTCGGGGTGCTAAGAGAAGCAAGCAGTACCACTCAATCCCCTGTCACTCCAGCCACAATGGGGGCCTTTGTCTGCCTGGCAGCAACCAGTGCTGCTAACTAGGCTGGGACACAGAGGGAGAGCAACACAGCTTGTTGCTGCTGTTTATCCCACAGCTGCAGGGTATGGCTCGTGGGCCTTTCTCCCGCAAAATCCCGCCTCTCTCATTTTTTCCTGGCAATACCTAGCCATGCAAAAGAATGGCCATGTACTCCAAGGAGTGACCATCTGCAACACCCAGAAGTGACCGACTATAGCACTGGGTCACTTGGCCCAGAGGACCAAAGAATTACTTTCCAGATCAACCCGGTGTGAGAGCACCCAGAGGTGCAAAGAATGGCAGCAATCGTCTATGCTAAGAAGATCAATCCAGGACAGGGGGTAACCGACCATGCAAAGCAATGACTATTCACCCTGGGGTAGTGTCTTGCTATTCTGTGCGATGACTCAAGGCTGATCAACCATGATTGACCCTTGAGAATAACCATCTTCACTGCAGGGGTGGCTTACACACTGGAGAACCTCTTTTCTGTGCCTGGCTAGGTATCTCTGTGCATTTCTAATGCCACCATCATCATGGAATATGTATCATATATACAAAACTGCATGACGTTCCGGCTACAATATGACTTAAACTCTCCGCCTCTTTGTCCAAGGGGGATCACACAGATGGTTGTGTTCCTTCCAGCAGACTGTTGCTGAGTTGTGCCACAGTTCCATTACTGTGAGAAGGCCTGTGCAAAGAGGTGGCCCTTGCACCATAAAAAGACTGGCCTTCCCAGCAATATTCTTTTGTATTGCAATAAAGTCCAGAGACCTAATTGGAGATTACAGCCCCATTGGGCACTGAGAAATACAGAGCAAGAAACTGGGCCCCAAACTGCTTCCAGCCTAAGCACTTGTCTACCCAGGAATTTTTTCCAGTAATACTGCTATAGTCAAACTGCTGTAGTACTACCAGTATCGCTCCCCATATGGACTCGCTCATTCCAGAATAAGAGTGGCAGGGAGTTTAAACTGACAGAACTATAGTGGTTTAAATTCATACCCTATCTTATACCGGTATAACTTTGCTGTGTAGACAAGTCCTAGTTAGACAAAGGTTGGGAGGGGAAACTGAAGCACAGAGAAGCAAGTTTACACAGCAGGTCTGATACTGGTTCTGACGTGTTTAAACCTCATGCTCCCACACCATTTGCACATAAAGCCTCCGGAAACGTGCCTGTATCTCTTCAGAACACACCCTTGCTAGCTCCTTTGGAGGAGGCTTTGGTACAAGCTTGTGTCCTGCTGGCAGATATAGAACCCCACTGCACTAGCCACTGGTCCATGCTACCCCTCTAGCATGCCCTAAATGTGACAGCACTTGGGCTCCTCCTGATTGCCAGGGGGAGGAGCAAGGAGTGGTTGGGAGCCTAGCACCCCACCCTATGCTTTTGTGTTTGATTGACTATTTAAAAAAAAGTTATGGAGGCCGAATGAAGGGAGGGCTACTTTGTGGCACCATGGAATCTAGGAATTCAAAGTGGGAGGGGCTTGGTGTGGCTCATTTCCATAGGATTACCCAGCAGGCTTGGTTGGCTCAGAGCTGTTTCACAGCAGCCTGGGAACGAACTGAAAGGTTTGGGCTTTGCTTATGGCTGCACTGAGCTTGTTTCAGTTTTAGGGGTTTTTTTTTGCATTAAATGACTTTAATTTCTATTTTCCTAGGAAGGCTTTTTTAGCTTAGCAATGGGATATCAATAACTTTTCGGTGGGAGGGGGTGACGCTGCTGTGGCCTCTCCAGCTACTGACAAACAAAGTGGCCATTATTTGCCTTTCTGAGACTTTTTTTCTTGGGGGCCCCTTTAAGGTTTATTGCTTAACTATAAACACCATTATGTCACCATGAGCCAATCAGACGGCAAGGTAAGAGCGGGCTTTGCTGCAGGTCCTGGTAGCTTCAGCTTGCTGAACTCCTGCCTAAAGGCATTAAAAATGAATTGGTCCCAGAATGGAGTAAGGAGAAACACTGATTTGTAAAACTGGGTTAAAGGGGGGTGGATCTTGCTTTATACTCTTTGGGGTGAAAGGACAGTGTGGCACCGGGATCAAGCTTTATTTTAATTAGGGATTGTCATCTAGTGATTGGAGCAGGGGTGGCTGGGAGCTGAGACTCCTCAAATCTATTTTCCTGTTCTTGGAAAACATGCTACCAAGTGGTTAGAGCAGGGGTTGATAAGTGGGTTCTGTTCCTGGCTCTGGAAAGGAATTTGGTATAGTGGTTAGGGGATGGGGGAGACAGGGCTCCTTGGGTTCCAATCCCAGCTTGAAGAAGCATTGTAGTCTGGTCAGAGCAGAGGCGTGGGAGTCAGAAAACCTGGGCTCTGGTACACCTTGGGCAAGTCACTTTTGTTTCATTGTCCTTAGTTAATTTGGACATGGCAGAGTTCTGACTGGCACAGATGGGGCACTGTTGTGAAGGAGTTCACAACACTGCAGTTGGTTGGCTTCGGCTAGGGACGTCTGTGAAGAAGTCAGCCCTACCTGGAGCTGCTATCGAAAAGCTCACACGGTTGGGTAGAAGCCAGTTTTTGCAGAGTAGAGCTGTACAAGGGAGCACGGCCACCCCCAGCAGGAGATTGCTGGTGTACCTTCAACATGGCACTGAGTAGCAGAAACAGAAGCCAAGTCCTGGGGAAGAACACACTGGGGGTTGGGGGAGGTCCAGGAGCATGGCTGGAGGTGGGGGGAATGGGGAGAAGGTTACTCATGGAAATTAACAGCATAAAAAGCAGTCAGACCCTGGGACAGGAAACGCAGTGATTTCTGCAGACTCTGTCCTGCTCTGGCCCTACACATCTGAAAAACACGAGGTTCAAAAAGCTCAGCATGAATGTTTAAGGAGCTTGGTTTGAAGTACGTGCAGCAGTGAGGCCTGGCGGAATGAAGCTGGGCACAATATGTATCTGATTTATAATTAATAAAGGAGATTTATTTCCCCTGTGTCTCTCTCCCTTGCTCTGATTTTGATCTCCAAGTTTAAAGAGGCAGATTGTGTGTTGTTGGTTTTTTAATGCACTCTTTGTCCATTAATACTGCACGGCTAGCCTTGCATAGCTGGGCACACCCTTCCGGCTTTACCCTTTTACCCTGCGTATTCAATCTGCTTCAATTATTGGTCCGGCTTTCTCAGTGCTGCAGTTGCTTGATTTCGTTAGTGCAGAAAGCAGAGAGGCACAGCAGTGGGTAGATTAGATACAGCCCAGAGCGTCTGGGGAGGGGTGGGACACTGTGGGTTTATTCTCAGGGTCTTAAGCACAAACAACTGGTCATCTGGTTTCCTCTGCCCAACTCAAGACAAGAAGGGAAAGCAACTTGCATCACAAAGAGGCAGCCAGGATGGTCCATTCACTTCCTCTTGCAGCAGGAAAGGCAACATGCCCTCAGCCCTCCCTTCTAGTATTATTAGCCCTATTTCACATATGGGGAAGCTGAGGCCCATAGAGGGGAAGTGACTTACTCAAGGCCATGCAGTGGTAGAGTCATGATCAGAACCCCAGATGTTCCTGGTTCCTAATACCATGCACAGGTCACTAGACCATACCGTAGTTCTCACTGCAAATTGGATACCAGCGGCCACAAGGTAAGAATTTCAAGGGCACAATCTTGCACTCCTTAAGTGGGGAGAGGAAGAATGGGATGTATAGGACCCAGTTTCTTCTCCCTCTCCCATCACTCTAGTGGGTGAAGGGAGAATGGATTAGTATGTACTAGATTTAGTTACAATGGTGCATCATGGTCGAGATCAGAGTGGATAAAAGCACAGGGTGGTATAAACGATCTATGCCACATTGGACGGTGTTTTATTCCCTGGTAGCTAGATTTTAACTGGCAGGCTCGGGGATGGGCGGAGGGGGGAGAGATGTTTTCTTAACAGCCTCACTGTCTCTCTCACTCTATGTGCTGTGTTCACATTTGACCGTGGCAGGCTTGCTTCTCAGTCATGCCAGTTTTAGTGGAATAAAGATTAAATATTAATAAATAAAGCAAAAAGCCAAGCCTCCTGCAAGCTCCAGCCAATGGAGATTACAGTGAAGAAGAGGCTTTCCTATGGACAGGTTATTTCAGAGCTGTGACAGCAGGGATCCTCGCATCTCCCTCTGAACAGCCAGTCAGAGACAAGCTTCTGGCCTAGATGAACCTCTGGTTTGATCCAGTCCAGCAATTCCTGTGTTCCTGTGGGTTACTCCTGATTTACACCATCGTAAGTGAGGTCAGAGTCATACTCATTACGTGCAACGAGAGGAGGGTGGCTTTGTGGTTCAGTTACAGGAGCAGGGGTCAAGAGATCTGGGCTTTACTTCTGGCTCTGGGAGGGTGTGTGGTCTGGTGGTTAGAGCACTGGCTGGGCGATAGGACTCCTGGATTCTAGTCCCTGCTCTGGGAGGCAGTGCAGTCTAGTGGTTAGAGCAGAAAACTGGGAGTCAAGACTCCCAGGTTGTACTCTTGGTTTCGGGAGGGAGTGTGATCTAATGTTTAGAGTACAGACTGGGAGACAGGACTCCTGGGTTCTATTCCCAGCTCTGCCACCTACTTCCCATGTGATGCGGGACAAGCCACCTCAGTTTCCCTTCTGTAAATGGAAATAATAATATTGACCTGCTTCCCGGGGGAACTGTGTAGCTTCATCCATGAATGTTTGTAAAGTGCTTTGAGATGCTTATTTGGGAGATGCGAGAGAAGGGAACAGTCCTATTACTTTTATACCTTGGCCAGCATTTCTTGCCAGAGAAGTGAAAGCATTCTTTCATGGCAGCTCCACCTCGGGAGGCTGTGAAGATAGGGCCTGATTCAAAGCCCACTGAAGTCAATGAAAGTCTTTCCACTGACTCCGATGGGCTCTGGATCAGGTCCACACGGTGGGTGAGAGTGTGATGGCTGGGGCAGCGGGTATTCATGTTGCAGATTGCTAGTTCCACCCCTAGGGTGCTCTGCTTAATGGCTCCATTGATCAAGATGTCCGTTTTCTTTTCTTTTTCCCCCCGTCCCTGAGCTGTTCCTTGTGCTTGTTGTGGCCCAGCACAGCATGGCCAGAGCAGACAAGACGTCATTGAGATGCTCCAGTTGGCCTGATAGAACAGAGCCGAGCGGGAGGAAACATCATATAAAATAAAGATGACATCTTGTGAAATGCAGGGATGCTGTCTATAAATAATCAACCCCCTCTCCCCTCCCCCGGCTCTGCCAAGGAACCACAGCTGCAGTGCAGATCCAGCCACAGCCACGCCAGAGGAATGGGGGCGTTGGGGAAGTTGCCCTGTCGCGTAGTCTGAGCTGTCTGCGGGAAGGGCTCTCTCGCCAGAAGGGTTAATAATCCCCGAGGTAATACGTTAGCATTCATGAAGAAGAATCAAAGCTGCATCTAGGGAGCCATGGGCTCAGCCCGGGCATGTCTGATGCACTCAGCCTGTGCTGCTAATAGATTCACAGGAGTGTGTACACAGCCAGGGAAAGCTTCCAGGACAAAGATACGAGACAGTAATGGCTCTGACAGTCCCCATTACAAGCAGGAGCTGCCGAGGTCAAGCTCAGGAAAAAACATTGTCGTTCCAATAATCTCTGTTCTTTCCTTCCCCTTGTTTCACCCATTCCTCATTTCCCCACGGTGCATTTGGTGCCCATCCCCCAGACTCCCAGAGGGCAAATCAGCTGATGCTTTTAATTCTTAAGCTAGACAGCCCTTGACTTCCTGCTTGCAACTGTGAGAACTATAATTTCTCTTGAGTCACAAAAGTTTCCAAAAAGCAGATGGAAAGAAGGTTGAGGATAGAGAAATGGAGTGTGGAAATCGGATGATGAATGGGAAACAGAAGCTATTTGTTCAGAATGCAGACACAAATCACACACAGTAACATGGACCTATGCCCAAACACAAGCACACAGACATACAGTAACACAATCACTGAGACACTCACAAACACAACACAGCATAGATACAAAACACAGAAACACAAAGACACAACAATGTAGATGCACACACCAAGGTCTGCACATAGATATTACTACAGATATGTACACTGAGATGCTCCAACAAAATAACAGTGATGTACAAATGAAGACACAACCACACCATAACAGCAACACACAAACTGACACACACACAATAATACAGAGGCATAAACTGAGATAAACTCACATGCTTATAATCAGGGTAATACATCCAGTAACAGGGACATGAAAGTTGAGAGCATCTCACAACACACACACCTGCATGCACACAATATCAGGGATACACAAACTCTCACAATAACAGACACACAAACTGAGACAAACAACCCACAGTAACAAAGATATGTAACTTGAGATGTTCTCACCATAGCACACACAGGTACATCTAGATAGCTTGACACATATAATAACAAAACTCACACAATAACAAAGACACATGCTGAGTCACATACACACAAGCAGACTAGTGCTGGTTTTCCTAGCGGGGTCCATAAATCCAAGGAACCTGGCTGTGGTCTGTTTGTTTTTTGGCTAAGCAGTTTGGATCCAGTCCCTCACTAGACTCCCCAGGGACCAGTGCAGTGGCTACAGGGGGAATCTCAGATATCCTAGTCCTCCAAACTCGAAGGAACTGTACTCTCTATTCATCAATTCTTCCCTCCCCACGGAGCCCACCAGACACACAAAAGGCTCGGTCTCTTCTGCATTAGGCCATTAAAAGCAATCTTTATGTGCTTAATTGGAGGATATAAACCTTATTTGACCTTTGGAATTCAAATTCTACTGAGGAAAATAGAAAGGAGCATAAACACCGGCAAGTCAAGTGTAAAAGTATAATTAGGCAGGCCAAAAAAGAATTTGAAGAGTAACTAGCAAAAGACTCGAAAACTAACAGCAAAAAATGTTGTAAGTACATCAGTAGCAGGAAGCCTGCCAAACAATCAGGGGGCCACTGGATGATCAAGGTGCTAAAGGAGCACTCAAGGAAGACAAAGCTGTTGCAGAGAAGCTAAATGAATTCTCTGCATTGGTCTTCACTGCAGAGGATGTGAGGGACATTCCCACACCTCAACTATTCTTTTTAGGTGACAGATATGAGGAACTGTCCCTGATTGAGGTGTCAGTAGAGGAGGTTTTGGAATAAATTGATAAATTAAATGGTAATAAGTCACCTGGACCAGGTGGTACTCACTCAACAGTTCTGAAGGAACTCAAATATGAAATTGCAGAACTACTAACTGTGGTATGTAATCTATCACTTCCTTACTGATGACTGGAGGATAGCTAATGTGATGCCAATTTTTAAAAAAGGCTCCAGAGGTGATCCTGGCAATTACAGGCTGGTGAGCCTAACTTCAGTACCAGACAATTGGTTGAAACTATTGTAAAGAACAGAATTGTCAGACACATAGATTAACATGATATATGGGGAAGAGTCAACACAGCTTTTGTAAAGAAAAATCATGTCTCACCGCTCTATTAGAATTCTTTGAGGGGGTCAACAAACGTGGACTAAGGTGATCCATTGGCTATAATTTACTTGGACTTTCAGGGGTCACCTAAAGAAATTAACAGGCAGCAGGTTTAAAACAAACAAAAGGAAGTATTTCTTCACACAACACAGTCAACCTGTGGAACTCATTGCCAGGGGATGTTGTGATGACCAAAACTTAACTGGATCATTCATGGAGGATAGGTTCATCCATGGCTATTGGCCAAGATGGTTGGGGATGCAGCCCCATCCTCTGGGTGTCCCTGAGCCTCTGAATGCCAGATGCTGGGACTGGACGACAGAGGATTGATCACTTGATGCTTGCCTTGTTCTGTTCATTCCCTTGGAAGCATCTGGCACTGGCCACTGTCGGAAGAGAGGATACTGGGCTAGATGGACCATTTGTCTGACCCGGTATGACCATTCTTATGTTCTTACAACATGGGCCTGGCAGGGATTAAGGAAACAGAGAGTGAAACAAGGAACTAGAATTAATTGTCCTGTGTATGGAGCAACTAATTGCAGCATAGGTGCATTGTACCTTTAGCTCTGCTCAATAATAGCAAGAGCAGTTTGTACATTGAGGGCCAAATTCTGCTCTTTGTTACACCTGTGCGATGACACTGACTACCATGGTGGAACTGAAAGAAGAATCAAGCCCAATGGGTCCAATTGTCAAATCTGAGCACATAATTCAGGACACCCAGTTCTACTCATGATACTAGGCACCCAAGTACCCACATTACATGCCCAGTAATTAAAAACAGACAATGCATTTGGCACTCCACAGAACATACAAGGAGACACAGGCACTGGCCCCTAGTAGCTTAGCACAGACACAGATAAGAAACATAATCCCCTGTATGACAGTTCAGACACAGAGTGGAGCAGATCAACATGGAAATGCTTCTGGGTGCCTTTCTTGATTGCCACTGACTCACTGTGTCTCTTTCTATGCTGCAGTTTTCCCACCTGTAAAACTAGAGTGGAGAAAATGGGAGATCTGAGATATCAGCGGGAACTGAGTTATAAAGGAAACTGTTGCAGTTGGGGATCAGAGCAGTGAGAGGGGAAACTGATTTTGCTGGGAGCATTTTGGATGGGTTGAAGGGGGAAGTTTGCAGTAGATAACTATGACATGGCAGCAGTCCAGGGCAGCTTCCCGGGGTGATGTGGGAGGGTCTGATTTTAGAGTTACTGAAACAGGACAATAGGGCAGCATTCTGGGATGTGAAGGGACAAGAAAAGCGCTGGGGGATGCAAGCCTACATGACGAGACAAATGTCAGCATTGTCTTTCTACATCCAGCTATACCCACTTCCTAACATGGAACCAGACATGACTTCCTCCATCTCCATATCTTTTCTCACCATGTCAGTGCTGGCTGGAATAGGGACCTGTATGTAATTGGGGCACCGAGCCAGATGCCTTCCCTAAGCTCCTTACTTTCTTTCTAATTTGCTGTCAGAGCTGAATAAATTAATGGGGATGGCTATCAGCATGATAGGCAAATCCCAGCAGGGCCCCGGGCCCCCCTGCAGATTAATCTGCCTGTCTCGCAATAACCTGTCTCCCAAATCACCACCTCTTAATTCAGATGGTGCTCTGAAAAAACTTGCCATAATGCCGTGCCCTTGCCCCTCCCGTCACTGCCAGGGAGAAGATCACAGGGATGGGGGAGTAAATCATCATGGAGGTATTAAAAGAAAACAGACAGTCCACTGAGCTTCAAAGCTGTGGCTAAAAAGTCAGTGGCTGGGGAATTGATTGCATCTTTGCATTATCAAAGCAGAGAAGAAGGGGTGGGGGAGTTTGATTTTAAAATGGCGGCTTGCCCAACCAAAATGTAGTTTGTTGTTTAGGTTTTTTTAATCAATCTCAAGTGGATTTTTCATTGGCTTTAATCCTACTTTAAATTACTGCACAGGTGGTGTCGTTCCCAATCACCTTATACATTCAGGAGACACAATCGGGAGGGAGGGAGAGACTGGGCCCTGACAAGGAGGTTTCTTTTTGCTTCCAGCTTATTTGGAGGAGAGGGTGTGCAATGTATTGTCATTGCTGGAGAGAAGGCGTTACGTTGTTTCCTGCAATTAGTTCCCCCCGAGTCTTCGATCCACTATCATGAGACCAAGATTCAGAGCCTGTGATAGCAGGGCTGGGGAGTAGGAATCATAGCGAGGGTAGCTTGCCTGTCCCTCTCATGCACGCATACATGTTTAGTATGTTTATGTGTAGTGTACTAGTGCCCATTGTGCTAGGTGCCACACAAACATAACTAAAAGATGTCTCTGAGCTGAAGATCTTACAATCTAAAGCCTTGTCTTCTCTAGGAAGAAAGATGTTTTCTAGGTTCCCATGGAGTCTTCACCTTGACCTCGTGTGAGAACTGCAAACTACTTTGTCTTCACTTGGATTTTACCTCGTTAGTTACTGCGTGTTAGCTAATACGTGGTCAGAAAACAGCTTTTTTCCTAGTGAAAACATACGGGAGGACAGGAGACAACAGATGGAGACAATAAAAAGGCAGGGGGATCCCAACCTAACAATGAGACGCTGATAAGCTATGTAATAAGCGACAGTTATGCCTCCGCATGCATAGCCCCCATTCCCACATATTCACACACATGCACACACCCATCTGCAAAAATAACAAAGACCTAAGCATAGGTTATCTGAATATGATGCTGGCTTTTCTTCCCTTGGTATTAATTTGCCAGTGCCAGGCCGAGGCAACTTCTTTGTATTTCAACAGCACCTTCTATCCAAAGATCTCACAGCACATTATGAACATTCTTTAATTAAGTTTCCCTGTGAGGTCGGCAAGTAAAATATTAACATCTGCATTTTGAAGACACAGAAACAGAGGTTTGCCTCAAGATCACACAACAAGTCAGCAGCAGGGTCAGGAGCAGAACTCAACAGTCCTGATTCCCTGTCCTCCCTTGCTGTAACCACTAGACCACATACCCTACCAGAGTATATAGAACAGTAGTGTTTAAGGCCAGAGGGGTCCATTAGCTCATCTAGTATAATGCAGGCCACAGAATTTCATCCAGTTACTTCGGTATTAAACCCGGTAACTTGTGTTTGGCTCAAACATATCTTCCAGGAAGGCATCGAGTCTTGATCTGAAGACTTCAAGAGCTGGAGAATCTGCCACTACCCTGGTACTTTGTTTCAATGGTTAATCCCCTTCCTTGTTACAAATGTGCACCTTATTTCTAAGGCTATGTCTACACTAGCACTTTTGTCGGCAAAACTTTTGTCTCCGAGGGGTGTGAAAAAACGCTCTCTTGCTGACATAGCTACCGCTATGTCTGTAGTGTGGACATAGCCTAATATGAATTTGACTGACTACATTCCAGCTATAAAGTGTTCAAACTCCCAGCTCCCTGCCCTATCCACTTCCTCTCAAATCTGGGTTTATAATACAGGTCCCCAGTTGTCTATCTTGTCCCTTTTAACCACTGGACACCAATGCCTATGAAACTATAAAAGAAGGATTATTTTTGTAACGGGGGTGTACATTTTTTTTTTGTTGGTTACCGAGACAAATCCTTTTGTCAGTTACACTTTGCACAACCCTACTGGCTTCCATGGAACTGCATGGGTCTGAAAGGAGAATCTGGCCCAAGGTCATATGAAACTTTTAGGACATTTAAAAAAAAATCATTGAAAACTGTTAGTATTATCAGTTTAAATTGTCCCCTGAATTGCTGAGATCCAAAACTCAATGATATATTGATGTATAGTGTAGTAGGAGAAACAGACTGAAACTGACAAGAAAGTGAAACCAACTAGCCTATTAGCACCATCTCCAGCTGAGTGAAGTGCAAACAAGTAAACAAACAGCCAAAAGGGAGAAAAGTAAATTTAAATGTTCTTTAAAATCCTTTGAGTAATCTCAGGTGTTAAAGAAACTGGGGCTCTTAGTTACACCAATGTACATTCAGGGTAATGCTGCAGGATTTACATTGTTATCACCATGGGCAGAACTAAGCACATGAGTTTTATTTTGACATTGTTCCTTCTCTGCAGACCTCATCTGCCCGGGGGCCAAATTATTTCTGGCCCCACAGGCTCAGGGATTTCTTTTCTCTCTTTTGTCAGCTGAGGGAGGGTGGATCAGAAAGGATGCACTCCCTTAGTTCTCTAAGCCCCTCATGAATTTAATATGATGCTTGAATTAGCACCCCCATACCGTCTCACACAATGTATACGAAGAACCTACTGACAATATCTGCTATGGGGGAATAATGTGGGTCTCACTGTATAATCCCTCCTCTGTAAGAAAATCTCCCAAGGTTATTGGATTTATTCAGACTGCATTCCCTTGGCTCAAGAAGAGAGCTGCTGAGGGGTGTGTGAGTGTGTGTGTGTGAAGGGTGCATAGTGGGGATCGGGGGGGGGGGAAGGAAATCCTATAGAAGAGCATTTAAAAATGAGCAACATGGAAAGGTTGCTGAATGTTTAAATGCAGTGTCTCACTGCAGCAGGCAGGCTGTGTCTAGACAAACTCCTGCAAATCTCCCAGGCACTTATCCCTTCTCATTCATTTCTGATGGACTGTCTAGTGTGAAGTGAACACAGCTGTCTACTGAGGAATGGAGCCCTTGCATGAAAGGCCACGGGCATCCCTTTTATCTTCCTTTTGATTTTTCTTTGACATTCCTTTGTTTCCCTTCTGGACCTCTCCTGCCTTCCATCTCCATAATCTACTTTACAGAAAGACATATACAGGTACATAAGGAACTTTAACCGGAGCATTAGGACTTGAATACATACATAGAATGTGCTTAACTGAATAAATAGTTAAGCAACTCTTGTCCACAATACTTTCAAACAAAAGACATCTATCCCCCTTACAGCCTGGTGGGATATTCATTGCAGCGCATGGAACAGGGGTGCTGTCTCTGTGATCACAGCGATTTGAGACCCAGCCACTCCCAGCAGCAGGTAATATTTGAATGATGGCTGTAAGGGGTGCTCCTCTCCCAGCAGAAGGCACTAAAGTGGACAGTGCAGCAGGGTGCTGGCTGTGGGGAGCTGGCACTTAGATGCTACAGTGATGAGCACAGCACAAACACCTAAATAAAACTCACAGCTACTCCATTCCCAGGAGGTGGTGCTGTAGAGAATAATGTCGGAGCGCCAGCTCTGAGGGGAGGTCCCTGCTACTCCACTTCCATCTTCTCCCAGCAGGAAGTACTGTAGGGAATGGTGCAGGAATGCTGGCCATGGGAGGAGCTCACAGCTAGTCCAGAGGCCATGGCCCTCTCAGCTAGAATCCCTCTGGCAATGATATGAAGCTGCTCCTTGGCTCTGAGCGTACGTCTACACTGCAGTTCAAAACCCGCGACCGGCCTGTGCCAGGTGACTCGGGCTCGGGCTGCGGGGCTGTTTAAATGCAGTGTAAACTTCCAGGTTCAGGCTGCAGCCCGGGCTCTAGAACCCTGCAAGGTAGGAGGATCCCAGAGCTTGGGCTGCAGCCCAAGCTGGGAAGTTTACATTGCAATTAAACAGTCCTGCAGCCCGAGTCAGCACAAGCCAGCCGCGGGTGGCTAACTGCAGTGCAGACATGCCCTAAAGCCAGGTCTCTACCGCAAACGTACGGCACTCAGGGGTGTGAAAAATCCACGTAGTTAGACCGACCTAACCCCCGCTGTGTCGATGGGAAAGCTGCTCCTGTTGACACAGCTACTGCCTCTCACGGAGGTGGATTAACTACGCAGACAGGAGAAGCTCTCCCGTTGGCATAGTAGCGTCTTCACTAAAGCGCTACAGCTTTGGTAGCTGTGCTGCTGCAGCTTTTGAAGTGTCGACCTGCCCTAAGGGACCTTCCAGTTCCTCCAGAGCCCACATTTCTGAGATGGACGTACTGTGAATGACAAAAGAGCACTAACATTTCACCCAATGGAATTAATAGGCAGCAGGTATAAAACAAACAAAAGGAAGTATTTCTTCACACAACGCACAATCAACCGGTGGAACTCCTTGCCACAGGATGTTGTGAAGGCCAAGACTATAACAGGGTTCAAAAAAGAACTAGATAAATTCATGGAGGATAGGTACATCAATGGCTATCAGCCAGGATGGTGTCCCTAGCCTCTGTTAGCCAGAAGCTGGGAATGGGCGACAGGGGATGGATCACTTGATGATTCCCTATTCTGTTCATTCCCTCTGGGGCACCTGGCATTGGCCACTGTCGGAAGACAGGATACTGGGCTAGATGGACCTTTGGTCTGACCCAGTCTGGCCGTTCTTATGTAGCTACTCCTCCCCATGCCTGTCTGAGGACATTGCTCTCAAACTGCACCTTGATAGATACTTTATCTACTTTGTGTGTCCATTGTTCCTTTCCTATGAGGATCTCAAAGCCTTTTACAAAAATGAATGAACACGCACTGACCCGCCTCCAGAGGTAGATCGGTATTACCACCCCCATTTTATAGAGTGGGGGAACTGTGGCACAGAGCGGTGGAGGGACTTGTCCACAGGTTGGCAATGGTAGAGCCAGGTACAGAATCTACAAGAACTAACTCAGAGTTCCTTGCTGTAATCACTGGAGCAGGCTCCTCCCTAAGCCAACATTCCTGGAAAGATACGGGTACTTGATAGGATACTGTGGAGGAAGAGAGAGGGGGAGAATGCCAGCTGTAACTGGAATGCTTATTACATAGATATTGTTGTTTCTTTATTGCAGTGATACTTTTTCTTTGCCCTCTAAAAGAGACATGATGCAAGTTCATTTGGACACATAGAGGCTGTTGTTTCACTTTGGGCCTCTACCATCTCATCACTGCAGCCTCTCAGGAAGGTAAGAAGGTTACTTCCACTGCCCTGCCCAAACTGGTTAGGAATCCAGGTAGCTCATATGCTGGCTTGACAAGGGCTGGGATCACCATGAGCTGACACAGTCTCTGCTGAGGTGAGGCCCTGCATTGTTCCCTGTCCTGCGTCCCTTAATCTCCAGCTGACTCAGAAGCAGTACTGAGCAGTTTCTGAGCCAGCTACATCTACCTGTCATGGAAGACAGGATGGATGTGAGTCAGGCTTTTTAGTCTGATGATGGGACAGTAAATGGAGGAGAATCTGGAAAGACACTCATCTCTTTCCCCCCCAAATTAGCCACGGGAACATATATTTGCAGAGATTTGTTTCTCTTCAACCCCAAGCCCAGCCATCATCACTTGGCATCAGTTGTGATTACTGGAAAGTTCAGAGCAGCAGCAGTGGGCGTGGATGAAGGATGGGCCAGGGAGCAACAGATCAATTGATCAGAGCTAAGTGCTACCCCTAAATCAATGGAGACAGCAATTTCTGGCCAACCCAGGATCCAATGAATCCCTGCCAGTGACACACCCCCTTAACCAGCGCCCTGCTTCCCCCACCCCGCACATACACCCTTTCCCTGTATGACTGGGGCCTGGTATCTGCAGTCAGTCAAATCCATCATGAGCTTGCCGCTGGCCCCTGAATATTTCTAGACATGAGGGGAAAGGTTTGTCAGCACAAGGGAGTTGAAAGAGCAAGATAATTCGAGTGGGATTGAAAAGAGGTGATGCTGTGGAGGGAACAGCCATCTCTGGCTCCTCTCTTCTAAGCTACACTCCACCCTGAACCATAAAGCTCCATATAGATGAAGGGTGGTGGGGAGAGTATCTAACTATCTATCATTTGTATAGAAACCCTTTTGTGGATTTATCATCTATCACTTTTATGTAAAGCCTATCAACGCAGGGTGAAATACTGACCCTACTGAAGTCAATGGCAAAACTCCCATTGACTTTGATGGGGCCAGGCTTTCATCAATGGCATTTTGTGAATGATGCTCATACTCCCTTTCCTGTGGGATTCTGGAGGGGACATAGTGGGGCCTGAGTTTGCACTAGATCCACGGGCCACAGCTCCCCATAATCCACCCCTGCATGAGGCAACAAAGTGGTCTGAAAAGAAACCCCTAAAACAGCCTGAAATGGAAGGGCTTATCCCACACCATGCACGTACATACCACGTTTGACTCATGTAAGGGAAGCTGAAGGCTGTGTCAGTGTTGCTGGGTAATACTTGGAGGGTCTTATGTAAAGAGATTGCAAGAGGCAGGCAAGAGCTGCATTAAATATGCAACCCACTGGCTCTGGTTGAAATTTATGGAACCGGTTGCACAGAACCTGTCACGTGGCTTGAAGGGGAGGGGGAAGAAGATGTTTGTGCCGGCAAAAAAAAGAGAAAGAGACTTTTTGAACATCTTTGCATATTGTTAATATAAAGCCATGGTTTTCTCTGACCTATTGTAACCAAGACATCTCCACAGTAAGAAGGAATGGAAAGAGCAGAGCTAGAATTTTAAAAGAAATCAGAGTGTGCAACAAAATTCAAAAGAAAAAAAAGAGCTGCTGGATTTATTCTAAATGGTCAGAGTCCGTTTAATCCCACTCACTTCAAGGAAGACACCCAGGTGGAAGTGAGGGCAGAATGTGACCTGTTTCCACTTTACAAGGGTATTTGAAGGGCTAGATCCTCAGCTGGTTCAAATCAGCATAGCTCCTCTGTTGACTTCAATGGAGTTTATTTGTTTGACCAGAGCTGAGGATCAGGCCCAGTGTTTTAGGTTTTGTGTAAAGACACAGATTCAGACTCCCCGTCTACAAGCGGGACGCAGGGAGCACGGTTCCTACTGTGGCCATACTCCTGGTGCTTGCGTTCCATGAATGCAAGTGTCCATTCCATGGCGTCTGGCATCTGCTGCAATATGGTGCCCTTCTATACCATCCCACCCGTCAACTTGGCTACAGCTCCTAAAGAACGTGGTCCTAAACGCATGCACAGGTATTTGGTGCAGCATTGTCTAGTTCTACCAGCAGCTGGAGCAACATTAACTCCTGGGCAGATTTCCCCTGGGAAATTTGCTATGCTCTGGGAGCATGCCATGTCAAGTAGCTGCTGCCCATCCCCCTCATGACACATTCCCTCCTGACCCACAGTACCCCAACTCTGCAGTACGTCTGGGAAGGGGCTTCCGGAGGCTGAGAGAAGCATATTGCATAACTGCGGCTTCTATCTAATGTAATCTATTCTATCTAACCTACGTTTTTATACCCTGCTCATCACAGTGGTATCTGAACTTATCCCTAGCCAATTCCACTGGCTTTTTTGTTCCTGTGTAGGTCAGAACAGTATGGGGCCTTCAGTTTGTAAAGCATACTGGAATTTTTCAAGATGAAAGGGTCTCTCTCCATATATATTTAATATTAAATAAAAAGTTGTTTAAAACTCTCAACCCTGCACACCTACTGGCTGCACAGAGTAATTTCTAGTCCTTTTAAATTCTCTTAATCAGGAACATTTTTCTGAATGGATACAAAAATATGGCAAGAGACAGATTTCCCCTCATAGGTTCATCCTGATCTTCTGCTACTACCAATAGGAAGGGATGGCTGGGCTGCACTGCCACCTGCTGGTACTGATAAAGTAATGCACAAACAAATTCTTGTAGGGTCATACGTTGCCTGATGTTGTTGAGTGGCCCTCAGCTCTCAATGACTTCAGCAGGAGCTGAGCGACCTCAGGAGTGTGCAGGATTGGATCCTTAAACAGCATACGTTTCTACTCTGCAAATAAGTTGAGCAAGGAAAATAGGATAATACTCCTCTAGTCTGGCATCTTTCATCTGTGGATCTCAAAGAGCATAACAGATGTCAGTTAAATTAATCTCATACTGTAACCCTTCTATGAGCTAGGTATGGATAATAACAGCTGTTTCACAGATGGGTAAAGTGAGGCACAGATGTGTGGGTTAACAGATCAAGGTAAAGATTATGGGGATGCCTACGGTATACTTTGACCTTGTGTTAAAACTACACATTGCCTGTCTTCACTAGGATTTTATCTCATGTTAGTTACCATGTGCTATTTTACACTAATTAAGAACACACTTTTTCCCTAGTGAAGAAGCACCCTATAGCTATGGGGAAGACTAGGTTTTTCCTTGACCAGCTAGCACTTGTTCAAACTACAACTTGCCTTGTGTTCACTAGGATTTTAACATGTGTAAGGTGTCATGTTAAAGTATATCATTTCTTAGTGAAGCCAAGACCTTTAATGTGAGTTGTTACAGTCGTTTTATCTAGTTCTGTCTAATTTCCACTTTAAAAACTCTAATCTTGGCTTGACTAGTGTTTTGGGCCTTAGTTAGGGGTATGTCTACATGGGGAAATTGACTTGCATAGCTATAGTGGCATAATTATGCCACTATAACTATGCCAGTATAACGCCACATAGCTATAGTCAGTGGTATAATTATTCTGCTATAGCTACACCGGTCAGTTTCCTCATGCAGATCAATGATTCAGCCCTTAGACTAGGAAAAAAGGTACTTTTTTCAACTGAGCTGGTTCCGCTGAGATTGAGAGTTTAGTTTAATTCAACTGAATACCCCACATAACACCAATGTACACAGTTTAACACATTTAACTTGATTGTAGCAGGTTGTCTACATTCTTGCCTGTGGCTATAGTATTTCTGCAAAATTGCTCAGCAGTGAAATAATTAAATGACTTTAATGGCCTCTAAAATTGTTCTTTAAATCCTCAGCATTAAGCTTTGTCATCAACACCTCATTGAGATGAATGGGACACTTCAGACTTCCCTCAGCACCCTGTTACCCGCTGTAGATTCAGACAAGTTGGCATGTGTTTGTGTTTGGAAGCTTTTCTGCACAACCACAGGGCTGGAAATGTGATTTTTTCCCCCCTTATAGGAAATCATAAACTCTTCAGAAATAGATGTGAGCTTCCAGAGAAGGAAATTCATCAGCGTGATTAAGGCAGGAAGGCCTTTTCTCACTAGGGACATGTTGCTCTATCTTGTATTTGCCTTTCTCATCAGACTTCTCTTGTGTGCAGGGAATGGAACAGCATGGAATGCCATCTGCTGAGGTGTTGATGTGAGGAGCTTGAAGCCTAGCATTGCTGGAATTCCCAAGAAGAAACCCAAGATCTACTGTACAGAGAGGGCCAGCCAGAGACAACATGTGTGTGTGGGGGGGGGGGGGGGGAGGAGTGTGATGCAGGGTCACATGCCCCCCCCCCTCTGATTTGCTGCTTGGCTTGTATTGAGCATGCTCAGTAACAGTGCTGAAGCCAGCTGCCCTCATTCTGCTCCCCCCCTTATCGGCAGGCACGGGTTGTCTCTGCCCAGCAGTGAGTTTCATATCTGCAAGCTCCTCAATCATCCTTCTCCTTGTACAAGGGGAACACAAAGCCAGATGCAGTCAGTATGAATAAGGTGTTGAATTGGTGCTGAAACCTCTACCCACTATGGTATGCACTTCAGATCTGTCTCTCTCAAGTTGGCCCCTCACCACAGTATCTAAGGGGCAAATATGAGCATTATAAAATAATATCATTGCTGTCTGGTTACAGAGGGCTTGTCTACACTACAAAATTAGGTCAACTAATTTAGGTCGACCTAAAGCCACAGCAGTAATTCAATTGGCTGTTGGTGTCCACACTACCCTCCTTCTGCCAATGGTGCATGCCCTCACAGGAGAACTTGCAGGGCACCAACTGAACTGGGGCACTGACAGCTGCACAGGGCTCACAGCTGGAGCCCCCCACCTGCCACGGGGTGACAGCCCAAGCTGTGAGCCTGGTGCAGGGCTCAATTTCATAGCAGGGAGCCTACCAGCCTTTCTTGTCAATTTCATGGCAGCCTCAGGTTCAGAACAGCAGCCAGGGGCTCACAGCTGGAGTCCTGAAATTGACAAGAAGAGTTGGTAGACTGCGCTGTGAAATTGAGTCCTGTCCAGGGCTCACAGCTGGGGCTGTCACCCCAGTGTAAGAGGCAGGAGCTCCAGCTGTGAGTTTTGTGCCTGGCTGACCAGTGGGGGTAGGGGACAGCTGTTGTAGACACAGCCTGAGTTTGTTTCTCTGTGCTTGTCTATACTGTATATTGGGGCACAATTCTTTGAGTCAGAGGAAGTCACCATGCAATGGTACTGAGGTGAGGGCTATGTAAAGGGGTGCCTTCCGCTATGCTCTAATGCAGGGGTTCTCAACCTTTTTCTTTCTGAGCCCACCCGCAACATGCTATAAAAACTCCAGGGCCCAGTGGGGGCCGGGGGGGACTCGGGGCTCTGGGCGGGGGGAAGGGTGGGGCTTGGGCATAGATGTAGTTTGACTTCTATTTTGGCTGGGCAGGAGCCGGCAGGGCTCGAGCCAGCTCCGCATAGTGGGGTCTGGGGAGGGAGCACCACCTCCACCCCGACTCACCTCAGCAGACCACCCAGCCTGGGTTGGGGGAGGGCAGGGGGGAGGGCAGGGGCGCAACCAAAAATTATAACGCAAAGGTGGGGGCTCATCTCAAAATGTTTGAAAACAGCTCAGGGTGCAGGGAGGGGGGTAGCTAGGGGCTGTGTGCTGGGAGGGCTGCCCTGCGGGTCCCTGTTCCCCAAGGGCTCTGCCAGCCACAGAGCTGGGTCCCCCGCCCAGGCGGCTCTTACCGGCTGCGTGAGCAAAGGGGCCTGGGAACTTAGGAGCAGCTTCAACCCCCTGCAGCAGCAGGAACCAAGGGAACAAGGCTGCCTGCACTGCCCGGCTCTTGCTTCCCGCCTCCGACCTGGCCAGAGGGTGGGGAGAGAAGGAGGTGGAGCTGCCCCGGGACTACCCTGCTCTTGCACTGTAGTTTCAGGGAGGGGGCAACATCCCCATGTCCCCCTAGCTCTGCCCATGGGCTCAGGGTTTCTACCCTGTGGGGAGTACCGGGGCTCTGGAATTCAGCCCTGCTGCTCCCGGCTTCAGCCCTGCAGGGGGCACCAGAGATCGGGGCTTCAACCCCACGGCTCCTGGCTTCAGCCCCACGAAGGGAGGTGCTGAGACTCGGGCTCTGGGTTTTAGCCGCAGGGCCCTGTAGTCCCCCGAAAGGGTTTGCGGACCCCCAGGGGGCCATGGCCCCCCCTGTTGAGAACCGCTGCTCTAATGTAAGCAAGACACAAACTCCTCTCCATTAGGGAAGTCCACAGGCAAGAGTCCTCTCCTGAAAATTCCTGGCCCCGATCTCTTAAAAGCTTTGTGCTGGATCTGTCCGTTGTTCATATCAGATATCAAGACAGAGGGTTCCAGGAGGGCTACTAACATTAATTGTTGCAGTCATGCCACCTCAACTCGAGATCTTGTCACATCTGCCAAGCTAAGAATGACTGGGCAGGCAGGGTCATTGGGGGGCGGGGGGAGATCTCTAGGGCTGCAAAGTGATGACAACTTGCTGATGTGTTTTCATGCAGTGTTGTAATACAAGTATGGCCTACTGGACATGCTCACAAAGGTGGCAAACCTGGGGAGTTCCCTTCTGTAAGTACACCTTCCACTGTCTGGGGTGACTTCTGCGCTGTTTTGTTCTGACTAATTCTAAAGAAGAATTGATATCAGTTTCCACCGGCCTATCCTAAATGAGTAGCCTAGAAGAGCTTTCAGGCAAATAAATAGGGGCTTGCAATATTATGCCACATCAGGCCCCATGCACATCATCATGTGGTGGCAAATCTGTGCAATAGATTAGTATTGCAATCTAGTCTGTTAATCTAATCTCTATTTCTCTTTCTATTCTAATCTAGTTGATCTCTTTCTCTATGCTTTTCTAGTGCATCCATCAGCATAGAATCACACAAGAAAGAACCCCCTAATAGAGAGAGGATGGGGAACTTGGGATGAATGAGCTAAATTGAACTATTATTATTAATAACCATGTATGTAGTGTTGTAAATGCTTATGGCTCTATCGAGTCAAGTCAGGGGATAATAAATAATAAATCCATGCTCCAAAAGGACTTGTCCCTCCCTACAAATAATTACTACTGTGGGTAGCCTTGACTTCAATGGGGCTGCTCACGGTGGTAAGTTCTATGTGCAACAAGTGTTTATGAGATCAGGCCCCAAAATCAAACAGAGCAACACAAGACAGAACATAAGTGGACATACTTGGCTACTATGTTTCATAAACTCAGTGGGGCTTAAGGGAGAGCTTGGTGTATATTAGTGGGAAGGCTACTCTAGGTATATGGGTGGAATAGAGGAAGTTGTCAAAGGAGACCGGGTCCAAGGGTATATTTAAACAGCAAAGAAAAACTCACAGCTGGCCTGTGCTGACTCGGGTTCACGGGGATCAGACTGTGGGGCTGTTTCATTACCATGTAGACTTTTGGGCTTGGGTTGGAGCCTGGGCTCTGTGACACCTTCAGGGCTGAGCCTAGAAGTCTACACAGCAATGAAACAGCCCCACAGCCTGAGTCCTGCGAGCCCCAGTCAGTTGGCACGGGCCAGCCATGGATTTTTCTTTGCTGTGTGGACATACCAAAAAGGAGCAGTGAGAAGGGTAGCTTGAATGGAATGTAAGGAGTGGGAGGAATATAGGATGAGATGAGGGCAGAAATATACATGGAATAGAGCAGTCCTGCAAGTGAGGAGAGGCAAATGAGAGATATGGAAGCCACATGTGTATTTAAGGAGTCAGGAGACATGGTCGGAGCAGAATGAACGAAGAATGACGATGGCAGCTGTATTTGGGATTGGATCGGGCATAGGAAGTGGGGGGAAATAACAGAAGGAGGGCAAAGCTGTCTGTTGTGTGCCAAGACTCAAAATGTCCAGCAATGCATGTGGCCTAAACTACAAAGATGCAAAGGTTTCAGTGAACATTCAACGCTGTCGGTGAGTTTTCTCAATAAGGTTAAACCATCGACCGTTGAGTGTACCCTGCGGCCGGAGTAGCAGCAGCTGAATTGAAGGATTTGGGTTTAAAACCAGGTCTCTCCCAAGGTCTTCACTCAAACAGTTTAGCACATTCTAAAATACAATTCCTTTGTCTTGGTTAGAAGGTGTTAATTACATTGAGTTAGCTATCTTAATCTAATATCAGACTTTTAACTTCTAGGGCTTGTCTATAAGGGAAAATGAGTAGACTAGCTATTGCGGAATAGCTCAGGACTCCTTATTCAAAATCCCCTTCCCCAATCATAAATCCACAATGCCTTTCCCAAAGGGTACTTTAGTACAGGGGTGGCCAACCTGAGCCCGAGAAGGAGCCAGAATTTACCAATGTACATTGCCAAAGAGCCACAGTAATACGTTCCCCCAGCAGTCCCCCATCAGCTCCCCCCCCCCACTCCCAGCGCCTCCCGCTCACCGGCAGCCCCGCTCCCCCTCCCTCCCCGCACCTCCTGTCATGGTGTGGAGGAGGCTGGGAGGGGGAGAAGCGAGGGCACTGCAGGGTCAGGGGAGGGGGCGGGAAGGGGTGGAGTGGGGGCAAGGCCTGTGGCAGAGCCAGGGGTTGAGCAGTGAGCACCCCCTGGCCCATTGGAAAGTTGGCGCCTGTACCGCCAGCCCCCGAGTCGGTGCCTAGACAAGGAGCCGCATATTAACTTCTGAAGAGCTGCATGTGGCTCCGGAGCCACCGGTTGGCCACCCCGGTCAAGTATCTGCCCCTGAAGACAGTTCCTGTTCTAAACTGCACAGTTGCTACAACTTGTGTGGATATCACAGCTCAGCTAGTGTGAGGCATTTCAGAACACACATTCTTGGGTAAAGTCAAACAGAGTTGACTGATCCTCTTGCTCATATGTCTGCCAGGAAGGCCTTGTCTAGACAAGGGGCTTGTCTACACAGGGAAATTGACCAGAATAGCTATTGTGAAATAAGATATTCTGCAATGATTATTGCAGAGTAGCTCCCTGTATGGACACTCTGTTCCAGAATAAAAGTAATTTTATGCTAGAATATTTAGTGTACTTCTAAAGCAGAATAAATTATTCTGGGATAAAATCAGTGAGTAGTGTCTCAGTTTCCCTAGCTTTAAAATAGGAATAATACTGCCCTTCCTGTACAGGAGGTTGTGAGGTTTAATTAATTAATTAATGTTTTTAAAGTTCTTTGAGAACTTCCTGCTACATAAGCATGAAGATGTTATATATGCTTAATCTCAGTGCCCCAACTCCGTTCCTGTGGTGCTTGCGGACAGATTCTTACAAGCCCGAAAAGTCACAATCAACATTCATTGCTGTCGGTGGGTTGTGTTGTTGAAGGAAAAACTCACTGATCAATGAATGCAACTGTGATTGGAATGGACACATCACATGGGAATGACCTTGTCTTCTGACCTTTTGCTGACAAAGGGATGCTTCATTGGGAATGCTAAGGACCTTTCAGGAAATGACCATCTAAATGCAATATAGGAATGCAAGACAAAGGCTGGAGAATTTCAAAGACCTTGTGAAGTAAATAATACTTTTAAAAAACAAAGAATAGTGGACTGATTTTCATAGGTGCTTGCCTCTCCCATTAACTTCAATCATCATAGAATTTAAATATAAAAGACTATTAGGGCTTTATCCTCAGGTAGTCTGTATCTCAATTAATGTATGCCTGTTCTCTGCAGGCTATTGTCAAGTGCTTTGTGTAGTTTAAAAGACTTGAGCAACAGGGCTTAGATAGGCACTCAGAAACTACAGTGATGAGCATGGTAAAACAGGATAGATAGATACTTCCTCTTTTCTTGGGGAGATTATTCCACTAATTTTACCATTAGGACTTGTATTTTCAGATATTCATCTTAAATTTCCTTTTATTATTTATGTCACAGCTCCTCGGGCTATCCGAAATAATCCTTTTCTCTCGTTGGTGTTTCAGATACTTGTAGACAGCATTGTATATCTTACAAAGATCTTCATTTACAAGAATGAACTGAAACACATTAAAACAGTGAGACTGGAGATGGCAGATGTTTTGTGAAGCATTGGCTGAAAAGTTAATATTATTCTTGAGATTTTGGATGACAATCCTAGCAGAATTGGCTGCAGTTTCGTCAATCCTGTCAGTCAGACCATAAATTTGAAACCAAAAATGGCGAATCACAGTTTAATGGCAGGGAGCATGTCTAGTGGTTAGAGCAGAAAACTGAGTTCTGTCTGTGGTCAGGATTTCACCCTATATGCCTGTTATTTAGTTATTTTGCAAAGGGGACCTGAGCATACTGAAAAGTATTTCAGTTGTTCCCTGAAAAGCAATTTTTATAGCCAGGTCTCCTGGAGCTTGAAAATCAATTCTAATAAGATGGAAATCTGCTGTGGTTCCCTCATTGTTGCAGTAGGTAGATTTCAACTGATGAATTCTAGTACCTGGATGTTTGGGTATGAAAAGCCAAGAGAACATTTCCTAGGTAGAAGGGAATATGAACATTATGGGCCCAATCACACATGTCCTTACTCAGCAAAAATCCTGTTGTTTGAGTAAGGACTGCAAGATTAGGCCCTGTAAAATTTGATAATGGGAATGCAAGTTTACAAAGACTGTCCAAAATAGTTAGGCCCAAAATTCAAGTCTTGCTAAAATGGAGTGAGGGGCAAACCTGGCATACACTGGCTTAGCTCCTATAGCTGACTGTAATGACAGTTTATACCAGCTGAGGACAGAGCCAAGATTTTTTTTTTTTTAATCTAAGATCAATAGAAATATTTACATTAATTACCAAAACATGAAATCATAACAGCTTTTTGTTCAGAGGTACAAAAGTTCGGCAGCCTTGGAGGCAATTTTTAATTGGATCTTGATATAAATAGAGAGCCAGGGAAGTTGATTTATTATTATTTGTGTTATCATAGCATCTAAGAGCCCTAGTTATTGAACAGGACCTCATTGTGGTAGGTGTTGTACAAACACAGAACCAAAAGATGGTGCCTGCCCCAAGGAGTTTGCAATCCAAGTATGAGACAAGAGATAGATTAAGGGCTCGTCTATATTTAAGACGCTGCAGCAGTGCCGCTGTAGCACTTCAATGAAGATACAACCCACACCAACAGGAGGGGTTCTCCTGTCAGCATAGGTACTCTGCCTCCCCATGAGGTGGTAGTTAGGTCAACAGGAGAATTTTCCCATCGGCTGAACACTGTCTATACTGGGGGTTAGGTCAGTTTAATTGCCTTGCTTAGAAAGTGGATTTTTTACATCACTGAGGCTACGTCTACATTACGGGGGGGGGATAGATTTCAGATACGCAAATTCAGCTACGGGAATAGCGTAGCTGAATTCGACGTATCTGATCCGACTTACCCCGCTGCGAGGACGGCAGCAAATCGACCGCCGCGGCTCCCCAGTCGAGGGCGCTTACTCCTACCTGGGCTGGTGAGTATGCGCGTCGATTCGGGGATTGATTATCACGTCCTGATGAGACGCGATAAATCGATCCCCGAGAGATCGATTTTCTACCGCCGATCCGGGCGGGTAGTGAAGACCAGCCCCGAGTGATGTAGTGCCCAATTTCCTAGTGTAGACCAGGCCACAGACAGATGGGGAGTACAAGTGAACAATGGACAATATTGGTCAGCATGTGTTCAAAGATGCAGTTGGTGGTGTAGCTGATCCACTTTTTGTATATATGAAGGAGTCTAGAGAGCTGGGACTGGGAAAGGCCTTAAAGAAGGGAATTGCAAAAGTCAAGGTAATAATAGAAGAAGAACTTGATGAGAAATTCAGCAGAAATGGAGTTTAAGCAGCAGCATTTACAATCAAATGTTTAGCCCATGTCCTATTTGCCATTAAAAAATCTCTTTGAAATACTACTTGCAATTTCAGCATTGTTACATAGCTATATCATTCTTAATACTTGGTCTAAAAGTCACAGATTTTTGTGACTTTAAACCCCAGGTTTTCTGACAAGGTAATGTTGCAGGACTTTTCTTTGAGATAACCCTTTAAAATGAAAAAGGATGAAGACAAAAAAGCAACCAGACTCATTGGCTCCAGGCTGACTGATGGGGGAGGGGGCTGACTGTATGTGTCAGGTAGGATTCCAAAGATGTGATTGGCTCCTTTGGAGAGACCTCTGATGGCCCTTTTAGAAAATAAAAGCACATTTTGCTATTTGCTCCCCAAACACATTCAGGGGAGGGACTGGGAGCCAGCTGAGAGTTACAAGATGCAGGATTTTCAGATCTTTGACACGTGGAAGGACTATCTGGGGCTGGCAAAAGTGGTGGAAGAGATACAAAGACAGCAGAATAAAGGGGACAACTTGCAGGTGACTGCTGTCTCCGAAGATGAGGTAGACAGTCCCACATTCAGAACAGACCCTTCCCCAGTGACTCTGACAGGAAATTCTCTCTGTGTTTTTTGCAAGCACAATGGAGAGTCAAGGAATATTTATATGACGCACAATTTAAAAGACAAGAAGGGACGGGTAGAATGTCCAATCCTGCGTAATTACATCTGCCCCCAGTGTGGGGCCACACAGGATGAGGCTCACACCAAACGATTCTGTCCCCTGACCCAGAAGGGATACACCTCAGTGTACAACTGCTGCTCCAGGAATTCAGTGGGAAAGCGGGTGAGTTGGCCTCCCAGTGCCCCTTCTGAAAGGAACAAGGACCATGTCACCCCTGCCAAATGACTTTTAAAATGGAAAGGCTTCAGTTCCTGGACTCCATGCTCAGGTAACGTTTTATTTCCCATATTTTTTGCTGAGAACCTAGCTATGCCACTTAAATTTGAAAGTAGTCCTGCTGCTGAACTCTCATAAGTAAAAAATGTTTAATGTCAATAACCTCAGCATTGTCAACCCCACGAATATATGTGGGAAGTTCATGACTCAGGCATGCATTCCAGTGATAACAGCTCCCTGTCTGAAATTTCCAGAAGAAAGAGGGGATTGCACTGTGACTAGCGCACAGGACTGAGAGAGGCAGTAGACTTCAATTTTATTCCTAGCTTTAGCCCAATTATGACTCTGTCTACAAAACAGATTTTAATGGCATTGCAGCCAAATCAGGGATCAAATGTCCTGTAATTGTCCCCCTGACTTGGGTTATAGTTGCAGTGTAGACAGGATCTAACTTGCTCTGGGATCTTGTTGGGCAAACCACTTCACCTCTTTGCCTCAATTCACACTTCAATAAAACTAGGATAAGACAACAACTTCACAGAGTGTTGTCAGGCTAATTTTGCTATACTATAAACCACAAATGATATTCATTGGGTTTTTGTCCTCTCTACCTACGAGGAGGGGATGTTTTGGGACATTGTTACAATATCATGGAAATGTGTTACTACCCACATATCCATGAATTAAATATTTAGAATCAGATTTGGCATTCAGTTCCACCAATGTAAATCCCGAGTAACTTTAGTTGACTTTTTCTTCCCTACTGCAAAATAAAACGCTTGTTAGTTAATCCCTTTCATTGCTGGGCCCTGGGCTTCTCTGTGAATTTTCTGGGGAAAAGTTTTCCAGGTGTTTAATGTAATAATACTTTACACTTCTATTGCTCTTTTCATCTGAGGAATCCTCACAATCCCCTTCTGAAATGGATAAATATTATCTCCGTTTTAAAGATGGGGAATCTCAGGCCTTGGCTACACTGGCGCTGTACAGCGCTGCAACTTACTGCGCTCAGGGGTGTGAAAACGCCCCCCCCCCCCCAGCGCAGTGAGTGCAGCGCTGTAAAGCACCAGTGTAATCAGCGCCTGCAGCGCTGCACGCTCGCTCGCAGCGCTGCAAGCTACTCCCCTCGGAGAGGTGGAGTACATACAGCGCTGCGAGACTACACTCGTGCTTCACAGCGCTGCTGCGGCAGCGCTGTGAATTCCCAAGTGTAGCCAAGGCCTCAGGCACACAGAGATACTGTGAAAGTGAACTGTTCAAGTTTATCCAGTGAATCAGTAGCAGAGCTGGGAAGAGAGAGTAGGACAGAGTCTCCTACTTTCTTCCTGCTTTAACTACTAAACCACACTCGGCCCCATAGCTGGGAATATCACCCAGGAATCCTGATGCCTTGTCTCCAGGTTTAACCACTGGGAGAAAATAAACCTAGAATTCATAGAGCCACACATTTTAGGACAAGGGAAATGCTTTTAATACTAGTGAGAAAAGGTAGGCTTGGATTTTTTTTTTCAGTTGCTGTAACTTTAAAGAAATGGCCACAGGATGGTGGTAGTGTTGACTAAGAGAGGGCTGCTATAATTTATAATCACTGAGGCCAGAGCTACACAGTTGCACCAATTTAAATACTGAAGGTATGATTTTAAATTAAACTGATTTAGTTAAACTGGGGCAACTCTGTGTGTGGCTACTCCTATATCAGTTTAAACTTGGCTTATAGAAGTTTAGTTTGCACCTGCGAGGGCTTGTCCGCATGCAAAATTGTAGCTACAGCTATGTCAACAGGGGCTTCCCTCAAAGGTCATGTAACTAACTTTGGGGAGGTGGTGCTCCTATGATGTAACTATGCTGGTATAGTCTCTGTAGTGTAGACACAGCCTTATGTTGGTTTAAACAAGGTTTGTTTTGGTTTAGCTTAAGGCAGTTAGGACAGGTTTAAGCTGAATCCAAATAAGCCCTTCTTAAACCAAAATAAAGCGGTTTCCATCAGGTTAAATCGGTTCAAGTTTGCATTAACTGGTGCAAGCTAAATCAGTATTTACTATGTCTAAATCGTTATGAGTGACCCCATAGGGGGTTACATAGTATTAACTAAATTGTTTTTTTAACTGACTTAAAGTGATGCAACTTCTGTGTGTCACAAGCTTTGACTCTGAGATTTTGCTCCAGGTCACTGATATTTACGATACCTTTTTCAACTGTAGCACTCAAAGCGACTTTTTTTTTTTATAAAGCAGTCATGAAAGGATTAAAACTCCCAAATAGAGGACCAAATTCAGAATCCTTACTCAAACTTTTACTATGGCAGGATTCTGGGGTTTGTCTAAGTAAAAACTGAATAAGGCCTTGTATACGCAAGGAAGTTTCAACTGTTTAAAAAGTGGTTTTTAGTTAGGGTTAGGAATTGGTTTAATTCAAAACAAGCTGATAGTCTATAGGATGGTTTGGGTTAAGAAATAAGTATAAGGTAGATTTTGGGCCTAAGCTAGGCTAAGTGTCAAGGAGAAGTGAACATGCTAGTGTGAGAAAGTTAGAGATAAGTTGGAGACAGAGTGTTATGTGAAAGTAAGAGTTAGCAGGATGTGACCCATTATGTTTTGGTTATAACTGATTTAAGCAAGGTTTTTAATTAATGTTTTATTAAAATATTACCTATATTGATAGAATGGGAAGGACATTGGTGCAGATGTTAATTTAAATAATAGGTAATGTAAAGAGCCAATAAGAAGGTGGTAAATGGCAGTTTAATGCTAATTAGTATTATAATTGAGTATAAAAGGAGTAGTTTTGCTAAATTGCAAAGGAGCTCCAATTAACATCAGAAGGGTATCATTAGGTTCCAGGATCATAAGGCTCTCCTTCACTCTGTTGTCAGTGGACTGCTCACCCGTTGATACACAATCTCATCCTTGAGGTGAAGTATAACTGTAATATTGTGTAAATAGTAATTGCATTCTGCTTGCTTATCATTTTCCTTTGGTTGTATCATTCCAAGTGTCTCCTTGTGGTCCTCTACTAAATACATTTTCGGTAACCAACCTAGAGGCTCGAACT
This sequence comes from Emys orbicularis, assembly GCF_028017835.1. NCBI lineage: Eukaryota > Metazoa > Chordata > Testudines > Emydidae > Emys > Emys orbicularis. Next base: position 2,429,169 of record NC_088701.1, on the reverse strand, counting down.
TGAAAACTAAGTTTGGTTTTATTGCATCCTCATTTTTAACAACTTAATATTAATTGGGAACATTTCAACATAAAGGTTACATACCCTTAAACCAAAATCAGTGTCCATACAGGGGTTTGCACCAGTTTAACTAAACCAGTTTAAAATAAAAACTTTAGTTCAACTGATGCAACTTTCTCATGTAGATAAGTCCTAAATTGGTCAGGATTTAGCCCAATAATTACACGGTGTCCTCTGAGGAAAAAAGGGGTGTAAAATTACATTTGCTTAATTTTTTTCAGGTCCCAAAGAATGAGGCATCTTTTTCCTCATCTTCCCAACTCTGCCTCAGGTGATGTTCCTTCTCTGGCATCTGCTGTTCCATCTGCATCAATACTAGAGGAGGATGACATGGAGGAAGCCAAAGAGATATCATGAGTAATGCAGGCAATGTGGAGAGAGAGGTCTGGGAGCCAGATTCCATCTCGCTCTTGGAGTGAAGTGGCAAATAAGGGGAGAGAGTATGGAGGTGAATTCTCCCAGCATCATTAACTTGCCTACCATTCTACAGGACCATTTTACCTTTCTATTCAAGACAGATACCTGCCTTGGCTTCCATTGGATGTTCCAGTTCATGGAGGGGTAAGACTTACACCTGGGAAGCTGATGGCAGATGCCTCAGTCTTCACGCAATTATGTCATTCAGTTGAAGAGAGTGAGAAAGAATATCAACAAAATAGTACTGATCTGAAGACTCCGACAGAGCACTCTGCCCATTTGTGAAAGCTCACACAGCAATCAAATAGCTCTTAAAAGCTAGGTGTTCCCATATTTGAGTTTGAGGGGGCATTATGTAACATGGTTAATAATTTACCAGCTAATGTTAAGTGGGTGAGTGTTTAAGTAATGATTGTTTTTCCCTCACAGTCTCAAGTCTTCTTGCCTTTATTTTCTTTGAAAATTGTTTTATATGTTATACATATATATTATTTTATTTGCCAGTTATTTCTGAAAGTTATTTTATTTGCCAGTTTTTGGTTGTCATTCTATTGAAAATTTTATGTTGTTTCATTAGTAAAAAACTGTATTATATAATTCTGTCTTTTTTTTAAAAAAAACCAATGGTGCATGATATTATAGAGATAATGAAGTACTGAAATGTTTGAAGACTCATCCATGGATTATGAAGATTGTGTTCAACTAGTATTGTTTTTTTTTATTGCACACAGAATGAAAAGAGGAAAGAAAAGAAATTAATATCAACATTCAGGTTTGCCATCCCTTATAGATTTAAAACAGCTGGTAAACAGTTTCACTTTTAATTCAAGGGCCAAAGTTTTGCATAATTTACACCAGAAAAATACCACACAAATCCAGGCTGTTGCAGGGTCTTAGGACTGAAAAGAGCACCTCAGTTCTGGTTTCCCCTGAAAACATGAAGAAAGCCTGCTCTACAAGGGCTCCATAGCAGAAGTGATGGAGGCCTGATAAGGATGAAAGGTATTTTGAAAAGTCTGGGACCTTAAACACATGCTAAACTGATTGAGGTGAAGTGGGGAGACTAGGGTTTACCTTGAACAGTTTAGCATGTATATGCTGCCTTGTCTACACTAGACTTTTCAAACATGGTAGCTAGAATGGCTCAACATTTCACCTTTAAATTCTAGTCTGGACAAGGTTGGAAGGGAAAGACCAAGGGTTTACAACCAGAATTTGAGCATACAGCTGTTGTTTTTTGAAGTTTGTATATGTGCCTTTTGGGGAGGCAGGAGATGAGTGGATATTATTCCTGTACTGCAATCAGCCAGTAGCCAGCAAGAATTTTGTTCTAAGGCCAGGTCTACACTACCGCGGTAGTTCGACAGCTGGCAATCGAACTTCCGGGTTCGATTTATCGCGTCTGGTCTGGACGCGATAAATCGATCCCGGAAGCGCTCGCCGTCGACTGCGGTACTCCAGCTCGGTGAGAGGAGTACCGCGGAGTCGACGGGGAGCTTGCCTGCCGCGTGCGGACCGCGTCTGAACCGCGGTAAGTTCGAACTAAGGTATGTCGACTTCAGCTACGTTATTCACGTAGCTGAAGTTGCGTACCTTAGTTCGAATTTGGGGGTTAGTGTAGACCAGGCCTTAGACACTGGGCCTTATTCTCATTTATGCTACAGCCTCATGACTCCAGTCTGGCAGTGAAAAGGAGCCTTAACATGGCTAGAGTGGTGTCAAGGGGCCTCAGTATAAATAAGAAAAGGTTCAAAATGCCAAATGTAGGAGAGTAAAAGCAACACCAGAACAGAACAAAACCTCTGACCATTTAAACCGTTAAACCAAACAATGCTATTATTTGGCTCTGATTTGATGCACAGTCCTAGATCTCCTTCCATTTTTTTACTGAATACAGAGTATTTGTCGCTCCCTTCAGGGCATGAGCAATAAACCTTCCCGATTGTCTGCTTTTTCTGTACTTCAGCCTCTTTAAAGACTCCAGATCCCTGTGGGTGTTCATTATCAGTCGACTAGAAAGAATGAAAACAAGATGTGTTTCACATTAGCAACCAACTCTCCACACAGCTGCAGGAATGAGATTCCAAATATCTTTAAAAAAACCCACTCATAAAGATCACTAATTTGTCCTTCATTAATCTGAAAGCTCTATAATTTACACACTGTTTTTCTTTCCCTTGCAGATCACCTTTAATTGAAAGAACGGGTTTGTTGTGTCTTTCACAAAGAGGGATTTTCTCCTAAATATTAAATAGGTACAAATAAGCAAAAAATCTTAACAAAGCATTAGGCCCCATTCAGCATAGCACTTAAACATGTGCTTACCTTTAAACGTGAATAAGGAAGGGATTGCTCATTTGATTAAAGATGAATAGGGGCCTTAAAGTAAAAACTCTTCAGATTTTATGGTTTGTTTACTTGCACTTATTTAATTCAAATTCCTGAATAGGAAGCTTAAATAAATGAAATCCCCTTCCCTCTCAGGCCTCGTCTTCACTATGATAAAAGGAGTGGGGGGTTTTAAATCATGAAGACAGGAAAAGTATTTTAACATGTTATCTGCTAGCGGCTGATTGTAGACTAAATCTACACTAAAAAACTAACTAGTAGAGATTAGGATTTACTTTGATCAGCTAACCCATGTTAAAAAGAAAGAGATCTTGGAGTTATTGTGGATAGTTCTCTGAAAACATCCACTCAATGTGCAGCGGCAGTAAAAAAAGCTAATAGAATATTGGCAATAATTAGGAAAGGCATAGATAATAAGACAGAAAATATCATATTGTCTCTATATAAATCCATGGTATCCCACATCTTGAATACTGGCTGTAGATCTGGTTGCCCCATCTCAAAAAAGATACATTGGAATTGGAAAAGGTACAGAAAAGGGAAACAAAAACTATTAGGGGTATGGAACAACTTCCATGAGGAGAGATTAAAAAGACTAGGACTTTTGAGCTTGGAACAGAGATGACTAAGGGGGATATGATAGAGGTCTACAAAATCATGACTGGTGTGGAGAAAGTAAATAAGAAAGTGTTATTTACTCCTCATAACACAAGAACTAGGGGTCACCCAATGGAATTAATAGGCAGCAGGTTTAAAACAAACAAAAGGAAGTATTTCTTCACACAATGCACAGTTAACCTGTGGAACTCTTTGCCAGATCATGTTGTGAAGGCCAAGAGTATAACAGGGTTCAAAAAAGAACTAGCTAAGTTCAAGGAGGATAGGTCCATCAATGGCTATTAGCCAGAATGGGCAGGGATGCAAAACCATGCTCTGAAGAGTCCCTAGCCTCTGTTTGTCAGAAGCTGGGAATGGGTGACCTATGTTCTTAGGTAATTACAATTTGCTGTATGTACACTAGGATTTTGAAAAATGTATCTTTTTTTCCTAGCAAAGACAATGCCATAAACTTTGACCCTTCAAATCCTTGTGTGGTTTGCAGCAGAGTGTGTAGTAAGGCTGTTACACTCCAGCACAAGTGTGAATGGAGGTTTGTGGCATAAGTAATCTTAAGCAAAGTCTTTCACAGTAAGCAGTAGTTTTAACCTGCTGGTACACAGGAGTGATATGGTAGCCCCACAGTAGTTCTGTCATTAGTGCAGGAGTCCCTCTCCTGTGCTCCCTGCTCTACTAATCACTTTTTAACCTTGCCCTTATGCCCACGTAACTGTACACATGCCTTGTGCAGGTTCAACCTCTTACAGGGCATACAAAGACCTGGACATTTGACACTAAAACAAACCAAATCTCTGAAGCGGTCTATATTATAAAGCACAGTAAACCAATCCTCCTATCTTTCAGTCAATAATCAAGAGAATCACATGCTGTGAAGAGTTCTACATGTACCATCCCTGATACCGAAGTATGTTCTTACTTGAGATTAGAGAGCTCAATAATCAGACCACAAACAACATCTGTTGCATCTTCCTCTTTGGTGGGATCACAACCCCCCTCCATCATTTCAACCCTGATGAAAAAAGGAAGGAGAGAAGAACTAAAACAGTCCTAATCACCAACTCATCAATACCCACTCAGCTAAAACATTAGGCCTGATTCTCATTTATACTAAGGCCCCTATACAGTATATGACTAAATGCAACTTTAAGCTTCTGTACACTGCTGAAGGGGTAAAAGGGATAGTGTAAACAAAAGGCCTTAGTGTAAACAAAAATCAGGCTCATTATATATTTTGGCTACCTGCTGCAGTTGCGCTGTTGTAGCACTTCAGTGTAGACACTCACTACAGTGACGGGAGGGGTTCTCCCATCGCTGTAGTTAATCCTTGAGAGGCAGCAGCTAGGTCGATGGAAGCATTCTTCCATCAGCCTAGTAATGGCTACACTGGAGTTGAGGTTGGCTTAACTACATCACTCAGGAATGTGGATTTTCACACCCCTGAGCAACGTAGCTGGGTCGACATAACTTTTCTATAATCTATATCTAGTTACCATTTTTTCAAGCTCCAGATAAGTAAGAATGAGGGTCTAGGAAGAAAACTGTATTACCTATACAATGAGAAGTTCCCTATATTTGGTATTTGACCAGAAACTAGTATTTCACATTGCTTACACATTGCTCATCTGAAAGGATTGCGAACTATAGTAATGACTTTGTCCACCCTCTCCAGAAAAGTATGGAACAAAGCAGTTAGAAGTCCTCAGCAACATTATGCAATAGTTTAGGGCAGGAAGTAAAGAATATTAGATCCATTTAAAACTGCAAGGGAAGTTTTAGGTAGACAAAATGTAATTGCCCAATTCCAGATTGTCCACAACTCTAATCCATGTGTAGAGTACACCCCTGCATACGAATCCACTATGCCATCTCACACCTCCTCCCCCCCCGTATGGAAGGCTAGTACCCACATATTTATACATGGAAACTTATCATATAGAGTGGCAATGATAGAGCATGTCTGTATAGCTCTAAAATCAGTACTACAGCCAGCTCACACTTTCCATTCTTTCCATGATAGTTTGAAATACAATTGAATCTTGTTATCCCTTCTTGCCAGAAACGTTCCTAGTACCAAAGAAATCAATTGAAATAACAATTATTCTATTTCCAGTAGTCAGGATTAATATGTACAGTCCTGGACTGGTGAAATGCAATATTGCTTACTCCAGAGCATGAAACTATGAATGGAAAGAACATATTGAAAATAAGGTTTCACACTGCTCAGTAGGAAGTCTCCCTACCTGGGTTGCAGCTTGTTTGGGTAAGATATATTAATGATTGGGACTGGTGTCTTTGGACCACGTCGTTCTCTTTCAGGATACAGATCACTTTCAGGAATGGAAGGACTGCAATTACTATCCACAGAAAATGGCTGAGAGGGAGGAAGTTAATACAAAAATAGAGAAATGCTCTGTAGAACGATTTAATTTGACACACCAAGAGAAGTTGCTTAATGCACTATTGGAAAGTGCTCAGATATTATGGTGATGAGCATGGTATAAAAACCTATATAGAATAGAATATAGATGCCCCCGACTTATGTAATCATTCTGTTCCGGAAAGCCTTGCGTAACTCGAATTTTGCGTAAGTCGGAAACGTATACCCCTATATTACGCAAAAATTTCCGAAACTCGAAAATCCTATTTCTGGCTTATGGAACTTTTTCCGTAAGTGCGAATTTGCGTAAGTCAGGTCTTGAGTAACCCGGGGAGCGTCTGTAGTATAGAATAGAATTCCAATGTGTAGTCATCCCTCTCCCATGCTCCATCTATTATTGTTTTGCACAAAGTTTCTGCATCCTGGTATAGTAATAATAAATTAATTATTAAGCAATCAGTGATGAGTACAGGCAGAAGTCTGATGCAGGTATAGCCTCTAATGAGTTGTCCAAACTGTGCAACACTAGAAGCCTCATTGGCAACTTTTAGGGAGCCCAAAGGCTGTATTTAGACCCCAGTCCTAAAAAGCCTCAAGCTGTGCACCCAAAAATGGAGGCACACAAAAGTAATGGTCACTTTTGAAGATTTTGCCTTTTAGTTTATCAGTTTTATTCTCACCTTGCAGGTTTTGGCATTTAGGGGGAGTGTAGCCAAAAGCTACATTTTAAGACTCTAGGCTGCATTTGGCCAGCAGGATGCATTTTGGATAGTTCTACTCTATGGTAGCATGTTTTAAACAAATGTCATCAAGGCTAAAAAAAAGTGTGTGGGGGTTGATTTTGTTCTTAAAAGAAGTGTTTTAAATAAATGCCCTTATTAGAAATGCCTTACCCAATGGGTCTATATTTAAGCCCCAATTCAACAGAACACTTAAGCACATGAGGAGTCCCATTTAACTTTAAACGTATCACAGGTCTAGTCAAGCTCTCTCTTCTGCACACTCACCTGGCTGTAGTGTTTGGGTCCCACCATGTTGGACTCATGCTTTTAAGCTTCCTAAGTCTGAGCAGAGTCCAGGCACTGCCTCTGGCTTTGGGTTTCTAGGCACTTTCTCAGGTGTAGATCCTCTATTCTGAGAGCTGAGACGCATGGTATAACTGCCCAGGCTCTGTGACTAGTGCCAGCACCCCAGACTCCTCAATAGCTTACACACAACCTTCCCAGAGTTACAGCCTTGTGGGCACCCTCATTTTCAGGGACATGCGATAGTTGAAGCATATATTGGACAGACTTTGCAAAGATTTCTAACACAATTTAAACAGCACAAGAGATATACAGATAATAAAACACCTACACACCATTCCTTGCCTCAGTTTTCTCACCACTCGAGTGTTCTTTGGGATACAGGAGTCCTGTAGGGTGTCCCCCTCCTGCACATGGCTTTGCCTCTAAATCACAGAATCTCTCTCCTGCAGCTAGTTTCCTTCTTCCTCAGCTGGTCCTTCAGTCAAAGAGGACTCCTATGAAAGCATGAGCCTTTGTTCTTCTCTCCTACCCACTCTTCCTTTCTGGCTCTATGAGTTTTTACCTCCTAGTATTAACACCTGGTTTCTTTGTTTCCTCATTCCACTGTTCAAACCCCTTGTCCCCTTCCCTGCAGACAAACTTGGTCAACCTGATTTCCCTGGGCATTCAATTACACAGCAATTTAATGAAATCAACCAGAATTTGTAAGATGTAAATAGATTCTCCAAATTGTCACAAAACACAGGAACAGTCCCTCTGATTTCCAACGGGATTATTCACATGCTCAAAGTTAAGCACTTGCTTAAGTGTTTTGCTGAATTGGGGCCTGAGGTAGGCCTAATAAAATCTCATAATGTACACTATAAACTGATCATAAAAGGGGCCAGAAATTTTGCATCTATATATACAACTCCATGTTTGGCCAGGTGTGTTTTGAATGTAGTTTTCCTTTATATGCTAGGTGGGCCCAATTCAGTCCAAAATGGGTATTTATGCTCAACATTATTGTAACTTGACAATCAGCTTACCTGCTGTAGTGGAAATTCAACTCTGTTATCTTCAAGGACAGTCTGTAATGGGTTGTTAGGCAACAATTCTAGATCCAGCGAAAGTGCATCTTCCCAAGGTGAGCAGGTTTGGTCCACTGGGGAAGGATCCCTCAGTGCACCACTAGGCAAACCTGTATCTGCTGCAGAAAGAGATTTCCAGACACCTGAATTCGCATCAGTTTCTCTTTTATGATTGATTATCACCTTTTCTCTTTCCAGTTGCTCAAGAACATCTATAGGGGAAAGATAATTTTCCATGGGAACAGGGTCCATCTTATTTTTCTCACAAATGACCATTTCTTCATTGTTTTTTACATTCAACGGGAGGCCAAATGAAAGGGGAGAAGACTTTATTCCTGCTTCTGGAATTTGAGTTGCTGCCTGTGGGACAATCTCTGTATTTGACTGTTTCACTTCTAATGCATTAGGTCTTGAGTCACAGATACTAAATGGTGACTGTTTCCTACCAGGCCTCACCTCCTCACTTCCATTTTCCTTCCACCACTCCAAAGTGATGTAATCTTCTTGATTGTTCTCACATATAAAGCTATTATCAGTCAAGAGGGTTGAAGCATTTGGGTCAGAATCTGCTCTGGTGCCTACAGCTGTCTTGCTCTTCTTTTCTGCCTCTTCTTTGCCTGTATAACTCTCTCCATTGTAAAAAGCTGGTTGCAGTGAGGTGTTGCTGCACTCTAAGTGACCACACCCTTCAGTTTGTAGGCAGAATAGACAGGTTGTTTCAGTAGCTTGTATGCTTTTTGATTCAGTAACCTCTACATCCATCTTCAGATCAACAATCCTGGATTGAGTACTACTAAGAAAATCCTTCCCAGAAATATCTCTGTCTTTGTCACTGTTGATTTTCTCTGAGACTCTGACACTGTTGTGAGGGCTGCTTTGCTCTGCAACTTTACCACTGCTCTGCAGGCTCTTTTGCTCCAAGACTCTGCCACTGCTCTGTGGGCTGCTTTGCTCTGTAACTTTGCAATTGCCTCTTTGCTCTACTACAACTTCAGCACTTATGCATGGGCTACTTTGCTGTGTGGTTTTGCCACTGCTTTTTGAGCTGCTTCGATCTCCAATTTTACCAGCGCTGCACAGGTCGCTGTGTTCTGCAATTTTGCCACTGCTGTGAAGACTATTTTGTTCTGCAGCTTTGCCATCTTTGAATGGACTGTTCTGCTCTACTTCTTTGTCACTGCTGCTTTGCTCTTCACCCCTGCCCCTTGTGCATGAGTTGTTCTTTTCTTTATCTTTGGTGATGTTTAAATCTACTAAAAATTGAGGTTTCATTAGGTTGCTCTCCATTTTGCTTTTGATGCTTGTATCCATCAGATCTATGACTTCCTCATGCACATTTTTAGTCTCTTTTTCTTCTTTAACAAAGTTGCCTAGTTTTATGGCAATTTCATCCTCTGTGGGTTTCTTTTGGTCCATATTCTCAAGGCAACTATTCAGAAGGTCTTCATTTTGATTGCCTTTACCTCTGTCAGAAATTCTGTATTCTGTTAGTATACTACAGCTCACATCCTTTTCAATGGGGCATTCAAGTGACCCTAGAGATAGGTTCCTGTTTTCATGACTACCTGTATCCTTATGACATAAAGTATCTGGAAATAAGGGAACAAGTTCCACGAAGGTGTTTTTGTCACAGTTGTCTTCTTGTAAATTAGATGCTATCCCTGTTTCTTGGTGAGAATCACCTATCATAGCAGCCTCGGTGCTTATGTTTTTAATCTTCTGCTGGTTTTGAGTTTTAACATCCAGCCCTTCACTAGTACATTTCTGACAGTGAGAAATTACCATATCTCCAGCTTCTTGCATTTTGGATCCCATCAACTGAAATGACTCTGGTGAGAACTTTGCTTCCTGCATATCTGCTTCTGAGGACTCACATGCCAGATTGCTGTCTGTGCATTGGAGATTAGACTCTAATATTTCCTGAAGTTTGTGCATCATTAGTGTCTTGGAGGAAAATAATAGAGCAACTTCAGTGTTTTCCAGTATATAGATCTCTACTCCAGTCTATACAAACAATTACCAGGCAATTTATAGGAGCTGTGCACTGAATTCAGAGGATATTTACAAAGGTGAAAATTATATGTAAGTATGTGATAAAGTTAATAATAATCAGTTGTTCCCAAAGGTGTCTGAAAGTCCATTAGGCAGACAATGAAAAGTAGTGGGGGCTAATCCTCAGATGGTGTAAATTGGCACAGTTCCATTGAGTTTAATATACACTGGCCCAGGATCTGACTGAGGCTTTGTCCTCTCTCTCTCAGAACAGTTTTCTGAGGCCTGATGAAACTCCCAAGGACCCCTGCCAACAGCAGACTGTGCCGCAGTTCACAGAATCCAGAAAGATTTTTAAATACACCCACTGAACAGCTTTCCCTTTTTTAGTCTTCCTGGATTTATTACTCCCATTTGTATGGGAATATATAGTAGTTGTTCCACTCTCATGAGACAACTTACACCGTGGAATAATTTCTCAAGGGATCTAGTGGAAACCCTGTCGCTGAGTCAGGGTACATCTTCACTCAAGGGGGGGGTCGATTTAAGATACGCAAATTCAGCTACGCGAATAGCGTAGCTGAATTTGACGTATCGCAGCCGACTTACCCTGCTGTAGGGACGGCGGCAAAATCGACCTCTGCGGCTTCCCGTCGACGGCGCTTACTCCCACCTTCGCTGGTGGAGTAAGAGCGTCGATTCGGGGATCGATTGTCGCGTCCCGATGGGACGCGATAAATCGATCCCCGAGAGGTCGATTTCTACCCGCCGATTCAGGTGGGTAGTGTAGACCTAGCCTCATTTAAAATTGAACAAGACAAAGCACTAGAAAAGAGATAGCAGAGCAATCTTACAGGCCTAATTAAGAGGAAATAGACTAGAGTAGATGGACTTAACAGGGTTTTTTTCCATCCTTAATATTTATGGTTCTACAATAAGCAGAGCCAAGATTTATTATATCTTGTTGGCTGGTCAATTATTGTATATTCCCGACATCAGGAAACATTTTCAGAAGTGCCTAAGTAACTTAGAAGCCTAAGTCTCATTTTCAAGAGTAACTTTGACACTTAGAAACCAAAGTCTCATTGAAAGGGCCTTCAACCCTAAGTGCCTTTTGAAGAAGGGACTTAGGCTCCTAAGTCACTTAGATGCTTTTGAAAATTTCATGCATAATGTTTTCATTCTCTTCATATCTGGGCAAAACTTTTGGAAGAACTTTTGGGCACTGTTCCATGGAACTGTGTTGCGTGGAATATGTTCATCTTTAATTACTAATGTGAAATAAAATGTGCTTTAAATTTTAGAGTCAGAAGGAATTATTTTGCTAAATGTTCTCCAACATCTAACAACAAGAGGTGCCTGTAAATTGTAGGTTCTCTTGTATATAACTGCACATGCATTGGTGGGGCTGTCTAACATGTTAATTGATGATCAAGTGCTGTACCTGTTCTGTTTGAAACCCTGCTGCTTCTCCATCATTTCTCTCAGGTGTTTCAGTCAAACCTTTCTTTGGTTTTGCAAAGACTGGCACAAACTTCCCTGCTGAATTCTACAACCAAGTTCAATAATGATGAGTGTAAAGGATGGTTATTACCAAATGAACTAAGTAATACAGCACTCCGAGCAACCCTGACCCAAGCTCCCTCAGATCAGACACTTTCAGTATTGATTAGAAAGATATCAAGGGAATGAATGTATCTGGTTTTATAATCCTGTCTAGTTAAATAATGCAAACCAACCCATTTCAATCTACCCAATAACATGTCAAGTCTGAATCTAAACTCACATAGACTACTTGGCTGAACATAGAAAACAGAGCTGAATAATTTAAAGAATGCATTTCACATAATTTCACACATTTTAACATTTATTTTACAAGAGAACAGAGGATTAAATTAGTTGTACATTATTAATATGTATTTAGGTCTTGTGATGAATGTGTGGTCCATAGGCAGCATCTCTATGAGGTTAACCTTTTTCCAATGCATGTTGCTTTGGTAAAGCTGTTGCCAACAAACCATGAGCATCCAAGTTTGAGGAGTAGGAGATAACAATATGTACACACAGCAAATCCATCTACATAGTGGAATCAAATCCAGCTGTGCCATGTCTAGACAGCACCTAGCAAACCACAGCACAATTTATTGCTCATATTAGTTTTGCATCACACCATTAGAACAGACTTACCTGAGATAAAGGAAGAGAAATAAACTCCTTTGCCTGACTTAACTGTTTCAGCTCAGAGGTAGTCTTTCTTTCTTCGTCATTTGAGCTGGTTAGAAAAAGAGAGCACAACAGCATGCATATTTAGGAAGTTAACAAATTAATAAATTCCCTAGGGAGAGGCTAGAGCACAGATTCTGGGCCCCTGCATTCTATTTCCAGCTCTACCAATGCCTTGCCATGTTATCTTGGAGAAAATCATAATAATTCTGTGCCCGTTCTTCCTTCGGTAAAAAGGGGATAACAATATGGATCCATTTTCACAGGAATTCTGTGACACTATCTGTAAAACACTCTGAGACCCTCAACTGAAAGACACTACTGAAGCACAAAGTATTATTATTAATATACACCAGTAAAACTGAAGCAAACATATATAGTGTAAGGGCCTGATTTTCAGAGGTGCTGAGCAGCACAACTCTATAACTTCATTTGGAGTTATACATGCTTAATAACTCTGAAAATCAGGTCCATAGGGTCAAATCTTGCAGTTCTTGACTTATTAGGTTTGCCTGGGTAAAGAATTGCAGAATTTGGCCCTCAGGCTTCAAGTGAACATTCTCCTATAAAGAAATCTTATGTGAAAGAAATTCTGTGCAAGTGATCAAAGACAGTGAAAATTAAACGTGCAGGGAGTCAGAAAAAGGGAGTATTTCTCCATATTCATCCCGCTCACCCCACTCTACAGGGAGAATTTCCCCCCCTGCCTTTGTTACTCCAAATCTCTGTCTTCTATCATCCAAGAAACTCATGTCTGATGATTCCAGTGCTTCATGGGGAACAAATTCAATTACCTTGTTTGCAAGTTTACTGCCAAAGCTTCAGTGTTTTCCTGGCTTTTCTCTTCCCGTTCCTGCTTTGTTCCTGCTGTGGTTGGTTTTGATTTTCTTTTGGAACCATTGGATTGAGGTTGTACTGGTATTTCAAAATTATTCTCTGCCGTCAGCTGGCAGTTCTCCCTAAGGCTTCTTTTTGTTTTGGAAACATTGAGTTCATTGTTTCCTTCTTTTAAGGGAAAAAATCATTAAAAAGTCAAATTGATAATGTTCTATGCAACAGGAATGATTACACTACATCTCTCATCTAGAACAGAAAAAGAGTGCAATTTTATACAGTTACATTGTAGCTTGGGAGCTGTGGCAATTACTCCACAGGCCCTATCAATGGAAACTTAATAAGCTCAAGGTATCATTATATAGTTGGCCAAGTGGTCATTAGTGCAGGTTTTGCATTAATTTTTGTGGCTATATAAAAATGTCAAACTAACACTAAATTTCTAATGCAATCTGTGACACAACATAAAATGCTACAGATAATTTTGGATCTGATAGTCAGTTATGCTAAGGACCCTTTGCAGAACTCTTGCAGTGTTAAGGTGCCTTAAAGAGGGTGTAAAGCAGCATTTTTCAGGCCCTTTAACTGTATCCAGCAATCCTCTTAATGATGTGGCACAGGGATTTCCAGATTTAGTAACATTGAGGTAAGCTACATTAGATATTTGCTAGCTGCCAGAACCTATTATATATATATATATATATAATTCATTGAGCATCTAGGAACTTCTCAGAAATTACTATCCTGCACATCATGGTGCTCAGGAGCTTACATATTATTTATTTTATTTTAAATTACATATAATCACAATAGCAAAGATGAATCTTATATCCTCCTGCTACAGAAACACACATCTCTACCATTTGAGCTAAAGGAGGATCTTCTTTAGTTGTTAGCAATATAGGACATATGATACACAGTAGAGGACTTCTGATCCCAGTTGAGGGCAGTGGTGCCTTAGCCAGTTCAGTACAGTATTTACATCAGTTTAAATAAAGATGCTGGTACTTTTATTTTTCTCAATAGATGAATAAAACATATGGGTTGGATAAATTCATGACCAATAAAACGTAAATTTGTCCATGTTTGTCTTCATCCTGAGGTTGCAAGCAGATTAGCCATGAGTGATATTTTAAGAGGCTACAGGCTGTATTTGTCCCTCTTGCTGCACTTTGGACACCTCCTGATTTGGCAGATTGGAAAACAAATGCTAAGCAAGGAATCCTGAAACCCCCTCTGCATCTTGGAATAAAGCCTCATGTATGTTGCCAGTGTTAAAAGTTAATTATGCAGTGGTGAAATTCCAGGTCTCCTTTCTAGAGTAAATCTGTAAGCGCTGCCAGCTGAGAGAGGCTGAACAGGACTTCTCAGTGATCCTCCACCTACCAGAAAGCTGCATAACACAAACTACATAATAATTATGCCACAACATATAATTTGACAAAACTCAATCTCTGAGTAGATTAGACAGGTTCTACTCAGGGGAGGGAGCTGAGACTGAACTAGTTCAGCAGTAAGAACTAAAAATTATCACCCATATGGTTAAGCTTAGTTTGGTCGTGTCATTCCTTGGACCCAATTCTTCTTTTACACAATGGTCTAAATTGAAGTCAATGCAGTTACAACAATGTAAATAGGTTTCGCAGAATTTGATTTTTATTTTTTCATAATTTTGATAGATAATATCAATGTTTATTTTTAAGCATTTTTATTTTTATCTATTTAAATTTTCACCATTGTGCAAAGTTACGGGTTTCAAGTATTTTTTTCTATATTATCGATTTAAATGTTCACAGTTGCAGGAAATTATGAGGTGGTCAGACAATTATTTGATGACAGTAGACATAGTTTTAAAATTAAAATTTTATAATTGTTAAAACACAAATTAGCAACATCAAAATATACAAAGGAAATATCCATAAATCAAATTCTTATAAATTCTCAAGCAGCATTTTTCTTACTTTGCCTTTCTGTAAATTTTGATTATTATTGAGGGAAATATTTTTTCATCAGTTTGTGTATCCTGGGACCAACTCCGCTACAACACTGCAAACTACGATGAAATAGACATTTACTGAAAAAAATCTAATCCTTCCAAGCCTACGTGTAAATGAATCAGGTGCTTTGCCTTTAGGTCCTTACTGCAATGCATTGGCAGGAAGCTTGCTCTTGCATGCATGCGCTGCCATCTGACCTTTGAATAGAAAGTTCAAGTGCTGCTAGCCCTCTAGGAGTACCAGTTTCCCATACTCCCCATCAAAGTTAAAAGAACCTAAGCAGATCTGATTGATTCTAGAGTGTTTTTTAAATGGACTGTCGTGCTGTGCTGGATTTTTAAATATGCAGCATTTATTGATTCTTCAAAGTGTGTTTCAGTTAGATGAGGGTAAAAAGATGAGGATTGTTTCCAAAGAACTGCAGACTGTGTTCCCCACTTGAAAATCATCAACTTTATTCCTTTATTACCAATTGTACTAAGAGGCACCAGGCCAGACTCCCTTCTGATATCCCATGGTGTAAGAACAAATGCAATCAAGAAAGACAGCAGGAGCACACAATGCAAATGGTGAATTCTTGTGTACCCAAACAAGAAGAAATGGGCTTGCTACCTGATAAACAGCCAGGGTCTCTAAGTGCGGACTACTGAGAAACTTCATGAAATATTTATTAAAACAAAACCACTTGAGAGCAGAGCTTTACCTCTTCTGTCACTGACATACAAAGTGTGACCTCGCATGTACAGTGCATGTGAGGTCATGTTGTGCAGAGGATGCCATTGTTATTGTTTGAGCCCAGGCACCTCTTTCTTTACAAATTAAGCACTGCCTGAGAGGAAGTGTTATAAAGGAACTGGGGGAGCCGACTGGGTACTATTCCCTGCTTTGTCAATGGCTTCTTGTGAGGCTACGAGCAAATTGCTGCACATCTCAGTGCTTCCATATCCTCATCTGCAAAACAGGGATAATAATAGATATCTACCACACAAAGGGGTTGTAAATGTAATTAATATCTGTAAACTGCTTTGAGATCTTCAGATGAAAGTTGCTATAGAAGTGCAAAGTATTGTACAGCAGGGTGAAAGGAGGGGAAAAGGTGGTGGCATAGGCGCCGACTCTGTGGGTGCTCCAGGGCTAGAACACCAACAGAAAAAAATTAGTGGGTGCTTAGCAGCCACACACACCCCCCCATCGGCCCGGCGGATCAACTCCTCCCCCTCCCTCCCAGCGCCTCTTACCCGCCGCAATCAGCTGTTCCACAGCATGCAGGAGGTCCGGGGGGGGGGGGGGGGGGAGCTTGCTCTGGGGAGGGGGTGGAACTAGGTGGGAAGAGGCAGGGCAGGGGTGGAGCAGGGGTGGGGATGGGAACTTGAGAGAAGGGGTGGGGGCAGGGCCTGGGGTGGAGCAGGGGCAGAAAGAGGAGAAAGAGACGGGGCAGGAGTGGGGGTTTGGGGGAAGGGGCTGCGTGGGGGTGGGGCAGAGCGGGGGGGCTGAGCACCCCCCAGGGCCTGGAGGAAGCCAGCATCTGTGGGTGGTGGTACTCTTCTAAGCTCCACCCACAAAGTAAGATCTGCCCATGTGAGGTGCCAAAATGAGACAGCAGTGGCTCACAATAGATTGTGCAGTTGTTTAAAAATATGAGTGTATGTACTCCCTGAAACTCCTTGAAACCAGATTCCTCTCAGTAGTGTAGCAACCTGCATGGAACTTAGATGGAGAAACACATTTTGCAGGGCGGAAAGGTTTGGAGGAGGCACCAGGCAGGAACCAGTCTGCCTACGCATGGTTTGAATGCTAGAGTAGACAACATCTCTGTAAAAAAATATCTTAATAAAGAGCCAATTCAGTTTTAGAAACATGAAGCCCTCTTATTCTCCAGCACCAGGTACATGAAACTAGTGGCCTTCAATACACCCCTGGACTCTACTAGGTTGGGGGGGGGGAGGGGGAGAAGTGGTGGCATCTCACACCCACTTGTAGCACCAAACTAGGCCCTGGTCTTACATTATTATTACCTGACAGTTCTTTCTTCCTTTTATTCATCTTGACGGCTTGGTAAATCTAGATGGGGGAAACACATGAGAGTGCTCAAGATACACAAGTCTCGGTGTATGTTATTTCATACAAGGCAAAACACATTCAACATAAATGTTGACATTTTACTACGGATTTTTAAAATTATTAGTACATAATTCCAGGAGATACTTTTTCCATCCATAGCATTTGAGCAGATATGCCAGACAAAGGTATTTGCAGTGTTGTTGCAGCCGTCTTGTAGAAGAGCTCTGTGTAGCTCAAAAGCTTGTCTCTTTCACCAACAGAAGTTGGTCCAAAAAAAAGATATTACCTCACCCACCTTGTCTTCTCATGCAAGACAGCGTGAAGTTATGCAGTTTATTCGGCTACAGGGATACAGATTTTGCCCACATGTTGTTATACCTATAATCAAAGTATCTAGACACCTTACAAAGTTGACACTGAAATATTCAAGATCTCAATTAGAGAGACCAAGCACCCCATCTGCCTGCAGTTTTACCAGTGAGCTAGGAAATCAGGATTTAACCAGCTCAGAAGGCGTGGGCAATGAGTTGCTTCTTTTTGCAGCTCTTTCTAGTCTAAGAGTGGCCAGCTTCCTGGTAAATCACTTTTCTGCAGGGAGTGAACTCCGGTGGTATGGGCCTGCTATTGAGAAAACCGTGCCACTCCGATGCAATGTAGTGATGTCGCTGTGAATGGAATGGCACATCTCCTCATCACCAGCTGGCATCTTGGTCTGCCAACATTGTGCCAACACTAGAGCTGGCTGAAATTTTTTTTGTCAAAAACAGTTTTCCATTGGAAAACGCTATTTCAACTAAACCAATGTTTGTATTATTTTGGCTAAATTTTGTTTTGAAAAAAATAATAATTGGAAAAAGTTTTTAAAATGTGGAAACACCCTGTTTTGACATTTTCAGAAGAGAAAGCTTCAATTTTTCATTTCGAAGCAGCTTTTGGTTTTGAAAATGTACAGTCAAAACTATTTAAAATAGTCAAAAATCAAATGAAAACATTTCAAATGTATCAAAAGCGAACGTTTTCAATGGCCCTAAAACCATCATTGTATTTAGACTTTTGTTTGGAAATGTTAGCCTTCTGTCTCAATTCAGGCCACGTTTCCTCAGAATTTCTAAATTTGTCACGGGACAGAAAATCCGTTCCCCGGCCGGCTCTCGCCAGCACATGGCGACGGCGCCTTCGCCAGCACGTCGCTCTCTCGTTGTGACACGGTGGCATCTTGGCATCACGCCGTTACACCAACGCCTCCTGATGGGATCGCCGGAAGTGGCCCCTCTCCTCCGGACGAGCGGCCTGTTGGCAGAACCGCATCCTGCCAACGCACTGTCACGTGTTGTTTGGCGGCGGCGGGAGGGCGCCGGGCAGCCCCGCGACAGCCCTGCGGCGTCTGTTGAGGCCCGGGGGTGTCCTCGGGGTGGTGGGCCTCCTGCCCCCAAGGAAGCTCTATATTCACCTGAGGAGAGAGGAGAGAAGGGGGGTATTCGCTCCCCTCAGCACAACTAGGGTTTTCCCGCCCAGCCTGAGGCTCACCCCCTGTCCCGCCCTTCGCCTCAGGGCTCGCGCCGGCATCACCGCGGGTAGCTCGCGCTCGCTTCGGCTAACACTTTTCCCGCCCTTTCCTTGGCTCCGCCCCTCTCGCTTAGCCGCTCCGTCCTCAGCTCCCTGGCCGGGCATTTAGCTCCGCCCCCTAATCGGGGCTCAGACCAGGTTTCTTCCGCTCTGCCTCTCAGCCACGCCCTCCGTTGAAGGGTTCCAAATTCCCTCCCGACCTTTGGCTGTTAGCCCCGCCCCTCTGTAGGTCACGCCTCCTCCACTATTACACATGCGCGATTCTGCTACCTCCCTGCGTTGTCTTCTGGGAAATGTAGTCCCCTCAGCCGGAGCGCTCTGCTGCGTAGGGCCGCCCGCTAGCCCGGGTTCCACCTTCCGCCGGGGGAGGCCGGAAAGCAAGTCGACCGCTGCGCTGGTTTTGCGACAATGGTGTGCCGGTGGCCGTAAAGCAAGGCGTGTTGTTGACAGCTGCCTGGGCAAAGCAGGAAGTGAGTTGGGGGGGATAAGGAGGGAATGGGGCCCCCTTCCCTAGGGGTGTCTTCGAAGAGAGCCCTCTACTGGGGGAGATAGCGAGGCTCTTGGGGGGCCAGGAAGTGTGGGGGTGCTGGGTGGGGGAGCAGGGTGCCGGGGGAGGGGTCAGGACGTGGGGGCGATCGGGCTGGGGGAGCAGGGTGCTGGGGGGAGGGGCCAGGAGGTGGGGGGGTTCTGGGTTGGGGGAGCAGGGTGCTGGGGGGAGGGGCCAGGAGGTGGGGGGGTTCTGGATTGGGGGAGCAGGGTGCTGGGGGGAGGGGCCAGGAGGTGGGGGGTTCTGGGTTGGGGGAGCAGGGTGCTGGGGGGAGGGGCCAGGAGGTGGGGGGGTTCTGGGTTGGGGGAGCAGGGTGCTGGGGGGAGGGGTCAGGAGGTGGGAGGGTTCTGGGTTGGGGGAGCAGGGTGCTGGTGGTGGCAGAAGCCTTGGGGTTGCAGGGAGTAGGCTTATGGGGCAGTGGACAATGAGCTGTGTGGGGCTTCAGGGTGTGGTTGCTGGGGTGAGGGAGCAGGAGCTGGGGATGTGGGTAGTTCAAGTAGGGTGAGAGAGGGACCACCTGGGCAGGGAGGATAGTTCGTTATGGTCTCCTGGGTTGAGAGGGAAGCAAGGATCTGGGAAGTGTGTGTGCTGTGTTGGGGATTTGTGGGAGAGCTCCTGGCAGTTGGGGACTCTTGGGAGGAGAGGAGGCATTGGAGGTGGTATGAGGGGGAAAATTGGGATGGTGGCAGAGGGCTGAGGAGGGGAAGAAGAAAGCATTAGGAGGAGGAAGGAATGAGGTTGGCTAACCAAACTGCCCCATGGGGTGAGGGAGCGGAAACACAGGGACAGTGCCTGAGTGATCCCATTATAACCATCTAGCTCCATCTGACCTAATCGTGCACTGATTCTCTTCAGATCAGTCTGAGGGGGAGAAAAAAGAAATGAGCAAGAACAGGAGGCCGCCTCCACCACCAGGACGCAGTGGTGCTGCCAAAGCCAGACAGGTGAGGCCTGGGTTTCCTTTTTTACCTCTCCCCTGTCTGTATGAGGAAACACCTCTCCCTCCGGATCTGCTTTGAGATTCTTGGTGTAAAAAATGTAGTTGTCCTGTTGTCAGAATCTGAAATCCCCTCAATCCCTGTGGCTGCTGCTCCCACGCCCCAACAAGTGATTTCTGAAGTAACCTTTGCGTGTATAAAGGCCCCAACCTTGCTACTCTTGTCTTCAGTGGGAGCAGGTTCAGGCCTGTAGTTTATAAAGTTTGGGCTCCTGCAGGATGAAAAGTTCTATAGAGGTGAAAAATTGTTGCTGTTTGTTAATAATATTGGTTCTTTCATTGTGGGTAAATTTTTGTCCTGCTGGTCTTATGGTATAAATACTGGTTTAGCCAGTGGGAAAACTGTCCAGGTTGTAACCCAAGTGGCCTCTGCCTCCATCCCAAGGTGGGAATTAGATTTGCTGTCATTTAGAAATCACAGCAGGGGAATTGACAAACCAGAAATAATAATCATACCTCTCCCCCTAACCCCTTGGGACAAAGATGGGACCAGATGAAGAGGAGTGATTCATCTGTTCCCAACATCTCTCTGCTAACGCACAAAATGTGGAATTAAAAGTAAACAAGAAAAATACTAACGTGTGGAATTTAAAATAGTGTTGCGTACATTTCCTTAAAGCACAGCATCTACTTTTACCCTAGTTTCATGATGCAGAATTCCTGATGTTAATGTTCATTTGTGTTTACATAATGAACTAGAAATCTGAGATTTCTCAATCTCTGTGTACAGGCAGATGGGCAGGGTGATCTTTTGAGTTGTTTCTGTCTCTAACTTTTATTAACCTAGATCAGAATCACATAGAAGGTTTATGTGAGTTGCAGGTCTCCTTTCTGACAGCTACTGGCATGGGCATGGTCAAACAATTGCTTTATTTTCCTAGAATGACTGGGGAGGAGAATTTAGGATTTTGTTGAAGATGATTGAAATGAATGGTGTTAAATATTGTTTTGCAAATGTCAAAGAATCAGTTTTAACTTTTCAAAGCTCATTTTTCTGTCACACTGTGCCTGCCACTCGCTAGTCTGTGGAGCACATGTGCCAATCTAAGGGTGGGAACTTGATTGCTCCTAAGTGACTGTCTCAGAGGAATAAAATGCAATGTCTTGTCATAGATCCCTGGTTAAATTGCCACTCTGTAGGATGGATGGTCCAGCATCCTGCAGCATTTTCAGTCTGTGGTGGATAAGCTGGGCATTATTCCAGGTCTCTTGTATCAGTGGATGTGGGTAATTGAGCTTCTGTAGACCTTTCTTTTGCACCCTTTTTACTGAACTTACCTATGTGCTAAAAGATGGAATGGCTGGAAAACCTGCTAACACTTTCAGTGGTATTGTATATGGTATTCCAGTCACTATGGTACCTAGGCACAGCTGACAGTAACTAGTACTGCTGTCTGGCACCTCACCGAATTATTAATGGAGGTACCTGCCTGCAGGAGGAGCATGTTAAGAATGGCCAAATTCACAACATGCAAGTCATGGACCAAATCAGAGATCTAGAGCAAGTCTATGGAGGACAAACTGTCCAGTGACATATGGTAACAGCCCTCCCTCTCTTCATATGCTGGAGGGCTTTGTGTCAGACAGAATCCAATTAGGTGTGGATAATGTATTAAACCTCCCCCTTCGCTTGAATCCTGCTTTCAATAAAATTAATGTATGACCAGTCAATTGGTGAGAGCTTTCAATTTCACTGGCTATAAACCTTGATAGACTGTAAAATTTATCTGACTGTGCTGCAGCTTGGCGGGTGAGAGGATCGCATGTTGCTTCTCCATTTTCAGGCTGTCTGAAGGTTTACAGTACTTGCATTAGCCTTTCTTCTAGTAATCTACCAGGAGGAGGTACTGAGTTGAGTTTTGCCATCTGTCAGGGATTTTTACGTAGTGGTGCATGCATATAGGATTTGTATTACCCTGCCCTGCACTGTCTCAGTTGAAAGTCTGGCCTCCTCCCTTATGCTTTCTTCTTCCGCCCATCAGGGATTGGGTCAAACTCCAAGCTAGACGGGTGTTGGGAAGCGCAAACCAAACACTCCTATAAAAGCACAGACACACCTGCAATTAAGTCTTTGCAGCAGTCTCTGTAGGAGGGAGAGCTGGTTCTTCTTAACAGCAGTATGAAAAGTGAATCCTCTCCGATATTACAGTGAGGTGCCCTCCACTATACAAAGAGCAAGACACGCCCTGACCACACGTTGGGGGAAGCTGTCATAAATAATGTGTTGTGTAATACGATTATACGCCTGTAGCGCCTCTCATATGAGGCTGTCAAAATGCTTCATGAACATATGTTAAACTGTGCAATGCCTAGTAGTGTAAGTAGGTGTCCTGTTAGTTTCATTTTAGCAGTGGGTAAATTGGCACACAGAGGTGAAGTGAGTAGGGTTGCCAACTTTCTGATTGCAGAAAACCAAACACCTTTGCCCTGCCCCTCCCTTTCTCCGAGGCCCCTCCATCGCTCGCTCTCCCCCACCCTCGCTCATTTTCACTGGGCTGGGGTAGGCGATTAGGGTGCGGGAGGGGGTGAGGGCTCCAGCTGGGGGTGCTGGTTCTGGGGTGAGGCGGGGGATGAGAGGGTTTGGGGGTGCAGGAGGTGGCTCTGGGCTGGGGATGGGGGGTTCGGAGTGTGGGAGAGGGTGTGGGTTCCGGGCTCTGGGAGGGAGTTTAAGTGTTGGAGGAGAGTCAGGGCTGGGGCAGGGGGTTGAGGTATGGGAGGAGGTGCAGGCTCTGGTGGGGGGGAGTTTGGGTGTGGGAGGGGACTCAGGGCTGAGGAAGAGGGTTTGGGGTGCGGTGCAGGCTCCAGGTGGCGCTTACCACTATCAGAAGGCAGAATACTGGGCTGGATGGACCATTGGTGTGACCCAGTATGGCCGGGGAGGAAAAAAGTACCCCCTCCTTATCTTCTGCTCTAACCATCAGATGACACTTCTCCCTCTTTTAGTTGAGACTAGAATTCAGGAATCCTGACGCCTGGTCCCTGGATCTAAGCACTAGATACCACTGCCTCTTGTTGCCTATTAGGAAACCATGGACTCGTGGTTTGTCTTTTATCCTCTCTAGATGGGTTTGCTAGTGGATTTCTCTCCACATGGGATGATGGACAATGATAAGGAGGAGGATGGTGAACTGGAATCAGAATTAATAGCTATCGTGGGAGGCCGGCCAGATTCAAAAGAGAAGCCGAAAGGGAAAAGTAAGTGGTCCTCAACTCTATGCCCATTATACATCTGCTCAGCTAGGACACATCTGAATCCCAGAAGGACTTGATTAAAAGAGTTACAAACTGTAAGTTTCTAGTGCCTTAATTTCAGAGCTACAGCGAGAGAGAAGTGGCAGAGCCTCGCAGTCCTGTGCTTGGCAACTAGACCTTTCTTCCCCCCCCGCCCTCCCAGCACACTAGTCTGAACTCTGATATTAAATGGTTATGTGAAATGAGTTGTGTATTTGTCTCCTCTTCTTTTCAGCCCCTTTGCCCATGGAAGCTATTGAGAGAATGGCCGCTCTCTGCATGAAAGACCTGGATGAAGAGGATGGGGAAGAGGAAGATCTGGAAGATGAAGATGATCTGATGGTATGAAGGACATTGTACTCGGTGAAGTACATACAACATGATGGGGGCTAATTTAGCTACAACGAGTCAGGAAAAAGATCTTGGCGTCATCGTGGATAGTTCTCTAAAGATGTCCACGCAGTGTGCAGAGGCGGTCAAAAAAGCAAACAGGATGTTAGGAATCATTAAAAAGGGGATAGAGAATAAGACTGAGAATATATTATTGCCCTTATATAAATCCATGGTTCGCCCACATCTCGAATACTGTGTACAGATGTGGTCTCCTCACCTCAAAAAAGATATTCTAGCACTAGAAAAGGTTCAGAAAAGAGCAACTAAAATGATTAAGGGTTTAGAGAGGGTCCCATATGAGGAAAGATTAAAGAGGCTAGGACTCTTCAGTTTGGAAAAGAGAAGACTAAGGGGGGACATGATAGAGGTATATAAAATCATGAGTGATGTTGAGAAAGTGGATAAGGAAAAGTTATTTACTTATTCCCATAATACAAGAACTAGGGGTCACCAAATGAAATTAATAGGCAGCAGGTTTAAAACAAATAAAAGGAAGTTCTTCTTCACGCAGCGCACAGTCAACTTGTGGAACTCCTTACCTGAGGAGGTTGTGAAGGCTAGGACTATAACAATGTTTAAAAGGGGACTGGATACATTCATGGTGGCTAAGTCCATAAATGGCTATTAGCCAGGATGGGTAAGAATGGTGTCCCTAGCCTCTGTTCGTCAGAGGATGGAGATGGATGGCAGGAGAGAGATCACTTGATCATTGCCTGTTAGGTTCACTCCCTCTGGGGCACCTGGCATTGGCCACTGTCGGTAGACAGATACTGGGCTAGATGGACCTTTGGTCTGACCCAGTACGGCCTTTCTTATGTTCTTATGAAGGACTGGGAATGTTACACAAAAGTCCTTGTTATCAGGTCGATGCCTCATATGTGGGGAATGTCTGAATGGGAATTCTTGTGTAGCGACAGGCGAATAGATCCATTCATCTGCCATCTCCCTGATCCCTCTAGGTCCTCTTGGAGAAACAGGATTTTTTTTTTTCTCCAAAAAGCTTTATACCTCAGTGTATCCCTGACCAGGGATCCTTCTATTGAATTTTGCTCACTGCTGCATTGTGAGCCAAACCCATTATACTGATATTCATACAATCCCGCAATGTTACCTATCTGTAGATACTGGAGTTAGTGTCTTGACTCCTAGGTTATTCCATTTCCTTAAAGATGGGGTATTATACATAAGTGCCTGTCACATCCTAATAAGGAGGAGATACTCTTGAAGTGCTGGGACTTTTGCTGCAATGCTTCTCCCTTGCTAGTTGTCACCCTTAATCTCTCTCTCTGTAGTTTATAAATTGCTGCTCAACTTCCCATCAGTGTGACTTACATTTTGAGCATCTCTAAACAAAATTAAGAGACTAAATTTCTTTGTTTTGTAGGCGGAACTCAATGAAGTCCTGGGTGAAGAGAAAGAAATCAAGGATGCCACAATACCTGCTGCTAAGGTGCAAAACTACCCTTCCGACTTTGCTTCCTCTTTCATTCTTCTCACTGTTCCCAGTTGAAAGTGTGGCCATAGTACAGAAATGGCTCCTCCTTGTGCTACGTATCTGTTCCCTGTATGTCTGCAAGTTATATATGCTCACCCCATTGATGCAGACCAGCCTGTGTGCCTGTTAACATTGCAGAGTCTGAAGCGTTAAAGATGTAAATGACCTATGAGGTCAAAGTCCATCTTCTTGTCGGTTCAGGGGGGATGAATGAGCTGGAGCCAGGTTCTGACAGCTTACAATATTGGGTTTGGGTTTTTTCAGATACCAGGTGAATTGGTGACATTGGTAGACAGTCAGGAGGCTTGTTTTGGTCCTTGTAAATTGAGCACAGTAATTGGGTGGAAAAGATAAGGCACACTCCAGAAATGTGCAATGTATGGGCAAAATGCTGTGACCGCTGGGAGCCACATTGCCTTAGTAGCGCTCTGCAGGTCCAGCCGCTGTCCCGTGTGTCATAAATTGCAGGATCAGGGCCTAAATGTGCACCCCCAGTAAAGTCACTCTTCAGAACCTTCAGGAGCCAAGTCCCTAAGGAAAAATCGAGTATTTAATGGTCTTGAAATCAGAGGGGTTTTAGAATTATAGCTGATAAAGTTGGAAAAAAACGTAAACCTCTGAGTCTAGGTCATTGATACTAGCAGAAAAGGCCTTGTACCATTGCCATTAATTTCTCACTTTCATTAGAGATTGTGTCATAACTACCTTTCCTGTGGCCATACATGGGCGTACTGTTCCATTGTCTTTTTAAAGGCTTTTCTGAATATGGAAGACGAATGCATCCTTCCTCAGCTTCAGTTTTTAGTAGCCATTGCTTGAACCCTGGTATACACTGAGGAGAGTTCTTATTCCTTTACCAATTCCCTTCACATAATGTATTGTTTTTCCTATGAGTGTCTTTAAAAGACTCTCAACTGGTTGAAGACCAGTTCTGTTTTTAAAAACAAAACAAAACAAAAAAAAAGCCCAAAACGGGGAAAATCTAATACGAATAGGGACATTTTTGTTGTATGTGGTTGGATTAGTTAACCCAAACTCAATAGCCCTGTGCTTTCAGACCTTGCTAAGGCACCTATTGCTTCACCAGCTGCCCACCTTCAGTCCTTAGTGTCTGAACAGAGAGACCCTGAGTTGTGGTCACTCTAACCAGGGACCGGCAACCTTTGGCACGTGGCTCGCCAGGGTAAGCACCCTGGCGGGCTGGGCCGGTTTGTTTACCTGCTGCGTCTGCAGGTTCGGCCGATCGCGGCTCCCACTGGCCGTGGTTCGCCGCTCCAGGCCAATGGGGACTGCGGGAAGTGGCGCAGGCCGAGGGATGTGTTGGCTGCCCTTCCTGCAGCCCCCATTGGCCTGGAGTGGCGAACCGTGGCCAGTGGGAGCTGCGATTGGCTGAATCTGAGGACGTGTTAGGTAAACAAACCAGCCCGGCCTCGAGCCGTGTGCCAAAGGTTGCCGATCCCTGCTCTAGACCAGGTTGTCCAGGAGAATTGTTCTAGCATGTAAGAACCAGAAAGTGAAACTGACCAGTCTAGTTTGACTGTCTTGAGCCGAACAAAATCAGTCTCTCGTTGGAAGTGTTGATATGGCTGTCCCCCGTTAGGCCAGTGCTTTGGATTAATTCACAACACTTTTTCCTCCTCTTCCCTGGGCTCTTACAGGTGAATGAAACTTCAGCTGATTCCAGCAGCGTAGAATCTACTCTGGTGGAAAGGCTGGAAATGTACAGAACTGCCATGACTAACGCAAAGCAAGCTGGAGACAGTGCCAAAGTGCGCAGATATGAAAGAGGCCTCAAGGTGAGTGTTAAATAATGCACTCAGAACACGATGTGCCCAGGCTAGCGGCTTGGTAACCATCTGGTCTTGCAAGATGCTTTTTAGGAATAAAACCGAAAATATTTTTTAGAAACTTAATAGAAATTGCTTGATCTTAAATTTGCAACTGAGCATGACCAACGTTTTCAGATTTCAAAGTATGGCACTTAAATCCATATTTAGGCACCCATGTAAGGGGCCTGTTTTTTCAGCCTTGCTCCTAGTGCCTTTGGTGGAAGCTATGGGTCCTGAGCCCTTCTGAAAATCAGGCCATTTTTATTGAGGTGCCTAAATATGGATACTACAATAGCTGATAACCTCCTCAGCAACAGTATATTGCAGGGGGTGCAGTGCACTGATGTCTTCATCTTTAGTGATATTGCTGTGTCCTCAGAGATAATATTGACCCCAAAGGCCCCAGCATGGTCCTAATGGATCCTGTACAACTGCAGGTGCGGGCTTTCCAATTAGACGGAAAAGTGAGGACCTGATCACTCCTGGTCATTGAAGTTCCCATAGTGCTTTTCTCAAGTCAGAGTGCTCGTCCCAGCATCCTGGCCAAATTCCATCTTGGGTACTTTTATTCTGCCGCCCTAAAATTCTCCCTGCATCTTCATTTGGGTCTGGAGTCTTCACTTACGAAACTGGAGGTGCTCTGACCGTGTGCTGTTGCTAATCGCCCTGCTGCTTCCCACCACTGAGAGCTGCATTTCTGTGATGAGATTTGTCCATAAAGAGCGTGCGGTTTGTACAACACTTTTGGCTCCCGTAGGATGAATGGCACTCATCTAAGAGGCTGCTACCTTCTAGTCATGAAAAATGTGGGAATTAGGAACTTGCTGTTTGGCTGAGGAATGGCTTTTTAGCTGATGACAGGCTGTGGGTTTCTGAGGTCTAATTAGGCTGCAGTTTCTGGGCTGGCTAAGGACTAAGGTGCTGGTATCCAGTTTTCCTGCAGTCAGGCTCTTAGTTGAAGTTCTGGCTATTTTAAAGCGCCTGTCTTCTATAGCTGTTGGCAAAACCAAGAGTGAAAGTTTGGAAGCTTATCGCTAATTATCCATTGTTGTTTTTTCCCAAGACATTAGAAAACATGCTGACCTCTGTGAGGAAGGGCAAAAAGATTGATGAGGAAGAAATCCCCCCCGCAGTTGCACTAGGAAAGAGCGGGAGCTCCCAGCTGCCGTCCCCTTCTCCACTGACTCTGTCATCCCAGAGCTCCACACCCAACGGAAGGTTCAGTTTATCCAGCCATCCTCCTCCACAGCCACCCACTGCAGCACCTCCACAGGGACCCTCTGCACCATCTCCCAAGCCGCCACCTCCTGTGTCTCCCAAGCCGTCGCCTCCTGTACTTCCAAAGCCAGCCCTGGCCTCACCCATCAGATCCCCAGAGACACCAGAGGAAAAGCCTTTGGCACCGTCGGGTAAGCATGGGGGACCTTTTCATTCTCTCTCATCGCAGAAGGTTGAGCTTATAAATTCCTACTGATCTATGACCATGATGTTCCCCCGATCTTGCATCGGATGATTCTGAAACACAAAGCACAATGGCTCTTTTCTCTGTCTCTCTACAGGTTCTGAAAACTTCAGCACCCAGGCGCTCCTACATGACAGGCAGCGGGAGTACAAGCTAGCCGCGCTGCACGCTAAACAGCAAGGCAGTGTCGAGATGGCCAGTAAATACTACCGCATCGCTAAGGTAGGTGCCTGCCAGCCAAAGCACTGTTCTGTTAGCCTGGCAGGGGCTTTGGGTTAGCCCTAGAAGTGACACTTTCAGTGGGTGCAATTAAGAAGTTGACCAGTTGGTGCTTAGAAGGCTGCTGGTAAACCACATCCACCGGTTCTGCGGCATGTTTGTGACTCTATTTCACCTTGGCTAGTCTTATTCTGGGACAGGCTTTTCCTTCAATTCAGCCGTTCAGCTTCGTATGGGGAATTAAAATCAAACTGTGGTCTCCCCTCTACAAAAAAAGACCTTGAAAATTGCAGTTAATGCAGATGCAGTTATTGTCTCCATAGGCCAGCTCAGGTGTGGCTAAAGAAAATACCTTCCTCTGCTCCTATCTATCCTCCACCTTTGGAGCATCCCTCTATAACCAGCATGAACCTGTGCTGGTAGTATGGTTCACTCTGGGAGCCCAGAGACCTGGGTTCTGTTTCTGAGTCTGGGGGAGAATGTGGCCTAGTAGTTAGAGCAGAACATTGGAAGCCAAGACTACTGTGTTCTAATTTCAGCTCACTGTGAAACCTTGGGCAAATTGCTCTGGTTTTTTCAGTTGTAAACTGGAGATAAATCCCACTTCACATGGGATATATGAGGTTGGTTTGAGTGGTTTTGAATGAGGTGTTTTAAGATCTTTGAAGAAAGAGGTTAAAAGTACTATTCTCCCTGGCTTGTGCCTTTCAGAGCTTTGATCCCATTCTAGAAGCTTTGGGGAAAGGTGAAACCGTGGATCTGGGCCGTCTGCCCCCACCTCCAGGTGAGAATTGATACTCGGCTTTGCCAAACAGCTGCATCTGCTTTCTGGAGGGGTTCCCACTGACTTCATTGATATGGCAATGGAGGCACTGGCTGAGTGGAGGAAAGTGCTAAAAGAGCGAACACGGCAGTCGTGATCTTTCTTTGCTAAGACAGGCCTACAAAGTTTTGCCAGCATAGCTATATCGGTCAGAGACGTGAAGAAATCCACCACCTTGACTTACATGGCTATGCCTGCAAAACCGCCCGTTGACATGCAACTGGACTGGTAAGAGTCCTTATGTCGTCGTTCGGGGAGGTGGATTGTACCAGCCAAAGATCTCCTGATGGGAGCTGCCCTAGGGGGCTCTGGGAGTACAGCTCCACTGGTACAGCTGTATCAGCAAAGCCTTTCTAGTGTAGACTAGCCCTTAACCTCATCCAGTGGTTGGAGAGGGCCTGGAAGTCGGGACTCATGGGTTCTATTCCCACTT
Organism: Emys orbicularis; assembly: GCF_028017835.1. Taxonomy (NCBI): domain Eukaryota; kingdom Metazoa; phylum Chordata; order Testudines; family Emydidae; genus Emys; species Emys orbicularis. Next base: position 2,399,148 of record NC_088701.1, on the reverse strand, counting down.
CTGTCACTTACTCGCTGTGTGGCCTTTAGAAGGGGACTCCACCACTCTGTGTCTCAATTTCGGTGTTTGTAAAATGGGGCTGGGAGGAAAGGGGAGGTTTAATTAAGTGCTTTGGGATCCTGGCTTGGAAGGTGCCAGAGAAAGACGGAATATCCTCATTGCAGTGTACCATCTGGGTGCTGCTCCTTGTGAGGACTGGGTTGGCTGGGCCTGGTGGGAGAGGAGTAACCTATCTCCTTTCTGTCAATCTGGGTTGATTTTTTTTTTTTTTTTTTTTTTACTTTCTGCTTGTCGCTTACAATCTTATTTTCACAGACCAGCTGCCCAAGGAGCTGTTGTCCCCAGGTCTACAACAACAATCTGCTGTGTCGACAACCATGCCTTTAGCAAAATCAGCAGCCCCTGCTGCAGGTATGAGCTCCAGAACGGTACCTTGGTATCTTAGCTGCCCCAGCGTGACTAGAGGTTGCTCATTATGCCGTGCAGCCGATCAACCCTGGAATTTCCATTAGACAGAATGGGAGCCGTTTGGTAGTTGCTGTGTATCTTGCCAACCTTGCTTTTGTTCCTAAGGACAGCAAACCCCCTCTGTAGTGAAAGGAAAAACCTGCCCAGAAAGTAAATGGGACCTGGAGGGGAGGAGGAGGCAAGCCTGGGAGTATCACTAGCTTGAGTGGTATTACCGTGCAAACTCCAGCTCAGCTGTTACCTGCAGAGGTCACGGCATCTACCAGAAAACATTCTAGAGCCTTGCAGAGCTTGTGCTGCGTGTTCGGATAACCAGAAGAATCGTCATGACACAGGGATGGGTGGGCATGTGAGTGCTGGGGTGGGAACATCTCTTATTTATCGTCAATGCTCAGGGAGGAGTCCGTGTTGCCGAGTGGACAGAGCACTGGACTAGGACTCAGAAGGACCTGGGTTCTATTTCTGGCTCTCCTGTTGGGTGACCATGGGCAAATCGTGGCCCGCTTTGTGCCTCAGTTTCCCCATCTGTAAAAAGTGGGGATAATTCTATGCCTTCATATGTAAATCACTTTGAGATCTACTGATGAAAACTTATGATAAGAGCTAGATATTCTAGGCAGCGGTTGGAAATGAAATGCTGAATTGCCTCCTGTCACCACCTCAGCGAGGGCTGGGGCAGAATTACAGATTTTTGTTAAGGAGGGAGAAGTTAGAAAAGTAAACCCAATAAACGTGTCGTCCCTTTCTCCCCACCCCTGCAATAGATATCCCTCCACCCCCGCGGGACATGCTGGAAGCCCTGCAGCAGAGGATGGAGCGGTATAAAACAGCGTCAGCTCAGGCCAAGAGCAAAGGAGATGACCGGAAGGCAAGAATGCATGAGCGCATTGTGAAGGTGAGAAAAGCGTGAAAGTCCTGTAACCTACAGCTCTGAGTGGATCCTGGCTCCCCTCGCCCCCAACAGATACCGTTCTGAATTAGAGCTGTACAGCAGGGCAGTATTCTTTCTGGGGCAATGTTATCTGCTGCTGGGGATTCAATTGGTGGTTGCCTTCTCTTTGAGTCAGTGCTGACCCCACTTGCTGGGGGCACAGTGCCTCTGGAGGTGCCATCTTTTTGAGTGAGATTCTTTCCCACTCGTAGTCATTAGAGTCTTTAGTGCTTTCCCCAAAAGTTGGGGGGTACATTCTGGGTAACTGCATATTGCCTTCCCAAATCCCCCTGCAGTTTCATTTGGATCCATGATACATCACTTCAAGTAGCATAAATGTTTCTGTGCGCTGTTAAACCAGCTACTCCGTTCCACCCCAGAGACTGCTGCATTTCAGTGATGAGTGAAAGATCCTTGTGCCTATCATCTTTATTCGTAAAGTCCATGAGTTTTGCTCAGTATCGTCTTGAAGGCTGAGCACTAAAGCCTGGTGCAAAATGCCAATATCTTGACAGAGAAATGGAGTGCTTAAAAAAAACCCTGATCTTTTAGACCTAAGTAAAACACTACCATGATTGGAATCTAATCTGCCACTGGTGGCATAATTCCAATGGATGTTAGAGTTAGCCAGGTTTCTTCTCTCATACCACACTCAATGCAGTAAAGGGAGGAGAAGACCCTAACTGGTGCCATGGGATAAGCTTTGAACTCCTCTGTAAAAAGATTCTGGGGCACAAGCTGGTTGTCTGACTCTGATTAGTTGATGGGACACCCCCCTATTGGCAGCTTGCATGCGGATTGTCTCATTGTTTCCTTGTGCTCCCCCCCATCTGACTGTATCCACCTGTTGCCTCTTGGCTGATACTTAGATTGTAAACTCTCTGGAGCAGGGATCACCTTTTCGTTCTGTTTGTACAGTACCTAGCACAACAGGGTCCTTGCCCACAACTGGGGCTCATAGGTGCTACCCTAGTGTAAATAATAAGGGATACGTCTTTCTCAGAAGGGCGTGCCTGTGAGGCACCATGGCAGGGGTGCTCAGTCGTGATTTCTCTTTCAGCAATACCAAGAGGCCATCCGAGCTCACAAAGCAGGGAAAACGGTGGATTTTGCTGAGCTGCCTGTTCCACCAGGTATTTTCTGATTTTATTTTGCTACCAATGTAGAACAGTAGAGGATGCTCTTCACTCACTGTTTTTTAAAACTTCCATATGTGTGAATTTCACTCGGGAATAGCAGCGTTGGAGACCTCTCTATTTACAACACATACAGCATTGGCAGTAACAGGGCACACTTCTACGCTCCATCCCCACCAATGTCTCTGAGCCCTGCCCTGGAAGGACCTTTCCCCTAGGAGCAAGAGGGAATTTCAGTCTCCTTTCTGTGGTCCTTGGCATTTCTTCTGAGATCGCCCCCTTGTTCCCTGCAGTTCTGTTATCTAGCACTGTTCACTCAGCGGGTTTGAATGGCATTATCACACAAGTAGCTAGATGTGGACTCTTCCTACCTCTTTGGGGCGCTCAGGTACGCAGCAGCTCTCTATAGTAGTTTGATCAGTTTCGATCTCCTCTTTAGACTTGCCATCTCTTTGGCAGGCTTCCCACCCATCCATGGCATGGAGGCTTCATCAGGAGACCAAAGCATCATGGGAGTCCTGGAAACCGCTATGAAACTAGCCAATCAGGAAGACCGAGAGAATGATGAGGAAGATGACAATGTGGAGGGGATGAAAAAGGTCAGGTTCTGCTAACCTGGGAGCCTGATCCGTTGGGCACAAGATGGCTCAGTTAAAACCAATGCTGAGTTGTATTAACTGATTATCAGGGGTGGGACCAGTTTATACAGAACCCCATTCATTTGTGCTATGAAACTTTTTTCTCTATGGAAACTGGATACAGGTCACTTGCAGGTTTAAACTAGATTCTCTGTATTTTCAAGGTGGATTCTCTGTAACTTGAAGTCTTTAAACCATGATTTGAGGACTTCAGCAACTCAGCCACAGGTTCGGGGTCTGTTACAGGAGTGGGTGGGTGAGGTTCTGTGCTCTGCAATGTGTGCGAGGTCAGACCAGATGATCATGATGGTCCCTTGAAGTCCTATGGGTCTATGTTGGGGTTGAATTTTATAGTGCTGGCTAACGTGGGCTTTTTTCCTCTCCATTTGTTTCAATTCCCATCTTGCCCGAGTCCCAGAGTTCAGAAATGTTGCGTTCTGTTGCAAGAAAAATAGCTTCATGTATTTTTCTGGTTGTTAATTACAGCCGGGCTCCCGCACTGCGCTGTCAAAGCCAGCCGCCTCGTCCCAGCCCAAGCTGGTTCCACGGGTGTCTTCGGGAGGTACCCCTGCAGCAGCAAATCCAGCTGGGACTGGCAAATCCACCGCAAAAGCCACCACAAAAGGTACTTGTGCTTTCCAGCTCACAGAAACGTTCCGTCTTTATCAAGGCCGATGCTGTAGGAAGTGGTCAGACTGCGTTCAGGGCCACGCTGTCCTATATGCTGATCTGTGGTGCTGGAGCCAGTCCCTGCTACGGTTCTCTGGCTGGAATGGTTCCCTTGTCTGACTCGGTACCTGTGGTGTAGTCAGGAGGCCAGGCCAGATTTAGGGAGCGCATGCACGATGACACTAGGCAGCACAGGCTAGGAACCAGAGAGGACTGTAGGGTCTGATGGGCCCGGTATTTTGAATACACCAACATTCCCAGCTTCCCTTTCCAGCTCGGACTACCTAAAGCATGAGGTCCTGACAGCCACCCCCGCTGTGACTATCCTCTTTCTCCTCCTCCCGGCAGCCCAACAGCAGCTGGCTTTCCTGGAGGGCAGGAAGAAACAACTGATGCAGGCGGCGCTTCGAGCCAAACAGAAGAATGACATTGAGGGAGCGAAGCTGTTCCTGCGTCAGGCCAAGGGCCTTGACCCCATGATCGAGGCGTCCCAGGGTGGGCTTCCTGTCGACATAACCAAAGTAAGGCGGTCCCTGCAGTGCATTTAATTTGAGACCAATCCACGGCATGAGAAATCCTGACCACTCGGGCGTTAAAGATTCCTGGCCTTTTCAAAAGCCCAGAAGTCCTGGGTAATTCTATTCTGCCTCTTTTAATTCCAAATGCGTTGATTATGGCATCTTTCACTCCCTCTCCTACCATGTTGTGCACCATTGCTGTGTGCTAGGTAGGTAGCTGACACTTCCCACCCCAGAAGTGGCTGCATTCTAGTGCTGGGCATTGTGATCCTCAGAGACAGCGTCTGTCACTGTTTGTTAGTTTGTAAAGATCCCTGGGGATCCTGCATAACAAAAAGGATAAATGGTTATATTGCTACTTATACTGTAATGATAATCTGTCTCTAAAACTAGCCACTACATGAATATTCATAGCTATGTGTTTTGCCTGAATTCTGGAGTATTGAATGCTCAAGCTCCTGAACTTAGATATAACTGGAGCTGTGTTACGTGCTGAACACTGGAATACCCCGCCCCCTGCACTTGCTTTCGGAGTGCTGACGTCTCTGCCTGTATCCGAAGATCTGTTTAATGGCTAGATTAGGGGGTGAGCATTCAAGTCTCCTGGATTCTATTCCAAGTTCTGAGAGGGGAGTTGGGTGTAGTGCTTAGAGCAGGAGAGTGGAAGTCAGTACTCCTGGGTTCGGGTTCTGATACTGACCTATTGTGGGACTTTGGAAATGGAGATGCAAAGAGGAAGTGACTTGTCCAGTTTGCAAAGTGGGGATAATCTCTAGCTTCCAGGGGCTGTGAGGCTTGAAGAGATAATGAAGAAGGGTTTTGAGTGTCTCGGATGGAAGATGTGGTCCAGCATGGGCAATTCCTTACTCCAGGACTGACTTTTGCAGATGGGTCTGTGTAGGTGAAAATCTCTTCTCTTGAAACTGCAGGTCACTGTCATGCCTCCCTTCTGTTTCAGGTGCCTCAAGCCCCAGTGAACAAGGAGGATTTCGTGCTCGTGCAGCGTCGTGGGGTCAGCATCTCCCCAGAGGCTGCCAGCCAGTACATGGAGTTCATGAAGCTGATGAGGCAGCAGCACGAGGTAGAAGATCCAAGGGGAGATGCGCTAGGAAGAGAGTGTCCGGTTGGGCTTTCAGAGGCTTAGAAGCTCCTGGGAAGCTCTTCAGAACATCAGTGACAGGAATGGATTCCTGGGGGATTGGAGCTTTCATGCCTTGGCTTAAGTGAAGTTTCTTGCCCCTCTTCCTCCAAGAGGAGATGCTGCCAGCTGTGATCCCAGGAGTGTTAGGGTCACACCTGCTGCTGCGTCTTGTTAAGTCAAACTTGCTCTGCAAAGGATTGTGGGATTTCGGTGGGTATAGCAAGAAAACACAGGGGTCTGTTGGTTCCCAGATTGAGAGCCGCTGATCCAAGGCATTAGGCAGGGGGCTGAGGGAGACTCCAGTTTTGTTAAGCAGACTTGTATTGCTGTAGTGTGTGTTGGCAGGAATGCCATCCTGATGGCCGTGTACTGGTTGGATTGTAAAGGCCTGTATGAGGGAGAAAGGATAACTTGGGAGACAGGACTCAGGGGTTCTATTTCCGGATCCACCATTGCCCCATTGAGCGACCTTCCCTTTTCCGTCTCAGTGGCTCCATCTGTAATTGTGAATGAGAATACTTCTTCACAAACATGCAGACACAGCCTCCTGTGGAAGTGCTGCAGATCCTTGGATGGAAGGCGCTAGAGGAGGGCAGATTGTAGTAACTCTCTCTCTCGTGTGTTTTTTGTCCCAGATGTGTTTGAATTACTCCAAGCAGTTCACTCACCTAGGGAATATCGCTGAAACAACCAAGTAAGTATGTCAGCAGGAGTGCTTTCCATCCCCCTTTCCCTCAGGCTCCTTTCCTTGTGTTGGTTGTACACACCGTGACGCTGCTGCAGAATTACCTAGGGTGTCCTTCCCGGTTGCTTCCCTCAGGGAAGTCCTGCATTTCCTTTCCGAAATGTGGCTGTGTTGGGGGCTCTGCTCGATGTTTTGCCTTTCAGATGAGATGCTAAGCAGAGGTCCTGACTGCTCATGGGTTAATGATCCTATGGCATTTTCCCCAGCCCCAGTGTCCTGGCTAAATTCCAGCATAGGTAATTCCATACTGCCTGCCTAAAATTCCTGGCACACAGGACACCTCACTGTGCAGTGTTGTTTAACAGCACACACCAGCTGCTGTTCTCTACTCCAGAGGTGGCTGCATTTCAGTGGTGGGCGAAATACTTAAAAGCATTGCAACTTCTGGAGCATTTGGATGAAGGGTGCTATATTAAATATAGAAAGTGTTTGTAGTGATCATATTAAACTGGTAACCCCATGTGTCCAGTTTCTCTCTCCATCCTGGAAGGTGCTTTCACTAAATTCAACAATCTATCTTCCACTCCCCACCCTGAGTCAAAGGTAGGACTGCAAATTAAGATTGCCTTGGCCCAAATGGGTCCAGTTTGCTCCACATCTGTTGGACATAGGCTCATGGTATGAATTTGTGAGATAGGAACTGGTTCAATGGGTCAGGCACACAGAGATGCCTTCAGCAAGGACAGAGGCCAACAATACCAGATATTTATGCGATATGCACAATATAGGTTACAAAATAAAACCATTGGGGTATTTTTTTAGTGCCATTCATGGGAAGTTTTGAGGCGACAGTTCAGAGTTTAATAAATAGAAGGCGAGAGAAATAGTGGGTATGTCCACACTGCGATCCTGAGGTGTGATTGCAGCTCTACAGGTATACCCAAGATACCTTTGACCCTGGGTATGTACTCCGACAACGAGCCCGTGTAACCACCTGTGCTGCTGTGGCTAAACTGCTATTCTAGCTAGGCATACAGGAGCTGCAGTCCAGCCTCCTGATTGTAGTGGAGAGGTACCCAAAGCCACAGACAAGAGGGGGAATGTGATAGGCCATCTCCTGCAATCTATAGTGAGATGGAGAGTGGACCATGCAGGAATGCTCTTCCAGACAACGGGAGCTGCAGGCGTGAAGGTTCTTGCACTGGTCTGTGAGCAGAGCACAGAATAACGGGGAAGCTACAAAATAATCTCCATAAGAGTAAACTCCTGGCTCATTTTAGCCCTTCTCTCTGCAGGTTTGAGAAGATGGCAGAGGATTGCAAGAAGAACATGGAAATCTTAAAGCAAGCCCACGCCAAAGGCTTCCCATTGCCCAAGTACCACTATGAGCAGAGGACCTTCAGTGTGGTCAAGTAGGTTAATTTGCTGCCCGTTGCTTCCTGCTCCTTTCATTCCAGCCACGCTATCCCTCATTGCAGGGTGGGAGAAGGTAACCAAGACCTCGCCGATGCTGATATGTCTGGCCCTCCACTGGGGCCGCTTCCCGTGGTCTTGCTTTCGGGGGAGCTCTTCTGTACACTGGAGTGTACGTGTTGACCTCTGCCTCCCAATCGGTGTGGAGTCCTGCCTCCCACTCTTTTCTCAGGAACAGAATAATTGTTTTGAGTTCTTTCATGATCTGGTGTGTGCGTGAGGTAGAGATGGGGGCCCACAGCAGGTGGCGTGGATAGGGTTGTTGTATGTTTCACCCATGGCTAACCCTATGTGCCGTCTTCTTGCCATACTCTATAGTCAATTAAACACAACATTTGTTAAAACTGAGATCTATACAGCCCACTCTGTGCCTGTTTCCCCATCAGCAAAATGGGGATGATACGTTGCAATTCTTGGATGGAAGGTGGTATAAGTGCAGTGTTTGATCATTTTATATAAAAAGGTTGTCCTGGCAGATATATTTTTACTGGTAGAGTTGAGACATACCTGTGTTGGTCTGCTGTATGCAAGAGCAGGAAGTGTCGACCTACAGCACCTGCAAGGGGCACTGCAGAGCATACCAACCCCCTGTCCCCAAGTCACTACTTGGCTGGCTGGAGGAGGTAGGAATTGTTTGATGTTTAACCTTCTTTCTGCCTTATTCTTGAAGGATCTTTCCTGAGCTGAACAGCAACGATATGGTTCTTACTATAGTGAAAGGGATCAACCTCCCAGCTCCTCCAGGTAAAACAGCAGTTGGCTCTTATTAGCAAAGGAGGGGGTGAAAGGGATGTGTCTTATTACCGCTATGTGAAATAACCATAAGCAGAGGTGCTGAGTGGTGGTTTCGCTCTGCAGTGGGAATAATCTGTTCCGCTAATGCGGTGACCGATTGGAGCAGGTGAAGAGCCCCAGGCACTGGGACTGCTGTCGAGTGGGGTATCAACCAAAGAGGGTGGCCTAGGTGCAGTGGGAGCATGGAGCTTTGTCTGACGATATTGTGGGTGGGGCGGGATGTTGCTACAGCGTCTGCTCCAGCTCTTGGACTCCCACGCAAAGTGCCCATTTCCAGCTGCTTTTTAATGACCTTTGGTTAAAATGCCCCAGGGACTGTTAGTCAGAGCACCAGCAATTATCACTGGTGCTTTTCCCTGCTCTTCTCGTATGGGATCCCCTTGCAGACTGGTAGGTGCATCAGTAATTGTGGGTCTGAAACAGTTATGCAGAGCTGTCCCAATAAGGAAAAGAGCCCCACTGGGGGTGGGGCTCAGATGATTAGAATACGGGAATAAAAGTCAGGAAAAAATGAGTTCTGTCCCAGACTCTGCCACTGATCGTGTGACCTTGGGCAAGTTGTTGAGCCTCCGTGCCTCGGTTTCCCCATGTGTAAAATAGGGATAATACCACCTAGCTCTTGGGGAAGGGGACTGAGAGACTTAATTTATGAATTGTTTGCAGTGTTGTTGTGGCCGTGTTGGTTCCAGGATATTAGACCGAAAAGGCAGGTAAGGTGAAACCGTTTATTGGACTAATTTCTGTTGGTGAGAGAGGCAAGCTTTCACACTTACACAGCACTCTTGTCTGTGTAGCTCAAAAGCTTGTTTCTTTCACCGGAGAAGTTGGTTCAATAAAAGATATTACCTCATCCACCTTATCTCTTTAATTTAATTTATTAATGTTTGTCGTAGACTTTGAGATCCTGGAATGGAAATGCAAAGTTACAGTTTATGAGGAACTTAAGTGCTGTAGAAGATTTGCTGTCTCCATAGTCCCCATATTTTCAGCCTCAGTTGGAAATAACCCTCCCCTGCAGCAACTCCCTCTATTCGTCTAGGTACTTACCTAGTACTAGGTACTCGTCTAGGTACTACTCCATCACCCTAATAGCTGAGTGTCTCACAGATGCTGTTTATTATCACAACACCCCTTGGAGGTAGATTGGTATTTCTATCCCCGTTTTACAGAGGGGGAACGGAGGCACCCAGAGGTTATGTGACTTGCACAAGGTCGCACGGGAAGTCTGTGGCAGAGCCACACACTGAAGCCATTTCTCCTGAGGCCCAGTCCTTAACCTGAGCCAACGCTCTTCAGCAGGATTAACTGTTTGCTAACGACTGGATACATTTCACTGAGGAGGAACAAAGTGGGATATGGGACGCTAGGAGGGTATCAGACAAAAATAACACCAAAATATGATCCAATAGCAATAGCTGGGCATGAGGTGGATGGTGGTAACTGTGAATGTGTGGGAAGAAATGAGCAGAACGTGCAAATGCACAGATCTAGGGTGGATTATAGACCCTCTCAGAGTGAAAGTGTTCGAGCTGGTTGGGAAATGGTTTTTTTCCCCCCCCAACAGAAAATTTATTTTTTATGAGAAAATTTGAAAACTACAAAATTTCTATTAGGAAATGCTGCCTTATGGGAGTTGTAGTTTGAGTACCTTGTGCTCCCATTCTCCTACAGACTGGGGTTCCCTAGTTCATGTGAATCTGCCATGATGCACCCGCTCCCCAGTTGGAGAGGGGAGTCAGTACATCCTGGGAGTCCCTGGCTATAGTGCATCATGGAAGATGTAGTCCAGCCAGGGAGCTCGGCTAGTAGAGAAGAATGGGGACATGAGACAGTGGAACTACAGCTCCCATGTGGCAGCGTGGCTGATTATCCAAATAGAAATACTTTGGTTTGGGGGCATTTGGGGTTTTTGCAGAAAAGCCAAAACCTTTCTGTGGAAATTGGATACTTCTTGTGAAAAATATCGTTGAATCGAAAACTCACTTTTCCATCACAGAAGAGTTTTTTGACAGTTTTCAGCCAGTCCTAAAAAAAGGATTTGTCTTCAGTGTAGGCCGGAACCTTCCGTCTTAAACAACCTTTTCAACTATCCCAGACGTCTCCAGTACAAATTCATCTGCCCTTTAGTTAAAAAGCTCTCTTCCCCCAGGTAGGTAGCTTCAGGGGGATTGCTCACTCCCAGCGATCCCAGCAGAGTCCTTGGATTTTTATCTCATGTGTTGCATGTTAGGTCTTCTCCTTTAAACTATAAACTGGGTGGGGTTTTTTGTATTTTAAGGCGTGACTCCCAATGACCTGGATGCCTTCGTACGCTTCGAGTTTCCCTACCCCAACGCGGTGAGTTCTGAATGCTGCTCGGCGACATTCCCAGGCTTCAGTTGGGAAGGCTCAGTTCTCACCCTCTCTTGTGTTGTAGGAGGAAGCTCAAAAAGATAAGACCAACGTGATCAAAAACACAGATTCACCCGGTAGGTTCCCGTCTGGAGTTATGGATGCGTGTGTGTGCGTTTGTGTTGGGAGGAGAGTTCCCTTGTGTTACTAGAGCTCTGGCCTTAAGGCGATCTGCATGTGGAATGAGCCCAGGTGACAAAACACCCCATATGTAATCGGGCAGTCTCTGCTCAAGAGAGTTGCAGAGCAGGAATAGAAATGGATGGGACAGGTCAAGACTGATTCCGCAATGAAGCACTTAGATACTGCAGGGATCCTGGATAAACAGCTTTGCAGGTGCACGTCAGTTTTCTGTCTGGGGACTTGGAACTAGGAGAGCAGAGGGGGGCAGGTCAGGATTGAGAGACAGTCGCTAAACTGTGTGTGAGGAGCTCATGGGCTGGAATAGTGGGGAGCCAGCAGGTTGGGATTGAGAGGCATCAGCAGAGCTGTGTGCGTGGGGAGCCCAGGACTGGTGTATTAGGGTGAGGTGGGTGGTTGGTAAAGGGACAAGATTTCACTTTGGTGGCAGATCTGTGTGGGCAAGGACCCCACAGTCTATGCCCCCTCGGTGCATTGCTGGATCTGTTTTTAGTCCCTCTCCTGTCAGCATCACAATTTCCTCTTGCCTGACTTGGAAACTCGTTCTGTGAAATAAGTTCTGCTTGAGGTTGAAAGACCGAGAGGCTGTAATCTCCAGTGACACGCCAGCTGGTGCCTCGAGGTCTTTCTGCCCAAGATTCTGAGAGGCGATGGCTGTAGTGGCTAAAGCAGGGGACTGGGAACCAGGACTCCTGGGTTCTGTTCCCAGCTCTGCTGCTGATTCTGTGATACCTTGGGGGCAGATCACTTCACCACACCGTTTCCTTTTCTCCAGCTATAAAATGGAGCAGGTGGAGGGGGTTGTGTTGAGGCATAACGAACTGCAAAGTGCACTGAGCTCCCAAGGCGAAAATCAGTGCCGCTGTGCAAAGTGTTTCCTGCTAATCCTGTTCCTGGCTCATGTCTTGCCCAGGGATGCAGTTGACGGCTCTTCCCTTGGTGTGTAATCCTCATGCTAATACTGTGATTTGCTGCTGTTCCCTTGGCAGAATTCAAAGAGCAGTTCAAGCTGTATATTAATCGGGGCCACCGAGGGCTCAAGAGAGTCTTTCAGACCAAAGGCCTCAAGTTTGAGGTTGTCCACAAAGGGTGAGTGAGATGCGAGGCTGGGGGCACTGGAGGGCAGGTTTAAATGTCATCCGCAGATGCTAGAGGGAACCTTCCTTATGACACTCTTGATATGTCCTGGGGTGGAAAACTCATGAATATTGGGGCCAGGCAGAAGGTCCGTTGCAGCATTCAAAGGTGAAATAAACAACGGCTGTTGGGCGTCACTGCTTATTAACAGCTTCACTGCTGCCGACAGTCGGTCTTCTGCTGAAATCAACACCTGCAATCCTGTGAGATGGACCAAGTGTACCCGGAGTGCTAGTCAGCAGGTTATTGTTACGCTGCCTAGCAAAGGAATGGCGCCTACTCTCTGCCCTGCTGGTAAGCGCTCTGTGCTGCCGGGCAGAGAGCTGGGCTCATTCTCTGCCTGTGTCCCGTCCCTGTGTTGGGAGCATCGCAGTGGTAGCCTGCTTGGGGAGGAGCACAGTTTGTCACCCAGGGTATGTCTTCGCTGCAAGTGCAGGTGTGATTGTAGCACGGGTAGGCATACCCATGTGGGAGCCCACCGGGGCCCCTGGCTGTGTACTTGAGTGATTAGCACATGCTGAAGCCTGGGCCACCACGTTTTCACTGGCGCTGTTGTCCGTGCTAGCTAAATTAAAGCTAGCACTTGGCTATGCCTGTGTGTGCGACAGTCACACCTCCCCTTGCACTGTAGCATACCCATAACGGCGCCGCTCACTAGGCCACTTAAGAAGCAGCAGTGAATGTGTGGCCCTCCTTAGCTGGAAGGATAGTGGTCATGGTGGGGGAGAGGGTTTGCTGGATTGCCAGGGCTCTGACAAGGGAGGAGGGGAGAGGACTTGTGAGTGGAGGGTTGTGAGAGTCTAGGAAACATCCAGCTGCTTGTAGAGAGGCTGCATGAAGCACTGACACTGGTGCATAGGAAACCGTCCTGGGAGACGGGGGTGTGGGACTGAGCTGAGAGGAGCAGCCGCTGCCAGAGGAGGAATATTTTGTCCTCTGTAGTTAGCCCACTGGTGCTGCACCTCCAGAGCACAGCTGGCCCTTCGGGGGCATAGAGACAAAACCTTCCCCCAACAGCTGAAACCCTCCCGTTAACCTGTTCGACCTGTGGGAGCGCCGCTGGGATCGGTCATTGTGGGAATGGGGGTCGGAGTGGCAGGGTTCTGCCCATTCGTTACTTCTGAGAATTTGATTCCCACTTTGGGGACGTTCCAGGAACAAACAGGTCTTTGTGGGAGCTGGGATTGGATGCACTGGGCTGAGGGACTGATGAGGACTTCAATTTTATGTTGTCATATCCCTTTCTCCCCACCCACACACAATCTCCCAGGGGGCTGTTCAAGACAGACCGCGTTGTGGGCACAGCACAGCTGAAACTGGAGGCCCTGGAGACGACGTGTGAGCTTCGGGAGATTGTCGAGGTAGGAAACAGTGGAGAGTTCCCCCTCCTCCCTCTAAGCAGCACCTGTGTGCACCTGCCTATAAATCCTGCCCTCTTATCCTTCAGAGTCTCAGTCCCAGAGCTTCCTCCCGGCCCGAGGAGCTGAGGCTAGAAAGGAGCAAACAGCAGGGCAGGGGCTGGATGTTATTACCAGCTGCTCTGAACTCTCTGGTCAATTATCAGAGGGGTAGCCGTGTTAGTCTGGATCTGTAAAAGTAGCAAAGAGTCCTGTGGCACCTTATAGACTAACAGACGTATTGGAGCATGAGCTTTCGTGGGTGAAGACACATGCATCCGACGAAGTGGGTATTCACCCACGAAAGCTCATGCTCCAATACGTCTGTTAGTCTATAAGGTGCCACAGGACTCTTTGCTACTTTCTCTGGTCAGTGTCGGGCTGGTTCTGTTACTGGGGACGCCGGCCATTTCCAGCTGCAGTCAGCACCTCTCTGAAATGCCTCCCTGCTGTACAGTGGGTAGGGAGTGCACTGCTATAGGAGCAAAGGCAGACACGGTGTCCGGATGTTTTTTTTGTTTTTTTTAATGGGCCGGATAATTGACCAGTAATACAGCTAATTCTGCTAAAATGAGGATAATGCAATCTCATGCTTCCCGGCAGGTGGCTGCAGGGTCAGGAAGGAATTCCAGTCTCCTTCGGTGTGCAGTATTTCACTGGTGGCCCAGGTGCCAATTATGGGCTTGAGCCTGTCTCTGAAGACTCTGCTGGAGAGAGGATACTGGGCTAGATGAACCAGTGGTCTGTTCCAGGGAGGCAGAATGCTAGACTAGATATGTCCGGAGATGGGAGATTGGACTAGACACCATTGTTTCATTTTGCTTTGGCCTCTTCTTGGTTTTTTCACTGTTTCCCCTACACCCACATCTCTGCTCCATTCTTTTCCATGCCTAGCTACTGGATGGCCGCCGGCCCACAGGGGGGAAGTTGGAGGTGATTGTGCGTCTAAGGGAGCCTCTGAGTTCTCAGCAACTGGAGACAACAACAGAGAAATGGCTGGTTATTGACCCTCAGACCATGCCGGCGGTAAGGGCAGCTGTCTTGATGGGGCTCTGGGTTCCCTGTGACCTAGGCAGGATGATTCTAGGACTGACTGGGAAAGTGAGTCAGATCTGGCTCTGCAGAGACTTTGCCTTAGCCCCAGGCCGCTAGTCAGAGGAGGCAGCGTCCGTCCGTCGGGGTGTTGGCATGAGGGAGGGAATGTAAGTCGTTCCCAAACAGAGCGGTCACATCTCCCCTTTGCCTGCAAAGCTTCATCACGCGCCAGGGTCTGAAAAGCTGGGACTCGACCTAAAGGAAAAATTGCCTAAGGAGCAGCATGCAGCAGGTCTGCCTTGGGTTGTCCATGTGAGCTGCGGTGATGCCCCTGGTGTTTTTGCTTAAAAAGGCCCTTTTTCCTTCTAATAGAGAGGCAGCAGCGTCCAGTGTGCAGAGCTCTGTACTGTGGAGATTCTCTTCCCAGCTATGCCACTGACTTGTGTGAGGCTGGACAAGTCATTTCCCAATCGGTTAAGTGGGGTAATGATCTCGTCCCGGCCTCTTGTAGAGCACCTGGAGATCCATGGATGAAAAGGCATCACACTGCTATGAGTTATTTTGAAAGCTTCTGCCTCTTCTTTCAGGTTGCTCTCCCCAAACCAAAACCAACAGTCGGTCCAGTAAGGGACGTGGGCAACAGGTACGTCCCCCTCGCGTTGACTTGGCTTAGTTGTGCTGTTTGAGGGTTTTTTCTGTGCTCTAAGGAAACTGTGAGGATTTGTCTGCTTAACGATCCTTCCCCTCCCCCCTCCCATTCTTTCGGGGTTGGGGGGGGGGGATTCCTGCTGGATGTTTTGCATTCCTGGTGAGCTTCTGCTTCTGTAGCTTTGATTGATGAGACATGTGGGCATAAGCAAACTACCCTCGGCTGGCAGTGCTGATATTGGAGACTGTAAACTCCAGGATAATAATAAATAATTCTTTGCCCTTCTCTAGGACCTTCTGTCCACTCACAGAATCTCCCTGCACTTCACAATGTCTTCTCTGGGATGTAGGTCAGAATTATCCCCATTGTACAGGTGGGAAAACTAAGGCCCAGCGAGGGGGAAGTGAGTGGTTATGGAACAAACTGGTGCCAGAGTAGGGAACAGAACCCAGATTATTATTCAGTCACTAATTATCCCTTCCCTGCATGGTGCTCTAACAAGCTGTGTTATTGCACAGTATGGTAGCTGCTCATGGTAACGCCCTATGCCAGTTATCAGAGTTATTTTGTAACTGGAGTGGGGGGGATGCTTTTGTTAGAGCAAGGAACTGAGCTCAGCTCATTCCCGGCTCTGCCACTGACTCACTGCGTGACCCCAGGCAAGTCACTTTGCTGCCCCGTGCTTCAGTTTCCCCAGCTCTAAAATGGAAAGAACGCTTGCCTTCGTTGAGCGCTCTGAGATCTATGGATGAGCAGTGGTGTAGAAGTGCAAAGCTGTGCTCATCTGCGAGTGGTTTTCCATTTGCTCCAGTGGAGAAAGCAACTCCCTCCATCCTGCTGGACAGGCCTGACTTCCTGGGTGGGGTAAGATCAGTAAAACAGCAGCACCCAGGGAGAGACTTGCCACCGTAGTCAGGACAGCAAAACAGAACATTTGTGTAGCTGTCTAATGCATGGGATTGCCGCCACCCTGCCCTTCCCATATTCGTGTGCGGAAAGGGGGATCCTGGATACGTGGGGAGGGGATCCTGGCAGTGCTGGCTGAGAAGCGCTTTGAGATGGTAGTGTGCTGTGCTTAGATACCTTAGGCTGTATGGCCCCTCCCCGGCGAGTCCTATCTGGTTCTCTGAATGGGATGAGCGAGTCTGTGCAGGCCCTGCTGAGATCAGGGCGCAGCCTCTGTCTGGCAGTCGCTGTTTATGGTCTCTTGTCTCTGTCTTTAATTTCCTTTCAGAACGTCCATCTGCTCAGTGCTCTAGCAAGGCCGGCTCTGACTGGACCCTCCTCCTCCTCTCGGGCCCTGGAAGTTCTTACGTGGAACACCTTTCGCTCCTACTGGCCCTGGAAGAGCAATAGCTTAGAGTGACTAGCGCATTTAGGGCCCCTGGTATTCCAGGAGCCTCCTGCTTCAGTGTAATCCAGGGATACTCGCCCCTTTGCTGGCGTCTTACAGACCCTGCTCCCTACTTCATCCTCCTGCCACCTCTCCCCAGTGGCAGAGGTGAGGTATGCGCCTGCTGAGGGGGCAGAGAAAAGGTATGAGGTGATGTGTGCAGAGCAGCATGGGGGTCTTGAACAACTCCTCCGGGAGCTAGGGGCAGAGATGGAGGGAGTGGGGGGCCAATGGGTTTTCTCAGCACCAGGCTGGAGGCAGGGAGGGAGAAGGAGGAGGCTCAGAGGGGACAGAGAGAAGTGGTGAAGAACAGAGGCTCGAGGAGGAGGAAGGCCAAGTAGATACTCAGGAGGAGAGGAGCAAGAAATTGGGTAGGACGAGCTGGAGAGAATAAAATGAAAAGGAGCTGGGGGGAGGGGGGGGAGGAGGGAACAAGCAGGGGCTGGCGAATACAGTGTAGTCACAGGAAGGGTCACAGCAGTCTGCTTCCCAGTGATGCATCCCGGGCTTAGGATCTGGACTGGGGAGAGCAAGTGGACTGCGGGGGAGGGACAGCAGTTCCTTATCTCCCTTCCCTGCCTGGATCCCTGATTCCCCGTGACGGAGGTCCCGGTTCTGAAAGTATCTCTCCGCCTGAGTGCAGCAAGTGATGTTCTGAAAGGAAATGGCAAGGATGGGACGTGTGTGTGTGTGTGTGTGTGTGTGGCTCGTGTCTGTGCAGTTGTAAAAAGAATGTTTCCATGAGACAAACTAATCCATCCCCAGCAAAAGGTTGGCCTTAGTTTGTACCAGAGAGGAGACAGCGAGACTGTTAACTACAAGGGGAAACTGAGGCACAATAGAGGAAAAGTGACTTGCTCAAGGCCATGCAGTGAGTTAGTGACACAGCTGGGAATAGACTCCAGGAGTCCCAACTCCCAGGCCCATGCTCTAATCTCCCTCCCACTAACTGCCTTCCGAGAGCCCACCATCTTTATGCAGCAGGATTGGTGTGGCGGCAGCGATCACTTTTCTGCTTTGCCTTCACTCCAGAGACCCTTCACCTCCTCAGGGGTGTCAGAGTTGGGGGCCCTTCCTTTAATCTGACGAATGTTCCCTCTGTGCATTTGGACTGACCCACTTGGTCTAGGCCATGACAGAGGGGCGCAGACTCTCCCCGGGGAGAGTCACTCTGCTGTGACTCAGCAGAGTCACTCTGCTGTGTGACAGGGCTGGGAAGTGAGGGGTAGCTAGAGCTTGACAAGTGGGGGTCTGATGGGAACGCGACACAGCTCCTGTGTTTCCAGGCTGTTTTACGAGCACGGGTAGACCACAGTGCGCTGAAATGCACCGGGTCTGAGACAATACCCCCACCAGTCTCCTAAGCTGTTGGCTCACGTGCGGCAGGTGGCTTCTCTGAAGGCTGTGGTGTTCTCCAGTCTGCACATGGGCTAGTGATTGGAGCAAGGGACTGGGTCTCTGGACTCCTAGGCTGTAGTCACAGCTTTGGAACGGGAGTGGAGTCTAGTGGTTTGAGCTGGGGGGCTGGGGTTGGGAATCAGGATTCGTGAGTTGTAATCCTGGCTGTGGTGGTGGACAATTCACTTCCCCTCTCTATGCCTGAGCTCTGTTTCCTCTGACTGATACAACGTGACTGTACTTGACCCACCTCTCCCTGTTCCTTTGTGGCCCTCTTTCCTTTCAACACCGCGTAGAGCACCCGAGTGCCTGTCTGAGGACAGTGTTGCCTCTGCACCCCTCCCACCTTCACCAGCGCGACATCTAGCCAGGCAAAGCCATCGAACTGGGAGTCGAGCTACTGGCAGATGTCAGGGGAGCTCATTTCTAGGCAGCGGGAGCGGGTTCAGATCACAGGAGCATGCTTGCTATCCCTTCAAGGGGCTGATGCCTGCTTTGGAGTAGCAGCTCTGGGGTGAAGTCAGGCATTCTGGCAGGGCAAAGCTTCCCCAGGCTGAGGATCTCGGTAGGGTAAACCCTGGGATCTCTCCTGCACTGGCGTGGTCTCGATTCCTATGTCCGTCTCTCCTCTCTCTGGAGTCAAAGCGTGTCCCCTCTGGGGAAGCCAGAGCGAGGGGAACTTCTACCCACCTCCGGGGAATGAAATCCTGCCCCTTTCTTGGGTTTAACCAAAGCTAATGTTTCTCTTCCCCCAGCAAACCCATTCACACTCTGCACAGCTTGAACGTTTTAGCCTTTGACAAGGAGAAGCTGGAAAAGAAGGTGAGTGAAACCCGATGCCCTCCGCCTGCCCAGATTCTCCGGCAGCACCGGCTCAGCTAGGCCTCGAGCAGAACTCTGTGGGGAAGGGGTGGGGGTCTTCTGCAGCTGCTGGTTATGCCACGAGGGAACTGGGTGATCTGGAGGTTAGTGGCAGAGCTAGAAATAGCAACCCGGAGACCGGACTCCCCGTTTCCTGCCTTGACAAAGCCTGCACTTACCCTTCGGCTGGGGAAGCAGCTCATGCTGCGCGTTTTGGAATGGTCTCTGGCCTCGGGGGGGGGGGGGGGGGGTGGTTTGAATCCAAGAGGTTGGCTGAGGCCTGTCTCTGTTTAGGATATTACCCTGCTGGTGGCCTGGTCCGAAAGCCAATGGAAAGACTCCCTTTGACTGCAATGGGCTTTGGATCAGGCCCCAGCACGTTAATGCTGTGGGGCTGCCTCTGCCTGGGAGGCACTGATGGGGCCGGGCATTTCCCTCTAGGGCACCCTGGGGTTCACCTTCCCCATGGAGCACTTGTTCAGACCACACCCCGCCCTGACTGGGCTAGGATTTTCAACCGTATTGGCTCTCTGTCTCTCCCTCGCGTAGGCACAGTCTTTGGGGCAGGTCCCTTCAGGCAGCGTCTAGCTGCTGTCTCCGCTGGGCGGGTCCTCACCAGCCCTGCTCCCGGTGGGGGTTCCCGATGAACCGTAATGTGAAACGATCTTGAGTTCAGGAACCCACCCTGCCCAGTGACCGCCGAGGGGAACCAGCCACTTACGACTTGCAGGCTCCCTGCTCGGTGGGCTGCGATGGCTCTTCCCGCACAATCGCAAGGGTGCCAGGTTATGGGAGACGTGGCCGCAGGTCATGTCCCCTTCTAGGGGCAATGTGAAAGGGCTAGAGAATACAGGACGGGGTCCTGCCCTGCCGCTGGATGCATCCGCCATTGACCT
Organism: Emys orbicularis; assembly: GCF_028017835.1. Taxonomy (NCBI): domain Eukaryota; kingdom Metazoa; phylum Chordata; order Testudines; family Emydidae; genus Emys; species Emys orbicularis. The sequence goes on along the minus strand of NC_088701.1, from coordinate 2,379,396 downwards.
GCACAGGAGATCTGTGCATTGGCTGCTTGGAGGGCGGCAGTGTGTGCGCTCCCCACGGGAGTGCCGGGCTCACCGGGTTCTGGCTGCTTTTCCAGAGCTGCTCCCTCCCCAGCCCGTGCTTCTGCTACCGGCGCTGATTCCCGCACTCGGCTCGGAATGACTTGACGTATGTCAGGGCTTTGTGGGTTCCTCTGTGTTTGCCTGGGAAGCCAACAGGCCTTCTGGCTTTGCTGGCAGGTGTTGGCGTACAGACAGGCTCACAGGCCGCTTCCCAACGAGCTCGTGGAACAGTACCAGGACATCACGCAGCGGAGCCAGTGGCTGAAATCCCAGCTGCAGCACGGGGGCCCTGCGTTCAGGAAAGGTCAGTGCAGCCCTGCAGTCGGAGCTTGTTTTGGGGGGTGCTGCCCATCGCGGTGCTAGGACTTCTGCCCCAGGACGGGTACAGCCTGACGTCGCAAGCCTCCGCCCCAAGCCGTGGGTGAGCCGGGTGTTCCGTCGTGGCCTCTCCCTCCTGAAAGGGGCTTGGGGCAAGGGACACGCGTCCCACTAGGACCTGGGCAGAGAACAGCGATTTGTCATGTCTGTGGTAGTTCCTAAGCCTTGTTCCTACAGCACCTTAAGGACCCCCCTGCTGTTCTTAGTCCTAATACCCGTGCCTGCCTGGGCCTGTTTAATCTCCCTCCCTCACACCGTAGGCACAGGGGTTGTGCCAAGAGCAGAGATTCCCAAACCTCAGAGCGCTGGCTAGTGACGTGCTGGGGCTGCCTTGTGTAACTGAAGGATTGCATTAAAAGCAACTGAACATAAGGGCTTTCCTAACGCTGCAGGACTGTGTGAGCAACTGCCACAGGGAGCGTTCTGCAGTTCGGGAGGGGAGGTGTCCTGGAGAGAATCACTATTCAGCTACATTCCCCACCACAGAAAGGTTTGAAGACCCCCGCCCTGCCCATAGAGGCTCGACTGACTCGAACCTTCCTCCCCCTAGAGTACCTGTCGCAGCTGGAGAGGTTCCTGCAGTTCTACACCGATTCGGCGCGGCGTCTCGGGAACGAGGGCAATCGGGTGAGGAAACCACTTATCATTCTCTTCTCCCTGGCAGGAAGCTGGGGCAGAAGCCGAACGTTGGTTCTGTGATCGTGTGTGGTGGGACAGGGCGGGCATCTTTGCATGAGCCTGTTCCACTCGTGATAAGTAACACGGGGCGACTGGAATCTGTGGGATTGGGGTCTCACTTCACATGCTCACTACTGCCCGGTGGTTCTGTGGGGGTCTAGGTAGAAACCTGGCTAGACTGTTGTGCCAGGCCCATCGCCCAGTGCTGCTAAGGTACCTGCTTTAAAGCAGCAGAGCTGTCAAACTTGGCATGGTCCCTGTAGCAGCTTCCCCCTGCTCCAGGGGAGTTCGACATCCTGATGCTTGTGGTGTTGGTTTAACAGGACGCCGCCAAGGAAGCCCTGTACAAGCGGAATCTCGTGGAGAGTGAGGTAAGCGTCCCCTAGCAGCTGAGCAGGGTCAAAGTGCGTTCGGCCAGGAGTCCTGGGCTTATCCCAAGAGCAGGGTCAGTTTCCCACCTCTCAGCCCTGGACCCCCCACTGGCAGCTGGAGGGAAACTCTTTCTCCATGGCCCATTCCCCCCTCGGCCTCTCTGCCCGGACTGTCATGGAGGGGGCTGACCAGCGACGGAGGTCGATGGTGCTTCAGAGACCGTTCAGTAGATTTATGGTGGCCCCGACGCAGTAGATTTTTCCCAGTCCTTCAGGCCTGGAAGCTCCAAATCTCTCCTGAAGTCCCAGGATCTCAGGGGTCCCAAGTGCAAGCTTTAGCTCCCTCATGCGGTTCCTGTAACCCCGCCCACGAGTTAAGTGCTGCTTGTCCCTTCCCTGCCCTGCCCCACATGGCCCCAGGGGCTGCCACTCAAATACCCACATGTGTCTTTCTCTTCCAGCTTCAGAAGTTCCGCAGATGAAGCCCTTGGTGTTTTGAAGGCCTGGGACAGAATGGCCCGCCCCGCATACACTGCACTCCTCTTCCCTCCATGACCCCAGGGGGGAGAAACTAGGCAGACACTAATGGGAGGGGTGGAGTTCCTTTCTGCCGAGGGGGGAGATATACTTGAGGGGATGGGAAAGGCCCTGAAATTGACCTCGCATCCTCTGCTAGTGTAGGGAGGGTGCTTTCCTTGTGCCCCGTCCTTGTGCTCCTTCCCCACCCCACTCTGGTGGTAGGAGTGAGCTCAGGCCCTGACCTCACCCCCCCAGAACAGCCCCACCCCGAACCCCGAGGTGCATGATGCCCCACAGGGAGACGAGCCAGACAATCATGTGACAATCACTTTGCCCCTCTGCTCACCGAGACGCACAGGTGCTAGAGTCCACCCCGCTCCTGGTCCCCGGCTCTGCTGGCCGCCTGCTAAAAGGCTTAGCGGGAGAGCACTGTATTCACTAGGCCAAACTACAGCAGGGTTTTGTCTCCACAGGGGCTGGGCCTGCACTAGGGCAGATACCTGTGGCAAATGGGTGCTGACCACAGGTCCCGTCTCCCCTTAGCAGGCTCAGCCCTGTTCATTTGTGCAGGCCGTTACCTGTAATATCCCCCGTCTACGCTAGCCCCCGGCTTGTTCTCAGCACCATCTGACAGGGGCCTGGGGTGGATCTGTGGCTGATGCACCCTGTTCTCAGCCACAGGTCCCCGTCCTAGTCCAGGCACGACCTGGTGCAAAGGGAAACCGCCCCTGTCCCATCTCCTGCCCTGTCCCTCAGAGCCCGGTCTGACCCTGGGCGGGAGCTGTGCTTGAATTCTGTGGGCAGGGAGTGGTCGGGAAAACTCCCTGCCTGTCATGGGGCACCGGTGCTGGCTGGAGCAGGGTTCAAGGCCAGACTAGAGTACAGCCACTGTCTCTCCCCCTCCCCCCCACCTTGGTAAAGTGCAATCTGTGCTGTCCTTTTGGGCACTGGTTTATAAGGGGGCTTTGTACTGCACGGCACTGTGGGCCAGGCGAAGGCTGCGACCTGTGAGCGCTGCCCTGTACTCCCCCTCCAGAAGATAGGGAGGCCCGGGGCAGGGGGGCATTTATCCGTCGCTCAGCTAATCCACTCCCTGTGCTGTTCCTGTGGAATGCCCCTGTCCCATCTCCCGGGGACGGCTCCAGTGCCTGACTGCGTCACACAGACAAACTGTGCGTGGTGTGACTAACGCATGTCCCCGGCCGCCTCCCATGCCCTTCCCCAGCCCATATTACCACAGCTCCTGCTTTGGCAGCAGCTGCTCTTCCAGCCTTTGCTTGCGTTGTGGGAGGCAGGGGCTGTCTGCGCAGAGATGGGCCGAAAACCCTTTCCCTAGCCCTGAGACCCTGTCTGAGGCCCCCTACTCCCCCCCCCCCCCCCCCCCCCCGCAGGGTGAGAGCCGGGGCAGGAAGCTGCTTGAAGGAGTCAGAGCAGGGACGCGGCGAGTGTGAATGTGGCACTGCCTTTGGCTCCAGAGGGCTCCAGGCGAAGGGAGGACATGTTCCTGCCAGCTCCTCCAGCCAAGGACGGGACGATCACAGGGAGCGAAAGGCGCCTGAGTGTGGATCAGAGCAGCTGCCCCAATGTCCGGAACTGGCTCCCGTGTAAATACCGACTAAGACTTCCGCACCTTGTCCGAACTAGATGACACTAAAGATGCTCCCTCCCCCTCCTCCCCAGCATGGCTCATGGGGACCCTCTCCCCACCCCCGATTTGCACTCTGGTCACAGCTCATCTTGCACGGAGGGGTCCCTGCACCAATGCACTTTGCACACACCTCTCCCCCAGGGACAGCAGGCCCCAGCTGCTCACGCTGCTTTGTTCAGTCTTCGCAGGGCTCCAGGCACAGGATGCCTGGGGAGGGTGGTACACGTTGTGAAGTGCCACCCCCATCACGGGCCTGCTGCCTTAAGGAGGCTGTGAAAGAGGGAAGGGGAGAATAGGGCTATTTCTCGCTACTTACCTGATCCACCCAGAAGGGCTAACGGGCCCCACTTTGAGTGCTGTCCAAGATCCCCCTCGCCCTGCATGTCCCACTAGAACCCAGTCACTTCCTGGTAGTGGCCATAGAGGAACCTGCAGCGAAAGCCCTTCTCTGGCCGCTTGTCCCGCTCCCATGCCCATTCCTTGCCCTTTGGACAGAGAGAGCCACGCGTGCGCACACGGGGCTGGCTTTCTCTCTCTATGGCAGTAGGGTGAAACAGATCTGCAGTTCACCCTACTGCCCTTCTCCCCTGGCGACTGGCTCCAGTGAACCAGTTGCAACTTCTCGCTGAAGAGAACGTATTCAGCAGCTCGTCAGGCCCTGGCAGGGGCGTGGGACAGGGCTCGGGATACCCTGGCTGGGAATGGTTGATTTCAAAAACCCCATGCTCATTAGGAGGCTGCAGCTGGGGGCAACTAAAGGTACCTCCAGCTCTGAGCTGCCTAAACAGGAGCTGAGCCAGAGGGGAGCGGCAGAGCAAGCAGCTGCGTGGGGGAGGCGGGGAACTGTCCCGTTCCTCAGAGCTGTCGGGAGTCCCACTTACCCACAGGCCCAAACACTAGAGGGGTTGAAATCCTCGACTTCAGTGGAGCTGGGATTTCCCCCTGGATCTCTCTCCCTCCTGCAGTGCCCAGCTCTCGCTGGCATCTCCGTCCCAGCTTGGCCATGGGCCGGTGGCTCTTCTTTGCGTGCCTGGCACTGAGCGCCGCGTGAAACTGCCAATGGCGATGGGCCTGGTGGAGCCGCGCTGCAGCCTCTGCACACTAGCGGGGCTGCACCGCTACTCGCTGCCCCCTGCACTGGCAGGAGGTGAAGGGACCGTGTTAGGCTGATCTGGATTCTCCCCACCCCTTGCAAGTGACAGCCTGGTTTAAACAGAAACATTCCTTTAATCCCTGTGAATAACCAAATTCAAAGAGCTGCTGCTGGGTGATGGATGAGTTGATTAGCTGTCGAAATGGTCCAATCTCAGCTTCCCCCTCCCCCCGACCTTCCTTTTAAACCAAATTTTAAAGCTTTCTGTCTCTGGCCCAAGAGAAACCTTGTTTGAGGGTAAATAATGGGTAATTGTCTAAATGTCTATTGATCCTCCTCGTCTGATTCCACAGCCCAGTAAAGCGGCGTGTTGCTGGGTCTGTTTTTACATGCTGTAAGTGCCTGTCTCTGGGGGCGTCTGTCTGTCCGGAGAATCCGAGAGTGAATGTAAAAGCAGAGATGTTGGAACTGACTGCGTTCTGGTTTTATTTTGTGCTTAGAGAGACCACAAATCTATATGAAGTTTTTGACACATCTTTTTTTCTACCAAAAAAACAAAACCAAACCCAGCTCTACCCTGAACTGAAATCCTGTAACAAATACCAATTAAACCTCTCTGGAACCTCTTCAGTCCTTGTGTTCTCTGCCGGCTTCCCTTACTGCCAGCTTCCCACCCCAGGGGAAAGAGAGCAGCTGAAATCAATTGTGCCTCCACCCTGTCTCTGTACCCATCCTTCACTGAATTTACCTAACCTGACCCCTGGGGTTAGGATATTCTCTCCAGCAAGGGCTATGGCTCGGTTAGTGGGGCGAATGAGTTGGCTCAAGCTGTGTTTCTAGTAAATTAATATAATGTACAAGTTCTACGGAAGCCAGTGTGGGTGAAAGCCCTGGAGACGGGCGTCCTACCCCCAGAACAGCCAGGCAGTGGGCATCGCCCAGACCCCACTGCTCTCGTCCAGTCTCAGCTTCTTTCCCAACAAAGGGGCTAATTATGAATGGGGCTGCCTGCCCCACCCGCCATGAAATGGACCGAGATCTACCATGCTGATTGCACACGCGGGCTACCGAACCGTTCTCTGACAGTGCCGCATGGTCAATACCAACCTGAGCTGTCTTCAAACGGGTAACCTAGACGCCTCAGGCATGCCTGGTCTGAAAGGGGGAGACCTGAGGACAGCCTGGAGATGGCCCCAGGCTCTGCCTAGGAAGAAGCGACCCCAGTAAGTAACACCGTTGCCCTTTTACCTGCTCAAAGTGCTGTGTTAACTTTGTCTCGGGATGAGTTAGCCCCATTTTACAGATACTAAAACAGGCACAGAGCCAGGGCTATAGGCAGAGAGTGAATTAATGACCGAGCAGGGGCTAGAACCCAGGAGTCCCGGCTGCCCACGTAGACCTCTAGGCTACACTGCTTCTCAAATTAGCTGCAGTCACTGTGTGCTTCGTGCAAGCGGAGGAGCAGCGTACTGCTGATGGGGGCGTGCTATCAGGGCTCTGCACCGTGCATGTCAACCACTCATTCCATGGCCTGCTCCTGCTGCCAGCTCCTCCTATCGGGCTTAAAACAGCTCAGGGAGTTGTAGAAGATTTGGTTAGATTCATGGACCTGGAGGGAACCTCAAGAGGTCAACTAGTCCAGACCCCTGCACTGAGGCAGGACCAAGTAAACCTAGGCCATCCCTGACAGATTTGTCTAACATGTTCTTAAAAACCTCCAATGATGGGGATGCCACAACCTCCCCCCCATAACCTAGTCCTGTATTTCACTAGCTGGAGAGAGAGTTTTCCCTAATATCTAACCTAAATCTCCCTTACTGCAGCCTAAGACGATTCCTTCTTGGCCTTCCGTTGCCATGAACAGTTGATTGCTGTTCTCTTTGGAACAGCCCTTAACATGTTTGAAGACCTACCAGCTTCCCCTCAGTCGTCTTGTCTCACAACTAACCATACCCAGTGTTTTTAATCTTCACAGATCACGTTTTCTAAACCTTTTAATCATTTTGGTTGCTCTGCTCTGTCCTCAGGGCCAGCTCCAGGCACCAGCTAAGGAAGCAGGTGCTTGGGGCGGCCAACACAAAGGGGCGGCACGTCCGGGTCTTGGGCGGGAATTCCGCGGCAGGTCCCTCAGTCCCTCTCTTCCTCTTTGAGCTGCCGCCGAAGAGGAATGGAGGGAGTGAAGGACCCACTGCCGAATTGCCGCCGAAGGATGAAGCAGTGCGATGGAGCTGCCGCCGATTGGCTTTTTTTTCCGCTGCTTGGGGCAGCAGAAAACCTGGAGCCGGCCTGGTCTGTCCTTCCAGCAAATTGTCCACATCCTTCTAAAAGGCTGGTGCCCAGACCTGGACACAGCACTCTGGCTGAGGCCTCACCAGTGCTGAGTAGAGCAGGACAATTACCTCCCGTGTCTTACATACCACACTCCTGTTAATACATCCCAGAATATTAGCCTTCTTCACAGCATCAGCTCATATCCAATTCGTGATCCACCATAACCTCCTGATCCTTTTCTGCTGTCCTGCCACCTACCCAGGTATTCCCCGGTGTGTAGCCGTGCGTTCCATTTCCTTCCCAAGTGCAGGACTTGCACTCCATAGAAGTTCATCTTGTTGAATTCAGGCCCATTTTCCAATTAGTCACGGTTGCTTTGAATTCTAATCCTGTCCAACGTGCTTCTAGCCTCTCCCATGGTGTCCTCTGCCAAAGCCATAAGCGCACACTCCACTCCATTAGCCAAGTCATGAACGAAAATATTGCCTAGGACCAGCCCCAGGGCAGAGCCCTGCAGGACCCCGCTAGCTCTGTCCCTCCAGTTCGACAGTAAACCACTGATAGCTACTAGAGTGGGGGGGTTCAACCAATTGTGCACCCGCCTTACAGTCATTTCCTCTAGCCTGCATTGGGGCCAGATGAAATCGATTTGTTAGGGATTCATTCGTGGGGATGGGAGCTAAGAGGCCCTGGTTATTCCATTCACTCTGGGGTCCTTTGCTACCGGACACAAACCATGTCACCCCGCCCGTGGCTCAGAGACATGGAGACACCCACTGGCTCTGCTAGCACCACTGCCTGCGTCCAGGCCCATTCCCCATCCCAGTATCTTAAATACCTTCATCAGCGCTGCTGCTGGGTGGCAGCGTGGAGCTGTCTGTTACCTGGCAGCCCTGCAGGCGCAGGTTCTAGACCCCGACCCCAGCCCTTACAGTGCCTATGCTGCAAGCACCGCACAGTCACTAATCTACAGGGAGGGTCCCTTTCAGCTGGGTTGGAGTTCAGGCCCTGGCTGACGCATGCCTCCAGCTGGCCAACTCAGGCCTACCAACCCTGTAAGGCTGGTTCAAATGCTTGGCTAAAGTTGAGTGAGGCCTTAAGCGCCCGAGGGGACGTGCTGATTCTCAGGAGGCCGGGGCAGGGCCTACAGTGGGGTGTCGGCGTGCCGTGCAGCTCGAAGAGCAGGCAGCGTAATCCCTCTGGAACGCTGCCTCAGGGGGATATCGAAACCATGTTATCGCTGTGATCTGGGATGTGGTGCGTCAGAGCCTGGGAGGGAGGGAAGGCGGCTGCAGGAAATGACAGCAGGAGAGAGGGATTTCAGTAGGGGATATTGCCAGAGCTCCTCTCAGCCCAAGAGATCCCAAAGCACCGCCAAGTTCAGAGCTGGTTGGAGGTCTCAGAGCAATCGCCCCTGCTTATAGCAGCTCAGAACTTAACCCTACACAGATGTGCATACAGAGGGAAATAACTTCCCCGGCACTGAAATGCAGCCACCTCTGGGGTGGAACGTGGCAGTACTATGTGACGGTTTGGACGAGAGGTGAAGAGCGGCTGATCCAGTGGAGAGTGCAAGGGGGAAGTCGCCAGGCTGACCAAGGGGCAGGACCCCAATTCTGTGGTTGGCTGAAAGAGCAGGAGCACGCCCCCTGCTCCCGGAAGCACAGCACCCCCAGTACTGTGCTGACTCTCAGGGAAGAGCGCCCCCTATTGAGACATCCACCCTACTCCCCACCATAGCTGGATTTTCCCCTGTCCAAGTACCGAGCCTGCCGAACCCTGCTTAGCTGCCGCTCCCTGCCAGGACCATCCGAGCCCACAGCGATAACACAGTCTAGGACCTGAACAGCGCAGCTGGAGAAGGAGAAAGCTGCCCCGGTTCCTCATTTCCTCGCTGCTATTCAAGCTTCCCTGACAAACCAGGCCCAGGGCAGACACTGACCAGCTCAGGCTGAGCTGTCCGCTTGTTAGGGGCCTGGGTGAGATCTGAGCCAGCGCCCGGCTCGTGGCATCTTGATACTGATGGGTTCTGGGTTCCCCGTAGTGTCCACAACCTCCAGCTGCGTCAGGGCCACGAAGGCTTGGTCAGACACGCTGGCTGCCAGCAGGCGGTTGGATCTGAAAGAGCAGGAGGACAGGTGAAAAGCTTCGTTCTCTGCCAAGAAGAGGCCTCCTGCGATGGCATTGGTTGGCCAAATACTTCAGGGAGATGGCACCTAGGACCCTGCCCTAGGCAGTGGGCCCCTCAACACCAGAGGCCTCAGGTCACAGAGCAAGGACGGGACAGTCCCATTCTCTATGGCTCCGGGGAGCCCAAACTTGGGCTCCAGCCTGGCCCTCCCCACCCCATAAGTGTTGCTGAAGTGCTGGAGGGGGTGCAGAGAGCAGCGATTTGGCTCGAGGTCACCCAGGCTACCTCTTGTGCTAACGCTAGCCGTGTGGATGTTGCGACTCTGGCAGGACTCAGGCTGGCCACCCGAGTCCTAGCCTGCCCAACCCCATGGGTTGCAGCTCGGGGGGCTAGCCGGAGCCACCGCCCCTGCTCCCCACCATAGCTGGATTTTCCCCAGCGAAGCTAGTGCGAGTCTGTCTACCTGCACTGCAAGGCGTGCTCCCAGCTGCAATGTAGACACACCTCCAGCGAGCCAGGGGTCCTGACTCCCAGCCCCCCCTGCTCTGACCCCTTCACCCCACACCCCTCCCAGAACCAGGGACAGAGACCCTGGAATCCTGACTCCCAGCACCCCCTGCTCTGACCCCTTCACCCCACACCCCTCCCAGAACCAGGGACAGAGACCCTGGAATCCTGACTCCCAGCACCCCCTGCTCTGACCCCTTCACCCCACACCCCTCCCAGAACCAGGGACAGAGACCCTGGAATCCTGACTCCCAGCACCCCCTGCTCTGACCCCTTCACCCCACACCCCTCCCAGAACCAGGGACAGAGACCCTGGAATCCTGACTCCCAGCACCCCCTGCTCTGACCCCTTCACCCCACACCCCTCCCAGAACCAGGGACAGAGACCCTGGAATCCTGACTCCTAGCCCCCCTGCTCTGACCTTCACCCCACACCCCTCCCAGAACCAGGGACAGAGACCAAGGGGTCCTGACTCCCAGCCCCCCTGCTCTGACCCCTTCACCCCACACCCCTCCCAGAACCAGGGACAGAGACCAAGGGGTCCTGACTCCCAGCCCCCCAGCTCTGACCCCTTCACCCCACACCCTTCCCAGAACCAGGGACAGAGACCAAGGGGTCCTGACTCCCAGCCCCCCTGCTCTGACCTTCACCCCACACCCCTCCCAGAACCAGGGACAGAGACCAAGGGGTCCTGACTCCCAGCCCCCCTGCTCTGACCCCTTCACCCCACACCCCTCCCAGAACCAGGGACAGAGACCAAGGGGTCCTGACTCCCAGCCCCTGCTCTGGCCCCACCTTCTGGAAAGGTCGGCGGGAAAGCAGGTCAGCAGGACGGCAGGGCAGGAGCCTGCCTGTGCTCCCAGCACTAACCTCCCTGCTCCGGCTGTTACCTGAGGACGATGGCTCGGATGTCGGGGATGGTGTGGAAGGCTTCGGCCCCAATGACGGCAATGCGGTTATGCTGGAGATACAGGTACTCGAGGGACTCCGGCAAGTCCGGGGGGATGTAGGACAATTCGTTGTTGCTGAGATCCAGGAGCTGGGGAGCAGGAGGGACGGGGTTACCCAGGCCAACAGCAGAGTTCTCAACAGCTTCTTGGATTCGCTCTACGCCACTAATGGCTGGTAACACCCTGCCAGGCCTGACTGTTCTGGACAAGGTTCTTGCAGGGCAGGCTGGTCGGGGACTTGATCACAGCCTTCAAGTCCCTACGCTGGGAGAGGGGAGCAAACTCCATTCAGCATGTTGTTAGCCTGTGGAACTCCCTGTCACATGAAGTCAATGAGGCTGCGACCAGTCAGACTCGAAGAGGGGGCTGGATGTTTGTATGGATGACAAGGAGATCTGGAGTTAGAACGGTTCTGGGAGGGAGATTAAACCTCGTGGTTTTAAGCCAATCTCTATTAGGAGACCTTCATGGGGGGCTGAGTGTCCCTGTGGGGGTTCCTGCACCTTCAGCTGAGGCATCTAATGGTCTGATCCTCTCCGAGCCCGGATAAGGGGGTCCTTGGCCATTGGTCCTGATCCTGTCTGACATTGCCATGCTGCCAGAGGGCTCTTTACCCTAGCAATGAAGGTACAAGCTCAGGAGTTCTGGTGCCTCATCTCTAATCACCGAGCCACATCCCCTCTCACAGCCGGGATAGAACCCAGGAGTCCTGGCTCCCAGCTCCCCGCCTCTAACCACTCAACCCACTCCCCTCCCAGAGCCGGGATAGAACCCAGGAGTCCTCGCTTCCAGCCCCACTGCTCTCTAACCACTCAACCCACTCCCCTCCCAGAGCCGGGATAGAACCCAGGAGTCCTCGCTTCCAGCCCCACCGCTCTCTAACCACTCAACCCCACTCCCCTCCCCGAACCGGGATAGAACCCAGGAGTCCTGGCTCCCAGCCCCCCGCCTCTAACCACTTAACCCCATTCCCCTCCCCGAACCAGGATAGAACCAGGAGTCCTGACTCCCAACCCCCTGCTCTAACCACTCGACCCCACTGCCCTCTCCGATTACATCATTAGGGCAATCGTCCCCCTCCCTCACCTTGAGCCCCTGCAGCTCCTGCCACGTGCCAGGGGTGATGGAGCCGATGCGCAGCCTGTTGTGGGCCAGGTGCAGCTCCTTGAGGCCGGTCAGGTTGGCCAGCAGCTCGGGCGAGAGGGAGTTGATCTGGTTCTTGTGCAGCTTGAGCACCTCGAGGCTGGGTGGGAGGCCGGTGGGCAGGAGGGTGAGCTGGTTGCCCGAGAGGTCCAGGTTCTCGAGCCGGCGCAGCTTGCGGAAGGCCAGCCGGTGGATCTTGGCGCTGTAGAGGCGATTGTAGCTCAGGTTGAGCTCGGCCAGCAGGTAGGTGTTGGCGAAGTCGTGCAGGCCGATGTGAGTGATCTGGTTGTGCAGGATCATGAGGGAGCGCACCCGGCGGGGCAGCCCCGGGGGCACCCGCTCCAGCCGGTTGTTGTAGAGGTGCAGGGTGTGCAGGTTGCGCAGCTTGAGGAAGGCGTCGGGGTGGACGCCGGCGGCCGTCAGGCGGTTGTTCTGCAGCAGCAGGTACTGCAGGCCGCGCACCCGGCTCAGGCTGTCCCGTGGCAGCGAGCCGATGCGGTTCTTGCCCAGGTGCAGGATCATGATGTTCGGGGGGAAGCCAGCCGGGATCTCGGTCAGGTTGTTGTTAGACAGATCCAGGTACTCCAGGCTCTTCAGCTTGCTGCAAAGAGGAAGGGGAACGGGGCGCTGGCTTGGGGTGAGCAGCTAGTGCCGTAGCCTCCTGCTGTACTGGACCCAGGAGTCCTGATGCGCTGGTCCCCCCCTGCTCTAACCACTAGACCCCACTCTCCTCCCCGAGCTGGAAATAGAACCCAGGAGTCCTGACTCCCAGCCCCACTGGCTATAACCACTAGACCCCCCCTCCCTGCCCAGAAGTCCCATCTCCTCCGCTCTAACCACTCTGCCACGCTGCAGCTCCCTCCCTCAGTCTCACCTGAAGGTGGAAGGGTCCATGCCCTGGTTGGACAGGTTGTTGTTCTGCAGGTAGAGCTCTCGGAGCTTCCAGTGGCTGCTCAGCGCCCCTCTGGGGATCCGGGCGATGCGGTTGTTCTGCAGGGATGGGAGGTCGCGGCCACTAGAGACGGGAGAAGCTCCCGAGCCCGCCTCAGATACCGTCAGCAGGCCTGGGGGGGAGACTGCCCTCGATACGGTACCAAGATAACCACTAGGCCACCCAACCCAGATGCCATCTGAATGGCAGAGCTGGGGCACAGAGTGGGGATGGGCTTGCCCAAGGTCCCAGAGTGAGTCAAAGGCCACGCTGAGAATAGAACCCAGGAGTCCTGGCTCCCAGCCCCCTGCTCTAACCACTAGACCCCACACCCCACCTGGAGCTGGAAATGGAACCCAGGAGTCCTGGCTCCCAGCCCCCTGCTCTAACCACTAGATCCCACTCCCCTCCCGGAGCTGGAAAGAGAACGCAGGAGTCCTGGCTCCCAGCCCCCTGCTCTAACCACTAGATCCCACTCCCCTCCCGGAGCTGGAAAGAGAACCCAGGAGTCCTGGCTCCCAGCCCCCTGCTCTAACCACTAGATCCCACTCCCCTCCTGGAGCTGGAAACGGAACCCAGGAGTCCTGGCTCCCAGCCCCCTGCTCTAACCACTGGACCCCCACACTCCTCCCGGAGCTGGAAACGGAACCCAGGAGTCCTGGATCCCAGCCCCCAGCTCTAACCACTAGACCCCACACCCCACCTGGAGCTGGAAACGGAACCCAGGTGTCCTGGCTCCCAGCCCCCTGCTCTAACCACTAGACCCCACTCCCCTCCCGGAGCTGGAAAGAGAACCCAGGAGTCCTGGCTCCCAGCCCCCTGCTCTAACCACTAGATCCCACTCCCCTCCCAGAGCTGGAAAGAGAACCCAGGAGTCCTGGCTCCCAGCCCCCTGCTCTAACCACTGGCCTACACCTCCTCTCCCCATATCAAAGGCAAACGGCTGTGGGGCTTTGGGATGTGTCATGCCTCAGGGATCCAGGCCTACCACACGGTTTATACAAAGCACCTGCGGAGGCAGACCCCCCCACACACAACCCCGGTCATGAGCCCAAGTCCTGCCCCACCTGTAAGTGGAGCCGGACGAGCGCAGGGGGCAGGTTCTGGGGCAGGTAGCTGAGCTGGTTGCTGGAGAGGATCATGGTGCTGACGGTGTCAGAGCCGTTGAAGGCGTCATAGGGGAGCCCGGTGTTGGTCAGCTGGTTGTTGTGAAGATACACGGACCTGCATGGAGGAGAGGGAAGCAAAACAGAGCTGACACCAGAGTCTCTGGGGTAGGGTAATGCCCCTGTCCTGCCCCCAAGGGGAGAGCGCCCCCTAGTGAGCCCTCCAGCCCTGCAGCACAGCGCCCCCTAGTGCCATGCTGGGGTGAGCACTGACTGCAAGGACAGAGCGCCCCCGAGTGAGCCCCCATCCCACTCCCTGCAGCACAGCGCCCCCTAGCACTGCACTGGGACATTGAGGTCAACACAGAGGGGAGAGCGCCCCCTACTGAGCTCCCTACCCAGCTTGAAGAAGAGGCCCACACTAATCAGGCCCAGAGCTTGGCTTAGCCAGTCCAACCCACTGAGATCAGCAAACAACCCACAGCTGCAGGCCCCGTCCGTCGGACTCCCGCGTGCCCGAGGCAGGAGGCCTGGATGGCGGCTCTACCTGAGGTTGGCTTTCTGCCCAAAGGTGAGCGGGTAGACTTCGGTGAGCAGGTTGGCAGCCAGGTCCACTATGCGCACTGTGCTGGGGAGGATCTGCGGTGCTACCGTGAGCTGGGAAAAAACCAAAGGGGGACGGGCCGATTCTAGCGGATCAGTGTGGCCCTGGATTTACCCATTGCCGCCAGAGGGCCTGGCCAGGCTTTATACAGGGATTGCTTCACTGGTCAGTGGCATGCAGCCACCTCTGGGCTCAGAGGCAGCAGCTGTTTCTACAGGGATTGCTCAACATCTGGTCTGGGGTAGAACACAGCAGCTGTTTCACAGTGCCCAGGGCCACCACACAAAGGTTTAGGACAGGAAGTGGAGAGGAATCCTCTCTCCAATGAGCACAGCAGCAGGAGGTTAGGAAGACAGGATGGAATCACACCAGCGTTAGCACAGACACTTGAGGGGAATGTGTCAGCATCTCTAATGACCATGTGGGACCCGTCTCCTCTGAAAGGCGGCACCTCCTGCAGCATGGCGCCCCGGAGTGCCATGCTGGGCCCCGGGGTCAGCACGGACTCAGAGGGGAGCGCCCCCTAGTGCTGCACTGACTCAAGGGACAGCGCCGCCTACTGAGTCCACCAATCTGCTCCCTGCAGCGCAGCGCCCCCTAGTGCCACATGACGGAGTCACCCATAGCACCCCCTGCAGCACCCTTGGCTTTCCTTGGAGGTCCCATCCCACTGGCGACCACGCTCAGCATGGTTTAGCTTGTGAAATCCCCCTCTCACACACACACGTGCAGAGCCCCCTCCACCTAGCTGGACACAAACCCCTGGCACCATCCCTGCTTGTTAAAGCTGCTGTGAATGCTGCGCACCGGGTCAGAGGACAGCCGCAGACACACCTTGTTGTTGGCCAGGTAGATGTACTGCAGCGAGTCCAGGGACTCAAAGGCTTCATCCGGGAGGCCTAGAAAGCAGCAGAGAGAAGAGCGGAGATTGCCTAGTCCAGGCACACCCTGCGCAGAAGGGAGGCCAGGACGTGAACCTGCTCCATCCAGCTAGTGAACTCAGACCCTGCCTCCCTCCCTGAAAGGCCCCGTGGCTGCTTCCACTCCCCCACGGAGCTACGTATCCTGTAACTGGCATCCAGCTTCCCACCATGCTTTTCTAGAACGGTCCCAAAAAACTTCCCAGGCTGCTGAAATGCAGCTGCCTCTGGGGTGGAGTGTGGCAGCCATTCACACAACACTACATAGGGATCGTTCACCCATTGCTGAAATGCAGCTGCCTCTGGGGTAGGACCCAGCAGCTGTTTAACAGCATGCGACAAGGCTGCACAAGAATTTAGAAGTGGAAGTGGAGGAAATTCCTGTATCCCGCTGAAACTGCAGGACGGGGGGACGGCCTGCAAGGGCATCCTTCTGGGATTCAAGGAGAGGAGGATAAAGGGACAAAAGGCTCGGATACCGGACCATGGGGATTTCTGTTCTATAGGAGGCCGGGAAGAGCTCTCCCTGGACACGCACACTCATGCCCAGGTCACGTTGGCACGGCCCCTGCCCACGGCACCACCCCCTTCGATGGCGTCCCAGCCCCCTGCCCGCGACGGCTCCCTCACCATCGGAGATGATGTGGTTGTTGTGCAGGTTGAGGGTTTTCAGGCTGGTCAGCGGGGCCAGCTCGTCGTAGGGCAGCTCCCGTAGCTGGTTATTCTGCAGAAGGAGACCCACTCACCTCAGTCCCTGGGGAAGTGGGAGGCATTTGCCCAGGGCCAGAGGGCAGCAGTGAGAGAGAGATGGGAGGTGGAGAGTCAGGGAAGGGCTGCTCTGGGCTCTGGAAGGGGTTCCACTGGGGCACCGCCTCCAACGGCCCCCGGCCGCCCCCCGACCCCCGGGACACCGCCTCCGACGGCCCCCGGCTATCCCTGACCCCAGGGCACCGCCTCCGATGGCCCCGGGCCGCCCCCCGACCCCTGGGACACCGCCTCCGACGGCCCCTGGCCGCCCCCCGACCCCCGGGGCACCGCCTCCGACGGCCCCCGGCTATCCCGACCCCCGGGGCGGCGCCTCCAAAGGCCCCCGGCCGCCCCCCGGGGCACCGCCTCCGATGGCCCCCGGCTGCCCCCCGACCCCTGGGGCACCGCCTCCGATGGCCCCCGGCTGCCCCCCGACCCCTGGGGCACCGCCTCCGATGGCCCCCGGCTGCCCCTGACTCCTGGGTTGTTCTATAGACCCTCCTTGGTAACTGGGATCTGGCCCTGGCTGGGCTCCCGGGTTCACTGCGGGGCAGGGCCGGGGACAGTTACCTGCAGAGAAAGATGCTGGACGGCTCTGGAGACGTTGCTGGGGAAGACGTGCAGGTCGAGCCCACCACACTCCACCGTCTCCTCTGAGGGGCAGCTGCAGTTGGCCGGGCAGCCCGGGGTGTTCTTCGGGGGCAGGGCCCCCCCGCCGAGCCGGGGGGATGGCGCCACGTCCTCGTCATCCTGGCTCCCGACCAGGCAGAAGGAGGGGATCTGCACAAAGAGGACCAGGAGACAGCCGCAGCTCAGCCGCTGGGGAGAGGGGGAGAGGGTCTGGTGAATTCCGGAGCGAACTGAACCGTCTGTATGCCGCGGGCCTGCGGAGCGGGGATCCCGAGGGCTCCTACCAGCCCAGGCCTGGCGCTGCTCGGCCCCATCAATGCAGGCTCTGTCTCCACAGCACCAGCAACTGCTGCGGGGGGATGAAGGGCCCCACTGAGCCGGGCCCGCTGGGGATCCAGGCAGGTCGGTTTACAGGGCACTTGGCAGCTCTGAAATGCCTTAGTTGTTGTTTTAGCCGGCCTGGCAGGCGATCGGCTCCCCCCAGCCGCACAGGCCGGCTGCCGGATTGCGTGTGCATGGGTGTGTGCGTCTGTAAATTAACACATCAGCGCCTGGCACAACGGGGCCCTGATCTCGGTCAGGGGCTGCAGTCTGGGCAGGCTCTGGGGTGGAGTTGGGGATGAGGGCTTTGGGGTGCAGGAGGGGGCTCCGGGTTTGGGGAGGCTCAGGGCAGGGGGTTGGGGTGCGGGCTTACCCTGGGCGGCTCCCGGGCGGCGGTGCTGCAGAACCAAGGCAGGCCGCCTGCCTGTTCTGGTGCACTGCTCCGTGCCCCGGAAGTGGCCAGCAGGTCCAGCTCCTAGGCGGGGAGGGGCAGGAGGCTCCACGGCGGAGTGTGGAGCCGGTGCATGGGCAGCGCGTGGAACCCCATGCCCCCCCCTCACCTAGGAGCCGGGCCTGCTGGCCGCTTCCAGGGCGCAGTGTGGTGCCCCAGGACAGGTAGGGACTAGCCTGCCTTGGCTCCGCAGCACCGCCGACCGGACTTTAAAAGGCCCGGCCGGCAGTGCCAACCGGAGCCGCCAGGGTCCCTTTTCGACCGGGTGTTCCAGTCGAAAACCGGACACCTGGTCACCCTCACTATAATACAAAAAACCCCACTCTCCCGCTGCCTGTTTCGTTCCCTGGCCACACGCTTTCTCGGAAGCGACGTGTACATTTGTGGAACAACAGATACACACTACAGGGCTCCCATGAGCTCTGTTCGGTATCCCAGGGAGGGTAACACCAGATGGGACAGAGCCCTGGAAAACGGCCTGGAGGGACTGGCCCTGCAGGGCTAGATGGGCTCCGATCGATTCACCGGCACCGATCCCCCACAGAACAGGTGCGGCCCGGATACACTCCTGTCCTGTCCCACCAGAGCAGGATCTGTTCAGTCTTCAGCTTCTCCGCTGAGGCTGCCAAAAGGGACCCAACTGTGACGTGGTTAGAAATGGGCCGGGACCGGGGCAGTTGCTCCCTTCCCCTTTGGGAGCCGAGTGTGAAATGAGCGGGCAGGATCCCAGCCTGACAGGCAGTAAATGGCCCCTTGTTGACAGCTCCAACAAACTGGCCATAAAGGAGTAGCTCTGCTCTGACTGGGGGCGGGGGGTTGTACCTGCAGGGCAGGGCTAAGGCGCATTGATTGCAGGGTCTGGGGACATTCGCCTTAAGGCCAGGCCCCTGCTCTAGTCACTAGACCCCACTCCCCTCCAAGAGCAGAGAATCGGCCCTGGGGTCGAAAGCTGGATCTCCACTGGGCCTTGCCTGGGGAATCCCCTTGGACACAGCCGCACCAGGATAGCACTAGCAGCTGAACCACTGTGTCATGAACCCTGCTCAGAGCAGGTGGGGGGCAGGGCCAGCGGGAGACTGTCCCCCAAAGGCTGGGATGAATCCCTCATAAGATTTCCCCCTTTTGGCCCATGCCACGGGTCTGGGAGATCTCCTCCCTCCTCCAGCACAGAGTGGGATTGCCCCCAGCTGCCCTCGTGAGTCACCCGCCTCTCCCCAGCCCAAGCAGGCGTCACCGGAGCCTCTTCGCCAACAAGCCGTAACTCTGCTGGGTCCCCAAAAACGCCGGAGGCGAAGCTCTCCCTCACCATAGCCAGGTCCCGGCTGCGAGGCTCCCAGGCTCCACTCTGCAGTCTTCCCAGGATCTTTAATTGAAGCCAGACCAGCACAGGGCTCCTGATTCCCTCCGCTCTGTCCTCGCCTCCGAAATAAAGATCGTCCTCACATGGTCCCCACAGGAACAGTCGCGTTCCACACACCCCCACGCTCGCCTCCTGGAGCACTGGAAAAGGAAACGGAGAAAGCAACCTGCCAGGAGCTGTCGCGCTGCCTGAGCGTGAGCTGCAGCCGGGACGGTGTGTCTTCGCTTGCTGTTGTCTTCTAGTCTGATCAAAGCCGAGGGAGGGAGGTGGGATGGGGGGAGATTCGGGCTCTGGGCAAGTAGGGGGGCTTTGTGTCTGCTGCGATTGGGGTTGCATAATGGGGCTGGCAGAGGTCCTGAAGAAATGTTTGGAAGGGCTCACGTTTACTGAGTCTGGTATTCCAACCATGTAAAAGGCAGATAGGACTCTGGGGAAACTTAACTGTTGCTGTTTGTTTTTCCTGAGTGCGGTCGGAACCGCCATGTTCTGCCCATGCCCCGATCCTGTGCTGCTCCGCACTCAATCGTTAAGCTGCCCTCCACGCAGGCTGGCTTGGTGCTAGCGCTGCCACATCACCCGGGGGAAACTGAGGCATAATAAGCTGACGTGACTTGCCCAAGGTCACCCAGGGCATTGGAAAGAAGTCAGGAGTTCTTCCTCAAAATCCCCTCACTAGACCCCACTCCCATCCCAGAGCTGGGAATAGAACCCAGGAGTCCTGGCTCCCAGCCCTGCCTCCTCTAACCACTAGACCCCACTTCCATCCTAGAGCTAGCAATAGTTCCCAGGAGTCCTGACTCTCAGTCTTCCTGCTGTAAGCACTGGACTAACATTTCCCCCCCACCAAGCTAAGACTAGCCCCCACCCCAGGAAACATAAGCCCCCAGATCATGCCCACTAGACCACAAGTCTCTGATCTCTGAGCTCTGCTCCCACTAGGGACCCCAGATTTCTCCCACTAACCAATGGGAGGTAGGAATTCCCAGATTCCCCCCTCCCCTCTGCCAAACACTGGGATTCAGCTTCCCGGCTGCCCATTCCTTGTTGCTGAGTTATCCAGGGGCAGAGCCCAGGGGCCAGCAAGGGGACGTTGCCTGATTCCCATATGGGGTAACATTGCTGGCTCCCGATGGGCCGTGAAGAATGTAATTTGTCCAGCCTCAAAGACCTCCCTGGGAATCGCAGTGTTTGTGCTTCGGAGTCAGTGGTAATGGCCAATTACCGTAACTGAAATACTTGTCACCCGGCCAGCTGTAAGCCGCTACACAGTTGCTTCCAGCAGGCTGGGTGCAAATTCAAGAGACCACAGGGGCTTTCTCCGAGCCCGTCTGGACAAGCCCCATGGGCTCTGCAGGGAGCAAGGGCTGACTCCCTGGATTGGCTCCCAAACCGTCCCCCACCCCAGGATCGCCCCACGATCGAATGAGCATCATTCGATTCAAGGCAGCTATTTCTCTGGGCCCATCCATCCCACAGAAGGATGAACTCCTCTCTGGCTCCCGTTCTCAGTGCTGCTGCTGGCCCCTCTGCTCCAAACCCTTCATAACTCATGCCCCTCACGCAGATCTCGCGACGGGAGGTGGGGCCACGTCTCTGGGCTTCTGTCTCTTCTAGCGCCGGAAGGACAGCTCATCCCAACCCAGCCCTACATGCTGCTCTAGGCCAAGACGGATTGGCACCCCTTGACCCAGATGGCTTGCTGCTTCCATCTCCTCCCAATCCCCCCTTGTCTGTGTCATTCCCCCCGCCTGTAGGGGCCCCCTGGTTTCTGCTCATATGTCTGTAGCTGGTGCTTCGAGATTTCAAAACATACCCCCAGAATTCTTTGCACCTCCTGCAGAGTTAGCAGTTCAGAAGTACTGAGACAGCTGCCACAAAGGATTCTGGGACACTGAAGTGCCACTACTGCAAAGGATTCTGGGGCACTGAGGTACCTCTGCAGCAAGAATCCACACCGTCATGTTTCTGAACACCCTCTAGTGGTAGTTCTCATTACAATACTTCTTAGTACAGGAAATGTCTGTTGGGCTACACTACCTGGAGCCCCCTCCCGTCCGGGGTAACATGCACGGCTCCACAACACACATGCAATATTGCCAACCCCAACCGTTCAAACTCCAGGAGATGTTTGAGTTCTTTTCCTTTGCCTTTTTGAGCCGTACAAGGGCCATGTTTCCAGGCTTTCCTCTGCTGCGCCGGGCTAGAATAGGACGGCTTTTAAAAAAGAAAAGCCGAGATTCTCACGAAATAACATGACTCCAAGAGCCGGAGCTTTAAGAAAACCACCAAATATCACAAGACTGGGCAAGGCTGCACGTGGCTGAGTGTGCCTTTGCCCTGGGCTTGTTCTCATAAGCCATCCTTGGCCCAGCCACAGTGTGCCATCTAAGAAGGCAGCATGGCCCAGTGGCTAGGCCCTGGACGGGGACTCAGGATGCAGGGTTCTATTCGCTCTGTCCTGTTGGGGGCACCAGACAGGCCACTTCACCTCTCTGTACCTCTGTTTCCCCATCTGTGATGTGGGGATGACGATACCTCATTTAAAGCTGCTTCGAGAAGGGGCAGATGAAATGCGCTACCTGAGAGCAAAGTATCAGACTCGTCCCATTTCGACCCAACCCCTCGCATGTTTCAGCTTCAATTCTTTCATTCCTTGCAAACTGAAATCCAAGGAGGATGCTAGAATGTGCTCCAGCCACTGCCAAAACCAAATCATTACAAAGCCTTAGCTGTGTTTTAAGCTCTCCTTTCAATGCCACACACTTCTTATAATGACAGACTCTCAAGACCAAGCCAGGTCACTGGAAAGCACTAAAGCTGTTAAAGCCATGGGGCCAGATTTCCAATACACCTCTACCCCGATATAACGCTGTCCTCGGGAGCCAAAAAATCTTACCACGTTATAGGTGAAACCGCATTATATCGCACTTGCTTTGATCCGCCGGAGTGTGCAGCCCCGCCCCCCTGGAGCGCTGCTTTACCGCGTTATATCCGAATTCGTGTTATATCGGGTCGCGTTATAGCGGGGTAGAGGTGTACCACCATGAAGTACAACAGAGAACCCCACCATCCTTAAAGCAAAACTGAGGAGTACCCAAACTCCTTACAAGGTCAGAGTCATCCTTGGCTCCTAATTGGCAACGCCCAATTTCTTTCAATCTAATTTACTTTCATGCCGTTCGTGTACTTTGCAATTTGCTCCTCAAGTGGTTGATCAGTGAAACTGATGTGTACGTCGTTTTTCTGTAGAGGACAGGAAGGAACTATGGATTTGCTATATACAATCTGACCATCCATCCAGCTAGGCCTCTGTCCAGCTTCTTAGAGTACCCGTTCAGAGCACTGCCCCATGTAATTTAGTACACCTGCTTCGCTAGCGCATTGGATCAACATCCACCTACTCTAATATCTCAGCTCCTGCTGCACAGGTTTTGTTAAAAGGTTAAGTGACTTTACTGGCAAAAGCTCTGCCGCTGACAAAGTTATTTTGGCAGCGCACACTCCCGCATGGGTGCTGGCACCTTGAGGCCACACACGGCATCAGGGTGTATGGGCAAAAAGGCGTTGAATTATGGGTAGGCATCCCAGCATCCTACGTGTCCCACCTGCAAATGTGCTGCCTTGTGGGGCATTTTTAGGCTGCGTGGTGGGATATCCGTACTTCTCTCAGGGAATTGTGGGAATTTGGGGTCAAAGGCCCACAACTGCCTCTGTCCCGTCCCATAATCTACCGCCTTGCGCATCATCTTCAAACGCGCTGTTGCAAATCCAGATGGACTTTTGAAAATGGAATTTAGCTTCCTTAGTCACTCAGGCACTATAAAAATGTGACCCCTAAGCTAAAACGCCATTTAGTCCCATATCCCTGACACCTGCTGCACTGGATCAGACCAGTAGCGCTGGTCCACTAGCCTCCTTTCACCACTGGGACTTTACAGATGTCACTCTGTTGTATATAATGAATGAGGAGAGACCTCAGATTCTCTGCTCCAAAATCACCATCACCAACTTGAACTATAGGAGACTCTCCATTAGCCAGGAACAATATAGAACCCATGACCCACAACTGAGCAGTTTTACATTGATGTCCCATGGCCACTTCTTTGTAGGAATACAGGTGTTTAAAAAAAACGGGGGGAAAAAACCCTTCCTGAGCCCTGCAGCAATCAGTTGATGCCTTGTAGCATGACAGTGGATTAACACTTATCTTGCCTTACATCACTATAATGGTAGCAAGATTCCCAAGCCCCTGTTTTAAAAGTATTTCTGGTATTTGACTGGCTGACCTTTGGAAGCTAGTTTTAAAGGCCTATTTATAGGTCCAGGCTCCAGCCTGGCTTGGCTGGCTCAAGGCCGGGATAGAACTGTAAACATATTTTTCTGGCTTTTCTTTTCCAATTCCCACATTCTGACCATTTGCCAGTGTATTAAGAGTCCTGCCAGCTTCTGAGTCAGACAGGGAATGGAGCCATGACTCTGCCTCTGTCCTGCAGAGAGCCGGGGATCTGGGGAACGGGGTATTTCCCCCCTCGCTGATCCTCTGCTCTCCTGGCAGGTGAATTTCAATGCCAAGGCTGAGCCGAGATCTGAAATGCCTCCTTATGCCAAGTGAGATGAATTTGGTCCTAAGGATTTATAGTGAGAAAGATGTCTCGTGGCAAAAGGCCAGAACTTGGAGTCAGGACTCCTGGGTTCTATTCCTGGCTCTGGGAGGAGAGTGTGCTGCAGTGGTTAGATCAGGGGTTTGGAAGCCAAGATATCTGGGTAGAAGGCAGGATTGAGCGTCACGACTCTTGGGTGCTACTTCTGGCTATGGGAGAAGCCTAATGGTGAGAGCACAGGGAGTTGTCTCTATCGCAGGCGCTGGAAGGCAGTGTGGCCTAGCGGTTAGTCCAAAGCGCTGCGCTACATCCCAGGCTCTGTGACCTTGGCCAATTCACTTTCCTTCTCTGTGTTGCAGTTTCCCCTCCATGAGATAAAAGGGGTTAATCATACCGACCCTACCTCCCAGAAGTGTTGTGAAGCTCAGTCCATTAATGTTGGCAAAGTGCTTGAACGCGCTGGATGGAAGACGCAGGAGATGGTCAGAATATTATTAAAACCCCAACACTGATTAGAAGGGGGAAGCACTCATCTTGTTTTCTGACTGATTCCTTCAATGTGCTTCCTAAATAAGTCAGTGATCATTTACTTAAGTCATGCATAAATTATGATGGTGGATGCTGCATATCACAAGCCTTCTAGGATTCTACAAGGGATGGGTGACCCCTCGTTTATATCCATGGCTTCAGACCTCATTTTCATGCCCCATGCAGATGATTTCACATGCTGTTCAGTTGTGACGAGATGACACTGGGCTGAAGCAATGACATTTTTAGGCAGTTAGATGATGTTTCCTCATGGTCTTTTTGGTGGTGCTCATCACCGGACTGAGTGCAACAGAGATGAAGGAATTTATCTTCAGAACGCCCCTGGGGTTCAAGTCTGGATGTCTTTCTAAAGGAGACGCTCAAACTCAGACAGAAGTTTGGGGCTTGATTCAGGAATCACCAGGTAGGATTCCCTGGTCTGTTTTCTGCCAGAAGACAGATCAGCGGATCAAAATGTTCTCTTTTGGCCTCAACATCCACGAATCTCCCTCTTTACAGATGGGGGATGTTTTAGCGCAGCCTGATGACGTTTCAGTGCAGGGCGATGACACAATTTGGGTGGGATGTACTGACAGTTTAAAGCATCACCCCACTGGGCACAGTGTCGTTTGGTTGGCATTGAGCTGCACCATCGTTGGGTGTTTAGCTGTTCCTACCATTGGGCTGCACCACCATCGATCACGACATGCTTTGGTTGTCAGCCCAATTGAGCAAGGTGGTACCATTTGGCTGCCCACCATTGTGGGCCATGCCACTGGGTTGCTGCCCCATTGGGTCCCAGGCCGTTTGGCTGCCATTGTCTTTGGGCTACACCGTCATTGGGCACAATGCCATTGACTTGCCATCCTGTTGGGTGCCATGCCTTTTTCCCGTGCCACATCTGGGCTTTTGCCGTTGGGACACACCACATTTGGTTGCCATGCCATTTCCTGTGCCCTGTCTGGGCTGTCATTTTCATTGGCTGTCACCACCCAATGGGCACTGTACTGTTTGGCTATCATTGTCATTGGGCGCCATGCCATTTGGCTGCTGCCCCATTGGGCGCCATGCTGTTGGCTGCTGCCCCATAGGGTGCCATACTGTTGGCTGTTGCCCCATTGGGCGCCATGCTGTTGGCTGTGACACATTGGACGCCATGTTGTTGGCTGTTGCCCCAATGGGCGCCATGCTGTTGGCTGTGGCCCAATGGGCACCATGTTGTTGGCTGTTGCCCCAATGGGTGCTATGTTGTTGGCTGTGGCCCCACTGGGTGCCATGTTGTTGGCTGTGGCCCCATTGGGCGCCATGCTGTTGGCTGTGACACATTGGACGCCATGTTGTTGGCTGTGGCCCCAATGGGTGCTATGTTGTTGGCTGTGGCCCCATTGGGCGCCATGTTGTTGGCTGTGGCCCCACTGGGTGCCATGCTGTTGGCTGTTGCCCCAATGGGCGCCATGCTGTTGGCTGTGACACATTGGACGCCATGTTGTTGGCTGTTGCCCCAATGGGCGCCATGCTGTTGGCTGTGGCCCAATGGGCGCAACACCATCTCTCATGTCAGGGCTGGGCTGTCACCACCGCGGGATGCCTGGGCCTCATGCACCATGAGGACACATGGACCCTGTCGCCATGACGACGGCCCAGCACCCTGTATTTCTCAGGCACCGCTTAGACGCCCCGTTCTGGAGACCCCCTGCGCCCAAGGGCCCTTGGTCTCGCCGCCTGCCAGCCCGGGAGGCGGGGCCTAGCTGATAGCGCTTCTCCATAGCAACCAAACGAGATAGAGACTGACAGGAGATAGCCACCAATCGGACAACGCGGACTGACGGGGCGGGGCGAGGAGGCGCATTCTGATTGGTGCGCGTGCCCTGCAGGGGCGGGAAGCCTGGGATTGACAGTCCATCTGATGAATGGGAATCGCGGAGAGATCTTAAATCCCGGCGGGCGGCGGGGCTGGCCAATGGGAAAGCAGCGTGGGCGGGCCCGGGCGCAGGAGGCGGTGGCGGGCTGGGCTGCTCCGGAAGCTGAGGGGGCCGGGGGGAAAATGGCGCCCAGCTCGAAATCGGAGCGGGGTGGCCCGGGGGGGAAGCGGGGCCCGGCTGGAGCGGGGGGCGGATCCTCCTCCGGGGGGGTCCGGGGCCGCCGGGAGCACGTGGTGCGGCAGCTCGACCGGGTCAAGGTGAGGGGGGGTTGTGGGGGGGACAAGCGGGGCGGGGGACAGGTGGGGGGGCGTTGGGGGAGGGGCGGCTCATTGGCTGGGGGCTCTGTGGGGAGGCGTTGGGGGAGGGGCGGCTCATTGGCTGGGGGCTCTGTGGGGGGGCGTTGGGGGCGGGGCTCTCACTGGCGGGGGGTCTCTATGAGCGGGGCGGTGGGAACGGGGCGGCTCATTGGCTGGGGGCTCTGTGGGGGGGGGCGGGGGGACAGGTGGGGGGCTCATGGGCGGGGGACTTCGTTGGGAGGAATGTGGGGGGCATTGGGGCGAGACACTCACTGGAGGGGGGTTCTGTGGGGAGGGACATGGGGGGCAGGGCGGGGGGTGAGGGACTAATTGAGGGCTGGGGTGCGGTCCGGTGAGGAAAGGTTGGGGGGGCTCATTGATGGGGGGGGCCTGAAAGGGACACGGGGGGGGAGGCTCCTGTGAGGGAGTTCGGGTGGAGGGGGGGAGCTAACTGAGAGGGGGCTGCTTTGCGGGGGAGGGGTGCTTCCCACGGGGAGCTCATTGAGGGGAGGGGGATGGGGGGCTCTATGAGGGGCAGTTGCACAGGGAAGGGGGGTCTGACTGATTGGGACTGGGGTGTGATTGTGGGAGAGGGGAGGGTCTCTGCGGGGGGCAGTAAGAGGCTCTGTGAAGGAAGGGGGGGTGGTTTCTAAGAAGTGGGTGAAATGACTTGAGCAGAGAGCTGGGGATAGAACCCCGGAGTCCTGACTCCCGACATCTCCCTCTTCTCCCCCCCACTTCATTAGACCCCATTGACCCAGGAGTCTTGTTTTCTATGTCAGCCTCTGTTCTGCTGCCCTGTCCCTGCAGCGAGGTTGCTCCGTGCAGCCATTGCCCCAAAAGTTGCGGCCCTGGGGGCTGCGATGGTGACTTGTCAGGAGAGCCCGAGGGCAGCAACTAATGTGGTCACCATTACCAGAAATAAACACCCCTGACTCTGATATCTGCGCATATAGCCCTTGTCTAGCTCAGCTCCTTCCTCACGCTGGGATCACAAGCAGAAGGCATCCACGGGCAGCAATTCAGGACACGTTTTGGGATGTCTTGAGCCCGCTTCTTGTTGGATGTACCCCCGAGCCTCTGACACTTCCCTTCTTTCCAGATCAGCGGGCAGCTTTCTCCACGCCTCTTCCGCAAGCTGCCCCCAAGGGTGTGCGTTTCCCTGAAGAATATTGTGGACGAAGATTTCTTGTGTGCAGGGTAAGATGTGGCATTTCTCTTGAGCAGGTTGGCAGGGCCATCCATCATTCTCAGCTTGACTTCCATGGGGGGGCGGCAGATAAACTCATGGGGAGTTTCCATGCCCAGCAAGTTTGGCGAGATGGGGATGTGAATGAATGTGAGTGCTCTGGGCTGACCTATAGTCCTGTGCTCATCTTCCAGACACATCTTCCTCGGCTTCTCCAAGTGCGGGAGGTACGTCTTGTCCTATACCAGCAACAGCGGCGACGACGACTTCTCCTTCTACATCTACCACCTCTATTGGTGGGAATTCAACGTGCACAGCAAGCTGAAGCTGGTACGTATGATGCCCCCAGTCTGGCGCTGGGGGAGGGAAAGCTCCTGAAGCAACTGAGCGTGGTGAATGGGTTCACAAGGAATGAAGACCCACTTCCTGCAGATATTCCCCCTTTGGGCTGTGATCCAGAGGGTTAGGTGTGGCTGGTGCTTGAAAGGGAGACTTCAAAGGAAAACCCAGAAGGGGGATTGGGGATTCATTGGGGACACACTTTCCTTTGCGTCATTGCCCCTGTATGAGACTAGAGGGTGCTGGGCTGACCACTGTTGCCCAGTCCGGTTGTAGGAGGTACTAGGGTGCAAGAGGCATCACCTTTTAAACAAGGCATAAAACTGACGCCTTGATCGGGTGCATGTTGCTAGAGTTGAGGAGCTGCTGTCCTCAGATCCCTAATCAGCTCATCACATTTTGCCTCCCTAAATTTCCCCCACGGTTTCAGTTCTTCCTGTGCTAAATGCTAGTGCAGTGTTGCTGTGCACTGTCAAACTACTGTCATGCTCCACCCCAGAGGCAGCTGTATGCAGTGATTCTTGTATGTAATCAGTTTGTAACGATAAAGCATTTTGAGACCCTCCTGAGTGAAAGGGGCATCTGAAATGTAAAATCACCTATCTTCTCTGTGCCAAACAAACATCTTTCAGAGAATGCCTGATCTCAGCTAAGGGTATGTCTACACTATGAAATTAGGTCGGTTTTATAGAAGTCGATCTTTAGAAAATGATTTTATACAGTCGATTGTGTAGGTCGACGGAACGGTGTTGGTTGTATAGATACATTGCTCATCAAATTGACCTAATGCAGCTAAATTCGCCCTAACCTCATAGTGTAGACCAGGGCTAGGCCTCTTAAAAGACCTTCCCAAGTAACTTAGGCTCTACAGTTATCTGGTGGGAGTTCTAATTCCAGATCCCACTGCTTGGTCATCTGTTTTCTCACAGCAGGTTTCAATCTGATGTGCTCTGTTGTTCCCATAGGTACGACAGGTTCGCTTGTTTCAAGATGAAGAAATCTATAGTGACCTTTACCTGACTGTGTGTGAATGGCCCAGTGACTCCTCCAAGGTCATCGTCTTTGGCTTCAAGTGAGTTCCATTGAATGAGTCTTGTCTTGGGGGATGAGGTAGTGATTTGGACAGAATTTGAGTTCCCGCCTGCGCTCCCAACTTCACATCCCCCCATAAAAGGTTAAGGGAGGCTGAGGGACCCATAGCAAGTTCTTCATTGCTGCCGCCAGCCTCCTCCCAGAGGTTTCTGGGTGATACACTCCTGCCTCTTTAAAATAGTTACAAATACTTCACTTAACACACAAGTATAGGACTGAGAGCCTTGGAAACTGATGTCTTCGTCCTGTCCACAGATTGGGTGCAGCCTGGTCAGCGCAGGCCAAGCCTTCCCTTCAGCCTCTCCCTGCGTGCATGCACACACCGTCAGCTCACCCCAGCCCTAGAAGATGGAGTGTCTAAGGCTGTCAGGAGTGGGGAAGCGGTGCTTTGGGATATTAAGGGGAGAACTATGGCTCAGTTACTCTCCCACCTCTTCCTGAGCTGAATCTAAGGTTGGAAGAGCCAAATGCCCTGACCTGGCAAATAAGAGAGGCAGGTGGGGTGCATCTGCTGCGGTTGGTTAGCATAATACAAACTCCTGTCGAAAGAGGCTGCAGTAGGGTTCCAGTTTAGGGAAAGGCCCCTTATCAATTGAAACCGTTTGACTTTCCTTGTTTCTTTGTTCACATTTTGAAAAAAACCTGCTTTGTTCTCCATCTGTTTTTAATGACTGTAAATACTTAGTTTTGTGTGGTGTTAGATTGGCAAAGACGTGTGTGTTTTTGCTTTTTTCCTCTGCATTGTATGTATTTGTGATACGATAGCGCCTCGAACCCCTAGTCGTGGGCCAGGACTCCATTGTGCTGGGCGCTGCACAAACTGAACCAAAGGGCTGTCCCTGCCCCACAAAGCTTGCAATCAAAGTAAATGTTAATGTTTTACTCACCCAAGCCGTAACTGGGAGTGGGGCTGGGAGCTCTGTGTAACGTCACTGCACGTGAAACGTGTTCTTAAAGATCTGAGAGCAATTCAGTCCTGCCTCTTAGCCCCAAGGCTCTTGTAAAAGAAAAATAACAGTTTAATTTAGTAGCGGCTCCAGTTTGGATTAAACCCTTTGAAGAGAGAATCCCATTGCCCCCTCTCCCATGTAACAACTGGCTAATAGGCCTGATTTGCAAGCTAGGACAGAAATCAGGGATGGAAGATGTGGGTTTAAAAGAGGGAGATGAGGGTTTGAATCCCTGAACTTCTCTGAAAGTGACCAAAGGTGTCTCCTGTCTCCCTGGCAGCACACGCTCTGCAAACGGCCTGCTGATGAACATGATGATGATGAGTGATGAAAACCATCGGGATATTTACATCAGCATGGTGGCCATGCCCCCACTCATGTACTGCCCTGGCTGCAGGGATATGGCCCTCGCACATCCAGGTGAGCCAGTGGGACGGTTCCCGAGCTGTCGAGAATATGCTCGCCGGGAAAGCTGATGTGCATCTTCCTAAGGGGGTCAGAGGAGGCAAGCTGTGACGCTTGGAGGTTTGGCGAAGGTGGGGTGATAGACTTGGTGATGGGACAGAGTGAGGTCTCCTGATTTGTTTAGGGGACAGTTGGGACTCCTGGGTCCTCTTGCCAGCTCTTCCACTGACTTGCTGCATGATCTTTGGGCAAGCTTTCATCCTCCGTGCCTCAGTTTCCCCATAGGTCCGCACAATGAGGATAATGTAATCTGACTCCCAGTGGGATGCGTTTAGTGTTGGTAAAGGAAATGCTCTTACCCCGCCAGGTGCTAGGCACGTTCAATGTGGGTGACTCTGGGACTGAGCGCGTGGGAGACAAGCAGTATCTGACCCCCCAGCTGTTCTCGTCTTTTGGGCAGGGATGATCTCACTTGTCCCTCTCCTTGTGTTCTCAGGGGACCCAAACGCCCACTGTCTGCAGCATGGCTTCATGCTGCACACAAAGTACCAGGTGGTCTATCCTTTCCCCACATTCCAGCCAGCCTTCCAGCTCAAGAAGGACCAGGTGGTGCTGCTCAACACCAGCTACTCCCTCGTAGCATGTGCTGTTTCCGTACACACCGCAGGTAAGCGCCTCGCCTCTCTGGGGGCAGCTGGAATTAGAGAGCACTAACGTGTGGATTTCTTCCTGGAAAGACGCTGTGTTTGGAATTTCGGGCCTTGTTGGGTGTTTCTGCAAGGTCAGCGGTGAGGCTTTGGATGTGTGGGAACTGCTGCTTAGTTTAGTCCGTCTAGCCAGGGTATCTTCTCTCCCTCATCTTGGATTTGAAGGGACCATTAACTCATCGAGTCTGACCTCTGGTATAACACAGGCCAGAGAACTTCATTGCCATCCTTCTCTTGCAACCGGCTTGAGCATCGCAGCTACTAAGAGTGGCGCTTTCAGCAACCCACAGGCCTGTGGCTTGGCCAGGGGTTGGAAACTCCGTGGCTTCAGAATGAGTGCAGTCTACCTTCAGTGCGTGAAACCGCTGCTCAGAGGGAGGAACCCAGGGGTCAGTGGAAGGTCAGGTATCTTGCAAGCCACTGGGCCTAGAGATGAGTAAGTGATGCATGGGAGAGCTGGCAGTCCCAGCTTCCCAGGGTAATGTAGGGCATTCTTTGTAGCCTCAGGTGGTTGCAAGATGCATTGGACCTTAGGTTCTCATTCCTCACTTAACAGCTGCTGAACCACCTAAGAACAAAGCAACCGCCTCGGCCTTGTTGAGGTTTGGATTTCCAGCTTCAAACGGTTTCAAGCACTAACCTCAAGGGAGGGAAGGATGGTCTTATAGCTGCTTCTACTGTGGTAGGGCCCATTGGCCTGTTGCGCCAGGCGCTGCACAATCAGATGTCCCTGCCCCAAAGAGCTTGCAATGTAGGAAAACCAGGAGAGGAAGTGTGGGGGTGGGGGGGAGCGAGCCTCTGTGTTTTTATAGATATATATAGGGAGAGGGAGGAAGAAGACGATGACGACGACCAGGAGTCTCAAACACACGGCCCGCGAAGTTATTTGCTGCGGCCCGCCAAGCTCCCCGTGCCCGCCCTCCCCGGAGTTATTTCCTGTGGCCACCTAG
Source organism: Emys orbicularis (assembly GCF_028017835.1). Lineage (NCBI taxonomy): Eukaryota > Metazoa > Chordata > Testudines > Emydidae > Emys > Emys orbicularis. The sequence continues at coordinate 2,347,597 of NC_088701.1, read as the reverse complement.
CTCCCCATACCCACTGCCCCCCCTTCCCTCTCTGTGCGCCACGTTCCCACTCCTCTGCCTACCTCCAGGTGCTTCCTGCCGCCAAACAGCTGTTTGACAGCACTTAGCGCTTTCCAGGAGGGAGGCAGGGGTGGGGATTTGGGGAAGGGGTTGGAATAGAGGCAGGGAGGGGGTGGAGTTGGGGGTGGGAACTTTGGGCAAGGGGTTGGAATGGGGGCGGGGCAGGGGTGGGGCCTCATTGAAGGGGCGGGGGCAGCAGGGGAGGGTGGTGGTCAGTGATGCAGCTCTCGGGCCAATGTACTAGTCTTCATGTGGCCCTCATGGTCATTTGAGTTTGATATCCCTGTAGTAGACAGTGTGGTCTAGTGGCTAGAGCATTGGACTGGGACCCAGGAGACCCAGGTTCTACTCCTGGTTCTACCACTGATCTGCTGGTTGACCTTGGGCAAGTCACTTCCTCTTCCCATGCCTTAATTTCCCCATCTGTAAAATGGGAAGAATGATACCAACCTCCTTTGTAAGGAATGTACATCTGAGAAATATGTACCTACTAGCATTCGCCCCATAGTAGAGACTGAAAATATACATACCTCTAGTGCAGGACAGGAAATTGACATATTTAGAAAGTTGGTTTTCCCCTGATTCTGTATATCAGTGGTTTTCAATCTGTGGTCCACGGACCCCTGAAGGTCCACAGACAGTCTAAGATTTCCAAAGGGGTCTGCACCTTCATTTGAAATTTTTTAGCAGTCCACAAATGAAAAAGGTTGAAAACCCCACTGTATATAATCCAACTCATTAACCTCTGAGGAGAGCTCATTGACACAGCATATTTTAATTTATTTAAATGATTTGCGTAGATTATAGGGAGATTAGGTTTAACATGAGTGGTTGTCACACCCAAGATTAAATTTGAAATATTTTTTAAAAGAAAATGTATTTAATTTAAATAAGCTGTTTTCAATAAATGCAATTTTAAAAAAGAATCCCTTTTTATCACTGATTAAAAGGATTGAGAAGTGCTTTGAGATCTGCTGATGAAAAGTTAGAGCTAGTGATTATCCACTCTGTCTACCCCCTGGCATTGCGAGGGTTAATATGTGATTGTAAAGTGCTTTGAGATCCTTGATTGCAAGCTGCTGGAGCAGTGCACAGGTATGTTGTCCAGATCTCGCAGCCTGGCACAATGGGAGCATATGCTGTTCCGGGGGCCAGGAACTGGAGCAGCCTTGAGGCCCTAACGGCTTGGTCCAGGGTGGGTGTCCCATACCTAAGGGCAGCGTGGAAGGACGTGCTGAGATGTGGAATCTCCATCATTGAAGGTTTTAAAGAGCAGGTTAGACAAACACCTGTCAGGGATGGTCTAATACTTAGTCCTGCCCTGAGTGCAGGGGACTGGACTAGATGACCTCTCGAGGTCCCTTCCAGTCCTGCGATTCTAGGAGATTCTGCGATTCTGTTTGGGTGAGAGAAGTTGACAATGGAGCAGAGATTTGGTGGGTGAGGTGGGAGGCATGTAAGGGACACTTAGGGGAAGGGCCTCAAAGGTGAGAATGTGATGCAGGGACATTGAGTCTCTTTCTAACTCGCCTACGGGCGGTTGGAAGCACGTGACATGCTGGTTTCCCAGCGTTTTAGACATTGGGAGAGGTAAACTGGACTGTTAACAAGCACTGTAAAGCCGTCCTGGCTTCCTCCAGGAGACCAGCCCAATGTGTGTAATCTCTCGTTTTACAGAGAAACTTGCCGCTAAAATGAGGGGACAGAGAAATGTCCAAGGGGTGAAAGCCACCCCCCGCTGGCGCGACAGGGAGTTTTGTGTGGGGTAGATTAGAGATTGAGTTGTGTGTTGTTCTAGGGAAATCCTGGTGTATCTACGAGCATGTTCGAGAGTCCAGAGCAGGAGGCTGGGAGTTGAGACTCCTGGGTTCTGTTCCCAGCTGTGGTGCTGTCTCTGCCACTGGCTCACCGTGTGCCCTGGGGCGAGTCACTCCACGTTTGTGTGCGCATGTCTGCGGCTGGGACCTGCCTCCTTTGTGCAGGAGCTGTGGAGGCTCAGTTCTTTAATGTCTGCAAAGCATCTTCAGGTCCCAGAGAGCCGGCCTCAGGGAGGGGGCAGCTGTTTTGCGAATTAAGGCTTTACATGTTCATTTCTCCTTAAAACCAATGGGAAGTGGGCATCCGACCCCCTTCGATGGCTCTCTGAATCTCAGCCTAACTCTGAAATGATGTGCCCAGCAATTGCATTCAGTGGTGGGGCCCCGATGAGAGGAAGGATGGTCCAGTGGTTAGTGCACTAGCCTAGGGCTTGGCAGACCTGAGTTCAGACTCGGTGTGTGACCTCTTTGCCTTGGTCCCCCCTGCCCTGCCTCCCAGGGGGGTGATTAGGGGAAATACATTAAAGCTTGTGAAGCACTTTCAGATGCGCCGATGGGAAAGCATTGCCCTGGAGCTGGGTGGTACCGCTGACCCCGGAGTCCTGACGTCTAAACGAAGGCAGAGGTCTAATACTCTTCATCCGAGTATCTGCCGGCGTCTGACGAGGGCACGTGAGGATCTGGGACCTGAGTCACAGCACGGCAGTGGCAGAGCCCGGGGAATGGTTTGCATGCCGTGCCCATCACTCTGGTATTGGGGCACTTGGGGCTCTATCCACTAGACCTTGCTGCTCCCACTTGTCCAGTGGAAAATGCTGAGGGATGTCTCCATGGAAACTGTTCTCTGTGTAGCCATGGCCTCTTTAACCCCTTCCTCACCTCTCTCTGGTTTAGAGGACAGCAACTTCTGCCAAATCCTCTACGACAGACGGAACCAGCCCCAGTCGCCCCACGCGGGGGCTTGTGATGCTGCAGGGGCCACGCCGGGCCCAGCGGCTGCGGAGGAACGGATGGAAAGAGATGGCTGCCCTTGCCGAATGGCTGCCACACCATCGCCCGTCAGCAGAGCTTCCCAGGGCCCGGAAAGCCCTGTCAAACCCATGGAGCTGTCGCCAGCCGTGGCCAAGGCGAAAGAGTTTGTGGCCGATATTTTCCGACGGGCCAAAGAGGCGAAAGGCCCGGCCCCCGCGGAAGAGGAGGAGGTGGGTGGCGCCCGGTTTGAGTGCCGTCCTGCCCAGGAAGCCGGCCCACACAGATCCCTGTCCCAGGGCACCCCTGCTGATGCACCATGGGAGGCAAAGCCGTGCTCGGGGCCCTCCGGGAGTTACTGCCGCCTGCATCATGGCCTCTCGTCTCCCAGGGGAGACCGAACTCCAGAAGGGGATCAGCCCCCGAAAGATTCTCCCCTTGCTGGACCGGAGATGGAGAGCCAGCCGGCTGAGCCCGGCTACGTCAACTACACCAAGCTGCGCTATGTTCTGGAGCCCAGCGACCTGTCGGAGCCGGAGGACGGTAAGCAGAGCTTGGGGAGGCCAATCCACTTCTCGGTGCAGGGGCGGGGATCACGCAGAGGGCTGAGCTGACTGGTTTCGGCTGGAGCCCGGGTCCTTTCATCCCTCAGTCTGCTTGTAATTGGACTTACGTGCATTGCAACCGAGAGCTGTTAACGGTCTAGTGTCCGGCCCGTGCAGTGAGTTTGGGTCTCCCTCTGGTTCCCAGCAGTCAGGCCTCCATGCTGCTGGCTCCCTGCCAGCTGCAGCGTAGGTGGGCCCTGAGCGGCCAGTCTCTGCACAGGCCCCTCCTTCAGCTCCTTGGTACAGCACACGCCTGGCCCCGGGCTGCCAGAGCAGTTCTGGTCCTGTCACGTTCGTCACTGCAGTCCCTCCCGTACCAGATGGCACGGAGGTGCTCTGGCACTCGGTCTCTTCCCTGCCGCAGCGAGCAGGAGGCTGGCTAATGGGGCTCTGAGCCCAGAGCACTTGCCTGCCCCAGAGGCCCACCCCGCTCTCCCAGACGAGTCCGCAGCACATCCATCAGCTGAATTGCCAGAATCTTCCCTGACTTGCCTAAATGTTCCTGTCCCAAGTAATGTTGACTGAAGGATGGACGCCTTCGTTAATTGCCCTTGTCCCTCTTGGGAAGGTGCCAGTTCACTTCAGCAGGTCCAGCTTTTTGTAATTAGGTTCTTTAACTGTCCCATCTCTGTCCCCACCAACCACTGGCCCAGCCTGGTGCCTTCGGTTGCATTGCCCGGGTGTAACTGAAGGCAGGTTTTATTTGTGCCACGGTAGCACCGAGGAGTCCCAGGCATGGGCCAGAACCCCACAGCAAAAAGCCAGTCCCTGCCCCGCAGTCCTACACTCCAAGTATTGGAGCTTGGGAAACGATCCTACTTGCAATACAGGAGTCTGGCATCTGGCTCGTTCCCCCAGAGCTGTGTTGACTCTGTCGGGCTGATGGGAGCGAGAGCTCTGCTCACCAAAGCTGGCTCGGAAAGGCAGATGGAGCGACTCTGAGCGGGAAGAGCCACTCTTCGGACTATATCGCACTAAACCAGGGGGGCTGAAACCAGTGTTCTGTTCCAGACATCTCGCTTCCCAAGCCGCTTCCACGGGGGGCGACTTTGCGGACCCCTTGGGATTACAGGCCCAGCCCCTTGGCCAGCCCCTTGGCCAGCCTCATGCTGCCTTCCCTTTCAGAGTACGAGGATGACAAGATCTCGCTGCCGTTTGTCGTAACTGACCTGAGAGGGCGAAACCTCAAGCCGCTGAAGGAGAGAGCCATATTCCAGGTCAGGCGTGGCCTCGGGCTCTGGTCCTGTCATGGGGTGGGGCGGGGACTTAAAGGGACACCGTCAGCTTGAAATCTAGTCTGTTTCAAATAATGAGCTAACACTCCCGCAGCTGCCCCGGATCGCCCGGCTGGTTTCGGGGGTTTGACAGCCATGTTCTGTTATCGCTGAATGCATTCGATCTTGCCACATTGCTGGACATGGAGGATTTGACCATGTGATACACGAGGCAAAGGGAGAAGTGTCTGACCCCGTGCTGTCAGCGTAGGTGTCAGGCGTAACAGTGGGGTGTGTGTGTGTGTCTGTGAGACTTGCAGACAGAAGCGGGTGTCCTTTTTAAAGCTTTCATCAGCCGCTGCTGTTCCATAGAGATGTAGTCTCCATGGAGATTACAAGTCCCAACATGCAGTGCTTTGTCCGGAGCCGAGTGTTGCATTTTAAGGTGTCAATTCTGAACTGGGCAGCTGTGAGTAACACCCTGGGGCGAAAACTGACCACACTGCCCCACCTCCAGTCAGCCGTCCCCAGAGAGGCGGCCGAACCGCGCTGATTTCACAAATGCTTTCTACATTCACAAAAATTCTGATTTTTCACCTTCTAAATGGGCTGGGCTGGAGGCAGATCCCTCCCTAAGAGAGGGGAGGTTACCCAGTGATCCGCTGGGAGAGGGAAGTGTGAATGGGGCAGTGTGCTCTAGTGCAGGGGTTCACAACCTTTTTCTTTCGGAGGCCCCCCCACATGCTATAAAACCTCCACAGCCCCCTGTGTCACAACAACTGCTTTTCTGCATATAAAAGCCAGGGCCGGCGTTAGGGGTAGCAAACAGGGCAGTTGCCCGGGGCCCCATGCCACAGGGAGCCCCATGAAGCTAAGCTGCTCAGGCTTCGGCTTCAGCCCTGGGTGGTGGGGCTCAGGGCCTCAGCCCCAGGCCGCGTGGCTTCGGCTTTCTGCTCTGGGCCCCAGTGAGTCTGATGCTGGCCCTGCTTGACAGGCCCCCCTGAAACTGCTCGCGGCCCCCCAGCAGGCCCCGGACCCCTGGTTGAGAACCACTGCTCTAGTGGGCAGAGCGCTGGCCTGGGGCTCAGGAGACCTACCGTCCATTCTTGACTCTGCTGCCGGGTGACTGGGCGAGTCGTGTTCCCCATCTGCAGCATGGGGGTATGTTCCCCATCACCTCTGTGCAATGATGACCAGCACTCAGTGGGGGGATTACTCACGAGCAGGTCTGTTCTGAGGAGGGCTGCTGAATTCAGCACCGTGGGGCTTCGTGGCCGAGCCGTGCCGTGGTTTTTGCCCACCGTTGATCATAAAAGCTTCTGCCAGCCAGAGAGGTGCCCCCGTCCTACCTGTCTCGGCGCTGATGGACTTGGTGTGGGGTCTACAGGGTCTGGCTGAGATGGGGCCCTAGAGCACCAAGCACTGTACAAACCCCCAGTGACAGCTCCTCCCTGACGAGCTTACAGACGAGATAAAGGGCAGGAGAGGTGAAGCCGACAAGGCGTAGTGCTCAGTGCCCGCGGTCACACGGAGTCTGGCAGGGCTGGGAATCACACCCAGGAGCGCCACAAGCGGCTCCTCCCTCTAACCTGGCTGCCAGCCCCGGAGGAGGTAATGGGCTTGTGCCTGGGGGCAGGGCTTGAGCCCGCAGTTCAAACTTTGTTCACAGTTCTGGCGATGGGTGAGCTGAGTCGAATCTAGCGGGTGCCCTCGGAGCAGGGTTGGACTTAGGCTGCTCCAAGTTTCTAGCTACGTGTGTCTGTCTCTCTCAGCGCAGAGCTGTGGGGTGAGAAAAGGGCCCTGTCTGCGGAGTCCCGTGGCGGGGTGGGACTGGACTTTGAGGAGTGAGTTCCCTGGCTCAGCCATAAGCCAGGACCTGCTTACACAGCTGGGCTGAGGGTGGGAACTAAAGTGACAGGCCCTTAGGACTAGGGAGAAACAGCTGCTGAGGCGTCTGGGTTCTCTCCCCCCATTGCAGGGCCAGTACCTGACTGTGGAGCAGCTGACTCTGGATTTTGAGTACGTCATTAATGAGGTGATCCGGAACGACGCCTCCTGGTCCAGGCAGTTCTGCTCCTTCAGCGACTACGACATCGTCATCTTAGAGGTGAGTGCGCGTGAGCGTCCCTTCCCCTGCGGAGCCAGGCGAGCCTCGTGCTGCCTAGCGAAGCCGTCGGGCGGCGTTGGAACGGACCACCTCCAGCTGCATGACTTGAGAGCCGCAGCGCCTTGCCTGGGCTGAGAGCCAGCACCGAGGCGTAACCCCCAGTGGCTCCGCCGGCCGCTCCTCCAGCAGGATCAACAAACTTCTCTGTTGGCTGCTACATACTGGAGCAAGGACCTGGCCGGAAGCCGTAGTGCTGCCTCTGAAATGAAACCGATTGCAGTAGCCCTCCTCTGTAACAGGGTGTGGCCGCTCAGCATTGCACGCCTGGGAGCTGTATCCTTCTTGGGTCCTTCTGTAGGTGGCAGAGTTGAAGGGGCTCCGTGGGGAACCGGGTGGGGAGGGAGAGATGGTCTGGCCAGGAACCCGGAGAAGGGACAGGGTCAGCCTCTGCATTTCCCCTGGCTGCTGCACTGGGATGGGGGGTCAGAGGGGAGTGATTGGCACCTGTTCCCTCTTCGGGGGGTGGGGATCTCACTTCCTGCTGCAGCACCTGGCTGCTGACTGCTCTGGGGGGCGGCTGTTGGAGCTCCTGACTAACCTAATCTGAGGGGAGGAGGGGTCAGGCCCCTCTCTTTGGTTGTGCTGCTTCAGATCTCGCTCACGTTTCTGCTGTCTTGACTCTGCAGTGCCCGGTGTGTGGTGGGGATCCCAGTGGACAGGCGTCTCTTGTGCACATCAGCTTCCCTGGGCTGCTGCTGTACTCGGTACAGAGAACCCTGGGCTCTGGAGGGACCATCCAGGGCTAAATACAACCAGGCCACCCTTCCTTTGCCTGGTACCCATATCCGCCCTGCCCAGCGTGATCCATGCCCCGCAGTGATCTCTGCCAGGCTCTGTAACCTCCCCGAGTCAACTGTCCAATCCCCTCCCTGTAGGTGTGTCCAGAAACCAACCAAGTCATCATCAATATCGGATTATTGCTCTTGGCCTTCCCAGCTCCTGACGAAGAGGGCCAGCTTAGGTGAGAACAGCCGCTGCCGAAACTCCCCCCGCGACGTCTCTCCATCCCCTCGGCGTGTGCTTTTAGGGGACCCAGTCCCCACAGAAGGGGCAGGAACTGGCGTGAAGGGAGGTCATGGAGAGCAGATGCCGGGGGGCGGGGGAGTCTGGGAGGAATTCAAGTAGCCAGAACCCCTCCACCCAACCTCAGTCCCTAGCGGGCTCCAGGGGTCCTGGTAACTGCCCAGATTGTACATGGGGCTTGGGGTGGAAATGGTTAATTTCTAGCCGACCCCTATTCTAACCTGCCCAGGCCGGTGTGTGTCCTGTGCCTCCCCTCCAGACCAAAGACCTATCACACCAGCCTGAAAGTCGCCTGGAATCTGAACACTGGCACCTTCATCACCGTCAGCGTGGGAGACCTCACAGAAGTCAAGGGGCAGACCAGGTGTGTGGCAGCGGCCGTGGCTGGTGCCTGCTGGGGAAAGTCACTCACCCCAGAGAGCTGGGCTTGGGTCCGAGTCCCAGGTCCTGGCGCCGTCAGACCTTTGCTGGTTAGAATCAAGAGCCCTTCACTGAGCCTGTTGCCACCCCAGTTCAAACCTCCCTTTTCCCAACCAAAGTGGCCCTGCCTTCCAGCCTTCTCCCCTGGGAACACAACTCCCTTCCACCTTCCCTGAGCTGGCGCTGGGGCAGCTGCGTCCGGAGGGACCTGGGGCTGTGGGGCGTTCCGGGGATCTGATCAGCCCCAGAACTGCCTGGCACTTGTGTTTGACAGCACTAATACAAACCGCCCAGGGCGCTGCCTCTGGAAAATCACAGGCTGGGGGCCCTGGCCCAGGGCGGGCCCCTGCTCTGCCCACTCACGGTGCTGTCCCCTGTCCGCAGCGGCAGCGTCTGGAGCTCCTACCGGAAGAGCTGCGTGGACATGGTGATGAAGTGGCTGGTGCCGGAGAGCAGCGGGCGATACGTCAACAGAATGACGAACGAGGCACTTCATAAAGGTAAACGCCCCTCCCCGGGCCGGGCGCTGAGCCCTGGAGGAGAGGCGGCTTGCTTCCCCTCGGGGGTGCAGCCGAGCCCTGCCGAAGGCGAGGGATCCCCTAGCGAGACCTGTGTGAGTGAGACGGGGCTGGGCAGTGTGACGCAGCACGGCTGGCTGCCTGCTTCAGCTGGAAGATCCCGTTCAGCACGCGGCTTCCCCGCTGTGTTGGCCTGCTACGCTCCCAGCCTTGTCAGCCTGCCTGGGCGGGCCATGGAGCCGCTTGGCTCCAGACCTGGGCTCTGCGCCCCCGCCAGCAGGAACGTGGCGCTACAGCCGCCTGGGCAAGCCGTGCACTGTGCTGCTGGAGGCTGGATCTCTCCGTTCCAGCTCAGGGGAGGCGAAGTGTGTCTGGGCTGTGCTGCCAAGGGCGCGGTTCCCTCCAGAGCCCAGCGGGGGGGCCTCTAAGCTCCCTGGCGTGTTGCAGGATGGTTACTTTCTGCTAGACAGCGTCCTGCCCCAGACTCCATGTGTGGGGGCGTCCCTCCCTGCCCTCTACCCCAGGAGGAGGCTATCTGCCCAGTCATGGCTCTTCGCTGTGTGGCCCCCGGTTAAACTCCCCACCAGAAATAATTGCGTGCTCCTAGATCCCTGTGTATCGGTGAAGGCCAGAAGGGGCCGCTGGGCTCACGCAGCCGAGACCCTCGCCCCAGGGATTCCTGCAGCCGGCCTCTGGCTAAGCTTGGGCAGATGGGTTAGACACACAAGCCGAACCCCCAGCAGTCCTGGTGCAGGTGGTGTCCCACCAAACCCCGCCCAGCCTGGAGCCAGCTGATCCCTTAGCCGGAGCCCTGGGTCATGCCTGGAACCCCAATGGGAACGGGGGGAAGCGGGTGCAGCTGCCCTGGCTGTTCCGGGGGCAGTTGGTCCCCGCTGTCTGGGTGCAGGACTCTGTCCCATCTCTCCAGGGCCTGCTGCTCCCTCCCCCTGCGCCCCGTGTCTTTCCTGACTCCGCAGCTGAGCACGGGCAGGCCAGAAGCCTCCGGCCCCACGGACGGAATTCCCCGCTTGGCTGGCGGCCGAGCCAGGCAGAGCTGTGCCGGGGGACGGGGGGTGGGCATGGCAGGCATGCCACGCTGGGCTTTAATCGCGAACCCCCAGCAGGACCATCTCCTGCACTGCTGGGAGGGAGGACCCACGCGCTGCACTGAGCGCGCCCCTGGCTTGACCCCTTGCTGCCTGGTGGCTTGTAGCCCCACTGACTCCTGGCCCAAGCCCCGCTTCCTACGCGGATCCTGCCACCTTACTTTGCCATCGGTGTAGTGGGGAGACTTGGATCCTTCCCCCACCCCCAACGCAGCCCCGGGTGCGACCGCCCCGCCCTCATCCGCCCAGCCTTGGGAGTGGGGAAATGGCCACCGAGGAGCTGCTCCTTAAACCCATCTGCTCTTTACTTTCTCTAGGCTGCTCCTTGAAGGTCCTAGCAGACAACGAGCGCTACACCTGGATCGTCTTGTGACGCGGAGGCGAGCCTGGTTTGGTTCCTGCCGTACTGTACGTCGGATTTAACTACCTCCTCCTGTTTGAGTTTCGTTGGGTTTTAATTTCTCTTCATCCTTTTTTTTAATTAGAGTAACTCGTGCTTTTGCTGAAAGTGGATGTAAGTAGGAGTATCCCTAGGGGAGGGGGAATGCCTGTCATCCCAGGGCCCAGCCCAGTGTCTCCTCTGGGGTTGGACCGTGACGCTCTTGCCTCTGCCGGCGGCGTTTCCTGTGGTGCACGTGCTCAGTTGGGGCTAGCGGGATGCTGTGGGAGGGGACCTGACCCTCGTCACCGTGATCTGCGGTGACTTAGCAGTAACATGCCCTGGCTCCACCCTTTCTGAACAGGGCAGCCTCTTCCTCCGGCTCGGGACACCACTTTAACCATCTCCCTGCTTTCTGGAGACGGTGAATTCTTCTAATACTGCCCCGGCCACGTGCTGCCAAAGCCGTCAGCAGCACGCCTGGCCCCTGGGGAGAAGGCCCCGCACAGCCCCTCTCCCGGGACCGTTCAGGTGTCATTGAGGGGGCGAGAGGGCAGCATTCCAGCTTCCCCCGGGCGTAGCATGATCCTGTGGCAGAACAAATCTCCCGCCCTCCAGGGGGCCAGATGGCCCGGTTCTGTTCGATGTATATTTAAGTGTCATTCTCTGTTCAGTGTTTAAGGCACTTTTTCCAGTGGAGGAGGTTTTTCCTTTGAGTCCAGATAACACACCTCTCCCCCGCCCACACACTTTGTGGATCATTCCACAGTTCCTGGCCCCACTGTTAATCATTTAGTTTCTCCTCAAATGGGCTTTTGTTTCCCTGTAATAAACATTTTAATTTCCAAGACTTCGGCTTGCGTCGCTTTCTGCTGCGGGCGCAGGGGAGAGTGCCTGGCCCTAGAGTGCACGTGCCGCGCAGCTCTGGGATCACTTCCCAGCTGCACCTTGCAGGTGTGCCGAGCACCACATGACTTAGGCCGTGCTCTCAGGGATTAGCGAGAAGCATTCAGCCGCAGCACAGCTGAAAGCTTCCCGCGCGCGGCTCCCGCTGCCAATAACCAAGTGGCGCCGGAGGCAAAGAACACGGCTGAATTTATTTCTCTTAAGAAAGAACTACAAAAGGTAGAAAACAGCGTTTGCACTCTAGACTACACACGTCTACATCATCCGATCACAGGCACGGCCCATCTCCTGGGCCGGGACACCTACAAAAGCTCTTCACACTCCACGTGAAGGCTGCAGCTGCTGCACAGAAGATTGACACAAAATATATATTTTATACAATATGTAGATTTTTGCAATAAACATCTATCTCACAGGTTTAAACCACTGGAAAAAGTGAACAAATAAGGCCATGATGGTTGAAAAAACCCAAAAATATCAAGTAATTTATAGCTTCACCAATCTCACAATATTGAAGTGGTTTATAGAGTAAGGATTAGTCATTACATACAAAAGCACAGATTTCTTTTCCTCTTTAAAACTAGAATATCTAATATTCAATTACAAACCGGTAGAGTCGAGCTTGGTTTCTGGAGAGCAGAGAGTAGCCGAGACTGACTGGTGGGCTCTTGGTTACTAGCGTAGAGGAGGGACACCAAGGACAATGTTGCTGTTCTCTGAGAGCAAAGCCAGGGGCTAAGCAAGATCCCAGTCCCGCCCACTGACTGAATTGTCTCACAGCCAGACCAGAAGCTACCCGAGCAGAGGGCATCTCTCATGGGTTGGGCAGAGGGTATTTTTATAAGGCAGCAACTCAAAAGAAAGGCAAGATCGTGTGTCTGGCCGTCCTGCTCTGTGGGGGTACAGCGCAGTAGGGGAGCGCGGGTAGCTTTTAGCGGCGGGGTCATGCCACAAGTCTGAATGGCAACGTGACTGGACAGGACTTGAACGTTCCTAAAGCCAAAGCCAAAGCCAGGGTGGGAACTAAACTGCAGAGGAGGTTCGTAGGGGGTGGGCGCAGCTACCCTCATATAGCCCTACCGCTTCAGCTGGAAGCTAACAAAGTGAAACTACCTATTTCTTCAAGTTTTTGGTGGCTGCTGCCTCCTTCCATGTGCTGGACCAGGGATGCCAGCGCTGGTGTATGTTTCTCTAGCCCCTGATGGGGTATGAAATAGGTCTTCGCTGGCCCCTGGGCTGGTCTAAAGCTCTCAGTGGCTCTGAGCTCGGGCCTGTGGCAGTCAGCGGCCCAGGGGGGCGTGAGAACTCTGTGTTGACGTTAGCCGTTTTCACAGTGGGAGGGTCGAGTCACCTCTTGCGGGGTTTGCAATAGGAAACATGGGGACATTTTGCTAGCTGAGGGGGAAGCTGTAGAAGACACAGACAAGCGGCAACAAGGTGTTTGCAAAGCAAGGACCCTTTGCTGTGAGACGCAGCGGGGGCGGCCTGGAACCATGCAACAATGGAAACTGGCTAGCATCTAAATGAGGGGGGGCTGGTGGCCGGAAGAATGGGTGTTGACTGCAGTTCTCCTGATTCTCTCCACTAGGGGGCGTGAATGGGCCTTGCCCTATCCCCTGCCCTAGCCCTGGGAGCTACAGCCTGGGGCAGTTCTCGGCAAATCACCTGCTATGGGGGTTCAGCCTATTCTGGGGGGGGGGAGGGGGGATTTGGCACCTGGTTAGGGCCCTGCCTTGGAGACACCGAGCACGCTCAGCAGCTCCAGCAGGCAGGGGAGGTGCTGGGTCTGCTTGGGCCCCCGGGGCAGGTCCTTGGGAGTTGGAGACTCCTATGGAAGAGCCCTGGCCGAAAGCCGTGCAGCACCCAGCTGGAATTGCACTTGAACAAGGAGTGGGTTCCTGGAGCCACCTGCCCTGCCAATAAAACCGGCCCCGGAGGGGAACACGGAGCCTGGCCCTGGAGCGGGGACAAGGGCAGAGAACCGGCTGCATTCTGCTAGCTAGGCACGTCCTGTGCTCCGAGCTGTGCAGGCAGGACAGCAGGGGGCGCTCTGGTCTGTGCAATCTCAGGAAAGGGCGTGTAGGGTTGGACTCCTGGGAGCCCTGAGGGAGCAGGGTGAGAGGAGCCCGGGGTGGGGGTGTAGGGAAACTTCCCTTATTCCAGAACCCAGCCCCTCCCTCTGACTGGCTGGGGGAGAGCGAGGGACGGATTGTATCCTCCCCAGCAGCCGAAGCCCCCGTACCCGCTGGAGAACCGCCCAGGGGAAAACGCTGCACCCTGCCATAGCCTCACTCCAGCCTGACCAGCTGAGACCTTGCGGATGCCCTGTCTGGATTCACTCACCCGCTTTGCCCTGTCTGCTCTGGCAGTGCTGGGCTGGTGGCTGGCAGCGGGGTCCCTGCCGGGGGCTGGAGGTCACTGAGGGAGGCCCCAGCCTTCCACAGCTCTCCTGGCCCTCAGAGTAGAAAGGCCCTGACCCTGAGGGAGATTAGCGGAGACACAATGGGAATGAATAAGGGGAGCAGCAGGAGCTCAGGGGTGTGCTCTGCCCCCGGGGCTGGATCTGCGGGAATCCATGGCCAGGGCTTCCCCCGCAGAGAGCAGCAGAGCGCTAACCCCACAGCATGTCTCCAGAGCAGGGAACAGTCTCTTATTCCCACCCTCCAGCCACCTGAGGTCAGAGGGCATCTTACAATCTTGGGGGGCGAGGTCAGGGGGTAAGTCAAGATCTGGGGATGAATATGATTGCCAGGAAGCCCCCAACGTGGGGGTTCAGACATTCTAAACTGCCCCTCAGGCCTGCGATGCTGCTCAGAACCCTCCCTTCGTTACAGCCCGGCTCTTGCCTGAGCCCCATGTCCTACAGCCTGAGCGGAGCTCAATGCTCCAGCTGCCCGTGGGGCTTGCTGTCAGCACGGCAGGCTGCCCCAGCGGGAGTGCTTGTCTTGGCCTGCTCGCCTAGGTCTGTCCCCCGGGACGTCGCGGGCCCCAGCAGAAAGGGGAATAGGAAAGGCCGGGCCGGCTGCCTGACCGAAATCAGAGCGTCCTGGGACGGTGCGCAAGGGGGTGCTGTGGAAGAGACGCTAAGAGGCCCCCAGTATGTCTCACTGGGAGCACTGGCCAAGCGTAGGGAGCTGCCAGCCCAGCAGCACAGGGAGGGGCAGCCATGTGGCCGAGCAGCCCCTCCCTGGGGCTGGCCATCGCTCTGCCCTGCCTGGCACATGCAGGCCAGGAGGGCGAGCTGAAAGCAGCTAGACTGGCAGGGATCCCTGTGGGGAGGGCCGGGGGGGAAGGTCTCTGTGTCTCGTGGCCACTGGAGCGCGAAGCAGAGACCCAGCCCTTTGTGGGATGGTCTAGCAGAGCCAGGGCCGTGGGCAGAGTGCAGAGGGCACGAGCACTAGGGCTGCACTGCAGACAAAGCTGCTGTCCCGGAACGAACGCACGTAGCCAGAGGCTGTGGGAGCGAAGAACTGCCCGTGAAACAGCTCTGCTCTCTGGAGACGCCCATTCCTGCCGGCTGGGAAGACACAGAGAGCGGGAGCTCCAGACAGAGACGGGATCTCAGACAGCTGTTAGCACGAGCAGCCAGAGCTCACTGGGTCGACCAGGGAGGGTTTAAGCAGAGCCGCTGGGAGAACGGCTTCTGTGTGAGGATGGGAATGTCGAGGGCTGAGATCCCAACCCCAAGAGGGGAGAAAATACACAAGAGAGAGAGAAGAGATCCAAGACCAGGAATGAAATAGGCCGGGGGGGAGGGAGGTTCCCCGCCACCCTTCCTGGAACCGGCAGGACCAAGCGGCAGCATGATGTGCAGGAGGGGGAGAACCAAGCCGTGAGGGATTGTGCGGGGGGGGGAGGGGGGGGACGTAACTCCCCAGGGGGCTGCGACAGACTCAGTGATCCCAGATATGATCGCTGCCAGGGCGGCTTTGCCACGGCTCCTGCTCTCACCCACTAAGAGACGCCGCTGGTCTTCTGGCCGTGGCTTTGCCAGTTCCACTGGTTCTGTGACGTAATCCCCCACTGCGGCCGAGAGGAGAAATATCCGCTCAGCCCCCATCCATCTCCCCTGCCCCAGCCTGTTCTCTGTCTAAGGAGCCTCCTGGCCGGGGCTTCTCCGGCAGCCTGGGGATGCTCCGGCAGCTGAAGCGTATGGCACAACAAATGCATATTCCCTAAGGCACGTGGGTTCTGCTGCACGTCCCCTGTATGGCGAGCGACCCCTGAGGCTGCACAGAGCAGGACCCGCCCCCCAGGCTGGAGCTGACCCGGAACTCCTGATTTCAGCCCCGTGCAGGCCGGCTGGCCGGCGGGTGGGAGGGGGCAGCGCTGAGCAGTGCAGGGAGCGAAGGGGCTGGGCCCTGGAGCCTTCCCCGGGGCGGCCGAGCGCTCTGATGACACAGAGCGGGCCACTGTGCCTTTGCCATTTATAAATGACCTCCGACGTCAGCCAGGGGCTAGCATAGCCAGCCCCCACAGGCCCCGCTGGGGGCTCCCCTGCACGAGTCCCTTAGCCACTAAAAACGAGGGGACACGTCCCTTTGATTGTGCAGCTCTCATCCCTGCTGGCCCCAGGAAAAGCCTCTAAAGGATGCTACACCTGCTCTCGCTGAGCCACTGCCCGCCCATTGGCACGGGCTTGCCGTACCTTCCCTGGCGGGGGGAAGCTGGGAGCGGGCCGTCTGGGAGCCAGACTGGCTGTGCAAGGAGTTTGCCGGCGGGAGGACTCTGTGCTTGGCTTGGTGCCTTCTCATGGGGGTGGTTCAAAAGGGACTGGCCCCCGTGTAGACAGGGGAGCTGGTCCAATCGCTGCCTGGGTGAGAGTCCAAGTGAATCGTCCCGCTGGACCGCGGCTCTGACAGCTAGGAGGGGCTGGCAGGTGAGGGGAGCCTGCGGCCAGCAGGGGGTGGAGACAGGTACTTGCCTCCTGTTAAGAAGTCCCATGATGCTCTCTGCCAGATCTGGGAAAGGGCAGACGCTGCATCTCGGGAAAGTAAAAAGCAGCGAAGCTGGAGGGTAGCAGCCCTGTGCCCGGCTGGGGAGGGAGCTGCCCCCCACATGGCAGGAGCCACCCGGCCCGTGGGGTCGGAGCGGGGGCGAGGGGCGTAGTGGTGTTAAATGGCCTCCCCCGTAACGGGGCACTCTCACTGCACAAGCCTTCCGCTGCCCACCAAGCACCCGCGCTGGGCAGGGGGGCAGCCGGGGCAGGGGTCGGAAATGAAAGCGCTTTGCATACCACTCGGAGACAAGGAATAGCTCATCTTTATCGCTAGGCAGCAGCCGGGAGGAACTGGACACAGGACTCGGCTCTGGCTGGGCGGTTCTGACTCCAGGCCCACGCAGGCGTCTCTGGCCTCTAGCTGGAAGGCAGGGCTTGCACAAAGATCCCCCTGGAGTCCGTCCGTGAGAGCTTGGAGGGGGGCTCCAGGGGCTCGGCTGTCAGGCTGCTGGAGTCATTGGAGTTGAGGGAAATCTCCTGCTGCATCTCGTCGTCGCTCTCCTCCTCTTCCTCCTCCTCCTCATCTGAGTCAAAGAGATCAGGAACGAGAGAGGGAGGGTGCTGAGAATCCAGGGGCTGCACTGTCTGTGCCCGAAACCCTGGATTTCTCTGGCCCCGCCCCTCATGGCCACACCCCCTCTCCAGGACAGTCCCTTCTAACTATTCCATTGTCCCATAGGTGCGGCCTGCGGCAGATTAGCGTGATGGGGGAGCTGGGGCCCGCGTCTCCTCTGAAGCCCCTTTGCGGCCCGACTGGAGGGGACTTGATATGGGGGGGCAGGGGGGTGAATTTTTTTGTTCAGGGCCCTGGTGGCGTCTGCTGCTGGACCGAGGAGCTGGACCCCCCCGGGAACTGCGGCTCTTGGCAGCTTAAAGGCAATGGCCCCATTCGGAGAGACGCGGCAGGTGGGCAGTTACCTTTGTCTGCGTCCAGAGAATTCAAGGAGCTCGTCAGGTTAGCAAACTGGAAAGACAAACGAGGATGAGTGCTCAGAGCCCCCAGCCCCGCAGGCACTCCCCCCCCCCCCCCCCCCCGCTCGTCTTCCCACCACGGAGGCAGGACGATAGCAGGTGGGTTGGGGAGACCAGCATCCGCTCCCCCTCTCCCTCTCCCCCATCGCAATGGGCACCTCCACCTTCCCCTCTGACAAGGGGGTGGCAGGACTTCAGAGAAACACATTTCCTGTATGGGATCGTCTAGTCCAGGGCATCAGCCCCACCCGCTGCACTGGATCAGAGCAACGGCCCATCTTGGCTGGTAACCCCGCCTCCCCGCGGCACTGGATCGGCCCATCTCGGCTGGTAACCCCGCCTCCCCGCGGCACTGGATCGGCCCATCTCGGCTGGTAACCCCGCCTCCCCGCGGCACTGGATCGGCCCATCTCGGCTGGTAACCCCGCCTCCCCGCGGCACTGGATCGGCCCATCTCGGCTGGTAACCCCGCCTCCCCGCGACACTGGGTCGGCCCATCTCGGCTGGTAACCCCGCCTCCCCGCGGCACTGGGTCGGCCCATCTCGGCTGGTAACCCCGCCGCCCCGCTGCACTGGGTCGGCCCATCTCAGCTGGTAACCCCGCCGCCCCGCTGCACTGGATCAGAGCAACGGCCCATCTCAGCTGGTAACCCCGCCTCCCCGCGGCACTGGATCGGAGCAACAGCCCATCTCGGCTGGTGTCCCCCTCTCAGCTGCACTTGATTTGGCCCACTAGTCCTTAGTACGGAAAGGCAGGGTGATACAGGTGCCTCAGAGGAAGGCCCCTGCCACCCCACAGTGCAGCTGACCTAATGCTCTACAGGGGAGGGGCGGAAATTCCTTCCTGAGCCCAGTCGCCTTAGCCCTCCCTGCACCTGCACTGCCAGCCGCGTTCCCAGCCAGGATGAAATTCTCCAGCCCTTTCTCATGTCGAGTGTGACCTGCTCCGGCCCCATAAATCCTGGAGCAGGAACCCAGCACTGAGCCATGGCAGTTTCCCCTTTTTAAGCTGGTGCTGCCTGGTGCCCCTGGGTTTTGGGGAGATGGGATGAATTGATCTGATGGCCAGAAAGGACCATTCTGACCTCTGGTACCACACTCCTGCCCCAGGATCCTGCTGAACTACAGCGATGTTTCCGAAAGACGGCCCGTGTCGACTGAAAGAGGGCAAGTGCTGGACAATCCACCGGGTGCAGGGCAGCTGGTCCAATGGTTAATTCCCCTCCCGGTTAAAAATTTGCCCTTTCTTTCCAGTCTGAATTTGTCCAGCTTTGGCTCCCAGCCATGGGGTCTGGTTCTGCCTTGTCTGCTGGATTACAGAGCCCTCTGCTCTGAGATCTCCCTGTGAAGCGTTGACGGAGCAGCACCCACCTCTCCCATGACAGCGATGGGGGTCTCTCCCTTGGCCTGGGCCACTCGGTGCTCTATCAGATAGTACATGTACTCGTCGTAGAGGAGCCGGATGAGATGAAAGGAGCCGAAGCTGGCGGCGCTCCTCAGGGTCAGATCCCGGATTACCATGGAGCTGTGGAAAGAGAGCCCGGCTCTGGGGTTACCCCTCCCTCTGGGTCAGTCATCCAGTCCCAGACTGGGAGCGGGGGAGGGCAGGAACGTACCTGTAGAAGGACCACTTGAGGAGGAAAAGCTTGGCGGCCTTGGGGAAGCTGGAGCTGCCCTGGTGGGGCTTGAGGACCTGGGTGACCACCCCGTCCAGCCACACCGCCCACTGCTCCAGGGAGTTCTGCTGCTGCAGGGTCAGCTTGAAATCCTGCTCCAGGCGCTGCACCACGCGGTCCTCACAGCGGCACACCCACGAGGCCTGCTCCTGTGGGCGGGGCAACGACAGAGACACCGGCACCTTCAGAGAGGGGAGCAATGCGGCCGAGGGCCAGGGCCAGGGCCGGGCACTGGAGGAGTCGCATCCCGTGAGCTCAGCCCCGTCCACACTGTGACCCCCCGAGGGGCCAGCTCCATTTGCCTGGAACGCGGGGAGTTTGGAGTCCCCAGGAATGTCCCACTTGCCAATGGGCAGAACCCTCGGGAGCTGGGGGAGTCCCTGGCCTCAGCTTAGCAGACCCACTGGGAGGGTGGCGCACAGGGAGGGACGGAAGGAGCCCCTGGGGCGTGCGATGAGCCAGCCTCTGTCGGGGGTGCCCCGGGCACCTCAGGCCCCCCCACGCCAATGGGAATGGCTGGCGCATGGCACCTCTAACCAGCAGACTGGAGGTGTCTCAAATTAAACATCCAGCAGCAGAGGCAGCTTTAGAGAATTTGGGTCTACATCATTAGGATTCACAACCTGCTGCTTAGGCAGCGAAGTGTCTTTATCCGCATTTTCCAGAGGGCGCAGAGAGGTGACAGGCCCCGGGCCCTGGAATGGAGCTGGGCCTAGAATTCAGAGGACCTAAACCCCAGTCCCCTGCTCTAACCACTAGACTGTGCTGCTCCCGTTACCACAGAATTGGGATAAGAGGCTGGTGCCAAAGGGTTCTGGGTCGGCTGTTGTGTTACTGTTCAGTCCCCCAGGGCACTCAGCAGGACGCCAGACTTCATGGGCACAGAGAGTCTGGGTCAGTCTCCTGGGAATCACCTACCAGCTGTACCCACTGCAGAGGATGAGAGAAGCCGATGGCCCAGCTCACTTCACTCAGCTCCCTCTGAGCTACGCTGGCAGGTGGGTCGGCAGCTTTGACCCAGCCCAGGGGGTTCCTGCCTGCACAGCGCTGGGGCAGACAGGCAAGCACCAAAAAATGGCTCATCGTGCAATTGGCCAGGGGAGGAGGGATTCTGTTACCTGGACGTTTGCAAAGTCCACCCGATTGAGGTCGCTCAGCATCTGGTTGATCTGGGCCGTATTCTGTAATACGGCCCGGGCAGCCTGGGCGAGGTGGTTCAGGGAGGTGTATCGCCGCAGAGTCTGGGCAAAGGCACTTGCTGCTGCCACCTGCGGAACAGACAGGGGTCAAACCCCCAGAGAGCGGGCAGGTTCCACGCACACGGCCTAGCTACAGGACAGGCACCGTGCCCTACGGTTGGACACTGAGAGCTGGATCTGACGCCGACCAAGAGCCGGAAATCACTGCCCAGCACTGCCCAAGGGGCGCAGAGCCACGGACCACGTGACAATGCAGTCCAAGGATCAGAGAGACAAGAGCCTGGCACTGCCAGAGATCAGAGCCTGGCGCTGCTCAGGGGTCACACTGCCGAGGACTGGGTCCCAGGCCACTCCCCCTACACCCCTTGCGCATCTCACCTTCACTCGGACCATCTCTTCAGGGATATTCATCATTGCGTTGGTTAACCAGCTTTCCAAACTCTTGGCGAAATTTCGGATCGCTTGCGTCAAGGCACCTGGGATAGAGAGGGGCAGTGAGACCCTCGCACAGCCACGGATTGTCCAGCTGCTCAGGACTAGGAGGAGGAGCCCATTCCCTGGCGTGGCACTGGACTGATGGCTTCGAAATCTAACCCTAGGCGACAGCAGCTAGGCCTGGAGCACACAACCTGACCAGGTGAGGCAGTGTGGCTTAGAGGATAGAGCATAGGCCTAGGCCAGGCCTTGGGAGACCTGGGTTCAATTCCTGGCTCTGCTACTGGCCTACGGGTGACCTTGGGCAAGTTGCCACCTTGCTCTGTGCCTCAGTTTCCCCATCTGTTCAATGGCGCTAACGATACTGACGTCCTTTGTACAGTGCTTTGAGATCTACAGGTGGGAAGCTGTCCTACGTAGGAGGGGGCAGGATCAGCTGTGTTGTGGAGGTACCATCACAACTCTAGTGTGGTGACCGTGGGACCAGTGTCCAAGCCTCCAGCCCTGTGGAGTCAGCGCAAGGAGCCAGCTCTACCACAGCCCTGCACTTACTGGGAATGGGCCGGAGAACGTCGGGGATGAGGATCTCCACCAGCCCCTGGTACAGCATGTTGTCACAGTCCTTTGTCCATTTCAGGACAGGTTCGTATTTGGACAGTATCACCAGGCAGGTCTTTGGGAGACGCTTCTCTGCTTCATCGTGACTAGACAGACACGTTTGCCCCAGTTAGTGCATATAAGAGCCACATATCAGTTCACCCCAGAAACACTACAGCCGAGGCCCCGTGTGCTTCATACCATGCTAGAACTAGGTTCTACAGTCAGGCCTGCTAGGTTGCACAGCAGTCTAGAAACTCTATGGAGCAGCTCTGTTGGCCTAGTGGTTAGAACACTAGACTGGGATTCAGGTGTCCTGGGTTCTATTCCTGGCTTTGCCATTGGCCTGCTAAATGCCCCCTGTCCCTCAGTTTCCCCATCTGTAATGGGGGTGAATGATACCATCTTCCCTTGAAAAGAGCTTTGAGATCTACCAATGAAAGGCGCTACGCACGAGCTAGGAATTATTTCGGACAACGCTCGGCTGCACTCGGGGAAGCAGGAGCATTTAGCAGTTGGGAGAGTGCTTGGGGAGGCAGTCTTGGGTTATGGAGAGGGTCTGACTGGCTTCTCCGTCTCCTTCCCCACCCCAGCATCTCTTGACTGCAATGAACTACCCCTGCCCTGCCACTGAATTCCACAGCGCTGGCTCACCCGCATTAGCAGGCTGTTTTTGCTGAAATGCTCAGCAGGGAAGGAGTTAATGCGATGATGATAAACAGTCATCAGCTATCTCCAGGGGTGCTGAATGGGGTGGTTCACACCTCCCAGGTACTAGCTGCAGACTCAGGCAGTCTCCCCCCCCCCCCCCCCCCCCCCCCACACACACACACACACACACACACACACACACACACACACACCATTAAAGGGCTAGAAACCAACTTTTTCCTGAACTGAATCTTTAATTCTGCAAAGACCGAGGGCCACCCACTGCAGAGGGGCTGGGGCAGTGCCCCAGCAAGGGCCAGCTCGCTCCAGCCCCCGCTGCCATGGCAGGGAAGAGAGGCACGGTTCGCGGGTACTCACACTGCTATGGGGGTGGCTTCACTGGGCTGATTCAAGTTGTACCTCCAGAAGGTCTTCCATAAGGTCTCCACCAGAGTGAACTGCAGGTTTATCATCACGTCCACGATGGCCTGAAGAGAAGGAGCGGAGGGTCAGCACTGATGTAGGCCATGGGTCAGTAGCTATGAGGTGAGTGGCCCCTTGTCCCCAGTCTTCTGCCCTGGTCCTCCTAAGATGTTCCCTTCAGAGCACGCCCCAGGAGGAGCAGCTGCATGGGGGGGCCTGAGATGAAGAAGACCAGTGGGAACCTCACACTGAACTGGCCAATGGGGCATTCAATGATCCATCTGTATTAACGCAGCCCTGGCGCTTTAAAATCCCTCTGTGCTGCTGAACAGGAACAGCTAGATTTGTACAGGAGCTCAGTGGAAGTCACCACGCAGGGCTGGAGGAATTTTAAAGGGGCAGAACGGTACCACCATCTCCCTGAAGGAGGATGTCATGGGGTGGCCTGTGACAGATCAGCTCACCTTCCCAGGTGGGAGAATGATTTTGGTCATGTGACCGGAAGATCATGTGACTAACTCAGGCCAGACCTAGGGATGTACGGTCTGAGGGAGATCTTAGAACTCCAGCTAGGCAGAAGATTCAATGGATTCCGAAACCTAAAGGGACCACTGTGATCATCAGGTCTGACCACCGGCGTAACTCAGGCCAGAGAACTTCCCTGAAGAAAATTCCCAGAGCAGATCTGTTAGATAAACATCCCCGCTTGGTTTAAAACTTGTCAACAACAGAGAATTCACCACAGCCCTGGGTAAGTCGTTCCAACGGTTAAGTGTGCATCTTATTCCCACTCTGAATTTATCTAGCGTCAACCTCCAGCCATTGGATCGTGTTAGACCTTGGGCTGCTAGATTGACGAGCCCTCTATAATCCAACCTCTGTTCCCCAGGGAGGTACTCACAGACTGTGATCAGGTCACCCCTTCCCCGTCTCTTTGTTAAGCTAAACAGACTAAGCTTCTTGAGAAGCTGGGGAAGCTGCAGCTTGTCTGAGGAAACAGCTGCAGGTGAGTGTGACAGGGAACAAGACTGGTTCCTGCAGGGAACAAAGGGACTGTTTGACCAGAACACAGCTCTGGGAAGGAGAGGGGGTGGGGGACAACGACTCCTGATTCAAGGAAAGAAACTCTGATCTGGGGTTGGGCCTGGAAGACCAATGTCTGTATGGCCTAAATAAACTGCATCCTGCTCCAGAAGGGGAATGTTTTAAAAGGACATGGACTGGGTGAGCTATTCAGGGGTCCAGGAGGGGAAACTGAGGCAAGGTGGTGCAGAAGCACCGATGAAAGGAAAAAAAAAAAAAAAAGGTCTAAATTTTTAGTGGAAAATTTAGATTTCCCCCCCCCCACACACACGAAAATTAAAATATTTTGACCAAAAACCTAGAAGTTTTGATATGGAAATGCTGCTGACGGGCCTTGTGGGAGTTGTAGTTCAGTACCTTCATGTTCCTGTTGTCCTCTATAGGCTGGGCTCTTGTGTCGGGCTACATCTCCCATGATGTATTACAGACTCACCTTTTGGAGGAGGTGGTGCACCATGGGAAATATTGGCGAGTCCAGCCCATAGAGGAGAACAGTTGCCTTATGTCCCTTATGAGCCAGGCTCCCCAACTAGACTACATGTCCCATGATGCACCATGGCCAGGGAAATGCAATATGCACCATCTCCTCTCTGGAAAGGAGACAAAGGTGCATCATGGGAAATAAATGATAAATATAAAAATAAAATAAATTAATGGAGATATCCTATCTCCTAGAACTGGAAGGGACCTTGAAAGGTCATTGAGTCCAGCCCCCTGCCTTCACTAGCAGGACCAAGTACTGATTTTGCCCCAGATCCCTAGGTGGCCCCCTCAAGGATTGAACTCACACCCCTGGGTTTAGCAGGCCAATGCTCAAACCACTGAGCTATCCCTCCCCCCGTAGTACAAAATGGTAGCACAGCCCACAGAGGAGAATGAGAACATGAGGTAACTGAGCTACAACTCCCATGAGGCACTGCAGTGGCATAGCCAAATTAAAAAAAGATTGTTCTTTTTGGGTGCTTAGTTTTCTACACAAAGTAGACACTTCCCCTTCAATTTTCCATTGAAAAACAAATTTGATGGGAAAATTTCATCCAGTCCTACATACAGGCCACCCAGTGGGAACAAGGTCTGTCCCTACCTGCCTGTGCTGGATTTAAACCAGTCGCCATGAGGCGAGAAGGTCCATGTCCTGTTGCCAGTGCTTCCCAGGGGAGATTGCCCCCTTCTGCAGGTGGCCCCATACCTCACAATGCTCTCGGTAGAGCAGCTGGAAGGCCTTCACATCCTCTGCCCCGATGCCATCAGGCAGAGGTTTCCCTTGTAGGTCTATCTCAGAGAACTCGGAGAGGGTCCGTGACGCATCTATGGGGAGGGAGATGAAATCAAGCCAACGTGAGGAGAGAACAACAACACGACTGCCTTTGAGGGCCCGAGGGCCTTACTAAGCTTAACATCCATTGGTTTCAATGGGTCTTGGCCTAGGTACGGCCACCAGGGTTTAGCTCGGTATCTCCAGCTTCTCTGGGCTGAGAGAGAAGTTTGGACTCCGTGGCCCATTCAGTCCCTGGTCTCTTTGCTGACGCTACCAACCACACGTCAATCAGTGAAAGCAGCGGTGGTGACGTCTGGGATGGAGACACAAAGGAATGGGCTGAGACCCACGAGCACATTTCATGCACTCACCGGATAGCAATGATTTGACCACTGCTGGCCGGTCCTGGATTTGATCTGGCAAGCTAGAGGCGAAAGGCCCCTCTGCTGTTCCTCATACCCTGGGATTCTGTGTTCCCCTCAGGACGTGAACAGAACTGATCTCTAAGTCATGAGGGTGTGCTGGTAAGTGGCCTGCTGGCAATGGAGTGGATCCATTGTGAGGACCCCACCAAGTCTGATACAACTGTCTCATGAGCATCAACCTCTAGGCACTGACCGTTCTCCCCTCCCTCCCCCACATAAAGAGCGGGATAGGAAACCGCGCTCTCTTGCCTTCCATCGACTCAATTAATTCCTGTCCCAGCCTCAAGGTGCCAGGTTGCTAAACGTGCTCTACTGCCAGGTCTTACCCAGGAACTGCTGATACTGCTGCACTTGAGCGCTGATGTCAGACAGCCCGGAGCCCGGCTGCTGGCCCACCGCCGCCCCGTTGGTCATCCCCTCCATCTTCTGAATGGGCTTGAGTCTGAAAGGCAGAGGAGCCAAAGGTCAGGTGCCGACAGAGTTGCAGGCCTGCGAACCAGGCCGGGAAATGTGGCACCTGGGAGGGTCGTTGTATGAGTGGTTGCGCCTTGAGGTCACATGGGCGTGGAAGGGTGTCGCGGGGGATTTCCCATCCAGGCACTTCAGACAAGAGCAGTGGCCCTCTGTGTCTGTAGTCACCAGTGACTGATGGTGGATCCAGACGGGATTGCTCCGGCTGGGTGCGCGGGAGCATACGTGGGTACCCACGCGGCTCTACACCGCGCTGCCTCCTACCTTTGCTTCTGGGAGAAGGGCTGCTGCCTCATGGCCAGGTGCTGCTGATCCTCCATCAGGCGCAGCAGTGGCGAGTTGGCTTTGATGCGGAGGCCGTAGTAGTGGTACTTGGAGTTCCCTCTGAAAGGAAATCAGGATAGATAAGAGCTCCGGGAAAACACAAACCCACCGTCAAGTGTCTAGTATCGAGGAGGAAACATGATTCTGCATTGCCAGATTCTGCTTTCCCTTACCCCAGCCCAATCCCATCAACTCCAGTGGAGTTTGCTCTGGATTCATGCCAGCATTACAGAGATCAGAATCCGGCCCTTCAGCTCTGCGTGGGATACCAGGAGAACGGGAATCAGGCGTCTGTGTTTCCAGTTCCCATGCAAAGCAGTTTTCTGCAGTTCTTAGCAGGTGTAGGAGCCCGGCTGGGGCTGGTGGCAGTGCACCCACAGATGAATGGGAAACGAAGCAGCAGCCCTATACTAGGGGCCAGCACAGACCTTCATCATGACAGGCCTAATCCTGTGTTTTTGCTGAGCACCCTCTGTTTGCCCGGATCTCAGTGGGTGAGGAGGCCACCAGCACCTTGCAGGTCTGGAGCCTGAAGTTCCCTTCTTGCTACCGGTGAATGTTACCCAGGGCATGGTGGATTGTAAAGGGTTAATACCCCCAGCCACTGGAGATGCCTTTACCGTGTGCCAAGCCTGCGGGTGCGGAGTCCCATGAACACGGATCGGATCAGCTTGCCGAAAGACGCTGCGTTTACTGGCTCCAGTTTCTGCTCCTGGCAGTGCAGCAGGTAATGGCAGTAGAGAGTGCTGCGCGGCAGGCTCACGCCCTCGGCCGTCTCGTAGTTATCCAGCAGCCACTGGACCTTCAAAGAAACCCAGCAGCGGTTAGAGGGCTTCTTCAGGGCCATGACTGTGTCCACCAGACCCCCGCTGGCACAGATCTCGCCCCTCACATCGCCCACACTGACCCCGCTGTCTCCTTCACTGCCCCAATACAGGTGTCACCGTCACCCTCGTCAGCATTACCAGCATTGGCCCAGTTTTCAACCCCTGACACTCCCTAGGCCAGTCCTTGTGGGCTTGGGCTGAACATAAATGGCCATTTTAGGTGCCTACACGTGGATTTAAAGGGGCACAAGTCAAATGTACTATTAAAGCAACCACTCCCCCTGCCTGGGGGCTGCGTTTTGCACATACTCGCTACCAGGAGACATTCCACTGTCTTATGAGCATTATGCCTGGTAGTCAGTGTTTGTAGGACTGGGTCCTAGGGTACTAACAGGCCCCACGAGAGGCAGTGTGGCCTAGTGGATAGAGTACTAGACTGGGACTCAGGAGACCGGGGTTCTACCCTTTAGCTGGACATACACATTTGCCACTGGCCTGTTGGGTGATCTTGGGCAAGTTCCTGCTGCTCTGTGCC
This sequence comes from Emys orbicularis, assembly GCF_028017835.1. Classification (NCBI taxonomy): domain Eukaryota; kingdom Metazoa; phylum Chordata; order Testudines; family Emydidae; genus Emys; species Emys orbicularis. The sequence goes on along the minus strand of NC_088701.1, from coordinate 2,320,538 downwards.
TCAGTTTCCCCATCTGTAAAATGTGAATAATGATACTGACTTTCTTTTGTAAAGCGCCTTGAGCTCTATGGCGACAATTGCTAGGTAAGAATCGGGTGTTAATTGTGAGAAGTATTATACACTTCTCCAGCCCCTTCCACCCAAGAATTCCAAAGTACTTTGCAGGCCCTAAGTTTTACAATCCAGCCCCCTGCTCCCCCACCTCTGACACAGGTTGTTGTTGTGAGCCCCATTTCCAGACTTGTCCAAAGTCACACACAGCACGTCAGGGCAGAGTTGGGACTAGAACCTCAGAGTCTTGACTCCCAACAAGGCGTCTTAATGACAAGACCATCCTACAGCCCTGGAAGGGTTAAAACTGACCCTTTTTTGACTCCCTTTGAAAGGATTAAAACTGACATGATGAATATCAAAAGTATTTTAAAAATCTAATTAACTTTTCCCTGTTTGCACTAGTTCAGGGTTCTGAACTGATGTGGGCTTGGATAGTGAAGACAGACTAGTCAGTTTCATAGTTGTTTCTAGTCAGTTTCACTTTCTGGCTCTCCTATGCTAGCACAAGGCTGCAATATTTGAGCAGTAAATGCTGTGGTTTATTTGTTTTGTTGCTTTAAATGTTTCCATTGGATTTCTGCTGGTCTTGGGTTCGGTCAGAACTGATTTATACAAAGTATTCGTTGCCAGATTTAACACGACCGTGTCCAAATTAAGAGCCCAAATGTGGATGCCCTGTTGCGATGCGCAACTGACTGCAAATATTTGGTATAATGGAAGTACAGTAACAAAACAAGCCAAGTTCTGCTATAAGCTATACCACAGCAATTCCACTGGAGTCAGAAGTGCAGGATTTGACCCAGAACTATGTAAAGAAGACACTATGGGTTGGATTCTCTGTTAAACCAGTGTGAAGCCAGTGTAACCTCACTTTTACACCAAAGGACCTACTCTGGTTTTACACTAGTATCCAAGATCTGCCTCCAGTGGCGTTATTCCAGATTTACACTTGTGTGATTTGCATCAAAATCTGGCTCTGTTGCTTTAAACACGCAAACAGGATTTTAAAAAAATGTAAGTGCTTTGAGTCAATATATCAGATGCTCCAAATAGCTGAGGTGAGGCGCGTGTACAACCTGTCCTTCCCAGAGCTCTTAGACGGGAAGAGCTTTGGACAGGGGCCATCTTTTTGTTCTGTGTTTGTACAGTGCCCGGCACAATGGGATCCGGAGCCCGACTGGGGCCCCTATATGCTACCGTAATATACCTAATAAATATTAATGATACCTCTCAAACTCCAGAGCTGTCACCGATGAACAATTCCCAGCCAGCAATAACCCTACCTACATTTTGCCCAGCAACAGCGTGTCTCATTCGAAGATCTCAAAGCTCCTTACAAACAGCAGTTCATTAAACTTCCCAATCCCTCGCCGGGCAAGTCAGCACCATTACACCGACCTTAAACGTTTATCGTTCCTTGTTACCACAGTAACGCCAAAAGGCCAGCTTGGATCCTAAACTCTTCAAGGCAGGGACAATCTTACCATCTAAATAGACTGTGGGTGGGAGGGGAAACTGAGGCAGAACAGAGGTCTCCTGGTTCCCATATCCACTGGATTTCCTTCCACAGGGGCAACAGAACCCAGGAGCCCTGACTCCCAGTCCCGATTCTAACTACTAGCCCATGCCCTCCCTTGATCACAGCCCTCTAGGCATATAGGTAAGTCCTGGTTTGGTTTTATGCTTTTATGAAGTTTTATTTTATAAAATCAGAATATTTAAAAAAAAATCTTTGCAAAACTGTGCCACGATGTAACTAAACAGCCCCTGTGGGGCAGGGCTGTGCGGGGAGGCAAAGCCACTAGCAGAATTGCATTCTGGGACATAGCACAGAGCTAGTGAGTTGGGATGGATCCGAGCTAAGCCCGGCAGAAAGGCAGGCCAGGGCCATTGTCTAGCCCATACATGTTGACCTCCATTCCCACGCGGCCAGGCCCTGCCTCCCGATTCTTCAGGCCTGGTTCCGCGTTTGCAAACAGCTGAGAAGGATGAACGTATTCCAAAGGGGGGGTTCCAGTTATGTGGCCTGAAAAGGAGAAGCAGCCCCATGGATGTCTTGGCGACTTACGGTTGCTGGAGAGGCACGTGTGGTGTGGGAGTAAGACTGACTGGAGCTTCCTAACATGTATCCTCCCTGAATCACATAGGTTCCCGTTCCGCCACCACCACCTCCTCCGCCGCCTCCTCCGCCTCCTCCACTCGGATTGGCTATGATCTGCCCTCCGGAGACGTACATAGGGACGGATCCAGTGCTGGCCACGGTCTGGGAGGTTGCAGGAGTGGTGACCTGCGCCGGGGTGGCTTGCGATTCATAGTAATTAGCTCCTGTGTTCTGCGTATAGAGAGGGGTCTCTGTGTACGGGTAAGTGCTGGAACGTCTGAAACAAGAGGGAGGTTTAGCGGAGCTGTGGAGCAGGTGCTGCTGCTGCTGTGCAAACAGACATTTCACATTTATATAGCACCTTTCATCCGCCACTGAAATGCAGCCACCGCTGGGGTGGAACACAGCACCTGATTAATACCACAACAGTCTACGGCAGGAAATGAAGAGAAATCTTGTATCCAACAAAGTGCAGGGTGAATTTAGCGAGGCGGAACAATTATCCAGGCTGGAATTTGGTCGGGGTGATAGGGTTAATATACCCAGGGCCTCAGTTCTTCATTTCACCAGAAAGATGATGATAATAATACAGTGGTTTCCATACCTGGATCTCAAAGTGCTTTACAAAGGAGAGCAGTATAGTTAACCCCATTTTACAGATGGGGAAACTGAGACACAGAACTCACCCAGCAAAGCAGTGGGCAAGCGCTTGTTAGTGCCACATTGACACCACTTCCTGCAGCACTCTAGCTGCAAAGTTTGCATCTCTGATTCTCTCTCTCTCTCTCCACCCCACAGCCCTCAAGGAGCAGGAAAAGATGGGGAGGTACAAGCTGACTCCTCCTCCCCCTAGATCAGTGGGAGCAAGAGTGAGTGGAAAGAGGAGGGGGGAGTCTGTTGGCCAGAAGCAGGTGGCGGGAGGTAGGTGGTGACGGAGGTTCCTGGGTAGCTATGGGGAAGAGGAGGTGTATGTGTTGGGGGAAGTGAGTGATGGAGAGGGTGGGGGTTGCCTGGACCGTTGGAGTGGCTGGTGAAAGGATGGTTTGGTGAACGCTTGGCAGCTGGGGGGCAGAGGAATGCCGGTGGCAGTTGGCTGAGTGTGGAGGGGGAACCAGAGCCAGTCGGCTGCAGGGAGAGAGGTAGCCTGGAGCCAAGAATGGGCCCCTCAATTGTATGCCCCCAGCTGCCGCCTCTTCCACTGTTTCTGGCTCAGATTCACAAGGGAATCAGCGTAAACAGGAGCAGAGCGGCTGCCCGGCTGCTTTCACAGGGCAGGCCAAGTCATGGCAGGGCAATGCCTGCTGCCTGCCTACAGCCCCGCTGGGTGCAGTTAGCCAAGGTGGGCGCGGGGCTGCAAGGCCTAGCTGTTCCTTGGAGCCTGGCTCTGTGAGAGCTGAGAGAGCCGGAGCCTGGCCTGGAAAGAACAAAGCCGGGAGGCGGTTGCCCTTTAACTGCCCCCGCTGACATCTTGGGAGGCCAGCACCAAAGCTCCCCGGGAAACGGGGGCAGTGAACAGGGTGCTCGCCTCTCTCGCGCCATGAGCCGGGCTGCAGCGGCTTGGCGTGGGTCACTTACATGGTGCTCGCTGTGTAACTGGCGTCGCCCCCTTCCACGTACTGCACCTGGTTGGGATAGACATGCTGGACGGGCACCTGCTGCAGCTGCTGCACCTGAACGAGGCAGGGGAGAGAAATTCAGACCAGCCCGAGTCCTTCGGTACGGCTGTCCCCCTGCCTGGCTCTCACATGCTTCCTCTGAGGGGCTCAAGGCCCTCTGCACCCATTGAGCATCACAACCCCAGCAAAGGTGGGCCAGTATTCCCGCCCCTTGCCCCCTGGGGAAACTGAGGCACAGAGGGGTGATAGTGATTAAATACTGACTTGGAGGGGAAATTACACGTAGACTGGAAGCTCTTTGCGGCAGGGACTGTCTCTTTTTGGTCTGTGTTTGTACAGTGCCCAGCACACTGGGGGCCTGGTCCATGACTGGGGCTCCAGGATAAATACGGTACAGTGCTCCCAACAGTGGGGACCTGACCCTAGGCGCTATGGTCACACGGATAATAAATCCTCATCATTACACCGCGAGTCAGTGATCGAACCCAGGAATCCTGTCACCCAGGCCCCTGATCTAACCAACAGCCCCCACAGTCTCTCTAACGGGCAATGAACGTTTCCTCCAGGAAGCTGGGGCTCCTGCTAGGTAACGAGCTGTGTCGGCTGTTCGAAGCTCCTGCGACGTTACTACTCAGACTGTTACAATTTCTGAAACTGTTCCAACCCCGTCCATCACCCAGGGATCCCCAGGCATTTTATACCCACCACTAAAGGGCCCCACCCTCTGGGGTGGGGTGCAGCAGCTGTTTGACAGCTGCCTAGCAACCCTGCATGTGAGTTTACGGTAGGAAGCGAAAAGGAATCCTGCATCCAACTGAAATGACAAGTAGGATTTCAGGGAAGCAGAATGTGAACTGCCCGTCCTGGCATTTGGTCAGGACATTGGGGTTAATGAAATGGGATCTACAATGGCCAGAAGTAGCCCTGCCCGTGGGTTTCTGAAGGGAAGAGCTCAGTATTCTAACTCGCTCGTATTTTACCGTGAAATCTGCTGCACTGAATCAGAATTGCTTGCGAACGGGAACGAATTGGTGCCAGTTCTCCCATGTCCCAGCCTTGTCTCTGTGGACGGAATCCAGGCACCTCCCTCCCCCCCCCAAAACTCGGCTCCTGGGCTCCTATTTCACTCAAATCCGAGACACAAACCAAATATCTGCTTTCAAGAGGTCCAAGAATTTCAGTGCCCGTGGCAGGGACTGGCCTAGGTGGGTAAGGAATGAAGGCAAAGCGGGGATCCCCGGTGTAATGCTACTGGCTTCAGCAGAAGGAAGTGGTCCGTGGTGTCCTAATGCAATGGGCTGGGGCTGCTGGGTGGTTCCAGCTCTGCTCTCTGGAAGGAGCAGGGAGGGCAGAGGCAACTATTCTTGGATCTCCCTGGGGAACCTCTCCAGGACCTACTTTAAGAGCTGTAGCTGCTGTCCCAAACACTAGCACCTGAGGGACTCTCTGAATCTTGACTCTCTGGTCGGGACTGGTGTGATGAGAGGAGAGGAACGGCAGCTGCTCAATCACCACCTTTTGCTGCGGGAGGAGGAGGTGCTGAGGAAGCATTCGGACCAGTTCCACCCACTGCTCCGAAGTGGATTCTAGCGAGTGGAGATAGTGGAGCCTGTGCTCTTGGCTGGCTAGACAGCAGCTGGCCAGCGGATGCGTCCCGCTACTACACTCTAAGGAGAGAGGATGCTGCACTGCCTGCGGCTGCTCACTGCTCCTAGCCGGACCGGGGAACTCACTGCCTGCGCTCTAAACAATAAACAGAAACACTGAGGAAATCAGAGCTTGCATTGCGACCACGAGCTGTTCGACTGCTTCCCTGCTCATGGGGGAAGCTCCTGCTCAGAGTTAAACCCAGTCGCTACTTAATACACCACAACTGTACTCTGCATTTACATGGCGTCTTCCATCTGAGGACCTGACCATGCTGAATAACAGCAGGTAAGGAGAATTATTCCCATTATACAGATGGGAAAAGAGAGGCACCGGAGGTGACGTGACTTGGGCCTGTATTCTCAAAGGTATTGAGGCACCTAATTCCCATAGATTTCAGTGGAAGTTAGGAACCTAAATACCTGTGAGAATCAGGGCCTTGGTTAAATTGACCCAGTGGGTGATCTGGGAACAGAACCCAGGTGTCTCAAGTCACAGTCCCCAGCTCTAACCCCAAGACCACATACTGGTTACTTGGGGGAGGGTGGGGGGAGGAGGGAGAAGCCCACAAGATGGCTGCTAGCCAGAGATGGGTTTGAGGAGCTTGCCATCTTACGACCCTGTAGTTTGAAGATCAGACTGCTAACTTTTGCAGCACTGGCTCTGTGCAGTGTTGCGAGCAGGTTCCCCCATCAGGGGGTGCGAATGAGATCAGTTGGACCATGCTGGCTATACAGAGGCAGGAATCTAAGTAAAATTCCGGAAGCTGGATTTGGCCCTAGGGCAGCTCAAAACCAAACGTGTGGCACCAAAGCCTGGGTGCGGGATTTCAGCGTTTCCAGAGCTTCCTTTGTCCCAGCACCAGGTCTATGGGGTGGGGATAAACATGGGGGGGAAGAGCAACTCTTTAGGGGATGTGAAGGGTAATGGGAACACAGGACTGGCAGGGACCAGTCATCATGTCCAGCCCCCTGCTGTCACAGGCCCCCCTGTCACCTCATCCCATTCACACCCTGAACAAACTCCATCTTCAGAGGAGTTAGGTTGTCGTCCCCACTGCTCCTGTTGGAGGCTGTCCCAGACCCTCCCTCCTGTGAGGGGCAGAAACCTGCTTCTCATAGCCAGCCTCAATCTATTCCTGGCCAGTTTGTCCCCACTGGTTCTTATGCCAACTCTGTCCCTTAGCGCCCTCCCTGGGTCTACCCCCCAATACAAGGGCTGGGATGAAAGGTCACCCCCAAGCACAGACTGGAAGCTCCCTTGCTCAGAGAATGGAAAACGGCCGGGATGAACAGGGACCAATGGGGCATGGTCTGCCAAGGGAATGGCTTGGAGTGGACCTATCAGGTCTCTTCCCTCTCGGAAAGTGTGGCCAGCGAACAAGGAAGTGCGCTCAGTACCGGGGTAACTGGCTGAAATTCCCTGGCCTGGGTTATTTCTATGACATCATCCAGTCGTCACAGGCCACTCAGATACCCCCCTATTGAGCCCAGTGACTTTGGTCAGACCAGGCGGTTCAGCCCTCGGAGAGCGGGTGCCAGCGGCAGAGAACAGGAGGGAGCGAGGTGCCCCTGCAGTGGCCGGGGATTGATGTGGTGAGATGTTCCTCCAGGGGAGGTCAGCCCAGATGATCTAATGGTCCCTTCTGACCTTGAACTCTCTGCCCAGGCTGGGATCAGCTACTCTGCAAAGAGACGACTGTCGGTCTAGCTGAGGAGCGCCACGGCCGAGGGCAGAGGATGTCTGCCTCAGAACTAGCCGAAGGGCACAGCCCCCGGGCGGCTCGCTACGTGACTGGAAAGCTCTACCTCTTGAGTGACGTGAACCTGCTGGAGTCCTTGCACCGTCAGCTGTTGTACTGTGCCCGATTTCGGGGCCTGGGGGGTGGTCTGCACGACCGAGCGCTGTGGAGGCAAACAAACAGGCCATCAACAACCTCCCCGAGTGAGGGCCGTGCTGGTGAAAAGTACCACCTGATCGCCCCAAAGAGTCCAAGGCTGGTTACTCCGAGATCACAATCAGGCAGGGCACGTGCCGTGATGCATGCACACCGCCCTGCATCAGAGCGATCTCGGGGGTGAGAGGGGAGCTCCATTTCTCTGGCTATTCTCCTCGGCCTCAGTGCTAAGGTTGCCAACAAAGGGGTCTGTTAGCGCAAGGCAATGAACAGAGAGACTCAGAAAGGCCGTCTTTGCTTTGATGGCACTCGCTCATTGGGTCACTTATAGCCCAGCCCAAGTTGGTAGTAACCAACAGCTGCTCCTATCTGACGGCTGCTTGGTGGCTCCTGGGTGGAGTGAGTTAGGCTACAGGAATGGCCAGGCTGGAGCCAAGCAGCCCAGCGTCCTGCCTCAGAGAGAGGCCAGCACCAGATGTGTACGAGGGAGGCGTAAGAACCCTCCAGAAGCAGATGTTGGACAATCTGCTCCACATTATATCTCAGTCTGGTCTCTAAGAGTCTGTCTGCACCGCAGTCAGGTGGTGTTGGGTTGGAGCGTGTGTAGACGTGCTCAGGCTAGCTCAGGTGCCACTAGCAGCGAAGCTGTGGCAGGATGGGCAGTGACGTGGGCTAGTTCCGCCTCCCCAGGACCCTGGCTACATGTTCAAATGGCCGTTGCCAGTGGTGCTGTGGCTTCACTGCTACTGTTATTTTGATCTCGCTCGCTCGGGTTTGTCTACACATGCTGCAATCACACCTCCCGTCTGCAGTGTAGACAGACCCTAATAGGCAGAGATTGGCTTAAACCCTGAGGCGGGAAATGTAACATCTCTTCCAAAATGGTTATCATTAATTATAACAATCCTGGGTATTCTTGTTATCCTTAGGAGTGGCCAGTCCCTTTTTGAATCTCGTTAAGTTCTTAGCCTCAATGACTTCCTGTGCCAGGGAATTCCTGTGCCAGTCTGATTCCGTGTTGTGGGAGAAAGTATTTCCATTGATCAGTTTTCAAGTCACCACCAATTATACCCCCCAGGTGTCCTCATCTAACTCAAGCAGGTGCCGCTAAAAGTGAGGGCAGCCAAGGATGGAACAGACCCCGGAGATTGAACTCCCCCTCTCGCCCCACAGGGCAGGGCTCGGGCACCCAGGCTGGGGCCAGTGAGTGGCCACATCACTCTGATGTTGCCCGGACTGTATCTGCCCAGCAATAACAAAACTTTGCAAGGTTCATGTTTGTTTCTAAGTAGCAGAGACGGTCTGAGCTGCTGCCTCTTTGAAACATCAACAGATGTGAGTCGCTATTGGGGGGGGAAGATACTAAAATTGTATTTGGTAGCTGTTGTGGTGGGGACACTGTTTCTCAGATCTGCGATCCACGCTCACACCCAATGGAGCTCCAAAGCCAAGCTCTTGAGAGCATTTACTACCATCAGCCCCCGGTGGGGTGGCTTTTCTTTCCCCACCAGAGAGGGCTCAGGTGACACCCCGGGGGGTTACTTTGGGATCTGCAACCATACAGCACCTCTTGCGAGACGGGCACTTGCTGGACTCCATGCACCTGAAGCTGCTGCACTTGTCCTGGTTTGGCGGTGGAGCTGTTGCTCTGGACAGGGGAGTGCTAGAAAAACAAGGAGGAGGTGTTTTATCAGCTGCTTAGTGGGAAGGAGTAACACAGATGGTGTTCCCGTAACACATACCCCCTCCTTCCTGTTTCAGATCCCTCCTGGGAGCTCCTGGCTCTGCCAAGCCCACCACCCACAGCCGTGTGCTGTTCTGAGGGGTGACTTCGCTAGCTGCCAGATCTGGATGGTGCTTTGTGGAACAGATGAGAAGCATGCAGGTTAAGACAGGAACAACAGGAAGTGACAGCAACACAGGAAGTGGGTAGACAAGAGCACAGTACTGTAATGTCACCCTTCCTCTCTCCCCCTGGCCTCTGGGGAGACAATGTGAGGAATATAGGAATTGCTAGACTGGATCCACTATCCCAGCTTCCATAGCAACCAGTCACAGTTGCTTCAAAGAGGAAGTTTCTTGCTACCACCTCTCAGGCAGGGTTTGCTCCTAACCCCTTTGCCATTCGTTATTCAATCTAATGTAATTGTTCCTGTTATTCATGTAAATGCCCCACCCTTTTGTGAATCCAGTTACGTTCTTGGTCCCAATAACATCCAGTGGCAGAGAGTTCCACAAGTTAATTCAGAATGTGTAACCAAAAGACTGTTTCCTTTCTATATTATTGTTGTCCTCTGCATCACCAAGAGCGTTCTTGCCTGATTTTTGCCTAGCTTTAAAAAGTAATAATAATAATTCCTAGCTCTTATCTAGTGCTTTACATTAGTAGATCTCAAAGCACTTTATAAAGGAGGTGAATAGCATGTCCCTATTTTACTGGTGGGGGAAACTGAGGCACAGAGCGATGACGTGACTTGCCCAAGGTCGCCCAGCAGGCCAGTGACAGAGCTGGGAACAGAACCCATGTCTCTTGAGACCAGTCCAGAGCTCTTTCCACTAGGCAGCACTCCTTGGGGCTGGGCCTGAGTTAGCTATTCTAGTGTCCTGCAGTGCTGAGTGCTCAGTTCACACTTGATAATTTGCTCCCAACTGTGGTTTCCAAAGTAGGTCTTTGCCTCCTTTAGCACAACTGTACCGCAGCCTCCCTGCTCCTGGCCTGAACTCCTGCTCCCTTCATATAGGGTGACCAGATGTCCCAATTTTATAGGGACAGTCCTGATATTTGTGGCTTTTTCTTATATAGAGGCCTATTACCCCCCACCACCTGTCCCGATTTTTCACACTTGCTATCTGGTCACCCTACCTTCATATGTCCCAGGCCAGCAGGACTGGGTCTGAGTCACATGCTTCCATCATGTGACACCATCCAATCATTCCCTTCATGGGGGGAGCTAACCCCTTGCCAGTTCTGTTAGCAAGCTCTTCCTTCCAAGTTTCCTGCACATCTACGGTGTGTAAAAAGCAGGATGGGGAAAAGAGACATTGCCAAGCTAAAAGATCACGTACTGCCAAAGGTCCTTCTCGGAGTTATTAACACTGGGAAGAATTTCATCACATTTTGCCTCTTCACAAAAGATTCCAGGACCAACCTTTCATCTGCCGGGACGCAGAGTCCTTGACATATTTGGGACCTTCCAGGGAGCCCTAGGTTTGGCCCTGATGTAAAATAGGATCCTGGTGGAAGCGACGTCACTTTACTCATGCACAAGGTCAGTGTAGAAGCCTAACAGTCCCCGCTCCTCCAAGGTGCTTAGGTGCCTAATTCCCACTGAATCAAGGGGAGCTAGGCACCTAAAGACCTGGGAGGAGCTGGACCAAAGTCCCTCACTAATTCATTACTTTAGACTGAAGCCAGGAGCAGAAGCAGAATAAGAAACATCTTGATCCCTCCCTACCCCCGCCCCAAAAAATTAAGGGCGACCCTCTGATTTCACTGGACTCTGCATTAGCGGGAGGAGAACAGGGCTAGTCAGAGCCGCTAGGGAGCAGAGCCCAGATCCTCAAACATCCTTCAGCTCCTAACCACCCTTGGGGCCAGCCCCTTAGGGGAGTGAATGGGGTGAAGGTGTCAGTTACAGCTGCTGGTCAGCAGCCAATGAGAGCGCAAGGGGCTGAGGGGTTAGAGCTGTGGTAGAAACTGTACAGAATAGAAATATACCTCATTCCCCGCTCCGCTACACCCCACTCCCCTTCCAGGGCTGAGACCAGAACCCAGGAGTCCTGGCTCCCCAACCCCTGCTCTGATCACTACACCCCACTCCCCTTCCAGGGCTGAGACCAGAAACCAGGAGTCCTGGCTCCCCAACCCCTGCTCTGATCACTACACCCCACTCCCCTTCCAGGGCTGAGACCAGAACCCAGGAGTCCTGGCTCCCCAACCCCTGCTCTGATCACTACACCCCACTCCCCTTCCAGGGCTGAGAACAGAACCCAGGAGTCCTGGCTCCCCAACCCCTGCTCTGATCACTACACCCCACTCCCCTTCCAGGGCTGAGAACAAAACCCAGGAGTCCTGGCTCCCCAACCCCTGCTCTGATCACTACACCCCACTCCCCTTCCAGGGCTGAGAACAGAACCCAGGAGTCCTGGCTCCCCAACCCCTGCTCTGATCACTACACCCCACTCCCCTTCCAGGGCTGCGACCAGAACCCAGGAGTCCTGGCTTCCCAACCCCTGCTCTGATCACTGCACTCCACTCCCCTTCCAGAGCTGAGACCAGAACCCAGGAGTCCTGGCTTCCCAACCCCTGCTCTGATCACTACACCCCACTCCCCTTCCAGAGCTGAGACCAGAACCCAGGAGTCCTGGCTTCCCAACCCCTGCTCTGATCACTACACCCCATTCCCCTTCCAGGGCTGAGAACAGAAACCAGGAGTCCTGGCTCCCCAACCCCTGCTCTGATCACTACACCCCACTCCCCTTCCAGAGCTGAGACCAGAACCCAGGAGTCCTGGCTCCCCAACCCCTGCTCTGATCACTACACCCCACTCCCCTTCCAGGGCTGAGAACAGAAACCAGGAGTCCTACTTTACTTTCATTATTTCGCTCAGCACAGTGAGTGAAAGCAGACTCTGTTTTGTCAGCTGCCCTTTCTGGTCACAAACCCCCACAAGGCTGGGGGTGGGAGGGGAGTTGTGCAAATACAGCAGGGGAAGGTACTTATATTTATTAAACAGCTCTTCAATGAATCATTTATACATGTCATTATGACATTCTGGCCTGCACTAAAATGTGCCCAAAGCAGAGCCCGAGGGTCTGACCCTGCAGCCCTCCTTCCCCACAAGGGTCCCACTGAGTTCAACCGGACAGCTCCACACAGCACAGGGTCAGGCGGGGAGCATGACAATGGCCCAGACCCTCAAAGCTACGTAGGAGCCGCACTCCGACTGATTTCAATGGGGTGAAGTGCCTGCACTGTTTGGAAGAGCTGGGCCAATGTCCCTTTAGGTTATGAGGATTGTATATACCCCACGCTGGCAGTGACAGGGTTACAGGACGCCTGACAGCCCAATTAGCCTCTTCTGGGGCATCTGGAGGGCAATGGGGAGAAGCAGGCCGGGTGGGCCCTATAAAGGAAGGACTGCAGGGCCAACAGGAGGAGACCCAAGGGACAGGAAGTTGGGGATTTCTGCTCTCTGGGAATGGAACTACAAAGGGATCTGAAGGGAGCAGCTTGTGCTCTGGGGCCATCCCTGAAGGGAGAGGGCAGCCAGAGATTCGTAAACAGGCCTGAGGGAAGAAATCTGAGAATCAGCGGCTGGGCAGGAGACAGGCCTCCAGGGAGAAGGCCCAGGGGGCAGTACTGTCACAGAGCGACAAAGACTCTGGGGGGGTGGAGCCTGGGAAGGGGGGAAGTTTTCATTCCTTTGAGCTGGGCCTTGGTTGCCCCAGAAGGGCTGGGGCGCTCAGCGTGAGCTAGCCAGAGGGCCAAGTCACTGCACAGACCCCTGACCTCCGGAGGAGCTGCAATGCCAGATCTTGCCACGAGGAGGTGCTCCAGGATGGTGAGTCTATGCCAAGGACACGCACAAAATATGGTGGCTTGATCCCCTCCCTCTGTGCCTCTTGCACCCCGCACCAATCCCCTTCCTGTGTCAGTCTAGATCCCTAGGGGCCGTTAGCTCATCTAGCCAGAGCTATCAAACAGGACGGTTCCCCCTGCACTGAGCCCCCTCCCTTGTAAACGAACACTTCAGCCCGAAGCAGAGCCCGAGGGTCTGATCAATGCCGTGCGACTGTGAGTGACCATGGAGAGCAGCTTTCCAGACCTGCCAGTTACTCAGGGCACAATGGGGATCACTAAACCATCAAACAAATATCCCTTGAACATGCTTGAGGTCTGGACAGGATCTGGGGCCAAACGAAACCCTGGTGTCAAACTCTGGGCCAGATCTGGGGCCAAAACATAAACCCAGAGCTAAACATTTGCCAGTGGGGTGGCTGAATCTTTCCCCAGGAAGAGGCTGATGTCTTGCGGTGAAGGTGAAATGCTGCAGCGATGAGACAAGGATGCTGGTGGTGAACTGAGGGGATGGGGTAAATAATGAGCGACAGAGAGCAATGCAAACAAATCTTCCCGCTTTGTGGCTGTCCGGGGGCCTGTTCATGCTTTCCCCAGGCTAGGGAGGAACCAACATCCCACCACCCACCTCCGGTGGAGAATGGACCTGCTGCTGAACACTGTGCACGGCCACCGAGACTTGGCTTCCTTTGCTAGCCTGGGAAGTACTCTGCACCACCAGCCGCTGCAAAGGGAGGATACAAAAGAAGTCCTGGTTAATGACCACCTCGCAGTCAGAGGAATGCCAAGTTCTGCTGGCCGCTGGGGAGCAGAGCAGGTCATGGCCGGCGCTGGTCCAGAGAACCGCCCGAGCTGGGCAGCCGGCGCTAGTCCAGAGTGTAAGTGAAGCTGTATTGGTTTTGGGTAACAATACTCACCAGTACAGCCCGAGCCAGAGTGTCATTCGGAACAGTACTCACAAGTACAGTCAATTTCCATTCGGCATGTTCGGTATTTATCTGGACTAACTCCCGCACAGAACCGTGACTAAATCAAAATGACCTCTTTGGCTCCCTGGGCAGCAGAAACCTTCATCTGCTTGTGTCTGGCCAACATCAAACAGGCTGCCCACTTGTGTCCCAAGGCAGGGGGCGTGCCATCACTTGGGGACTTTAAACACTAGACAAACAAAGCAAAGAGAGAAATACACTGGCTGGGAAATGGGGTAGAGGATACAAGGGCTTTTCCATCTCTACTTCCTTTGAGTCAGTGAAAATAATATGCAATGGGGCAAATTCTGTAGCGTTCCCTTTTTGTAGCTCTGAGGAACGGCTGCCTTCCATCACGCAGACTAACACCGCACTGGCCAAGGACGTTTTATTTCTCTTTCCAAATGCAACTGCAACCCGCCAAAAACTGGAGGCATGATGCAGCATTTGGGTCCCATTCTCTTCTCCTTGATCCCACCTTCAGGAGATGCCAGCCCGCAGAAAATCTTTGCAGCCGGTTGATAGGTGGTTTCTTCACCTGCCTGGCACGCAGACAAGCTGAGATGTGGTTTTAGGTTCTCCACACTTCCTCTAGCACTGCACTGTCAAGGCAGCTGCATTACCCAGGAAAAGGCTTTTCAGGTCATTCCTAAGGAGAACATTAGCAAAAACAGCCAAAGGTTAACCCAGGGCACTGTGAAGCAGGCATGAAAGCTGGCCCAACTAGGAATAAAGGGGAAATGTCTGGGACAGCATCATGGCTTGGAGATCTGGCTGTGGAAGAGCCTCTCCAAAGGGAGGGGTGGGAGCCCCAACACTTGGGACTTTAAAATCCGACTGGATAAAACATTAGTGAATATACAAAGTTAAGCCTCTAATACAAGGGCTTGTGTCTCAGGCTTTCTTCCTACATGCTAGTCCGAACAGATGGACCTCAGCTGGCATGTCCAAAGAGCCCATCACTGAGGTTTTAGGCACTACACACCGATGACAAATTCCAGTAAGATCTGTCCAGATCGGACAGCCAAGACTCCGTCCAAATCTTTAGATGAGCTGTTGGCTGTAGGGTTCTGATCTATCTGGATTTTCTACTGCTCCGATCATTTGAGTGACAGTCTGAGAAAGAGGCAAGTCATGAAGCTCACCCAAAAGTGGTGAGCGCTGACTCACCCTGACATCTCGCTAGTGAGAAAGCTTTGAGATGGAGGAGGTCTGACTCATTAAGGTCACTGCAGATCAACATCAGAACCTTGTCAGGGATCTAACAGGAAATAGGAACCCAGCAGAAGCTGTGAAGCACAGAGGTCGTCTGTAGCTTCTTCTGCTTAGGAGATGATTTCAGGCAGGCTTTTGAAAGTCCCAAGTAACATTCTCATAAGAAAGCTAAGGAAATGTGGTCTAGATGAAATTACTGTAAAATAGGTGCAAAACGGGTTTAAAGACCATCCTCAGTAATTATCAACAGTTCAATGTCAAAATGGGGGAACGTATCTACTAGGGTCCTGCAGGGGTCTGTCCTGAAACAGGTGCCATTCGGTATTTTCATTAATGACTTGGATAATGGAATGGAGAGAATACTTATAAAATCTGAACATGACACCGAGCTGGGAGGGGTTGCAAACGCTTTGGAGGACAGGATTAGAATTCAAAACCACTTTGAAAAATTGGAGAACTGATCTGAAATCAACATGATGAAATTCAGTAAAGACAAGTGCAAACTACCAGGCTTAAGAAGGAAAACTCAAATGCACAACTACAAAATGGGCAATAACTGGCCCGAGGGTAGCTCTGCTGAAAAGGAGCTGGGGGTTAGAATGGATCACAAATGAAATAGGGGTGAAAACATTATCTACTATCTGTTCTTATCAGTTTAATAGGAGCCAACAATGTGATGGAGTTGCAAAAAAGGGTAGTATCATTCTGGGGTGTATTCGCAGGAGTGTGGCATGTAAGACATTGGAGGTAATTGTCCGGCTCTACTTGGCACGGGTGAGGCCACAGCTGGAGTCCCGTCTCCAGGGTGCCACACTTTAAGAAGGATGTGAACAAACTGGAGAGAGTCCACAGGAGAGCAACAAAAATGACGGAAGGTTTAGAAAATCTGACCTAAGAGGAAAGATTAAAAACCCTGGGCATGTTTAGTCTGGAGAAAAGCAGGCGGGAAACCTGAGAACAGTCTTCAAATATGCTAAGGGCTGTTTCAAAGAGGACAATGGTAAGTTGTTCTCCACATCCACTGAAGGTAGGACAAGAAGGAATCGGCTTAATCTGCAGCAAGGATTTCGATTAGATATTAGGAAAAGCTTTCTAGCGAGAAGGAGAGTCAAGCTCTGGAACAGGCTTCCAAGGGAGGTTGGGGAATCCCCCTCATTGGAGGTTTTTAAGAACAGGTTGGACAAACCACTGTCAGGGATGGTCTGGGTTGACTTGGTCCTGCCTCAGTGCGGGGGGCTGGACTAGATGACCTCTCGAGGTCCCTTCCAGCTGCACATTTCCATGATTCTATGAGTCTCCATGCGATGTGCTAGCTGCAGCTTCCTCCTCCTACGCCCGTCCTTCAAAGCACTGTAGCCATCTCCAGCCATGTCCACCATTCAGCAAATGCTCCCCCCATTAACTTGGCAGGTTTCAGTATGAAGAATCATCACACAGGAGTCGCTTTCCTCGAGATCAGCAGAGACGACAGAGTTGGGGTCTAAACATCAGATTTGAAATATCTCAGCGACCCAAATTCAGGGGTCGTTTAAATGTTAATCCTTCAGGGGCTTTTAGACAACAGCTTTTAAACAGAGGTGGTGGGATAGGAAAGATCTCATGGTGTGTTTCTTTTCTAAGGGAGAGCGTTTAACTCTGTCCTTGGCCAAAGTTTCCCACTGCACCATCTGGTTGTGAGCTAACGCCCAGAGGCAGCTGCATTTCAGTGCTACTGTGTGTAGTCTATGAACTGCTTTGGGATATATTTTATTTATTTCATGTAGAGGAAGGAAGCTGCCAAACCAACCATGGACTGGAAATATGGGAATGTTGCTTCCTCTCCTTAATCTTGCCTAGTTCAGTGTCTGCGACCCCTCTGCTTGTGTGTAGCTGTCAAATCCACATGAGTTTCAATCACTGATCAATTCAAGGCAAGACAACTTCTTGCCTGGCAGTGTTTTCTAACATGGAAAGGAAAAGCCAGAGGCAGAGCGGATCAGAGTTTGCACAGAAGTGAGACTCCCTTGTGCTGGGCATGCTCCAGTCTTTCCCAGACGTAGAAAAAACCACTGTTTAGATAATGATTAGTGGCCCGTCAGCTGTGCTAGATGAATGATAGAAACTCACAAACATTCTTGCAGTCTCCGGATGCCTGTCCATATGCCTACAGCTGCATCTTCATTACAAATGTAATGCGTTACCAAGACAGCACCTTCTGTCAGCGCGCATCCCCCATGCTATTCTGGCTCATACTGCCTGCCCCAGGAGAAGTAGGTAAGAATTATCCCTGATTTGCAGATTGGGAAACTAAGTGGGAGGGAGAGTATGCGATTGGTTCAAAGTCACAGAGACAGTCAGGACAAGAATCCAGGAGTCCTGACTCCCAGCCCCCTGCTCTGACCACTCACCACTCCTTTCCCAGAGCTGGGAATAGAATTGAGGAGTCTTGCATGCCCTCAAAGTCCACCAGGCAGACAGACAGTGGGTAAACCGGAAATGGAACCCAGATCTCCTGACATGTGTGTGGTTGATTCTGTGCTTTAATCACATGACCACCCTTCTTTCTTAAGACACGGTCACTGTTTTTAGAAGGTCCATTCCACAGGCCAAACAGCCCCGCTCCCCGTTTGCCGGCACTGCAGGAAGAGCCTCTGTGTCTTCCGATGCCTACGCCACAATTCCAATTATGAGCCATCTTTGCTGCTGTGCGTTTCCCTGAGAACAATGCTGGGATCAGGTAACCCAAGCATTACATAAAGGATCTGATTAAATTCCCATTAAAGTAGGTGAAAAGACTCCTATTGCTGTCAATGAGAGTTGGATCTGGCCCTATATGACCAGGGATTAATTGAGCCTAATGGGTCCAGTTACCACTTAAGTCCTAGGGCTACATTCAAACCTGGAATAAGACGGGGCAGTTCTGATGGCCTCTGATCCAGAATCAGACGTGGCCATAAATAATGGTGTAAGTTACGCGGGGTGTAAAGTGAGTGGAGAATGGGGTGTAGGTGCTATAGACCTCTCTGGCATTCAGTGGTCATGCAAAACATATGTCAATTACACACACCAGTGGCTGAGTCAGATTAGTGCAAAGGAGGCAGAACTCACCCAGCAGCTGTGAGGCCCTGAGATATGTAGGAACAACAGAGGGTGCTGTGCAAAACGCATGACAATTACACAGCAGGGAGATGCAAAACGCACATCAATTACACATCAAGGGGGCAGAAGGCCTGGGGAAGTAGCAGGAAAAGCAAATAACAGGTAGGGGAAATAAATGAGTTGGCAGGGCCTCTTTTATCTTCCACCCTCCTGTGATTTGCTTTTCCCGTCTCATGCCCCCTTACACCAGCTAAGTAAAATCCTGCTCCCATGTAAGACAATCCACCTTTAGCCACTAACACACTGGTGCTGGGGGTGCTCCCACACTCCCCAGCTTTAAGCCGTTTCCATCATATACAGAGTTTACAGTCTGGGGATGCTGAGAGCCGTTGAACCACTATACAAATTGTTCCAGCTCCCCTGCACTGATGTCAATGAGGCCTGGATCCAACCCACTTCCATCCATTCTTCTGACCAGCGTTGCACCCAACACGCAACCCCATTTAAGGCACCACTAAATCTGGACCCCAATCTGGCTAAACAATAAGCTTCCCCTGCACCAGTTGGATTAACTGATCTGAATGATTCTTACCCACCTCTAACTTCTAATCTCTTATCCGCTAACACGGCGAGTCACAGAAGCACTGTTATTTCCCCGGGTCAGCATGATCGGGTGCCCCTCATGCAGCCTGATTTTCCTTGGGCTTTTACAGCGGTCGTTTCCGAGGAGTTACTCCTGCTTTGCGTTGGTCGAAGGGAAAGGAGGATCAGCTCCTCAGGTTGCTAATTGTAGGTATGTGAATGAACTCAACGTGCAGTGAGGGAGCTGTGCCTACAACTATGTTCTGGGGGCAGTTTAACACAGAGACACTGTGAGTTGCAAGCTTGCCAAGCACAGGGAGTTGCAGGGAAGAAGCGTGGAAGAGCACAGGACACGGGGCTTACTGAACCATCGCTTACCTGCTGGGGCACTTGCACACCTGTTAGCTGGAGGGGGGATACCGAAGGTGGCTTAGCCTGCACGCTGGCTTGAACCAACAGCCTCTGTCAAACAAAACACCCAGAGTTCAAGGTGAATGGAGGAAGCAGGAGTGATTACAGCAGCGGCCCCCAGACATTCTCCGGTTAGCATCAGGCCACAGCATTTAATAAAACACCTGGCAGCAGAGGGCGTCAACACACTTCACAAAGGGGATGAAGCATCATCATCCCAGTTTGGTCCTAGGGCGCAGAGCGGGGAGCGACCTGCCCAAATTCATACAGTAACTTAGCGACAGAGCTGGGAACAGAACCCAGGAGTCCTGATTTCTGGTCCTCCCCACCCTGTAACTTCGAGACACATTCCCCTTCCAGAGCTGGGAATAGAACCTAGGAGTCCTGACTCCCCGCCCCCCTGCTCTAACCACTAGCTTCTGCTTCCCGCCGCCAAGCTGGGAACAGAATCCAGACATACAGCCTCCCAGCCTGCCCTAGACCACTAAAGCTGAAATGATTTCATGTTCACCAGGCCCAGAAGCAACAAATAAATCCAAGGAGCCCAATTCTAGCCTGATTTATTCCCCCTGCAACAAGTCTAACAGCACCCAGCTGTCCCCCAGGAAGATCGCCTGCTTGCCCACCTACCTGCTGTGTGGCCTGCACTTGCTGCACCACCTGTGTTGGCACCCCAGACTGTGTGGCCGTCGAGCCCGGGCTGGACTCGGAGACGGAGTCACTGGGCCTCATGGCACCTTCTGAATTTTGGAAAAGGAGAAGAAAAGGTCGCATGAAAAGTCTGAGGAAGGCAATTCAGAAAAGGTGTCCAAATCCCTCCTGTATATTTCAAGGGAGTTGCCAAGAGGCAGCCGGGGCTAGTGGACTGAGCACAGGACTGGTGTTGGGACCTATGGGGAGTTCTAGTCACAGCGCTGGGAGGGGAATACAGCTCCCAAACTTGGGAATGGAACCCAGGAGTCCTGACTCCCAATCCCCTGGCTCAGTGGTTTCATGCCCACATGTAGAATGGAGCTCTCTGCCATTGGGCATAACTCCTCTGATTACCGTGCAGCACCCGGTGTGAATTTCCTTCTAACAGAAAGAAACAGCCAGCAACTGCCCCTACCAAAAACTAGTGAGAAAACAGGTGACAGGCCTCTCATACAGTCGGCCTGTTCGATGGACCCTTAATGCAAAGATTCCCTGCGAAGCAAGCCAGGTACTTACGATCACAAGGAGCTGTACAGAGACAATCGTAATACATGGTGCAGTGGGCACAGGGGTGTGCATGTGCGTTTGCGTTTGCTCCCCTTCCTTGCGAGACAGGTAATAAAAGACCCAAGGCTTTTATAACCTGGAGCCTTGGCCACCTAATCCCTGCCAGTTCTCACCAAAGCTCCAGTGAGGCTGGTTTAGTATAAACATCCCCATCCTAGAAGGTGCAATCCCAACCCTCTGATCCTTCCAGGGAGGGGTAGGGGGAGCTCATCTGGGGCTGATTCTAATCGAGAAGCAGGAGATCACGTTTCATGGGTGTCTCGTTTGACATTATCAACAGAAGAGGAGGAAAAAAATAGCTCCGCGACCTTCCAGGATGGTGAATTAGTCTGTTTCCTTAGGGCACTTGAACGAATCAATGTTAATGCTGGGTTTAACAGCTTGGGAACCCTGGGAGACAGGACAGGCTAAGTGGGAAGTCCTTTTCCCACTTTAACAGCTATGATTCCAGGGAGCAGTGGAGATGGATTCTGAGGAAGCTTTTGCACGATGGGTCATTTCGGTCTGATGCTCTGGCATTTACTGATCAGTTGAGCGAGGCCCTCACACTGGTACTATGCCGAGTATCTGGCACTCGATAGCGACCATATTTGTGCTGGTTACTTTGCACACCACAGAATCCGAGACATTAAAGATGGGGAAAGTCTGATTCCTGCAATCTACTTTTCACACAGGAAGCTGCATTGCTAACCCCAATGATTCTGATGTAGCTTCCAGAGCCTGAGGACCTTATTCGACTGATCTGCCCGAACTCCCACGGACTTCAATGAGCAGCCCCGGCCCCTTCTTTCCTAACCCAGACGTCGGGAGTTTGGACAGTGATCAGTGAGGTGAAACTTTGTCAAAAGCCTTCTGAAAATCCAATTCCACTGGCTCCCCCATGCCATCCAGCAGCACAATGCCCCCTGTCATCACACTAGGGCATTACAAAGGAGGTGCAGTGGCCTACTGGACAGAGCACAGGACTGGGCCATTTCCCAGCTCTGATACTGCTCTACAAGGCAACCTTGGGTGAGTCACTTTGCTGCTCCGCACCTCAGTTTCCCCATCTGTAAAATAGGGATGATGACAGTGAGCTGCTTTGTAAAACGCTATGCAACCTACTGGTGAAACGCGCTAGATAAAAACGAGGAATGTTTCTTTTTGTTTTGTTAAAGATCCCATCCCATGCTCTGTGATGTATTTTGGCCAAAATTCCTGCTCTCCCCACTAGTCAATAAGTGGCTGCAACCCTCTGCCCCAGAGGCAGATGCATTTCAGTGAGTCTGTGTGTATGTGCGTAGGTCAGGATCAAAGACCTTAGAGAAACGTAACATTATTATAATATTCCTTCCCTTTACATTCTAGCTCCTCTAATTTAGATGGGTATTTTTAATGTGCCTAAAACTGCAACAGCCATTGATCCTACCGCACTTTACGTTTACAAAGCATGTTCAGACCTTAGTTAAGCACCACAGCTACTCTCCAAGGTAGGCAACTATAAGTATTATTACCTCTGCTGCGCAGGTGGGGAGATGAACGTCAAAGGTATTTAGATGCCTAACTCCCATTCAGATCCCGGTGCCTAAATAACTTTTGCAAAGGAAAACCAGCTCTTTCTGCTGTCTGCAAACATATTGGTACCCATTTCAATTAGATTAAGTGGGAGATGAATGCAGAAAGAAATCAGCCCCTACACAAGTTCTTAGGTGGCGAGATCTTTGCTCAGCTGTGCATCAAGTCACTCCCACCCCCTCCTCCTTCACCTAAAGGCCAGATGGTAAGTAAACCTTTCATTATTATTGCTTTCCTTCTCTCTCTCTCTCTCTCTCTTTTTAAAGGCAGCAGAGCGTGGGCTCCTGGGATTACAAGGCATTTGGTGTTATTAGAACTGTTTCCACTGCTACACTGGTGGGGGGAGTACAAGAGAGGCTTGTCTGATTGCACCAGGGTCAGTGTTATTGACTAAGGACCAGATCTCGTCAGGTGCTAGAGGGCAGCAGTCGGTGGCACTTTGCAGAGGCTCAGCCCCTCTTGGCAACTTCTCTCCCGATGGAGTTGAGCGCCTCCCAGGTAGGGTCCCCCTCTGGGTACAGCGCTGTTCACTTTGCTGATAGGCGCTGGAGAATGCTGCACCTGGAGTGCCCTAATGGCTTCCCAGGAGTGAGAAGCGATGCCCGAGAGAGGCACGCTTGCTTCCTTCACAAGGCAGCAAAGCGAGGAACTGGATGATTGCTCTCCCAAGACCAGCTTCGGGGGCTTTCACAGCCACAGCTCTGAGCTGGCCCAGTAGGAAATGATTTCTGGAAGAGTGAAGGACACCGATGTCTTCTAACTAACTAGGTGCCTATGCATCACCCCTCACACTCCCCCTCTAGCCAGCCAGGTACTCGATATTGGGGCCTGATTTTCAGAGGTGCTGGCACCCACAGTTCCAGCTGAAGTCAACGGAGCTGCATTGATCTACACTTGGTGAGGATCAGGGCCTTTATGCCAGGGAACTAGAAGGAATAAGATTTGTGGCAGATCTCTGGCCTGCATCACTCCAAGATTGCGAACAGAAGCGTCAATCTATTATGACAGGGTCTGCATGGTGGAAAATCTGCCCTAGCTCACACTCCCCTTTGAGAATCACAACGAATTTTCTCTGAATAAAATCCAAGCTAGCTTTAAACCCTAGTGTCTGCAGACAGCCCTTAATGGAACTGACCTGGAGGGGAGGGAAGTGTTGGGGGAAGTCTGCTAGAAAGATAAACTCCAGCTTTGGTTGTGGGTGGATGTCTTAGGACCTTACAGGGAGTGGCTCGGTAGCTAGAATCTGATCCCCAGCACCTTCTCCAATTAAACTTTCCACTGCTAGGAAAATACAATCTTGTTAAAACTCCCAACCGGAACATGAATCAAAAGGCTCAAGAGATTTCTCAACAGCTTAGATGGAGCCTGATTATTATCTCAGGCTATCCAGGTTTCTTTGGATGATATTTCATGCAACTCTGCAACACGCGACTGAAGTCAGCGGGAATATTATCCGGCTGTTTTCCTTGCCTGCCCTCAGCTACTTAGTAACAATCTTCCTTTCTATAGGAAACCGACTGCTCCTGATCTGGGGGTGTTTAGATCTAGAAGGGATGGTTGGTTGGTTCTGAGTCAGTTAACTGGAAATGTTCCCCCTATTAACCAATGTCTTTCTACTGCTTATTCAGACCCTGCCCTGAATCACAATAACGTGCTACAATAAGGATTTCCTAGCATGATCTGACAGGGGACAAAGGGCCTTCACGCACCTGCCTTCTAAGACAGAAACTAGAATATAGCCCCGGACAAACTGTGGTACCTACGGATGGAGTTCAGTTCTTAATGCATCTTAACAAACAGGCGAGCACTCAAGCGTTTCTACTTACTCACCATTCATCTACTCCTGTGATGATTTAAAGGATTGGAAAACCTGCCTTACAGTGATAGACTCAAGGAGCTCAGTCTAACCAAGAAAAGGCTAAGGGGTGACTTGATCACAGCCTGCAAGTACTTGCACGGGGAACAAAACTTTGATAATGGGCTCTTCAATCTGGCAGCCAAAGGTCTAAGAAGCTCGGATGGCTGGAAGCTAGACAAATTCAGCCTAGACGCAAGGCGCACATTTTTAACAGTCAGGATAATTAACCATTGAAACAATTTACCAACAGCTGTGGTGGATTCTCCATCTCTAGCCATTTTTAAATCAAGACTAGATGTTTTTCGAAACTCGTACACACAGGAATTGATTCAGGGACGACCTATAGCCTGGGTTATACAGGAGGTCAAACTAGAGGATCACAACAGTCTCTACTGGCTTTACAATCTATGAAACTCTGATAGATTGGCTCTAGACCAGGGGTCGGCAACATTTGGCACACGGCTCGCCAGGGTAAGCACTCTGGCGGGCCGGGCCAGTTTATTTACCTGCGGACGTGGCAGGTTCGGCTGATCGCGACCCCCACTGGCCGCGGTTCGCCGTCCCGGGCCAATGGGGGCGGTGAGAAGCCGCGGCCAGCACATCGCTCGCCTGCGCCGCTTCCCGCCGCCCCCATTGGCCCTGGTTACAACAGTGCATAGCTATGGTAATAGATAGGTTCTACAGTGACTAACCTACGTTTTTATGACTTCTTGTTTCTGTTGGACCTGCAGAGGAAACCCAGTCCTGGGAGAATGAGCTGGATTCTATTCTAACTCATGCATCACCAACGGAATACACTAAATTCCAAATTCAAATCTGAATTGATGATGCGTAAGCCGGAAAGAACCTGGCTTGACTCCCCAATCTCAGGGGGAGCTTGCGGGTCTGGTGGCATTAAATTCTTATCTTTTTACTTGAAAAGCGAGTCCATTTGTATCTAGAGTTGCTGAGAGAAGATAAAGGAGGAGCCTCGCATAGACATTCTCAATAGCAGCAGGGCATTGGAATAAGTCCATCTCTTGCTGTTAGTTCTCAGTGGAGAGTCAGCTCTCCAGATCACTGGATAAAGGTGCTTCTGTTTACCTGAGCCTTTTCCACAGCTTGGATTTATTTTAAAGCGCGTGTTCTATTCTGAAGCGATTATTGCTCCTTCTTACCTCTCAGACCTTCGTCTTGGCAGGCTTTACCTGCTGACTGTAGTGGCAACAGTCAGATTTGGCTGGTTCTCACTCTGATTAGTCCTGCGGGGCCAAGAGAGCTCTGGGAGAGCAAGGTAGAGTCTCTTGTGGCCTGTGCCTCATCGAGAGAATTGCTGATTCAATTCCGAGGGGGTTACAAAGGCAATGGGGCTGCACAGCTGTCCCTGGGGGCAGAGAGTCCCTGCAGAACCGTACTACTGGTGCTGATCCAGAGGATGGCAAGAGGCCAGTTGGACAGGGAAGATCAGGCAGAGAGGGGAAGGATGGTTCCAGTAGTTCAGGCACTGGAGTGGGATTTGGGAGACCCAATTCAATTCTCTGCTATGCCCACAAACTCCCTGTGTGACCTTCGCCAGCTCACTTAGTCTCAGTTATCCATCTGTAAAATGGGGATAAAAATATTTCCCTGCTGCCTGGGGGGGGCTGAGGGTAAATACAACAAAGATTGTGAGGCGCTCAGATACTGTGGTGATCCAGGTCATAGAAGGACCTAAAACAGATAAGAAGGAGCTCATGCCCATCTATTGAAGGCAGAGGTGATTGCTATTTGTTTCAATTATATACATGTACCCAGAGGCTGTGTCCATAGACAGATCCTGTTCTCGCTGAAGTCAATGGTCTCCTGAGGGAGCAAGACTGGAATAAATCTACATCATGTTCTGCTGAAAGGGACTAGCAGTGAATCTTGTATCTAAAGACAATCCCAGACCTCGCTAAAACTTATGTTTGTGGCAAGCATAGTTTTAGGCCCAACAGAAGAAACAATCAAGACCCTTTAGGTAGCAGAGACAGCTGCAAACATGGAAGCTACCGCCCAAGGCGCTAGGCCACATGGTAGGTCAGAGCTAAGTTGTATGGGCTGAGGGGTTTCCCTGGTTGCAAACACAGGGGCTAGGATGTTGGTTGCTGCCTGTGTGTGTTGGAAAAAACAGCCAGGAGTGTGAGTGTGACCTTGAGGTGAAGCAGAGTGTCTAAGCTTCTTGGGCACAGAGCTCGCTGGAGGCGCAGGCATGGGGATTTCTGAGGAAGGAAATTGCCTGCTGCTGTTTGTTTCTATGGTCAGAGAAACAGCACTCCGTAGACATTTTTTGGAAATAAACAAGATAACACCAAGAATATACCTGGCTCGTATAATCGATTCCTCAGCCTAAACAATTCTGAAAGGCCCCTGGCACTAACTAACCACTCAGGCTGAAGGAGCAACCATAACAGGTGAGAAGTCATGAGGCTTTCCCCCACCACACTCCTCCCAGACTTACCGGACACCGTGACTATGATATACTGCTGCGGGGCTGGTGTTGGAGTTTGTTGGCCCGTGGCCTGAGCCTGCGGCTGTGGGGCCTGGATTTCCGAGACATACTGTTTCTGAGTGGCTGGTTGTTGCTGCGTGCTTTGCAATTCCGCTACATACTGTTGCTGGGCTGCTGCCGGTGCCGCCGTTGTCGCCGTCGCCGCCGGCTGTTGCTGCGCCTGTTGCTGTTGTGACTGTTGCTGAGCTGCCTGTAATTCCGTAACGTACGCCTGTGTTGCCATGCCAACAGTGGGGAAAATGATAATAAATAAGGCTTTTTTTTTTTTGCTTCCTTTTGTTGAGAAAAAAAAGAGGAAAAAACAAAATAAAAAAAAGAAAGAAAAAAAAACAATTAATCAATTGTAAAGCGATCCGGGGACAGAAACAGCTCCCTGCTGTTCTATTCGTTAAGCAATAACTTAATTACACCCCATGGTTAATAACTAATTACAGTCAATTACAGCAGGAAAAAGCAGTAGCAGCATTCATCTTTCTCTGCAGAAACAGGCCTGGAAAAGTAACGGTTCTGGAGAAACTTGTTCAGAACCAATCCCCACATTATGACTGGATGCAATTTACGAAGCTGCGTCAATTATCTTTCCCAGATCCCCACCACTACAACATACTCTTTTTAACTGTACTGAAATTAAAGATCAGCGCTCGCTTCCACTGAGGGAAATCCGCAGTAACTCCACCAAAGCCAATGGGCATGAGGGAGAGGAGAAGCAGGCCCTTAAGCTGGCATTTTTGGTAGTGGCCTTGGATTGTGGGTGCCCAACTTGAGATGTCTTGGGGCCGGTTTCCAGAGGTGCTGAGTGCCTGCATCTCCAAATGAAACGGGGATTTTGGAAACTGCATTCATTTCCACATAACAAACAATCAAGCTTCAGCTTGAGGGATCAACTTCAACCCCGGGGCAACTCTCCTCTTACACCAGGGCTGGATTTGGTCCAGCACCTGGGAAAGGAGAGCTTTGCACTCAGACGTGAAACCCGCTTGACCAGATTCTGCAAATCAGTGACACTGATGTAAATACACAGATTCACATCAACGGAGCAGAATTTCGTCTCCAGGCCTGCTGGAGGTTCTGACAGCATCACCAGCTCACCCTTTCTGAGGCTGTCCTGTGCAGTTCACTGTGTTGGAGATTCATGGATAAAATTGAAATAAAACAAGGTCCCATCAGCTCCTTCGGATATGGAAACATCCCAGGACACTTTTCAAAAGAGTAAGGCAGGGCTTTCTCTCTCATTCATGGCCAAAATTTCCCTTCTTTTTGCTGTTGTGCACCTACTGATTGCCCCTCTACGCCCCAGAAGTGACTGCATTTCACTGGTGGTATATGTTGAAGGGTTTACGAGAAGCTTTGCAGTGAAAAGTGCTATGCAAAAGTCAAATATTATTAGAAATCTGAAGGTCTGAAGCAGGTTGGATCATCAGAAGGGTGCCAGGCCTCAGATATATTAGAGAAGGAGAGCGCTCACTCGTACACCTGACACACACCACACTTACTGTTACTGAGCATGTTCATGTTACAAGAGAGCCCATGGCGGTAGAGTCCAGTCTACAATAATCCCTTGACACTCCCGAGCCTTGGACTGAGGAGCTCAAAGCAATTTACAAGCATTTGTTAAGTAGGCATCTCACAGCCTCTGGGAGATGCTAGTGAAGTGGGTAAACTGAGGCACAGAGTGAGGAAGTGACTCTTCCCAAGCACACACAAATGAGTCAGTGGCAGATCCAGATTTCTTTTCACCTGATCCCTTACTCTACCCACTAGACCACAGTGCCTTCTAGCCTCGTAGAACCTCACCACCCGACTGCCAGCTTTAGTGTGCTCTAACGGTTAGAGCAGGAGCCTGGAAGTCAGAGCTCCTGGGTCCCACTCTCCAATCCATCAGTGACTCACTGGAAGAGCTCAGCTGAGTCACTTTGCAACTTGGTGCCTCAGTTTCCCCATCTGTAAAACAGAGATAACACTGAGGATTGATTAATATTTGTAAAGTGAGTTGAGATCCTCAGAGGGGAAGTGCTTTGAAGAAGGGCATGAAGAAACTCCACTCAGCTTTGCATAGACCAATCCATTTCCCGCACTGCTAAAGATAAGGACAGACGCTCAGACAGCAGCATTTCTGGTGTGTGTGCTCCTACGCCAGGGTCTCCGAGGGGGACGTAATAAGAATCATGTGCTGTAAGCAGCAGTCAAGGCCATCAGTTGCTTCTCACAGACTCCGGAGTTAGAGGAGTCATGACTGCCTAGAGTCTGCCCTGAAGCTTTCCGACAACAGTTTTCATTTGTCACTCTGATCTGCCAAAGCTCCCACCCCAGAGCCATTCTGGGGCTGCCTGTTTGCCCTTGGTGTGCTTCCCAGCACCATGCCTCCCAGCTCTCCCTGTCCCTTCCACCTCACTGGCTCTCAGAGCCCACAGAGCCACCAGAGCCTTTTATTTTGCTCAGCAGTTAATGCAAGGAATCTACAGGCCCATATGCTGTAAGACACTGGTTCAAGCAGGTTAGCATAAGTAAAGCAGGCCCATGACCCTTAGCACTGATAAAATGGCCTGACAGTTACCCTAGATTTTGGGGAACTGGGAACAGCTTGCTCAAGAGAGGGAGCTGGTTCATAATGAAGGAACACGGAGCTGAGCCTGGGCGTGGGTATTTTAGGGTAGAATCGTTGGCAGATGTTTAACCACGAACTTGCTTTAGCAATAGGCGATGTCTATGATAATGAGCTAAAAAACATTACTATCTTAACCTACAGGATAAGGGCACCCTAATATTCTGACGGGGGGGGAAGCTGGATCTGGACATGGAAGGCTGGGCATCTGAATAAATATTCATGATAGGGCCCAGGCCCTACAATAGGCCAAGCCCGCATGTAGCAGGGGCTGGGTTTCCATCAGTGACCCCTCAGCTTTTCATTGTTATCTACCACCAACCTTTGGGTGTGAGGGTTCTGGACCATCGGACTCATTGGGCATGCCAGGGGCAGGGCTGATCCTTTGTCTCTCACCACCAGGTCCCCAAGGAAGGGTGTGAGTAGATACACACACACACACCCCTACCTCTAAAGCTGCTGGTGATTCAGACTGCTGCCACAATCACAGCTGGGAGACATGGCCAGGGCCGGCGTTAGGGAGTAGCAAGCAGGGCAGTTGTCTGGGACCCCATGCTGCAGGGGCCCCCGCAAAGCTACATTGCTCAGGCTTCAGCTTTAGCCCCGGGTGACAGGGCTCAGGGCCCCGGGCTTCAGCCCCATGTGGTGGGGCTTTGGCTTTCTACCCTGGGCCCCAGCAAGTCTAATGCTGGCCCTGCTTGGTGGACCCCCTGAAACCTGCTCGCGGCCCCCCAGGGGCCCCCGGACTCCTGGTTGAGAACCACTGGCTTAGAGGTCTAAGCATCAGGTAGGAGAGAACTACTGCCTAGAGCAGGGGTCAGCAACCTTTCAGAAGTGCTGTGCCGAGTCTTCATTTATTCACTCTGATTTAAGGTTTTGCGTGCCAGTCATACATTTTAATGTTTTAGAAGGTTTCTTTCTATACGTCTATAATATATAACTAAACTATTGTTGTATGTAAAGTAAATTAGATTTTTAAAATGTTTAAGAAACGTCATTTAAAATTAAATTAAAATGCAGAGCCCCCCGGACCGGTGGCCAGGACCCGGGCAGTGTGAGTGCCACTGAAAATCAGCTCGCATGCCGCCTTCGGCACGTGTGCCATAGGTTGCCTACACCTGGCCTAGAGCCTCTGGAAGGAGGAGTTCTAGTTCTTAAAGCAGACCTTTGAGCTGGTTCTATTCCCTGCTCTGAGAGGTATGTGTGAGCTAAGAGTCAAGACATCTGGATTCTATGCCCATTTCTGTGACCTTGAGCAAGCCATCCCCCGTGCCTCAGTTTCCCAATATGTAAAATGGGGATAAGGATAGTAACCTCCTGTGGGTTTACCTGGTTAATATCTGCAAATCTCACTGACGATGTGAAGAGCTTCTCACCCAATGAAAAGACCTCTTTTTTCTGACATTACTAAGGCTAGGTCTACACTACGGGGGGGGGGGGGGGGGGGGTCGACCTAAGATACGCAACTTCAGCTACGTGAATAGCGTAGCTGAAGTTGCATATTTTACGTCGACTTACCTGGCTGTGAGGACGGCGGCGAGTTGACAGCTGCCGCGCCGCCGTCGACTCCGCTTCCGCCTCCTGCCGCGGTGGATTTCTGGAGTCGACGGCAGAGCCATCGGGGATCGATTTTATCGCGTCTAGTGAAGACGCGATAAGTCGATCCCCAATAGATCGATTGCTACCCGCCGATCCGGCGGGTAGTGAAGACATGCCCTAAGTGTCCCCTATGGGTCATTTGCAGCCATGGGCACATGCGGTTAGCCAGGCATTTCCCACATGCCAACAGCACTGCGAGAGCCAGGACCAGGATCGCTTTCTGGCAGGCAGGGAGGCCACAGCATGTGCAAAGCCGCTGTGCTCAGCTTAAGGCAGAAGGCACAATCCACATTCCAAAGGTTCCTGTGCCCTTGGTCACTCCTTTAGGAACATGCCAAGCTTGGAAATAACCTGTCTGTTTTTAGATCCATTCCCCACCCCCAGAATGAATCACAGCAAACAAATACGGGGCCTGATTCTCCGAGATGTTGAAGAGCCTGCATTTCCACATGGGTGCAAGGCCCCTTCTGAGGCCCAGGCCTGGGGCAAGTTCCTGGCTCCAGCCACTTGCTGATTCTTCTAATGCTGCAGAGCAAGAGGGCCAATCTCTCAAATCAGGCACATAAAACCTTCTGAAAGGGCCTCCGGATTGCATTAACCTGTCCTCCTCCCTCCTCCCCCAGAGCAAAGGAACACTCAGGGCTACTGAATGCCCCAATCAGAGGCTACATCTCACAGGTCTTCACCAACAGAGGCTGCTACGATCTTTGGATGGTGCTTTTTGTAGTCTAACAATATGCTATGGAAGCTTCCTCTACGCAAGATGCTGAATGCAAACGGCAGACAGCTGGGAGACTCAGTGACCACTTGGAATGAGAGAGAGACATTCCAATCCAGTGGCAAGGTGTTGGGGGAACTGGCTGGTTCAGGGGTCACCTCTCGGCTGCTGGTCCCAGTCTACATTAGGGTGACCAGATAGCAAGTGTGAAAAATCAGGGCAGGGGGTGGGGGGTAATAAGAGCCTATATAAGAAAAAGACCCAAAAATTGGGTCTGTCCCTATAAAATCGGGACATCTGGTCACCCTAGTCTACTTTGGTAATTTGGTAGTGACCAAAAGTTGCCAGCACCTAGAGTTACTTTAGTGACCCATGTAAAATGAGTTGGGAAGTGGTCACGGGCCAATTCCTAGTGACCACCTTAGGGGCTTGTCCACATTCTAGTTCCTACTGGGTTGGGGTAACAGCACAGGACAGGTGGCTTTTGCACGGTAGCAGGATTGGAGTGTGTTTAAGCAATGATCCTGAATTGTGCTGCACATCATGGTTTAATCTCATAGAATCACACAAATGGGCTGGCAGGGATCTCAAGAAAGACATTAAATCCAGCCCCCTAGAGTATCCCTGACTGTCTAACCTGTTCCTAAAAACCTCCAATGATGGGGATTCCACCACCTGCCTTGGAAGCCTGTTCCTGTCCTTTGCTATCCGTATAGTTAGAAAGCTTTTCCTAACATCTATCCTAAACCTCCTGTGCTGCAAATGAAGCCAATTCCTTCTAGTCCTACCTTCAGTGGCCATGGAGAACAATTGCTCACCATTCTCTTTATAACAACCCTGAACATATCTGAAACTGCTATCAGGTCTCCCCCTCCGTCGACCTTTCCAAGACTAAACATGTCCAGTTTTTTATTTTGTCCTGATAGGTCAGATTTTCTAAACCTTCCATCATTTTTGTTGCTCTCCTGTGGACTCTCTCCAGTTTGTCCAAATCTTTCTTAAAGTGCGACTCCCAGAATTGGACACAGAACTTCAGCTGAGACCTCACCAGTGACGGGCAGAGTGGGACAACTACCTCGTGTCTTATATATGGCACTTGTGTTAATACACCCCAGAATTATATTATATTAAGAATATATATTATATATTAACCTTTTTTGCAACTGCATCACATTGTTGACTCATATTTCAACTTGTGATCCACTATAACCCCCAGACCGTTTTCAGCTCTATTGCCACCTAGCCATTTATTCCGCATTTGATTTTTCCTTCCTAAGTGCAGTACTTTGCACTTGTCTTTACTGAATTTCATCTTGTTGATTTCAGACCAATTCTCTAATTTGTCAAGGTCATTTTGAATTCTAATCCTGTCCTCCCAAGTGCTTGCAATCTCTCCCATCTTGGTGTCATCTGCAAATTTGATAAGTATACACACCACTCCATTACCCAGGTCATTAGTGAAAATATTGAATAGTACCGGACTCCAGACAGACCTGTGCCTGGTCCCACTAGATACTTCATACCCGTTTGACAACAAACCATTGATAACTACTCGTTGAGTACAGTTTGTCAACCAGCTATGCACCCACGTTATGCTAATTTCATCTAGATCACATTTCTCCAGTTTGCTTATGAGACTGTCATGTGGGACTGTGTCAGAAGCCACACTAAAATCCAGATGTATCATGTCTACTGCATCCGCTAGCCCAGTAACGCTACCACAGAAGGAAATTAGGTTGGTTTGGCATGATTTGTTCTTGACAAATACATGCTGACTATTACCTCTAACCCTATTGTCCTCTAGGTGCTTACAAACTGATTATTAAATAATTTGTTCCACTATCTTCCCAAGCATCGAAGTTAGGCTGACTGGTCTATAATTCCCCAGGTCCTCTTTGTCCTTTTTAAAGACAGGTATTATGTTTGCCCTTCTCCACTCCTCTGGGACCTCCCCCGTCCTCCAGGAGTTATCGAATATAATTGCTAATGGTTCCGAGATTGCTTCAGCTAGTTCCTTAAGCACCCTAAGATGAATTTCATCAGGCCCTGATGACTTGAATACTTCTAATTTATCTAAACATTCTCATCTACCCTGCAAGCGTGAACCAGGCTGCTATAGTATCTGGGGACAACGGTGCTGTGAACGAGTTCCCCCAGCATGTTAGGATTTACAGTGGGATCTAGCTGACTGTCTTGGCTAATGGTTGAATGGGCCATACTTGCCTCTTACCCCAGAGTGGGTCCCTCCAAGGCTGGAGGAGGGGTACATGCCCAGGGGAAGCTTGCCTTGTCATTGTTCTGCAGAGCCATCTCAATCCAACACCTTTCATCAGCATGAAATTCACCAAGGTTTGAAGGTTAAAAACTCTTACACAATGAGCTCAAATAACAATAACGATCTCATGTTCCTGTAGAGCCTTTTCCTTCTAAAGAACCCCAGGGAGCATGTTACACATTGGCATTATCACTAAAATGCAGCCATCTCTGGGGGGGAATGTGGCAGCTGTTTAACAGTACACAGCAAGCATACAGTTTAGGACAGGGAGCGAAGAAGAAGCCCATATCCAGCTGAAACTGCAGAAGCAAAATGGAATCACCTGAGTTGGAATTTGGCCAGGAACCTCAGGTTAACAGCCTGAGTCTTGTGATTAAATGTCATATTTCACAATGTGTAGGACTCAGTCTGGAAGTGCTTTATGTGGGTCTGTAAGCACACAAAGATGCTCGAGAAGACCCATGTCCGCTGCACAAAGGGGGGACCACAACAGCAAAGACCCCAGTGGCTGCCAACTGTGCAGTACTGAGCTACTGCTTGAGAACCTGAAGGTGAAATTGGTGAGGAAATAAAAGTGAAACTGACCAAATTCAGCCTTGGACCCAGCATAAATAGTGAGAAGTGAATCTGATTTGTAAAATCTTTTCATTTTATAAACTGAAGGTGTCAGGAGTAACACAGATAATGATAATTACTACTATTCTGTACTTCTCTAACACTGTCTATTGCAAACATTTATGAATTAAATTTCTTAATGCTTTTGGGAGGTGGGTATCATTATGTTCATCTTACAGAGAGGGAAACTGAGGCACAGAGAGGTTAATATGGTTTACCTGAAGTCAAAGAGGAAGCCTCTCATATAGCTAGAAATGGAATCCAGAACTCCTAACTCCCAGTCCAGTACTTTAATCACAAAACTACTCTTCCTTTCAAAGAAAGGCAGGAACACCTTTAAAAACATATGCTCTTTAACCTGAGCGTGTCCCTTTATTTGTGTTAATTTTAGTGTTTAATGACACAAAGTGTCCACTCACACCAGCTCCACTGGCCCTTTAAACGACAGATTTGTCTCACCAAGGATCAAAGCAACAGACTATTCTGCCTAGCTTGTCTCTTTTTCTCACGCACTTTGTTCTCCAGTTAGATCCTGTGAACAGCACCCTCCCCTCCACACACATGAGACAAAGTGATGGAAGCTCTTCACAGAACATGTGATTTGCTTAACGCTGGCTGGGGCCAGACTGATACAAAAGGGCATCGACGACAGGAACGAATTAAAACTCTCCAGGCTTTTGGAATGACAAATTTACAACCAAGATCCCTGATTAGAGGGCGTGATCCTGTAAGATGCTCAACTCCCTCTGGCTTGCTCAGCACCTCGCAAGGTTATATCCTGTATCCCGACTTTTGCAACATAAGAGCCTCCTCTTCCTTCTCACTCAACCTAAACTGAGCAACGTCCATACAACTCCTAGTAGCTACTCCCCCCAAGCCTCCTCTCTATGTATAACAACATCTCATTCCTCCCCGTTTTGCCTATCCCCTTGCAATTTATTTGTGAAATGCCCAGCAGGAGATCAAGGGGAAAGTCACACAAAGGACCCACAGCCACAGACCAAGATAAACGCAGCATCATAATAAAGTTATGAAACAGTAATGCGAACCACAGGGAAATATATAGAAGGTGCAAATCCACCCCCTACTGAACATTTAAAGCCAGGGAATGGGTAATTTAGAGCCAGGGAGAAGGTAATTTCCCTGACGAATGGTCCCCATCCCTAATTTTCCTGAATTGCTCCAATTTTGTTGACAGGATTCAATTTACTGAGGACATTCATGGGTCTGGAAATTGTTTCCAAGACCTGGGAAATGTGATTGTGCTGTGTCTGCTCTGTGGTATTTTGATGCTATGTTGTCATCTCCCAGTGCCACAGTGTGACAACACAATGATACTTTGACACACTGTCACAATGACATTTTGCACAAGCATGAGCAGCGGCAGCTTTGATGCCATTTTGACACAATACTGACGTGTCACCCACAGCGTGATGGTGTTTTGAGACATCAGCGTGCTGCCTTGTGATGACATTTCGAAGACACTGTCACCGCCCGTCACCTTTTGACTCCACACGACGGCCATCGGGTTAAGACATGAAGTTTTCAACATATCATCACATCTTGTGGCCCAACGCTGCTCTGAGGCAAGACCCGCTTTTGCCAGGGCGAGTTTGACATCATACAATGATATTATAATGCATCGTCTGTGCATGTGATGCTGATAGTTTGACATCATAGTGTATTTGAGTACATCACCACCACTACATGGTGCAAAGAGGTTCTGATGCCACACTTGGGCATTTTGAAACCTGTGGCATTGGAATAACGTCTTGACTTTTTAATGCCTCCCCGTGCTGGGCCGACACGAGGCTGTATCCTAAGGCATCGTCACGGCGTGGGGGTGATGTCACTTTGATGCCGCACTGTGCCAATTTAAAGCGCCGTCGCAGCACGCTGACCTGGCAACGCCTCATCATGACGTCATAACAACACATCAGCGGGGCAGGGCCGGGCAGCGGGCTCCCGGGGCGACACTGGCGGGGCCGGGACGCGCTGGCATTTTAACGCCTCGGGCTGGCACCCTGACACCTCGCCGCTTGGCCGTGTGATGTCACAGCATGACATCACTGCACCTGACACTGCCGCATGCGTTATGACATCACGGAGGGAGCCCCGCCCCACCTTGGAAACCCACCCTAGTGTTGGGGGCAGGGGGCTCCCCATTTTTGACCCCTCCCCCTCCCCTGTCCCCATTGGTGGCCCCCGCTGCCCCGCTTCTTCTCATTGGCCCGTCCGCCCACCAATCACCGGGGAGCGCTGTACGCCCCGCCCACCGGGCCTGGGCCCTTCTTAATCCCGGGGCAACGGCCAGGCCCTCACTCGAGCGAGGGCGGCGCCTTCCTCTGGCGCGAGCAGCCTCGACTCCGAGTAATCGACTGTCTCGCCCCCCCTTTCCTCTCAGGGGCGCGGCCCCCCTCCCCCGCAGCCATTTTGTGAGGCGGGGGAATTAGAGTAGGACCCACCTGAACTGTCCCTCCCCGCGGCCCGGTCCCGTAGCCCCGCGGAGGCCGCTTCGCTTCAGGGTCCGACGCGCCGGGGCCGGGTGGAGCCGCCGGTCATCGGCCGCGGCGGTGCCGGATTTTTGGAGGGTCTCGATTAGTCGGTGGGGGGGAGGGGGTCCGCTCGGGGCGGTTGTTGTTGTTGTTGCCGGGTTTCCTGGTCGCCACGACTACCGTGGCTATGGCGCCCTCCGTGTTCCCTCACCGGGGCAACTGTTGCTACCCACCTCGGCTGCGGGCGGGGCCGAAGGGGGAGAGAGGGAGGCCCCTGGGCTGATTGGACGGAGCTGGCCGCCGCATTGGGTACCCTGGCTGTCAATCTGCACCCTGCTCGCTCTGGTTGGTTGCAGGCCGTGCTACTCATTTAACGTCCCGCTTCCTATTCTGGTTGTAATTGGTCTGATTCGCTTGGCGTGTGCTGATTGGTTCCTCGCCACGTCCGTCTCCACGTTGATTGGGCAGTTCCTCCGTCGGTCTCGGGGTGGGGCGGGGGGGTTGAGGAGGCGGGTTGGGATTGGTCTGTCAGGGCGTTGGCGGGTTGCGATTGGTTACAGCCGCCTTCAGTCAGTTGGAGAGGAAGCGGCAGTTGGGGACTGTAGAGCCGCGCCCCAGCGTGGGAGAAATGCGCATGCGGGCTCTGCCCTGTGGGATGATGGGAAATGTAGTTATTGGCTAGCAGAGGCCAAGTGTTGCCCTGCCTGTCTCTGCTGTGGCTGGATGGGCCACTGACCACCTCCTATCTCAAACCTGTGACGTCACTGCGCGGGGTGTGACATCACACTGTGCTTCAAAAACCCACAGTGATGCGATGCAATGCCTTGTGAGGCAGTGATGTCACTGGTATGCAGATGACATCACTGGGTGCTCGGTGGCACTGCACAAGCGTGCACCTGACAGAGAGCAGATCCCCAAAGCTGTGCCCCCAGCATGCACAGGCTCAGTGAGATGCATTGACACAGGCTGCTGTCCTGATCACAGATCTGCCGGGGGTGCTCCTGGGACATTACATCCCGCACAGCACAAGTGGCGGGGAGGCAAGCTCCCTATAGCTGCTCCCCACATGCCAGACCACGCACCTGGCCAGGTCGCTGCACTCTTTTTTTCCCCCTGACTACCTCTGATGCATAAAGAGGAAGGATGGTGCAGTGGCTAGGACGCTAGCTGAGAACTTGAGAGATCCAGCTTCAATTTCCTGCTCTGCTACAGCCTCTCTGTGTGACCAAGGGCAACTCACTAGGCCTCTCTGGGCCTCAGTTCCCCATCTGTAAAATGGGGTTAATCACGCTCCCCGGCCTCGCAGGGGTGTTGTGGAAATCAATGCGTTAAAAGACTGTGAGGTGCTCAGATGCGATGGTGCCGAAGGTCCCATATGAGAATCTTGGACAGATAATTGGTCTCTACCTTCAGGAGAGCCTATTTGATAACCCGCTGGTCTTTCCTCAAATGGTCAGGAGTCAAACTGGAAAATAAGGAAAAAGTAAGGCTGTTGTTATGGTAGCGGCCAGGAGTCCCATCATGCTGCACACTATACAAACAGAGACCAAAAAGCGGGTCCCTTCCCCAAAAAGCGTACTCTCTCACCCTCTCAAGACTCCAGAGCAGGAGTCCACTCTCTGCTGCTCCTTGGGCTCCCTTTCTGGCCAGCTTTGAAAAAGTTAGTGATGTTGACACTTTAAGAACCACTGTTAGGTTTCAAAGCAAACGCCCCATTGACACAGAGACACTTCTCAAAGCCACAGGGCCAGATTCTGACTTGTCTGCCCCTGGGGCAGTCATTAATACTGGGGCCTGCTGGGCGCTATACTACTGTATTGACTTGGGAATGTCTGACACTTACTTTGCAGCTGTATAAAGGACTAAATAAACAAATTCTGGACAGTGGACAATCAAGTTCTCTGCAGCCATTCCTGTATCGTTTCCCTGCTAGGCTCTATGCTGCTGCCCATCACCCTGACCACCAGTGTCTGATTACATTCCAACGGTTCTTCTCTGCGATCATAACATGAGAACGGAGATCTTGGCGCATGAGATAGCAGCCTCCAGAAACCATACAGGGTGCGTGATCCAGCCCAGTTCCTCACCTGGGAGTGGCAGGTCCTAAGTGCCGATGTGCTTTAGCCAGGCCCAGAGGGACCCCTCTCTTGTCATCTCATAGATTTTTGTTTCTGAGCCTGTGCAATCTTCTGCCTGTTGGATGAAACTGACAAAGAAGGAAACCTGTTTCTTAGATTCCCAAGATCCCTGAATTGATGCTTTAGGCCTGGTATTCAGGTAAAAATCTAGCATAGTTACCAAATGCATGCAGCTTGGCTTGTGCTTTCCAAGGGAGGAGAAGCCTCAGGGCACTCAAGCAGCAGGTGTGAAACTTCCTGTCATCACAGGTTCAAATCCCTCCTAGGGACAGCTCCAGCCTTCAACTTAAACTGAAGTCAGTTAAATCAGGAGTGACTCCTGTGAAGGCAGTGCAGCTATGCTGGGGTGAGATCTGAATCAGTCTGCACGTCTCCTGGAACATGCCTTTAAAAACAGACTTCTTGGTGGATGCCTGAGGGGCATTCGGGGAGGGGAAGCGTTTGCCCCAAAGCTGTCGCTGTGCAAAATGCACGTGAACCTGGGGGAAGTGGCACTTGTAGCTCTGTCTCCTTTATCTCCAGAGAAGAATAAGAAACGTCAAAGGAGACAGGGTGGTGCTGTTCCTCCCCAGCACAGGGAGAGCAGGGACTGTGACTGAGTTTGGAAATATTAGTTGTCGCAGGGCAGGGGGTGTACCGTG
Organism: Emys orbicularis; assembly: GCF_028017835.1. Taxonomy (NCBI): domain Eukaryota; kingdom Metazoa; phylum Chordata; order Testudines; family Emydidae; genus Emys; species Emys orbicularis. The sequence continues at coordinate 2,281,124 of NC_088701.1, read as the reverse complement.
CTCCAGCCGGGATTATCTCTGCGCCGCAAGCTGACATTTGCCGCACAGCCCAAGGCCTCTCACATCGGAGGAGGAAGGAAGGAGATAAGCAAAGGTTACTGTTGCTCCTGCTGTCTGGGGCGATGGGAGAATGCCCTGCGCTGGGTGATGAGCTGGTGAGGAAGCACTGAAGGAATGAGATGGGAGAGCTGGGTGATGTGCCTGTGGCTGCAGAAAGAACAGGAGGACTTGTGGCACCTCAGAGACTAACACATTTATTTGACCATAAGCTTTCGTGGGCTACAATGTCCGATGAAGTGGGCTGTAGCCCACGAAAGCTTATGCTCAAATAAATGTGTTAGTCCCTAAGGTGCCACAAGTGCGCCTGTTCTTTTTGCAGATACAGACTAACACGGCTGCCTCTCTGAAACCTATGGCTGCCTGTGTTCCTGCACCGCTGCCTATGGTGCCCCCTGCTGGCAGAGGCTGGGATTGGAGTAGCTATGAGCACCTCACAACTGGCTTTCTTCCAGCTTTCCCTATAGGGAATGGCCCGTCTGCCATCCACAAAGCCTAGGTCCCCATAACGACTCCAGGGCTGGAGAGGGCAAAGCAGACAGACAAGACTCCTGGGTCTGTCCCCAGCTCTACTGTCACAGCCAGTCAGCAGATCAGGAGAGTCCCAGACCTCTGTGCCTCAGTTTCCCCCCATGATAAAGTGGGGCTAATGATCCTCACAAGGGGTGGGAGAATCCGGTCCAAGGGAGCGGGGCCCTCAGGAGCTTCCAACCTTCCCGGCAGCACCGCATGGGCAGCTCTGACCCCTGGCCTTGTTAGCTGTGGGGGTGAGGGGATGACAGAGGGGTTTGAATGGATGATCCATGCACGGGGGGGGGGGGGGGCGGGTGTGTGTGTGTGTGTGTGTGAGAGAGAGAGAGAGAGAGAGCTGGCGGGGGCCGCCTCTGACTCGCCGCCACCGTCTGTCCCTCCGCCGTGCGGCACGGCGATAACCAGCAAAAGGTTATCAGCATCTCACTCCCTGGCGGCACGGCAATAACCAGCAAAAGGTTATCAGCGTCTCCCTCCCTGGCACCCAGGGCTGATGCCCCCCTGCTCCCCCGTGCCCACAGAAAGGTCTCTGTGTGCCACTCGAGCGACTCGGCCAGCTAATTGGGGAGATAGCGCCAGAGCCGATGGCCAAAGGCCACTCTTTGTGCGGTGTCTCCGAGGGGCTCCTCGGCAGGGAGGGGGCGGGATGGTATAAAGGGTGCTGCCGTGGGGATCAGGAGGCAGCTGTGAGCTCTTCTAGCCTTGGCGTCCATCTCGCTGCCCCAAGCAGCCATGCAGAAGCTCCTCCTGGCGCTGGCTTTTGGGATGCTGCTCTCGGAGCCGAGGCTGGGGGCTGAGGGCCGGAACCCACCCTACGGCGTCAAGCTGTGCGGGAGGGAATTTATCCGGGCCGTCATCTTCACCTGTGGGGGCTCCCGCTGGAGACGGGCAGGTGAGAAGGGGGGCTGGGGCAGGGCGTGCATGGCTGCTGGGTACCCAATGGGAGAGGAGTGGGGTCTGCTGGTTGGAATGGGAGTGGGAGCTGAGAATCAGGACTCCTGGGTTCTATTCCTGGCTCTGGGAGAGAAGTGGGGTACGTGAGGGGGGGCGGAATTGGGAGTCAGGACTCCTGGGTTCTATTCTTGGCTCTGCCACTGACTTGCAGCGTGACTTTTTGTCAGCTCACTCCCCTACTCTGTGCCTCAGTTTCCCCATCTGTAAAACCGGGATCAGTGTCCCTACCTTGCCTCCCCGGAGGTGGGGATTGTGAGGCTTAATTCAATGTTGGTGAAGCACGCTGCGGCTTGGGCACAGTCCAGTGTCTGCTCCCCCCCCCAGCACCGCCAAGGTGGGGTGTGGATCGCTGCTCAGTTCTTAGGAGCAGTACAGGGAGCCCGTGTCACCCAGAAGAGCAGATCTAGGGTCCCACGTTTATTCCCAGAGCAGATTTGCTCCCATGACAAGTCAGAAGCCAACGGCAATTTTTTCCCCTGGGAAATTTGCCGGCGCTGCCTGCCTCATCGCCCACCAGCTGGGGGGATCTGTGATGGGGCGTACGAACCCCGCGTGGCCGGGAACGGGTTACCATGCTGCATTGGCTCAGTCAGCCCTGCCCCGGTGTACCCACAGCGAGCGTCAGCGCTGGAGCTGATCCCCACGGTTTGCTCCTGGAAAGAAGCTGGGCTGAGGCCAGCGAGTGCCTAGAGGTTGCAGCCTGCCAGTGTCTAGTCCTGACCGTGTCTCAGTTTCCCCATCTGTAGAATGAGGCTTTGATCTGTTCAGAGAGCAAGACCTTCAGGGCAGGGACTGTCTCTCCCCTTGTGTCCGTGCAGCACCTGGCACAATGGGGAGGAGCCAGGGAGGAGCCAGGGTTCTGTGCGGCATTTGGTGTGATGGGGGGCCCGGATCTCAGGGGTGGGGGGTGGTCTGGTGCAGTGGAGACACTGACCTTGTTTGGGGGGAGGGCGCGTTGTCGGGGCAATGCCCACATGATAGGGTGTGGGCCCCGATCTCACTCAGAAAGGGGTGTCTGTCCAGTCACTGTGATGGGGGGCCCCAATCTCACTCAGGAGGGGGGCGTCTGTGAAGTGACTGGTGTGATGGGGAGCACCGATCTTGGGGAGGGGGTGTCTGTGCCGTGCTCGGCGTGATAAGGCACCTAGGTTTTACTTTTGCGCCCCTAACAATACTGTTTAGGGAGTGACCTATTGGCAGGGTCTCTTGGGTCTTTAGGAGAGAGACTTGCATGTCAGAACGAGAAGACAGAGAGACCAGGATAACGTCAGATGGGAGCACTGTGTGGCCACCTCTGCTGGCTGGAATCAGAACAGCTCGCCTGTGTCATAGGCCCTATACTGCTAACAGCAAGAGGGAGATTTTCCCTTCAACTCAAGCGGAGAGGTCAGTGCTCGGGAGCAGGAGGAACTGAGTTCTAGTCTTGCTGTCGACAGGAAGTTGTGACCTTTTGGGGCCAGGTCCCCGGGTCTTCCTCTTCCGTTCTCTATGCATTAACCCCTTCCCTCCCACTTCCCTGTCTCCTCCTCCGCTGCAGGTGATCTCGATATCCTGAGCGGCCCCCCTGCAGGGGAAGACTCCGCAGAAGCCGCCTCCAGCGAGTGGGATGCCAGCCGCCTGCCCGGGACGCTGCCCCACCAAGACCTCTCCTCCGACTACCACGAGAGGTGGAGAGGCAAACCGGGCCGCGGCCTCGCCGAGGAGAGCTGGCCTCTGGAGCGCGCCGTCCGGGACGTCATGGCGGGGCTGAGCACCTCGTGCTGCAAGTGGGGGTGCAGCAAAAGCGAGATCAGCTCCCTGTGCTAGAGGCAGGGGGTTGGGGCGAGGGGGGGCGGGGCAGGGTTCGGCGCAGGGCACTGCATGCTGGTACTAGGCCTTCAGCTGGCGACAGGGCAGCTCCGATTGGCACCAGCGGAGGATCTGGCCCTGGGATCGCGGCTGCAAGTAGAAACCCACCGTTAAGAGCTCTGCAGTTGCTCAGCTCCCTGGGAGCTCTGCCCGAGTGAGGACTGCAGGGAACGGGCCATGGAAATGTATGTGACTTCAGACAGGGGTAAGGTAATGCTGGGGGTGGCTCCCTGGGAGGGGGCAGTGGCGGACTCCAGGGTCCTGGGGCGTATGGAGATTGGAGGCCGAGTTTCGATTTGGACACGAATAAGGAGCCAGATGACGAATCTCGCCCCGCCCGTCCCCTTCCAGTTGTGGTGTCACCCCCACCTTGCCTCTTCTTGCGCTTGTATTCGGGGTGAAATAAAAGATCAAAAGAAACAAACGGTGTGAGAGGGACTCTGGGATCAGGGGCACACGCTGGAAAATCGGAGCAACTTAGCAGGGGCTGCACCTTCCCCAGAGCGCCTCCTGCTGGGGCTGGAGTAGCCAGGAGCTCTCCCCCAGCTGGCACATCTGCCCCGTTCCCTATCCCACCCCCTGTTGGGAGAAGCCAGGACTGCAATGGCTGTGAGCTACCCTCCCACAGCCGGCACATCTGCCCTGCTCCCTGTAACGCCCCCTGCTGGGACTGGAGCGCCTGAGAGCTCTCCATGCATCCAGCGCTCTTGCTCCGTTCCTGTAGTGCCTGCTGCTGGGAGAGGCCGGGCGTGGAGTAGCTGGTGCCCCAGCTATGCCCCGTAGCCCTTCCTGGGGAAGCCCCTGGGCTGAGAATTCCCGTCAGGTTCTAGCTCACTTCCTTGTGGGGGTCTGTTTTGTGGCGAATTCCAGGAATGATTCTCCTCTTACCTCCCGCTTCCAGTCCGTCCCTGGCGATCGATGCATAACAGCGAGGGTTGGGCAAGCTTGGTAAACACCACTCGCAAGGGACACTCTCAAAACCCTGCGCGTGTCCTCTGTTTGTCCAGCTCCTAGCACAGCGGGGTCCTGGTCCATGACAGCAGTGCCTAGGCACTATACACTCCATAAATCCCCCACAAGCCAGGTGCCCCATGGCCGGGCTCAGAGAAAAGAGGTTTTCACTTTAGCAAAGGGCTTTTCCAGAGGAGTAGAGACAGCTCCAGGGGCAGGGCAGGGCAGGGCCCCATGGCTGGTGGGCTGCAGGCTAGATAGTCAGCCTTCAAATCTGTGGGGCTGATCAACCATCACCCTGCATCTGGTGGAGTCAGTTAGCTTAGTGCTAACCACTAGCCCCCAATCCCCTCCCCATGCTGGGGAGAGAACCCAGGAGTCCTGGTGCCCAACCCCCTGGTCTAACCACTCCACCCCACTCCCTGTCAGAACTGGGAATAGAACGCAGGAGTCCTGACTCCCAGTCTGTCCCCGCTCTAACCACTAGACCCCACTCCCCTCCCTGTCAGAACTGGGAATAGATCCCAGGCGTCCTGGTGCCCAACCCCCTGGTCTAACCACTCCACCCCACTCCCTGTCAGAACTGGGAATAGAACGCAGGAGTCCTGACTCCCAGCCTGTCCCCGCTCTAACCACTAGACCCCACTCCCCTCCCCGTCAGAACTGGGAATAGAACCCAGGAGTCCTGGTGCCCATCCCCCTGGTCTAACCACTCCACCCCACTCCCCTCCCCGTCAGAACTGGGAATAGAACCCAGGAGTCCTAGTGCCCAACCCCCTGGTCTAACCACTCCACCCCACTCCCTGTCAGAACTGGGAATAGAACGCAGGAGTCCTGACTCCCAGTCTGTCCCCGCTCTAACCACTAGACCCCACTCCCCTCCCTGTCAGAACTGGGAATAGAACCCAGGCGTCCTGGTGCCCAACCCCCTGGTCTAACCACTCCACCCCACTCCCCATCAGAACTGGGAATAGAACCCAGGAGTCCTGGTGCCCATCCCCCTGGTCTAACCACTCCACCCCACTCCCCTCCCCGTCAGAACTGGGAATAGAACCCAGGAGTCCTAGTGCCCAACCCCCTGGTCTAACCACTCCACCCCACTCCCTGTCAGAACTGGGAATAGAACCCAGGAGTCCTGACTCCCAGCCTGTCCCCGCTCTAACCACTAGACCCCACTCCCCTCCCCGTCAGAACTGGGAATAGATCCCAGGCGTCCTGGTGCCCAACCCCCTGGTCTAACCACTCCACCCCACTCCCTGTCAGAACTGGGAATAGAACCCAGGAGTCCTGGTGCCCAACCCCCTGGTCTAACCACTCCACCCCACTCCCCTCCCCGTCAGAACTGGGAATAGAACCCAGGCGTCCTGACATTCCTTCTTTGCTTTCACATGTCTCCTTGCATTGGACTCTCCTTAATGCGGGGTATTGTTAGATATACGTCAGTACGTTGTGTGGCACTGAACAAATAATGTTGCTTAGTGTTTGGATCAGGAAACGAGTTTGGGAGCGAACCGTTCTACTCACTGCTGGGGGAGAGAGTATGGGCTAATGCAGGGGTGGCCAGCCTGAGCCCGAGAAGGAGCCAGAATTTACCCATGTACATTGCCAAAGAGCCACAGTAATATGTCAGCAGCCCCCCATCAGCTCCCCCCCCACGCCCAGCGCCTCCCGCCCACCGGCAGCCCCGCTGCTCAGCGCCTCCCCCTCCCTCCCCGCACCTCCTGATCAGCTGTTTCCTGGCGTGTAGGAGGCTGGGGGTGGAGCGAGGGCACGGCAGGGTTAGGGGAGGGGGTGGAGTGGGGGCAGGGCCCGTGGCCGAGCCAGGGGCTGAGCAGTGAGCACCCCCGGCCCATTGGAAAGTTGGCGCCTGTAGCTCCAGCCCCGGAGTTGGTCCCTTTACAAGGAGCCGCATATTAACTTCTGAAGAGCCGCATGTGGCTCCGGAGCCACAGGTTGACCACCCCTGGGCTAGTGCTTAGAGCAGGGGACTCGTGGGTCCGGACGCCTGGGTTTGGTCTCCGGCACTGGGAGAGGAGTGTGCTCTAGTGGTTGGATTAAGAGGGGACGGGAAGCGGAACTCATGGACTCTGTTCCTGGCGGGAGAGGGGAATGTGAACTAGTGGTTAGAGCAGCGGCAGGGAACTGAAAAACAGGACTCCTGGGTTTTATGCCTATTGCTGGGAGAGGAGTGAGGTCTAGTGGTTAGAGCAGGGCTGACTCGATGGTCTAGTGGTAAAAAAAAAAGAAGTGGGTAAACTAAACTCCCTGAGCCCCAGATATGTAGTGGGTCAGCTCTGTCTACCCCAATTTACTCTCGACGACACTCCTGGGGTGACCGGAAGTCAGGATTTCTGGGTTCTCGTCTTAGCTCCGATCGGCACATGGGTAAAGCAACAGACTGGGGGATCCCCAGCTCTGCTGTGCGGTGTGCGGTGATTGGCTTCTCCTCCTTGCCTGCGCCCCCTGTTTAGCAAAGACACTAAACAAACCGCCCACCCACCTTCCGGCGCTAGCTCTGCGGGACGTGCGCCCCGAAGAGCCACCCAGGCGATGCCGCAAACTTTCAGAAACTCTGACTGGGGGCTTGTTCCGGTGTCTCAGCAGCTGGTTTCAGGGCTCTGTGTGTGTGTGTGTGTGTGTGTGTGTCCGCACGCATGTCCTGTACAGCTTGCTCAGCGAGTATACAACCGAGCGCTTCCTGCTTCAGCACAACCTCTTTCCTGTTCACTCGCTGCCGGCCGCTTTGTCCACATTCCCGCTCCCCAATGGATGGCAAGGGCTGGGTGGCCACCGGGCCCCAGAGACAGGCGGCAGGGACCATGTGAGCCCCTGGCATGTGGTCTGATTTTGCCACCGCTTCCTTTCCCGTCTGTTTCTCTGTTCCTTTTTCCTTTTACCAGTGAAACTCGGCCGCAGACTCCAACTTTAAGCCAAGTATGTGACTGGGGTTGCAAAGTACCTTGTGGAGGGGATTATGGGACAATGTTGGCTGAGGGGTAAGGATGGGGATGGAGGGGGGGGGTTATTGGGTTAAGGTGATGGGGCCCAGCTGTTCCCAGATCCAGATGTGTATGTCGGGGGGGGGGGGGGCTCTGCATTTCCTCCCCCCACACCGCCCCGGACAGGGAGGGCTGCAATGGAAGGGGAGTCTCAAAGGGTGGTCCGCGAAAGATCTCTCGGGGTGTTCATTTGTTTGGAGTGTGTGGAGAGGAGGTCAGCAGGGGAGAAGCAGCACAGAGAGCTGCTTGGCACAAGCTCTACTGAGTCCAAGAATCAGGACTCCTGGATTAAATTCCCAGCTCCGGGAGGGGAGTTTGGGCTCGTGGTTAGAGGAGCGGTGGCTGGGAGCCAAGATGCGAGGGTTTTACCCCTGGCATGAGAAGGAAAGTGGTGTCTAGTGGTTGGGGGTGGGGCTGCTGGGAATCAGGATTCCTGGGTTCCATGCCCAGCTCTGGGTGTTAGGACTAGTGGTTAGAGCGGGGGGGGGCTGTAAATCAGGTCTCCTGGGGGTCTATTCCCAGCTCTGGGAGGGGAGCTGGAGTTAGAGGTGCAGCAGCCTGTGAGTCAGAATTACTGGGTTCTATCCCTGGATCCAGGGGGGGAGTGGGATCTAGTGGTTAGAGCAAGTGGGGAGGGCTGGAAGTCAGGTCTCCTGGGGTCTATTCCCAGCTCTGGGAGGGGAGTTGGAATTAGTGGTTTGAGGCGCAGCATTTCTGCATTTTACCCCTGGCTCAAGGAGGGGAGTGGGATCTAGTGGTTAGATCTGGGGGGGCTGGAAATCAGGGTAATAAAGACCATGACAACTGAAGTCAAGGTTAGTTTTTGCTCCGAGACCAGACTGATCCAAAACCTGAGCAGGATTCCAAACCACCGGCTCAGTAAGGAGAGCATCCAAGGGGGAATCCTGGCCCTAGGGGAGCCAATGGGCATAGTGCCCATTACAACCTTTCAGCTTCGGGGCTGGAGCCAATTAGGGGTCAGGAAGGACCTTCCCTATGGGCCGATGATCCCCTCCCTGCGGGGTTCTGGAACAGCAGGTGCCAGGCACTGTTGGGGTGGGCTCAGGCTAGATGGACCTTGGTGCTGATCCAGTCCGGCCTTTCCTATGTGCTGTCTGTGCGTGAGAGCAAATTGAGGCCATGAAGAAGTGCCAGTCGGAGCTCCATTTCATCACCACCTCACTGGTTTCCCGTCAGACTCCCCCATTTCTCGTTTTTTTGTGTGTGTCTTGTTCTGCGCTTTTATTTACTATTTTTTTGCTTTCGACATTTAGATCTCACCTCTGTGTTAGAGCTTTAGCCTGCCACCCGTCACCGTGGACTCTGGGCACCTCCCACGTTAAACCCACGGCAATAGCATGGCCCAAGCGGATTTCATGGTGCCTCCAGCCCTTCCCCTTTTTGTGGGGTCAAATCTCTGCCTGGGATGTAGTTTGTGGCCTTGATTTTTATTCATTTCCTTTAGTTGTTCGTGGCAGTTTTAGGACCTTTTGTCTCCTCCGGTATTTCCTTCCCCACCTTCCCATGAGAAGACTCTATGGATGACCAAGAAGCCTGTGCCTCCAGAGATGCTGATGAACCGAGAGGGGAAAACATTGATTTGTTTAAAAACAACAACAACTAACAGATCTGTTAGTCTTTAAGGTGCCACCAGACTTCTTGTTTTTGGGATACAGACTAACACGGCTACTCCCTGATACTGATTTGTTTATTTCATTAGTACCTATTTAACTCAAATGCCCGAGGAGCAGTTAGGAGCAAAACTATCTGGGTTAAACCCTGCAATTCATAGAATCATAGAATATTAGGGTTGGAAGGGACCTCAGGAGGTATCTAGTCCAACCCCCTGCTCAAAGCAGGACCAATCCCCAACTAAATCATCCCAGCCAGGGCTTTGTCAAGCCGGGCCTTAAAAACCTCTAAGGAAGGAGATTCCACCACCTCCCTAGGTAACCCATTCCAGTGCTTCACCACCCTCCTAGTGAAAAAGTTTTTCCTAATATCCAACCTAAACCTCCCCCACTGCAACTTGAGACCATTACTCCTTGTTCTGTCAGATGACAGAACAAGGAGATCCATCCTCTTTGGAACCCCCTTTCAGGTAGTTGAAAGCAGCTATCAAATCCCCCCTCATTCTTCTCTTCTGCAGACTAAACAATCCCAGTTCCCTCAGCCTCTCCTCATAAGTCATGTGCCCCAGCCCCGTAATCATTTTTGTTGCCCTCCGCTGGACTCTTTCCAATTTTTCCACATCCTTCTTGTAGTGTGGGGCCCAAAACTGGACACAGTACTCCAAATGAGGCCTCACCAATGTTGAATAGAGGGGAATGATCACGTCCCTCGATCTGCTGGCAATGCCCCTACTTATACAGCCCAAAATGCCATTAGCCTTCTTGGCAACAAGAGCACACTGCTGACTCATATCCAGCTTCTCATCCACTGTAACCCCTAGGTCCTTTTCTGCAGAACTGCTGCCTAGCCACTCGGTCCCTAGTCTGTAGCAGTGCATGGGATTCTTCTGTCCTAAGTGCAGGACTCTACACTTGTCCTTGTTGAACCTCATCAGGTTTCTTTTCGCCCAATCCTCTAATTTGTCTAGGTCCCTCTGTATCCTATCCCTACCCTCCAGCGTATCTACCACTCCTCCCAGCTTAGTGTCATCTGCAAACTTGCTGAGGGTGCAGTCCACACCATCCTCCGGATCATTAATGAAGATATTTAACAAAACCAGCCCCAGGACCGACCCTTGGGGCACTCCGCTTGATACCGGCTGCCAACTAGACATGGAGCCGTTGATCACTACCCGTTGAGCCCAACGATCTAGCCAGCTTTCTATCCACCTTATAGTCCATTCATCCAGCCCATACTTCTTTAACTTGCTGGCAAGAATTCTGTGGGAGACCGTATCAAAAGCTTTGCTAAAGTCAAGGAATAACACATCCACTGCTTTCCCCTCATCCACAGAGCCAGTTATCTCTTCATGGAAGGCAATTAAGTTAGTCAATTAAACAATAACAATCAGTAATGACTCCCTAGCTCTTATCTAATGCTTTTCATCCTAATTAACATGGCACACATTAAATGGATGAAACCCGTGTTCCGTGATAGTTCTCAAAATGTAAGTGGGGAATGAGGATCAAGCAGGTCTGTTTCTAGTGGAGTTTGCTCTTGGCTCATCTATCTATCAGCCCAAGGTCTAACACGATCCAGTGGCTGGAAGCTGAAGCTAGACAAATGCAGACTGGCAAGAAGGCGTTGTTGTTTTTTAACAGCGAGGGGGGTTGATCACTGGAACAACTTACCCGTGGTGGCTTCTCCATCGCTGACAAGTTTTCAGTCAGGACTGGATGTGTCTCTCAAGGCTCTGCTCTGGGAGTTATTATGGGGATGTTCTCTGGCCTGCGTTAGCCAGGAGGCCAGACCAGATGACCACAATGGTCCCTTCTGGCCTTGGGATCTATGCCTCAGGAGCTCTCGAAGCACTTCACACAGGATCACCAGCCCTCTTTCACAGATGGAGACCCTGTAAATGAAAGGCAGAGAGAGCTCCCAGGAGACCCCCCGGCAAAACCAGAGGGGGCCAGATCTGCTGCGCTAAGGGGGTTACCAGTGTACACACCCTTGCTCCTTGCTTGCCAGGTTGCTGACCAGCTCCCTCTGCTCCCCATGTGGGGCTGGCGCCATGAGGAAGAGATGGAGGGGAGCGTGGCTCCTGCTGCTGGCACTGGAGACCTTTGGGTTTCAGGAAGGTGAGAGCTCAATTTCAATTTCCCAGGACACCCAAGTCCAGGTTCTGATTTCGTCTACACTGGGGTGAATCAGGAGTGACTCCTAAAGAGTCTATTGCCACGCATGGATGGAAAGCCAGTCCGGGTGCTGTCAGAATCAGACCCCTGCTCTGTCTGAGGCTCAGTCCCAGGCCCCGTACCCACCAGGCTCCAACTGCCCCAATGGACCGCAACAGCCCCACCCCTGCTCCCGGCCGCACAGCTCCCCCTCCTTGCCCCACACTGGGCTCAGCATTGACTGAAGGGAGTGAGCCCCCGCCTGCTCTCTGCAGCACAGGACCCCATGCACCGCACCGGGGTCAGCACTGTCAGAGGGGAGAGAGCCCCCTAGCGAACCCCCCGTCCCACCCCCTGCTGCACCCTGACTTTCCCATCCAGCAGGCCTGGCTCTGCTCAGCGTGAGCGGCTGGAAACCCAGTGAAAGAGGATCTAGGTTACCCCCACGGGCAGACAGCCTCTCCCCTCCCCCCCGGCCACACCACACCCTATTGCTGGCGCCCTGCGGTTTATAACTGTTTGACTTGGTGACACACATGTGGGGGGGGGACGACAATGACAGAGGCTTCTGCTCCTGCCATCATGGGGGCGGAGATCAGCTGCTGCAGACAGACAGACGAAGGCTCCGGAAGCGCCCCCGCCCTGGCCCCCCTCCCCGCGAGAGGAGGACTGAGCCCTAGGCCTGCTGCACTCAGCAGGAAGAGCTGAGCTAGGCTAAGGCAGGGGATGGGGCATCTTAACGGAGACCGAGTGACAGCACAGCCGTCTACAAGTCAGTGCTTGGGAAAGGGGCTCAGGACTCCTGGGTTCTGTTCCCGGCTCTGGGGGGAGAGCGGGAGCTAGTCGTTAGACGGGGGGCACTGGGAGTCAGGACGCCTGGGTTCCGTTCCCGGCTCTGGGGGGAGAGCGGGAGCTAGTGGTTAGACGGGGAGCACTGGGATTCAGGACGCCTGGGTTCCGTTCCCGGCTCTGGGGGGAGAGCGGGAGCTAGTAGCTAGACGGGGGGCACTGGGGCTCAGGACTCCTGGGTTCCATTCCTGGCTCTGGGGGGAGAGCGGGAGCTAGTGGTTAGATGGGGGGCACTGGGAATCAGGACGCCTGGGTTCCGTTCCCGGCTCTGGGGGGAGAGCGGGAGCTAGTGGTTAGACGGGGGGGGGGGGGGGCGCACTGGGAGTCAGGACGCCTGGGTTCCGTTCCCGGCTCTGGGGGGAGAGCGGGAGCTAGTGGTTAGACGGGGGGGGCGGCACTGGGAGTCAGGACGCCTGGGTTCCGTTCCCGGCTCTGGGGGGAGAGCAGGAGCTAGTGGTTAGACAGGGGGGCACTGGGAGTCAGGACTCCTGGGTTCTGTTCCCGGCTCTGGGCAGGGGAGGAGAAGGGTCTAGGAGGCAGGTTGTTGGGTATGACCCAGCAGTTAGGCCCAGGACCCCTGTGGCCAGTCCCGCTCAGGCTGGATGGAAGCGTCCAAGCCCCCGGCCTCCCCAGACAGCTGCAGGTTGACATGTGCTTGGGTGCAGGTGACCCAGAGGAACCCACGGGGCTGATGTGTTACCAGATGGGCCCCAGCAGGGGCATGAATTGCACGTGGCCCAGCAGGACTGGCCCTGAGGCTAACACCACTTACACCCTCCACTACCAGAGCCTGAAGTTGTGAGTATAACCCCTGCCCGGGGGGGAGGGAGCCCAGGACCCACCCACTGCTCAGCCAGCCTCAAGTGCCCCGAACATCTCCTCAGCTTTAACCCCCAGCTCTGGGAGGGGAGTGGGGTGCAGTGGCTAGAGCATGAGCTGGGAGCCAGGACTCCTGGGTTCTATTCCCGGCTCTGGGAGGGGTGGGGGGCCTCGAGGTTAGAGCAGTGGGAGGTCTGGGAGCCAGGACTCCTGGGCTGTCTTCCTGTCGGATGTGCCGACTCATCGGTTTATTCCCTGGGTTCGTCTGCCAGCAAACGCAACCAGACGCGGAGTTCCCAGGCCCCCGCCGGACAGAGCTGGGTGGTGATTGGAAGAAGCAGCCTGACGCACAATGAGAACTATGCCGTGTGGGTGGAGGCTGGTGACGGGACCCAGATCACACCAAGGCTAACTCTGACCCCGCACGAGATAGGTAACCCAGAAGCAGCCCAGCTCCTCCCCTGCCCCTAGGAGCGAAGGGTGGGTGTGGGGACCTGGGGGGATTGGGAGATGGGGGGGAGGCTGTTGGCCCCCACTGGGAATTTGTGTTGATTTCTTCTGGATGTTTTTCATTTAAAATCCTCTAGACCTGGACCAGCTGTTTCACAGACAGGCTGGGTGCAGTGGTTAGATTGGGTGTGGGTGAGGTTGGGAGCCAGGACTCCTGGGTTCTATTCCCAGTTGTGGGAAGGGAGGGGGGGGTCTAGTGGTTAGAGCAGGTGGGGGCTGGGTTCTATCCCAATTGTGGGAGGAGAGTGTGTCCCAGTGGTTAGACCTGGGAGCCAGGACTTTTGGGTCCTACTTCCCCTTTATCCACTGTGTTGGTTCCAGTGAAACCGGATCCTCCTGTACTGAGCCTAGTGGACGTGACCCCTGTGGTCACCGTGACCTGGACAAACCCCCAATGGCCCCAGCATTTCTCCCTGGATCTGGCCTGCCACCTTCGCTACCGGGTGTCTGGGACCCCCAACTGGACCAGGGTGAGTCTGCGTGGCAGGATTGCAAAATGTGCGGAGGTGGGGGGGTGTTGAGAGACAGGGCTTCCTCTGGGATAGCAGCCTACTACTGCTGCTAGATAACAGAGCTCCTCCTTCAGCTCAAGTAATGGAGGGCTGCATTCTGGTGCTACAGAGTCCTGGGTTCAAATCCCGCCCATAACATAGCAGGGCCTGTTACACCTTCTGCTGACTGGGGGCAGCTGTTGAATGACAGGTGCTGATTCCTAGTTACGCTCCGGCCCCTCTACCCCTTAAATTGGGATGCCCTGGCTGCTGCAGAATTCCTGCTGCATTGGAGTCTCGCTGGCTATGGTGGAGCCGGCGTACAGGCCAAAGGTCACCGTGTCAGCTCAGGGGTCTACCCTTGGAGCATTAGACCCTGCTCCCCTTCCAGAGCTGGGGACAGAACCCAGGAGTCCTGACTCCCAGCCCCTGCTCTGACCACTGGACCCCGCTCCCCTCCCAGCCCTCTCCCCTGCGAGATGGGGCCCCAGAGCCCTGGGGCCCCATCTCTCTCTCTGTGCCGTTCTCCCTGGCAGGTTCATGAGGAGGATGTTGAGCCCAACATCTACGAGTTCTCCAGCCTGGAGCCTTTCACGGCCTATGAGGTGCAGGCTCGCTGCATCCCTGGGGACCGGAAGGGCTTCTGGAGCGACTGGAGCCCGTCCCAGACCTTCCAGACCCCCGAGGCTGGTACGCATGGGCCTGAGCCAACCGGAGCAAAACGCCTGCCCTGCGGGGGAGGGTCACACGTGGTGTAGTCAGTCAGCAACAGTCAGGACTCCTGGGTTCTATCCCAGCTCTGGGGGGGGGGGTCTAGTGGCTGGAGCAGGGGGCTGGAAGTCAGGACTCCGGGGTTCCGTTCCCAGCCCTGGAAAAGGTCTCCCAGCAATGCTAAATGCAGAGGCCTGTCCTGCCCCGGGCAGTCAGGGGAACACCCCTCTTGGGAAAGGGGCCCAGTGCTTTCCTGGCTCCGGAGAGCTCCTGTCGGGCCCTGTACACTCTCCCTGCCCTGGAGTGACCCCAGTTTCTTCTCGGATGCCCCGGCCCCTCTCTGTTGCCCTTAGCCCCGCTGGGCCTGGTGGACGTGTGGCGAGTGGCCAGCCCCCCTGAGTCCGGAGAGCCCAGCCTGCTGCTGCTGTGGAAGGTGAGACCTGCGCGGGCCCATCACTGCGGAAACAAAGGGGTGGAGTACAGCAGAATCTTCCCATTGGTGCCGGAGGTCCCAGCCGATTGGATAAACTCCTCTGTCACATGACTAGGGGCGTGCACCCCGGTGCCCTGGCCAAAATCCTATTGGCTTTCCCTCCTGGACACGCCCGTAGCCTCCACTTCCTGTCCTAAACCGATGAGCTGTGTGTCCATGCAGCTGCTAAGCAGTGGCCACGTTCCACCCCAGAGGTGGCTGCATTGCAGGGGTGGCCCAGGTTATTCCCAGGCACCGGGGGCCTAGCGATGGCAAGCACAAGGGGCGACCCCATCTGGAGGGCGGGGGGGTGGGATACTCATCCATTTGCATTAACCCTTTGCTGGATTCCCGACCAGCCGCTCAGTTCTGAAGCAGCCAGGGGAGTCATTCGCAGCTACAGCCTGGCCTTCCGGAACGGCAGCAACAGCTCCGAGAGCCTGGAGGCCGCCTGCTGCAACGTGAGCCTCCCCTCCAGAACCACCCACGTCTGGATCTCGGCAAACAACCACGTCGGGCGGACGCAGCCTGCCAACCTCAGCTTGGAGCGGCAGGGTACAACCGCGTGGGGGCCCATTCCCTGCCCACTGAGCCAGACTGTCCCCTGGGAGCCAGCGCCCCCTAGAGGGGAAAGGCCCTGTGCCCCATTCCCTGCCCCCCCTCCCCCCCGAGCCAGCCAGTGCCCCCACCCTGGGCTGAATCAGGGCCGGCGCCCCCTAGAGGGGAAAGGCCCTGTGCCCCATTCCTGCAGCATCCCTAACCTGGCGCAAGGGGGACCCAGAGAACGCCCAGTGATGGATCCTGTGGCTTCCCCCAGATCTGCCTGCCCCGGCGGGGGTCCGGGCTGCGGCCGTGCATGGGCAGGATCTCCTCGTTACCTGGGAGCCTAGCAAGGACCCTCTGGAAGGGGAGCCCACGGAGTATCTGGTGGAGTGGGACGAGGAGTGCAGCAGCTCAAAGGCGGCATCCCTGGACTGGGTGCGCAGTCCGGCTGGCACCCACAGTGCCCGGCTGACAGGTACGGGGGGAGCCCGGCTACAGCATGCGGCCAGGGGGCTGCTTCGCCCTGCCCCACCTCTGACACTCTGCTGGGAAAACTCAGAGCCTGGGCAACTGCCAGGCCCTTTGCACGTGTGAGTGAGGTCTAGTGGTTAGAGCAGAGGGGGACTGGGAGTCAGGACGCCTGGGTTCTACCTCTGGCTGTGGGTGGGGAGTGGGGTCTAATGGTTAGAGCAGGGGGGGCTGGGAGCCAGGATTCCTGGGTTCTATCTCTGGCTGTGGGTGGTGAGTGGGGGCTAGTGGTTAGAGCAGGGGGGGCTGGGAGTCAGGACTCCTGGGTTCTATCTCTGGCTGTGGGTGGGGAGTGGGGTCTAGTGGTTAGAGCAGGGGGGGCTGGGAGCCAAGACTCCTGGGTTCTATCTCTGGCTGTGGGTGGGGAGTGGGGTCTAGTGAGTTAAAGTAGGGATAGGACAGGAGTCAAGGCTCCCGGGTTCTATTCCCAGCTCTGGAAATGGGGAGTAAGGTCTAGTGGTTAAAGAAGGGAGGGCTGGGAGTCATAACTCCTGGGCCCTATCCTGGGCCCATGCACAAAATTGCTGGGTGCCTCAGTTTCCCCATTTGTAAGATGAGCCTCGGAACCCTGCTGCACCGAGGACGGGGAGGGGAGGCCAGAGCTGTGGGGCTCGGTTGTGAGGTGCCCGAGAAGGGCAGGGAATTTCTACTTTGTGCTTCTAAGCCAGCGACCGCTCAGATTGGCAGCTCGCCCTGGGAACTGACCCTGTCTCCCTTCGCTCCCCCGCCCCAGGTGACTTCAGACCACGGGTGCCGTATCAGGTCCGCGTGTACGGGCTGTACCCCGGGGGCTTTGGTGCATCGGCCCCTGTCCGAGCCTACACCCAGGAAGGAGGTAGGTGCACAGCCCCCGTCCCACCCTGATTGGCACTCGCTGGGCACTAAGGAAGGTAGGATGGGTAGTGCTGGCTGTCGCTCACAGCCCATCCCCTCTCCTTTCTCCCCAGTGCCATCGGCAGGGCCCCAGGGCCTGCAGGATCATAGCATCTCCAAGGAGGCGTCCATCATCTCCTGGGAAGCGATCCCCCTGGCGCAGCGCAACGGGCACATCACTCACTACACCCTCTACCTCGCCACGCCCACGGAGAGCCCACAGACCTACCAGCCCAGTAAGTGCCACCCCACGGATCCGGGGTGCTGTGGGAACAGGCAACACCCCAGCAGCGTGGGCCTGGTGGGAGCTGAGTCGATATCTCAGGTGGGGCAGCCGCTGGAGTTGGACCTGGGGGTCTCCGAGCTAAAGGGATCGCTCCCTCTGCCAGCATCGATAGTGAGACTTTTATCCTCTATGTAGGCTGGCCACTAGAGGGGGTGCTGGTGAAGACAGGCGCCGAGCCAAGTCTTGGGAGTGGAGAAGGGGCGTTAGCCTCAGATAGGAAGGGCAGCTCTCCCTTCCCCTGCTGTCTGACCCTGGCGAGGCGGGGCTGAGGGCAATGGGAACATGAAGACCTCAGGCCTCCCAGCTCACGCGTCTCTCGTCCCCTGTGCAGTCGCTGCTACAGAGACAAGCTACAACCTCTCAGGTCTGGAGCCCGGCACCTCCTACCAGCTCTGGATGACGGGCTCCACTTTGGCCGGGGAAGGAAACGCCAGCTCCATCCACCTCTTCCACACGCCAGGTGGGGGCTAAGCAGGGTCCGGCGGGTCGGTGCTGGGACGGGAGCCCCTTTGCAGGGAGCGGGGTGCTTTCCCCACACACTCCATGCTGGCCCGGCATGGGGCGAGGGGGTGCTGTGCTGCAGGATGTGGGCTCAGCAGGGGGTGCTTTTGCCCCGCAGTCAGCAACACTCAGGGGATCAGGGGATCAGCCGCGGTGTCCCAGCCAAACTCCACCTCGGGTGCTTTCAGTTCAGCCTCCCGTGCAGTTGCAACCCGATGCGGGATTCTCCTTCACCTCACGTGTGCAGCAAGCTGTGTGGCTCTTCGTCACCTGCCGCGCCTCACCCCAGAGGCAGGAGTATCTCAGCGCCGGGCCAGGGATCCCTGTGTAAACAGCTGCCATGCCCCACCCCAGAGGTGGCTGCAGCTCAGTGCTGGCAGAGCAATCCCCATGCACTGGTGCTGTGTGCTAGCCAGCAGCTGTCATGTTCCACCCCAGGGGTGGCTGCCTTTCAGGATTATCAGAGGAAAGGATCCAGGAGGCTACAGTAGCCTTGTCCTTTCCTACTGGGCCTTCCTCTCACCCTATGCCCCTGTACCGTGGCTGGGGGAGGGCCGAGGTGCGCGTGACTCAGATCCCGTTGCAGAGCGGGGCTGGGTGGACCCTGCCCGCTCTGGGCCGCGTGGGGCTCTCCCCTCCAGCTGGGGGGCAGGTAGGGATTGAGGGACGGAGTCACTCGGGCTTTCTCCCAACCCTGCTCCCTCTCCCTGCAGATTCCCGCTGGGAGGCCGTCCTGGCTTCCCTCCTCGCAGTTGGATTCCTCCTTTTCCTCGCCTGCGTCCTGGGAGCTGTCCTGCACGTGCAGTAAGGATGCCAGGCAGTTGGTGGGGGAGGGGAGCGGGCCCCACACAGGGTCCTCCTAGGTCATCCTGGACGGTGCCAACGCCGTGCCGTGCTGTCCCGCTCCCTGGTGGCTGGAGCCAGGCAACAGCTTTCAGCGGGAACATTTTTGGGTGAAAAATGCAGCGTCAGCGGCGCCAGCCCGTTGGGCGAATCCGGGTCTGGTTGCCAAGTTGCGCATCGGAAATGCAAAAAAACCCCCAAATTAAATGTCGAAATATTTCCACTTTTTCCCGGCTCCGAGCAGCTTTGGGTTTGGAAACGTCCTTCTGCGTCGGTTTTCGCCAACGCAGAACCAGTCCCGGGATGCGGGAAAGGCAATCGCAAGGTTTCGATTCGCCCCGAATGCGGCTTTCCCACCCAGAACGGTGGGGTCTGGCCTTTGCCATTAGCTGAAACTGCTGAAAAACCTCAGGTTTGGTTCAACCCAAAATCAAAATGTTTTGGGGGGTTTTTTGGAATTGCCAGAGAGCCGAAAACGCCATGATTGGGTCAGCCCTGCACAGAGCGAGGTAGATAATCCTGCTCTAGCATTAGCTACCGGAGCCGGCTCGGCTACAGACGCCCTCCAGCTTCTCTAGTGGCCCTGGGTTCAATCCCAACTGCCCACAACCCCCCCCGCCCCCCAGCAGTGGACAGATACACTCCCAGCACCGAGGGGGGCTGGGGTCCTTAACCCCCTCTCTTCTGTAGTATCTGAGCCCCCAGGATCGGACCAGCCACAGCCACAGAACTGTGGGCTGAGATCCACCAAACTCGTTTCATGCAATGGCCGTTGGGCGACGCTGGCTCCAAACCAGTGTCCTAGAGACCAAAGGCTGTTCCTCCGGCTCCCAGACTGGGGCGTGGGGGGAATCAGGGAGCGAGTTAGTGGGTGAGATGGCTGGGGGAATACATTTAAATGGGGTGCCTGGGAGCGCGATGGGAGAAGGCATCTCTGGTGGGTCTAATTTATGCAAACGAGGGAATGCATTGCTCTAATTTATGCAAACGAGGCACTGCGTGGATCTCATTTTTGCAAATGAGACGTTGCATATTTATCAAGTGTGCAAATCAAGGCGTGCCATTATTTGCATAACACCTCGCAGGGGCTGGCCCCATGCAGCCAGGCAGTCTCCGTACCCCATTGCTGCCCCCCCTCACCCCAGCGTTCACCCTGGTGTTAAAAAAACCTTCCCCTCTCTCGCCCGCAGGCTGCTGGACCTGTGCCAGAAGGTGCTGCCCAGCTGGTGCTGGGAGAAGGTCCCGGATGCCACCCACAGCAGGATTACGCTGCACGAGGTGGACAGGGTGAGATGGGTGGCCCGGGCTAGGATGTGTGACCCGCCCTCATCCTGTGCAGTGGGGCCAAGGAGGCAGATCGGGCGAGCCAGGCCTGGACAATCAGGGGTTGGGGAATGGGGTCTAGTGGTTAGAGCAGGGAGGCTGGGAGCCAGGACTCCTGGGTTCTATCCACAGCTCTAGGAGGGCAGTGGCTAGAGCAGGGGGGGCTGGGAGCCAGGACTCCTGGGTTCTATCCACAGCTCCAGGAGGGCAGTGGCTAGAGCAGGGGGGCTGGGATCCAGAACTCCTGGGTTCTATCCACAGTTCTGGGAGGGGAGTGGGGTCTAGTGGTTAGAGCAGGGGGGGGATGGGAGCCAGGACTGCTGGGTTCTATCCACAGCTCTAGGAGGGCAGTGGCTAGAGCAGGGGGGGGTGGGGAGTCAGGACTCCTGGGTTCCATGCCCAGCTCTGGCAGGGAGCTCCTTGTCGCTAGGGTGTGAGATGGCTGCTCTCATGCTCTGTTTCCTCCAGGATCCCCACAGCTACAGGGGTCCTTTGGCGCAGGACGCGGCCGCGGAGGAGCCCCCCATCACCGAGCTCGACATTGCGGAGCCAGCAGAGCTCGTGAACCACGGCTACTCAACTCTGCCACAGCTGGAGTCTCCTGTGCCTGCCCGGCCCCCCGACGCGGGGGCTGACGACGGGCCCGGGAGCAAGCCCAGGACAGAGGAGCTGGGGCCAAGCAGCCCCACCCTGGAGGAGGCGTGGGGAGAGCAAGCCCCGGTCATTTCTGGCTACGAGAAACATTTCATGCCCACCCTGGAGGAGGTGCTGGGACTGGCCTGAGGGACGCGGCTGGGCGAGAACCACCAGCCCCACCCAGCACTGCCCCAGGCGCTGCGGGAGACCCAACCCAGCCTGCCTGGCTCGAGGGGCCAAAGACTGGGACATGGGGTCTTTCCCCTGTAGGGGGCACCGGCTCCAAGCTCAGGTTGGGGCAGGGAATGGGACACGGAGACCTTCCCCTGTAAGTGGTGCTGGCTCTGCTCTGGTCTTAATTCTGCGGTGACTGAATTGTCCCTGTCTGGTGGACAGAGTTTGCTGGTATAACGGGTCCCTCCTAGACAACCTCCCGGACAGGCTGCCTTAGCAGACAGGCCCAAGACTGACTGGCCATGGAGACCGAGTGCCTCTCCGGACTACCAGCCCCCTCTGCTCTAACCACTACACACACTACTCCTCTCCTGGAGCTGGGGAGAGAACCCAGGAGTCCTGACACCCAGCCCCCCCGCTCCAACCACTAGACACCACCCTCCTCCCAGGGTCTGTGACAGACCCCAGACCCCGCCCATCTAAGCATCACCCTGGTATCAGAGCCCCCTTAGTTTCCCTCGTCCCTAGGCCAGCTTTCTCCCCACACTCAAGTCCTGTAGCTCGGAGCGCCACAACATGCACTTGTACTGTATTTTTTTACCTCTACTGTATACCTGTTTTAAACCTTGGCTCCCTGTCGTTCATTGCCACAAACAAAGCAGCGGCTTTCCTGTTGGGACCTCAAAGGGTCTGGGCAGGGTCCGGCGCACCTGTGACCGGCTGCCTCCCGCCGGGTGTTCAGAAGCTGCCGAAAGCGGCAAGCTCACCACAGGAGCAGGGGCGGCCGGCTAGGAGCGCCGCAGCAGCCAGCCTGCAGCACTGGAGAGCCAGGGCCGGGGGGCTGTCGGTGGGCTGCATTGTGGGTGGAAGAGTCAGTCAGTGGGGCGAGCGAGAGCCTGGAACCTGAGTGCTGAGGGGCTCAGGGGTAAGTGACCCAGAGGTGACGTCCCTGCAGGGCGGACTGGGAAATTATGGTTCACTGGGACCGTGGGGAGCCTGGTTCCCAGCTGGGCTCTCCTGACCATTGAATTGGCCAGCAAGAGAGACTGGGTTCGCTTTAGAGTGGACTGAGGGAAATTTGTCCTGCTGCAGGCGGGGGCTGCCTTATTACAGCGCCTCACGTCGACTGCCTGGGAGGGAGGGAGCCTGAGTCCCATTTTACAGATGGGGAAACTGAGGCACAGAGTGACTGGGCTAAGGTCACACAGCATGGCAGTCGTGGACCCAGGCGTAGGACCCTGGAGTCCTGCTGCCCACTCCCCTCCTCTAACCGCTGGCTCCTACTCTCCCCCCAGAGCTGGGTTGGGAACCTAGGAGTCCTGCCGCCCAATTCCCCAGACTTGCTCCTGGAACCCAGGCCGGCTGCCCGAGGCCCTGAGAGCGCGGCTGCAGCTTGCCTAGACTCCGAGAGCGGCAGAGCGACCTTCTGGCTGCTACGCCAAGACCACAAGAACATCCTTCCTCTCGGGCGAGTTGCAAAATACGTGAGATGCTGCAACCTTCCCCGGCAGCGCGCAGGGGCGGGGCAGGCTCTGCTCCCCCAGCCCAGGGCCCCGGCTCAGAGCTGCTGCGCCCAGCATTCCTCCAGCAACAGCCGGGCAGGTGTCTGCTCAGCATGTGTCCCTGGCACCCTCTGGCTGCCCCTGTGCATGCCAGACACTTCAGCTCTGCCCTGCTCCAGCCCCGCGCCTGCCTCGGTCGCTTCGACTCAGCGGGGTGAGCGGGCAGCGCAGAGGAGGGCATGTGGGAGTGGGGGGGGGAATTGGCCCCGCAGCCCCCTCTGCTGGGGGGGTGGGAGTTGCGCTCAGGCTTGGCAGGGGTAGGAAACGCCCAGCGGGTGCAGCCCTGGGTGTGTACCTGACAGATGAAGGGAGGGGTTGGGACCTGCATGGGAGGGGACCTGAACTGAGCAATTGGTTGGACTATGCAGGACTACGGCCCTTAAGAGACCCCCTCCCCCCCCCATGTGGGACCAATGAGGTGAACCCCTTAATATTGTAACAAGCTGGCTAACGTAGGTAATGCCACTGCCCTCTGCTGGTTTGGCTTAGCCGTGTGTCATAGGCCCTGCATTGCTCACAGCGATTCCCCTTTAGCGCCAGCAGCTGAGTTCCAGTCTCATTGCTACAGCTGACTGGTAACAATCCTCCGTGCTTTCCAGCTGCAATAATGGGCAGCCACAGGGCCCCGTCGGGCTGGGCGCTGCCCGGACACAATGACACAAGCCCTCCCCGGAAAAGCTCACAGTGTAAACGAGGGAAACCGAGGCACACAGCCATGAAGTCCCTTGTCCAAGGTCACACAATGAGGCGATAAGTCAGGAATTGAATCCAGGTATCCTGAGTCCCTACTAAGGACCTTAAGCATGAGGCCAACACTTGGCAGACATCAAACCAAGGCGGGGGGCAGTTTGAATTTCATGCCCAGCCTATTGAGCAGAGAGAAGAGGGAGATCTGCCCCCCCCCATCCGATCTCAATTTACTTGACTTTAACCCCCGCAGCCTCACTGGGATGTGCTGAATTCCCACCTGTGGGGAAACCTGGACCCTCCTCAGCCCCTGGGAAACTCCCAGTGCTGAATTCCCACTGATTTCATTCAGCGGCCAGGGCCAGAGACTCAGCAGGTGTCAAACAGCCCCACACGGCCAATGACACTGCCTTGATCTACACCAGCTGGGGATCCGGCCCCACCCACTCCAGCGGCTCTGGAAGCGTTTAAAACGGACAATCCAGGCTCAGGCGAGACGCTGAGCATCACCCGGTGACATCTCCCCAGCAGCCCTTGCTGGGACGTGCTCAGAGCTGGCAGCTCGTTGGGGGGAGATTTCATTCGGGTGAAGGCAGCAGCAGGGCCCTGGGTGATGGGACAGTCTGTGCTGGCAGAGACCGGGGCGGGGCGTGAGTCTGGGCTCCCGCTGTCACTGCCTGGACTGCAGCACTGGGGGCAAACAGCAGCTCGGAGCTGCTACCCCCGTCCGCAGTCAGGGGCTGCTCTGAGCGCTGAAATCTGGGCAGCCCCTCGCGAGAAGACAAGCCCAGACGTGGAACCAGGGCTGCAAAGCCGGAGTAACAGCATCGGGGTCCAAGGATGCGCTCGGGTGTAAATCTGGAGTCGCTGACTCCCAGCCCCCGGCTCTAACCACTACACCACACTCTCCTCCCATAGCTGGGGCTAGAACCCAGAAATCCAGCCTCCCACCCCCCGCTCCAACTCACTAGAGAGCTGAGCACAGGAGGCAGGGTCCTGACTCCCAGCCCCCCGCTGCAATGCGCGTGACCCCACTTGTCTCCCAGAGCTGGGCCAGAACCCAGGAGCCCTATTCTCAGCACGGGGAGGGAGGGCGTATTGCCGAGGGAGCAGCGATTCCCTAGGTCAGCCTCCCCCTCTCTGAAATGGGGATCCGCCCCGAGCTTGGTGCCTATTATTAGATCCGGGCACAGACCCCGACCGAGATCAAAGTCCCCCTCAGGCTGGGCGCTGGATCTCGCTGTGCTGGGCACTGCACAGACACACAGTGAGGGACAGTCCCTGCCCGGCAACGCTCACCCAGACAAAGAGGGTGGGAGGGGAAACTGAGGCCAGAGAGGGGATGGCACTTGCCCACGTCACCCAGTAGTAAAATGGCAGAGGTGGGCACAGCACGCAGCAGGCCATCACTGGGTAGGGTGACCAGATGTCCCGATTTTATAGGGACAGTCCCGATTTTGGGGTCTTTTTCTTATATAGGTTCCTATTACCCCCTGCCCCCGTCCCGATTTTTCACACTTGCTGTCTGGTCTCCCCCACACAGTCACAAGCAGCAGCTTCCCATGGAAAGTGACTTTAATTGCGAATCACTCAGTACTGACCCCTGCTGGACGGCTCAAGGCCAGCCCGCGTGCCTGGCTCACACTCACTCATTCCAAACAAGAGCGGTTTAAAAGGGGGGGGGAGCAGAGACAAACCCAGCTTTGGGGGCTGTCCTAGGGTGTTCTACTGATGCCCAGATCCTCAGGGACACCGAAATACCTCAGGCTCAGGCTGCTCCAGCCTGTCCCCTTACTGAGTTCCAGGGCTGCCCGAGCCAGAGCTGGGAAAGGGGGTTTGGTCCTGCAAGGGGCAGGATGCAGGCGCTGGAAAGCTGTGCTGAGGACTGTGGGAGGAGGTGGTTTCTGGGGCACCCCCTCCTGGCGCGGCGACAACTCTGGGAAAGGTCTCTCGGCCAAGACATGTTGAGGAGCAGGCAGCCGGGCAGCGCCCACGTGCTCGCGTGTGTACGTCTGGGTGTGCGCCTGCCAGTGTGCCCAAGTGCACCTGCGATTGTGTGGGGCCTGTGTGTGTGTGTGTGTGTGTGAGTGCAGTGGTCTGGGCTGTGATGCGTGTGCAGTGTCTGTGTGCAGAGGGGTAAGCATTGTGTCTGTGTGTACTGCTGTACTGGGGGTGTACGTGCACTTGTGAGCATGTATTTGTACCTGGGGGCTTGTCTGCGTAGTCAGGGGTGTGCGGGAGACCGGGTGCGTGTACACGTGTTTGTATGCAGAGGTTTGTATTTGGGCAGGGGCGTGTGTGCATGCATGTGCATTCATGCGGGGGGGGGGGCGAGCGTGCGTGTATACAGGCGTGTGCAGAAGTGTGAGCTGGGGCCCTGAACACCCAGGAACAGGACACCCCCATCCTTCCCCCCTTTGCCCAGCACTCAGAGCTCCAGAAGGGGGCAGACGTGGCAGGGACGGAAGGAAAAGGACCCCTCTATGCAGGGGCTTGGGACAGAACCGATCAGACGTGAAATTAGCGCAGCAGCCATGTCCTGCCAGCAGGAGACAGGTGCCTCCCAAACTAACTGCCTACCCCAGGCACCCCTCCATAGGAAAACATCAGGCGGTACAAACGAACAGCCTGCCCGGGGGAATTCAAACCCCAGGGGCTGAGCTGCGGCTGCATGGGCCCCCAGTCACTGGAGCAAAGTCCCTCTGATCAGCCAGTCTCCGGCTGGGGCTCTCGACGCCCCATCCCCGCGGCCAGGATCACATGACAGAGCAGCACTGGCACGTCTTCTGCTTGCGTCTGCCCGTCTCCTGCCCGTCTCCCGGCCGGGGGGGGGTGGCGCTCCTGCCCTGGCAGGGAGAGGCGGTGTTGGCAGAGGCGGTGGTGTATGTCGGGGCCTCTGGGCTCACAGCTGCCAGCGACTTCAAGGTGCCAGCTCCCGGCTGCAGGCTCCTGGCCACGGGATCGAGTGGCTCCTTCCAGCCCGTCCGGAGCCCAGAGGCTTCCTTGAGCAGAGGCTGCTGCTCCGGGTGGAGCTTCCCCAGGTTTTCGGTGGTTTCTTCTGCAGTCGATGGAACCAGGCCAGTGCCGCCGCCTCCTTTCAGGGTCATGCTCTCCCTGGGTCGGGAAGGCACCTGCTCCAGGGCGGGTGCTCCGCCGGATGGCAACTCCCGTGGGGTAAGCGGTAGCTCCCCGTGAAGGGCAGGGATTGGCTCTTGGCTGGAGGGGATCTGGCTGTGGAATGAATGTTTAGCTTCGTGGGGTGAAGGGATCTGGTCCTGCAGAGATGTGTTAGCTTCCTGCAGAGAGGAAGGGATCTGGTCCTGCAGAGAGGAAGGGATCTGATTCTGCAGAGCTACTTTAGCTTCTTGGGGAGATGGGATCTGATCCTGGAGAGATGTGTTAGCTTCCTGCAGAGAGGAAGGGATCTGGTCCTGCAGAGAGGAAGGGATCTGGTCCCGCAAAGATTGGATCTGGTCCCGCAGAGAGGAAGGGATCTGGTCCTGCAGAGCTACTTTAGCTTCTTGGGGAGATGGGATCTGGTTCTGGAGAGCTGATGGGATCTGATCCTGGAGAGATGCATTAGCTTCCTGTAGAGAGGAAGGGATCTGGTCCCGCAGAGAGGAAGGGATCTGGTCCTGGAGCGCTGCCTTAGCCTCTTGTGGTGAGAGGATCTGGCCCTGAAGAGATGTTTTAACTTCCAGCAGAGACAATGGGATCTGGTCCTGCACAGTTGGGATCTGGTTTTGCATAGATATTTCAGCCTCCTGCAGAGAGGAAGGGATCTGGTCCTGGACAACTGATGGGATCTGGTCCTGCGGAGCTCCTTTAGCCTCTTGGGGGGAGAGGATCTGGTCCTGCAGAGCTGGGATCTGGTCCTGCAGAGCTGGGATCTGGTCCTGCAGAGCTCCTTTAGCCTCTTGGGGGGAGGGGATCTGGTCCTGCAGAGCTGGGATCTGGTGCTGTGGGGCTCCTTTAGCCTCTTGGGGGGAGGGGATCTGGTCCTGCGGGGCTCCTTTAGCCTCTTGGGGGGAGGGGATCTGGTCCTGCAGAGCTGGGATCTGGTGCTGCGGAGCTGGGATCTGGTGCTGCGGAGCTCCTTTAGCCTCTTGGGGGGAGGGGATCTGGTGCTGCGGAGCTGGGATCTGGTGCTGCGGGACTCCTTTAGCCTCTTGGGGGGCGGGGATCTGGTCCTGCAAATAAGCCTTTGTCTCTGCTCCTTCCCCCATCCCTGCAGCCTGGGGAAGCTCCGCCCCGGGGGACACCTGACACTCCTGTTCCCTAGCAGGCTCCTGCCACATAGGGCCTCTCCCCTGGGTGGGTCCCAGCTCCTCCGGCCTCTCTGGTTCTGCTGCCCTGTGCTGAGTCCTCTGGGCAGCCTCTGCCTCCTCCATTCCCGTGGCTCCCCTGGCAGGCTCAGCCGAGATCTCCCCCTCTTCCACGACCCCGATCGGTTCCTCCAGCTCCCCGTCCGGCTCGGGCCTCGGGGAATCGAGGCAGCAGTTCTCATCCGGCCGGGCCTGCGCCTCCCGCTCCTGCACCCCGGATTCCCCCTCCGGCCCCTCTCTGCTCCCTTCCCCTGCCACGTTCTCCTCCATCCCGCTGTCCAGGGCGTCACTCACAAGGGCGGGCGGGCTCTGCGGCTCCCGCTCGGTCCTTCCGTCCCAAGCCTCCTCCAATCCATTCTCTCCCCGGGGAGCTTCCCCCTCCGTCTCCGGGGATGTCCGCCCGATGGCGTCCATGCTGCCCACTTCCTGGCCCAGGTGGTTTCTAATGATCATCTCCACCTTGCCCACACCCAGCTTCTCCGGCTGCTTGGCGGACGCCCCTGCTCCGTCATCCTGAGTTCCCAGAGCAGCAGAGCTGGCTTCAGTCTTGCCCTCCCCAGGGCCAACACCCTCCACGCCGAAGGGACCTTGAAGGCAAAAGAGAACATAGGTCAGCCCCTTGGATCTCTCCCCATGGCCCCAGGGGGAGGGGGACCTGTCCCAAGGTGGCTGAGGAGATACTGGTCTCTAGGCAACAGCATCACCTGGGGGATCCTTCAGACCGGTCCCCAAGCAGGAGGCCCCCTGCTGGAGGTGGTCATTACTGCAGGGGTCAGTGGGCTTTGCCCCTTCGCCTCCCTGCATTACAGAGCGCTTCACAGACCTCTCTGGACTGAGCCGCCCCACGCCGGGCACAGGGGGAGATCGGTCCCATGTGACTGGTGGGGAAACCAAGGCACAAACAGGGAGGTGACTTGTCAGCACAGAGGAGCTGGACCTGCTTCCTGTGACATAGGGTACAGCTGTGCCCAATTGGGCCAGTCAAGGGGGCAGGGGCAGCAGCTGGGGCTATAAGGGATCCAGGAGAATCAGAGAGGGAAGAGATCCTGACAGGAGGATGTAAAGGGCCCTGGGGGAAGGCTGAAGGTACCAGAGGAGTTTGCCAGGCTGAAGGCCGGAGTTGCCTACTGTCTTCTGAGCCGGAGCCGAGGGCCAGGGGAATAGCGGGGGGATGTCTCTGAGAGGAAGTGATGGAGGCTCCCTGGCTGAGCATGCCCTCCCAGTGGGGGGAAGGGGGTCCACTGGGAAGTGTGGGGCTGGGGGGCCGGACCTGGCAGATGGCCAGGAGAGGACTGAAGGTGAACCCAAGTGCGGTGAAAGCTGCCGGAGTGTGGTATGTGCTACACTGATGGACCAGATGTCGTGGTAGTTTAAGGGCTCCGTGCTCTAGATCTGGGGGTTATAAACTGACTCTCTTTGGGGACTCTGGTAAGGGGTTTTTTGTAACACCCTGGCCCCAAAGAGGGGTAGCAGAGAGCCAGCCGTGGTGTCCTTAGGGGCCCTTTGCGGAATGGTTCACTAGTAGAATGGCCCAAGGCCACCTGGGGAAGTTGTGGCAGAGTCAGGAAAGGAACCCAAGGATACTGGTTCCCAGTACCCTCATCTCCCCATTGCGCCAACCTTCCATCCCCCAGCTGAGATCAGAACCCAGGAGTCCTGGCTCCTAGCCCCCTGCTCTAACCACTAGACCCTACTCCCTTCCCAGAGCCGGGATAGAACCCAGGAGTCCTGGCCCCCCTGCTCTAACCACTAGACCCTACTCCCTTCCCAGAGCCGGGATAGAACCCAGGAGTCCTGGCTCCCAGCCCCCTGCTCTAACCACTAGACCCTACTCCCTTCCCAGAGCCAGGATAGAACCCAGGAGTCCTGACCCCCAGCCCCCTGCTCTAACCACTTCCCATGCAGGAATCCCCAGGCTGAGATTTGGCCCCGGCTGCCCTGTAGTACTGGCCTAGCTCCCGGACCAGGGCTCTGGGAGCGATGGTGCCCCGCCCCGTCCGAACGCTCACCTGCTCTCGACACATCCCCATTCTCCAGGGTCTCCCGGGCTGCTGCTCGCATGGCCCTCTTGGGGGGCACTGGAGCCAGGCGGAGGGCAGGTTCGGTCTCGCAGCCACAACCCCCCCCACCTGGGTTTGGTTGTAAGAGAAAGGAGGCCGGGTCGATCACCGAGACAGGCTCCCCTGCACCCTCCCTCTTCTGCCCTGCCCCAGAGGGACCCCCTATGGGGAGAGGAGCCCCCCTGCCCCATCGATATTACATTGGGACGCCCCCTCCCCAGTCGTCAGCCTCCATGCTCCATGGGCAGCCCTGGGACAAGCCCGCAGAGCAGGGGCCGTTCCCCTCTCTTGCCCACGTGGTCAGCTTCCGGGCATGGAGGCTTTCCCCAGCCGGCTACTCCCCCAGACCCCCAGGCACCACAACCTGAGCTGCGGGGTCCCGCTACCTCCCCACATGCTGCGGCACCATCCCATCGCCAGCTCACGTCCTGCGGCTGACACCAACCCCCCCCACCCCATTCCCTGAGCCTCGACCCCCTTGAGCCCCCCCGAGCCTCAGGAAGGAACCTAGCCATGACCCCCTGGGGAAACCAGCCCCGGCCGCTTTCCCAGCCAACAGGGAACAACTCACCTGTCGAAGCAGAGCCAGCCCCACGGGCCTGAAAGAGAGACACGGGCGCCTTAGGGGGTGGGGGTGACAGCTTGGGGAGGGGACAGGGGACAATGTATTGGCCCAGAATGGCTCCGGCCTCCTGTTTGCCAGGGGTCAGTTTTGCCTCATCTGGGGTTGTTTTTGCAGCCCAAGAAGGAAGCAATCGAAGCCCAAAAGGAAACATAAGGAGAACCCAGGAGTCCTGAAAAGAGGCCAGAGGCTCAGACACAGGCCCGGGGGAAGAATTTAGGCGATAAACCATAGAGACGAGACAACCCCAGGCGGGGAAAGGGATAGAACAGGAGCCGCTCAGGAGGGGCGGACTGGGGAGGCTGAAAGCCCCCCCAACTTAGCTGGCCAGTGGCCTGACCAGGGGTAATTACAATAGGTGGCAGGGTCCCGTCTGGTCAGTGGCCAGAATGTTTTGCATGTCAGGGCACAAGCAGTATTGTGTTTTTAGCCGCCAGGGTCAATGAAATGTCACCAAGCCAGGCCAGGGGGCAGAGGGGTCTGACTCCCCCTTGGGTAGCAGGGGAGGGCTGGGTGGGGGTTAGGAGACTCTACCCCCCGCAGGCAGCACGTTCACCGCCGGGCTGTGCTGTCTGCATAACCACAGAGGGACCCCACTAGATCTTCAGGGGGACTGAGCCTGTCCCATCCCCCGCTGCCTCTTACCCGCCCCATGTGCCCACCCAGGAGTCAATTGTTGGGAGCATGCAGAGGGGGGCTCCCCCTGGCTTGGGTATGGCGTGCAGCCCCCTGCCCCACAGCTCCCCCTCTTCCTGGGCTGTTGCAGCATGCGCTCCCCCCTCCTCCTGCTCCCGCAGGCCCCACCTGCCCAGCTGCATTACCTCACAGGTGCCCCCTGCTGGCTGCTTAGCATCTTCCAAGGCCTCGTGTGGCCTGCCGGGATGCTCCGGGTTATCCAGCTGCTGCATCTGGGACTGGAGGCTGCAGAGAGAGGGAGAGAAAAGCTCCCAGGCTGGGTCCCTTTCCATGGGGACTGGGGCCGACCCTGCTCCCCGGCCACAACCAGGCTCCCAGGCAGGAAAGCAGAGAAGCTGAGCTCAGTTCGGCCATGTAGAATTTTGCTCTGGCCCCTGCCTGTTGGGGGTAAAAACCCCATTGGCCTCTTACGATGTCCCAGGAGCAAAAACTAAAGTACAGGCCCCTGCAAGTCAGGACACCTGAGTTCTATCCCTGGCAAGATGTTGCCCTTCATCGTGCCTCAGTTTCCTCTCCCATCCTTTATGTATTTAGCCTGTGAGCTCTCTGGAGCAAGGACTGTCCCTCACTATGTCTGGGCAGCACCTGATGCAAGGGAACCCTGATCAAAAGGGAAATCTCCTTTATTTGGGAGCAGTATAGGGGCTAAGCCACATAGGTGAACAGTTCCGATTCCACGTGCCAGACTGAAAGGGTGTCTCCCTAACTAGCATGTGCGTTCACACGCACACACCCCTGCCAGTTTATTCCCATGTGCACGCCAGTTTCATTGGCTTTTCTAATCCGGCTGGTTGAAATGGCGGGTTCTATATAAATGGGCACATTGACATTAGATCACGTTGTCAATATCCTTCTTGTTTGTTACGTGTTCACATGCACAGGCAGCACGGTCCAGGGGTTGGAGCAAGGGGGACTGGGAGTCAGGTCTCCTGGGTGCCCCATCTCTGGTTTTGAGAAGCAGCTAAATCTCTGGCGATGATTAGGTGTATTACGGGAAAGCCTAGGTGCCCCAGCACTGCGGTAGGTGCTGTAGAGAGCGTCCGATCTATGTCTGGGGCAAGAGACACCCGCTGGTTACAGACAGGCAAACAAGCCCAGCTCAGCTCAGCCCTTCTCGGGTTGGTTGCAGGCCTCCCGGCAAAGGGGAGGGATTTGCAGGTGGATAATGAGGCGCTTCTAGGGGGTTACGGGGAGCTGCTCCCAAGCAGGGAGAAAGCACCGCGGGGCTGGTTTGCAAAGGGTCCAGGCGGGCGCTGGAGACGGGAGTTGGCAGCTCAATGAGAGACAATTGGTCCGGCGGGGAGAGGCCGGGAAAGAGACGACAAGCAGCTTATGTTTGACACGATGGAGAAGGGGGAGCCGGGGGAGGGACGCCCTGGTCCGAGCGACTGTAAACCTAGAGGCTAGAGCGGGGGGGACTGGGAGTCAGGATTCCTGGGTTCCATTCCCAGCTCTGCTCCTGCCTCACCCTGTGGCCCTGGGCAAGTCACTGCCCTGCTCTGTGCCTCAGTTTCCCCCTGCCCTGGCAAAGCGCTGTGAGATTGCTGGGTGAAAGCAACTCTGATTGGGCAGAGAGATCTCAAAGGCCCCTTTAGATGGATGGACCCCAGGGCGGGGGGTCCCTCTGTGCACAGGGATAAAAAGTTCCACGGTTTAATGAACCTTCCAAATTCAACGCGTGCGACTTGCTCAGCTGTGGCTCGTCTTGCCCGTTGTTCTGAGCAATGATTTAATCCTGCGGAGTGCTGCTTACTCGGCATTCAGTCACCTCCCCGCCCCGTGTCCTCCTTTTGATTCCCTCAGCGCTTGGTCTGAAACCACAGAAGCTGTAGCGAAGGCAGTTTGTCTGCTTTGTAAATGTCAGATTCCTTTGCTGTGTTTTACTTGCATGCTTCTTCCGGTCCAGGCAGGGGAGGGGGTGAAGTACGGAGGGCTCATGTCCCCCACCAAAAGTTTGGGCGGCCAGTCCCCAATTCCAAATCTGGCTGCTTCCACCTTGCTTCCCTAAAATCCCCATCAGATCTTCCTTCCTGTCCCGAACTGCTGTGTGGCTGTTAAACAGCTGCACGCCTCACCCCAGAGATGGCTGCATTTCAGCATCCAGTGAGCAATCCCCAGGCAATTTGCTGGGTGGGAGTTAATCAGCAGCCCTGCCCTGCCCTGCGAGGTGGCTGTAGCTCAAGGCTGAATGAGTAATTCCCCAGTGCTGCATTGCTGTGTGGCCGTTAAAGAGCTGCCAAGCCCCGCCCCAGAGGTGGCTGCATTTCAGTGCTGGGTGAAGCATGTAAAATGCTTTGTGATCCCTCCTGGGGAAGAGGCCCGCTGCAGATCTCCCCTGCGACGTACCCACTGCCCTCTCCTTACCTGGACAGATCCTGCTCTAGCTCCTGGATGCGGGACTGTGTCTGCCATAGTGGGGAGGTGGGGTTGTTCTCGGGGGGCAGACACGACCCCTCCATCAGCCACCGGTCTCGCAGTGACTTCCTCTGGGGGGGGTGGAAGAGAGCAGAGCATCCTCTAGCAGCCTGCCCCTCCCCCCACGCCCTGGATCGAGGCCACATGTACCCACGTGCCCCCCCAGCGCCATACAGCCATGCACCCATGCTGTCACGCAGTCACATGGACATCGACACGCCCCATGTGTTCTATTACAGCTCCTCACCCCCCAGCACACGTCTCCTTGCCATTGCTCCTGCTCCATGCAAACATGTGTCCAAGTATAGCGTCCATACATGTACACAGGGACATACAGACACGCACACACCGACTACACCAGTGACCCTGCTGCTACTCATGCTTCGTGCACAATGCTAGACCAGGGATGCACACATGTGCACAGGCATGGACATACAAATGCACATGCACACACATAGACAGCCACAGCCACACACACGTGTACACACGCCTGCACCACACACACACACACACTCCGGTTCAGTGGCCTGTGGCACTTCAGCACCTGGCAGGTGGCTCCACCTGCCCCAGGAGCCAGGCAGCGGGTGGCCTCTGACTGGTGATAGGATCTGTGCCGTGGGGGGACCCCAGGACAGGAAAAGTGGGGTGGTGGGAGTTGCTTCCCCACCTTGAGCAAAATGCACGTGGCCCCTCCCCCCAGCTCACATCAGTGCCAAGGGGTTTGCCATGTGCTGCACACAGCAGGGCTCAGGTAGCCACCACCCTATGGGGGGGGGGTGTCCCTGTGCAGGAACCTGTCACCCCCCAAATCCCCCAGCAGCCCACGCTGGCAAGCAATCCCTGCCCCCACAACTCCCAAGGCAGCCAGGGACCCTGGCACCCCTTTTGCTGGGCTGACCCCCAGCAGACCCCCCCAGAAGACCACATCCCCAACCACAAGGTCCCCTAACACCCCCCCCAGATGCCACCCACATCCCAGAAGACCACCCCCCCAGCTCCCCTAACCCCCACCCACCCTCCACCGACCCCCCCATGTCCCCTAACACCCCCCACAGACCCCACCCCCCAAGTCACCTACCACCCACAGACCCCCTCCCTCACCCCCAGGAGACCCCACCCCCCTAACACCTCCCATCCCCCCAAGCACCCCCCACAGGAGACCCTACTCCCTAACACAGACCCCCTCACCCCCCAGGTTCCCTAACACCCCCCACAATCCCCAGTTCCCCTAACACCCCCCCCCCAGGAGACCACACACCCCAGTTCCCCTAACACCCCCCACAGCCCTCACCCACCGCCCCCGCTGCCCCCGATCCCGGTACCTTGAGCTGCTGGGCTCGGAGTTTCTCCTCCTCCAGCTCCCGGCGCGTCCGGAGGATCCGCTCCTGCACCTTGCGCCGCCCCTGCAGCCGGGGAGCAGCAGGAGTGAGGCTGGAGCCGCCGCCCTGCGGGGCCAGACGCGGCGAGCCGCGGACAAAGGGCCCTGGGCGGGGGGAGCCCACGTGCGCTCCCGCGGGCGGCCCAGGCTGCGGCGCCGGGGCTTTAACCCTGGCGCGGCCAATGGGGACCCTGAGGAGCTGGCACGGGATAGACCCGCGTGCACACGCGTGTCCCTGACACTAGTCACCCATCTGCACACACGTGTGTCCCTGCTGCTGTTCACCCCACGTGCACACGCGTGTCCTTGCTTCTCTGCATTCCGAGTGCACACACGTGTCCCTGACACTATTCACCCATGCACACGCGTGTCCTTGCTGCTGTGCATTCCGAGTGCACACGCATGTCCCTGACACTATTCACCCATGCACACGTGTGTCCTTGCTGCTGTTCTCCCCACGTGCACACGCGTGTCCCTGACACTAGTCACCCATCTGCACATGCGTGTTGTCCCTGTCCCTGTTCGCCACCCTGCACACACCTGTCCTTGCTTCTGTGCATTCCGAGTGCACACGCATGTCCCTGACACTATTCACCCATGCACACACGTGTCCTTGCCGTTGTTCTCCCCGCGTGCACACACGTGTCCCTAACACTATTCACCCATCTGCACATGTGTGTCCTTGCTTCTGTGCATTCCGAGTGCACACGCATGTCCCTGACACTAGTCACCCGTGCACACACGTGTCCTTGCCGTTGTTCTCCCCACGTGCACACACGTGTCCCTAACACTATTCACCCATCTGCACATGTGTGTCCTTGCTTCTGTGCATTCCGAGTGCACACGCATGTCCCTGACACTAGTCACCCGTGCACACACATGTCCCTGCTGCTGTTCACCCCGCGTGCACACACGTGTCCCTGACACTATTCACCCATGCACACGTGTGTCTCTGCTGCTGTTCACGCACTGAATGCACATGTGTCCCTGACACTATTCAGCCCATGCACACATGTGTTTTCCCTGACCCTGTTCACCACCCGTGCACATGCATCCTTGCTTCTGTTCATTCTCTGAGTGCACATGTGTGTCCCCGCTGCTTTTCATGCCTCTATGCCCATGTGTGTCCCTGTTGTCGTTTGCCTTTGTGCACACGTGTGTCTCTGTTGCTATTCATTGCCATGTGCACATGCCTCTGCCTGCTGCATCACAACCTCTGTGCACACGCGTGTTCCTGACACTATTCACCCCGTGTGCACACGCATGGTACAAATGCTGTTCACACCCATGTCCATGTCGTGTGGGCCCATGCATATCGCTACCCC
Organism: Emys orbicularis; assembly: GCF_028017835.1. Taxonomy (NCBI): domain Eukaryota; kingdom Metazoa; phylum Chordata; order Testudines; family Emydidae; genus Emys; species Emys orbicularis. The sequence goes on along the minus strand of NC_088701.1, from coordinate 2,245,370 downwards.
CACATGCCTGCTGCTCCATCCCGGCCCCTGCCCGATCCCCCTTCTCCCCCACCCCCTTTCCCAGGGGGCTGCGCTGGGCTGGGCAGGCCTCCAGGTCCCTCTCTCAGCCTGAAAGGCCTGGACCGGAGAAAAGCGGCTTCTGGAGCCACTGCCTGCTGAATAATTGATCTGTTAATGACGGGGGGGGGAAGTCGGGGGGGGGGGAGCCGGGCTCAGGTTACTCCCCTGGCTGCTAAGAGCTGCCTGGCTCCAGGATTCAGCCCAGCCCATGGGCCTGCAGAGACAGGAGGTCACCGCTGTGACGAACAGGCCGGTTGTCAGCTCCAGCAGGCACAGAAACTGGACTAAGTCCCCCTCTGCCCAGCACCTGTTGCCTGGACAGCTGGACGGCTGGCTGTGGGGGGAGCTCGTGGCTAGTCCAGTGCCAGTCTCTCCCAGCAGGGGGCGCTGTGGGGAGCAGGGCAGGAGCGCTGGCTGTGGGAGGAGCTCCTGGCTACTCCGGTCCCAGCCCCTCCCAGCAGGGGGCGCTGTGGGGAGCAGGGCAGGAGCGCTGGCCGTGGGAGGAGCTCCTGGCTAGTCCAGTGCCAGTCTCTCCCAGCAGGGGGCGCTGTGGGGAGCAGGGCAGGAGCGCTGGCCGTGGGAGGAGCTCCTGGCTAGTCCAGTGCCAGTCTCTCCCAGCAGGGGGCGCTGTGGGGAGCAGGGCAGGAGCGCTGGCCGTGGGAGGAGCTCCTGGCTAGTCCAGTGCCAGTCTCTCCTAGCAGGGGGCGCTGTGGGGAGCGGGGCAGGAGCGCTGGCCGTGGGAGGAGCTCCTGGCTAGTCCAGTGCCAGTCTCTCCTAGCAGGGGGCGCTGTGGGGAGCGGGGCAGGAGCGCTGGCCGTGGGAGGAGCTCCTGGCTAGTCCAGTGCCAGTCTCTCCTAGCAGGGGGCGCTGTGGGGAGCGGGGCAGGAGCGCTGGCCGTGGGAGGAGCTCCTGGCTAGTCCAGTGCCAGTCTCTCCTAGCAGGGGGCGCTGTGGGGAGCGGGGCAGGAGCGCTGGCTGTGGGGGGAGCTCCCGGCTGCTCCATTCTCCGGCTCTCGGAGGCATATTTGTCCTCTGTCGGATTGGATTCCTCTGCCCCTGCCACTGCCCCCGGGGGCACCAGCTGTGGGCCTCTCCTGTGCCCAGTTCCGGCCAAGGACCCTAGTCCTGTCTTGGCCGGGGTCCCTGGGGGTGGGGAGGGGTCCACTCACCACGATGGCCTCTAGGCGCTGCGTGTACAGGGAGCTCTCTGCCATCTTCCCTCTGAAAGACAAACCGAGGCTGGCCAAAGGTCGGGCGGCTCCAGCTTTCTCCTCCGTTCCTGCCCCCTCTATCGCTCCTTCACGTGCTCCTTTTCCTGCCCTTCTTTCCCTCCCTCCCTCCCTCTCCCATTCCCTCTCTCTGGGGCCCTTCCCCTCCTCCCGCCTCCCGCCCGGGCGAGAAGCGTTTGTGGGATTCAGCAGCAAGTCTGGACAGGACGAAGGGGGCTGCAAACTTGCTCTCGGCCTCAGACTCCCCTGCCAGAGAGCGAGAGCTGGGACCACGCTGCATTGGGGGAGGGGGGTTCCACTCCCCTCTGCACCCCCACAAGGCCTTTCTGAGCTAAAAAATCAGTTCACCCCTGTTTAGAAAATCAGCTGGCACTTCCCCCACCAGCTGAATCAAAGTCGCTCTGTTTGCAATCCCAGTCCCGGCCTTTCCCAGCAGGAGGTGCTGGTTTTGGGGGGGTGAGCTCCTGGCTACTTCAGTCCTGGCCTCTCCCAGTAGGGGGCACTGCAGCCAGCCTGCCACTTCCTCTGCCCCTGCCCCTGCCCCAGAGGCAGCGTTCAGCAGAGGGATGGGAGGAGGAAACCCAGAGCCCCCCATGCCCCCTGTGCCGTGCAGAGGAGCCCAGGGGAGTGGCAGCACTGGGAGAACAGAATGGGGAGCAGAGCGGGCATCTGGCTGGTATGGGGGGCACTGGGAGGGGCTGGAGGGGGCATCACCGGGGGCAGATGGACCCCGGGCATTTGGGATGCTGGCAGGATCCTGGTCTTGGTACCCAGCTGGGCAAAAATTCCAGGGAAGGGGCTGGTGTGTGTATGGGGAGGGGTGGGGGGATCTCTGCTCTGGGGAGGGGCCAGGTCGGGAATAGGGTGCGGCAGAGGGGCCTTGCCCCATGCAGCTTGCTCTGTGTGGGGCACAGAGAGCAGGGGCAGAGCAGGGGAGGGGGCACATCAGCTATTGGCATCGGCTCTGGAGCTGCCCACACCTCCCCCCAGCTCTGTGCAGGAGGCAGGGGCTTGGGAGGAGATGGAGTGGGGACCCCGTCCTGTCCCTCTGCCCTGGGAGGTTTGGAGGAAGAGGGTTTGGCAACAGGGGCTCTGGTTACTGAAGTGGGGCCACAGCTTCCCCCGTGGGGGGGGGGTCCTAGGCAGGGCAGAGGGACCCCTTCAGGTCCTAGCACGTTCAGCAATAGGCTGGGCCCCCTTTGTGCTCCTCTCTGGGGGCCGAGTCACCCGGGGGAGGGGGAGCGTCACCTCCCCACAACCCGGCCCAGGTGCCTGGGGCTGCGGTGGGTGATAGACACACAGACAAACACGCTGTGAAGGGCTGACAGCGCGAGGCCGGCAGGGCTTGGGAGGGGAAGGGAGTGGAGCCACCAGCGCCTCCGGGCGCCCCATCCCCACTCCCCTCCCTGCCAACACTCGCTGAGACGCAGCCGCGCCGTGAGACGGACAGACAGACGCTGAGACCCAGCGGAGAGCGGGATCCGTGCTGGGGGACTGGCTGGCTCCGTGCCCGTGCCTGGGCGTCCGGCCACACTGCAGCATTACCCTTGCCAGACCCGGGTCTCACGGCCGCACTAACGTGTCCACACTGCTCCGCCGACCCTCCAGCTCGGGGCTGCGGTTCGACCGGCCTCCATACTGCGAAGTGACAGGGCTCCGCCCCGAGTCTCAGCAAGACTCGGCTCTGACCCACCCTCCTTAGCAGGGGCCACGGGCCCAAGTCCCGAGGGGTTCCTGGCCCAAGTCAGGCTGATTTGTGTGTGGACAGAAGGGGGACTGGGCTCAAACCTGAGTGGGAACCCGGGTTCACGGTGCAGTGTGTCGTACCCACAGCCTGAGCGACACACACGCACCGCGAGAGACACATAGACACACTGCGACACCCCCACACACAGGGGCCCAGACGCTGGCTGAGCGCCGCTCAAGGAACTCCTGTCTACACTAGCAATGCAGCTGCCTCTGGGGTGGGTTACGGCAGCTTCTATCAGCAAAAGAGCTGATACAGCTTACACCAGTTCCCTGAGGGAAATAAGCTATCCGGGCAGGACTTTGATGCTGGTGTAACCTCGCCCCACCCCTCCCCCCGAAGGATTGTTCAGGGCAGGCATTGGCAGGGAGAGGCATGGGGAAATGGCCATGGGGAAGGAGAGGGGGGAACAGTATCCGCTCAGAGCTGGGTCCCTTTGCCCCTGAGGTTACTTGAGGCCGTCTTGTCCAGCCCCCGCCCCCCCATGCCCATCAGCAGCCAGGTTAATAATGGACGCTGACAAACTGCAGGATCAGGGAAAGCGGAGGCTGGCGGATGCCAGGGAGCTGGACTGGAGGGGGCCCAGGGCGGGAGGGGGCCGTGGACACATCCCAGGAGGCAGGCATGGGGTCAGCATAGAGCAGGGAGAAAGGGAGTGGGATGGGGCCATATCCCTCCTTCACCTAACACATCTCTTCCCCCACGCTGGCAGGGTCCCACGCTTGCAACGTTCCCCCCCATGCATACACACTCTAATGCAGACAGGGTCCATTTCTACACACAGGCTCCCCAGAGGTGGCTGCATGTCAGTGCTGGGTGAGCCAGCTGTGCGCTGTTATGCAGCTGCCATGACCCACCCCAGAAACAGCTGCATTTCAGTGCTGGGAGAGTGATCACTGTACACAATTCCTGAGTACCGTTTTACACTGCCATGCCTCACCCAAGAGGTGGCTGCATTGCACTGTTGCACAAAGCGATCTGTATAGAGAGATTCTTCAAGATGAGACTCCACAGAGACATATAAGATCTAGGCCCTGGTTTATCCTTCCCTCTCCTTGTCTTTTTCTTTCTGGCTCGCTCTGTTTCTCCCCCACCCTGCCGTTTTACTTTGGTCCTCTCCCCAGCCGCTAATCGAATTCAAACCCATTTGCTTTACTGACAGCCCCCAGCCACAGACCCGCTGCCAGAGCTGAGGTGGGAGCAAGGGACCGGCCAGCGGGAGTGAAGTCCCTGTGTATTTAAGCAAATAGACCTGGCCACAGAGGCAGCGAGCCAGAGGGCCCTGCACTCCAGCCAACAGGCTGACCTGGCTCCTGTCCTTGTTTCTAGCCTGCGTGAATTCTCTGCTAGGTCAGCAGCCTCAGAAGATGCAAATTGCCTTCTGTTTCTACTCACTGTCCCCCTCTGCCAATGCTCTGCGCTCTTACCGAGCTGCCGCGTCCCACCCCAGAGGTGGCTGCATGTCGATGGGTGAGCCATTCCTGCGTCGCGGGGCAATGTAGTTATGCAGCTGCCGCGTCCCACCCCAGAGGTGGCTGCATGTCAGTGCTGGGTGAGCCAGGCCTGTGTGGGGTTGCTGTGTGCTGTTACACAGCTGCCGCGTCCCACCCCAGAGGTGGCTGCATGTCAGTGCTGGGTGAGCCAGGCCTGTGTGGGGTTGCTGTGCGCTGTTACACAGCTGCCGCATCCCACCCCAGAGGTGGCTGCATGTCAGTGCTGGGTGAGCCAGGCCTGTGTGGGGTTGCTGTGTGCTGTTACACAGCTGCCGCGTCCCACCCCAGAGGTGGCTGCATGTCAGTGCTGGGTGAGCCAGGCCTGTGTGGGGTTGCTGTGCGCTGTTACACAGCTGCCACGTCCCACCCCTGGAGGGACCTTCCCTAGGGGCTGAGAGCAGTCTGGGCTCCGCGTCCCATTTGCTGAACTGGACTGAGACCTGTCAAACTCACTACAGGCAGGTCCACCCAATTCCGTCGTTCCAGTGACCGCCAGTGAGTGCAGCAGAGACCCCAGGTGGGCTCTCTCCCCAGGGACATCAATGGGAGCCCTCTGTCCAAACAGCTCCAAATGGCACCGCCTCGCACCCATCCCCTTTGGAATTAAAGGCTCTTCGGTACAAACGGTGCTGGGAGGCAGCCCAGCCTAGAGCCCTGAGCAAAAACCTGGGAGCCAGGACACCTGGGTTCTATTCCTGGCTCGGGGAGGGGAGTCCAGTGGTTAGAGCAGAGAGCTGGGAGTCAGGACTCTTGGGTCCTATCCTGTCTCCAGGAGGGGAGTGGTGTCTAGTGGTTAGAGCAGTGGGGGCTGGGAGTCAGGACTCCTGGGTTCTATTCCCAGCTCACTCACAGTGACGCTGGGCAAGCCCCTTGGCCTCTCTGTGCCTCAGTTTTCCCCATCAGATAAATGGAGATCCCGATCCCTTCCTCACCACGGGCTTAACAAGCGAGAGCGGGATCCTTGTGGTTATTTGCAGAGCCATGCGGGCCGACGGCGCTTTACCCCGGCCAGCTGTCAGCAGAGAGCCCAACCCAAGGGCTAGCCCTGACTAGTAGGGTGTCATTAGCCAGCCCCAGTCCTGGCAGGGCTCCCGGGCACCCCAGACATCAAGGAGGGAGTGTCCCCCGAAACCTGTTCCACTCAGAGGCCTGGTATGATGCTCCGGCAGTCAACCACTCCTCCCTGCCGCTCCCCCGCAGGGCACTTAGCCAGGGCTCCAAGGCCTTCAGACTAATTACTTCTGATTTGCTCCTTCCTAGGGACAGCAGCTGAAGGGGGAAGATCCTGGAGTGACTGTAACCTCTAATGAGTGTGTGTTGTAGGAGCCCTGGCCAGGGGATTGAACCAGAGATTGCCAGAGCCAGGAGCATGCGCTGCTCCTTAGCTGGGGGTCCAGCAGCCGGGGACCCGGCCCAGGACCTGCAATGCACAAATCAGGGGGCCCAGGTGTGGTGTCGTAAAGGGCTCAGATGTGGAGGGGTCTGGAATTGCCCAGGTTTCGAGGTCATCTGCATCCCTCTCTGATCAGAGCATCTTCCCCTGCACCGCCCAGCAAACCCACTGGGGCGCGCCCTCTGGGTGCAAGGAGGAGAACGGTCCCTGGAACAACGCAGGCCTGAGCAGAGAGAGGAGAAGGAGTTTGCCAGCCAGACACCCCCCCCCCCCCCCGATGGGCAGCTCAGCCGTCTACACCTTGTCTTCGAGGGCATCTCGGCTCTCTGTCTCCCCCATTCTGATACGTGGCAGCGGATGGTACTGCACTTCCTGGGTAGTGCTGAACAGCTATAAACCATCCCGCTCCCATTTACACCTAGATCCGCTCTGGATTTAGGGGTGGGAGTCAGCTCTGGGAGGGCAGTGGGGTCTAGTGGTTAGAGTGGGGGTGGGGGCTGGGAGTCAGGACTCCTGGGTTCTATCCCCAGCTCTGGGAGGGCAGTGGGGTCTAGTGGTTAGAGTGGGGGGGGGGGCTGGGAGTCAGGACTCCTGGGTTCTATCCCCAGCTCTGGGAGGGCAGTGCAGTCTAGTGGTTAGAGCGGGGGGGTGGGGGGACTGGGAGTCAGGACTCCTGGGTTCTATCCCCCATGCTGGGAGGGGAGTGGGGTCTAGTAGTTACTAGTGCTGGGGCACCAGGACTCCTGGGTTCTAGACCACAAGTGGGCCAATGTGTGGGGACAATGGAATATTCTGCTTGCCAATAACCCCCCCCATGCTGCTACGGGCCCACCCCCCTCTAGGCATGAGCTCAGGTTCCATGGTCCGTCTGGCACTTTGGCCTCTCTGCCTGGTTAACTCCTACTTGCTGTTCCGTCGCCACTGGGACCTGGCCTGAGACCCGACCAGCCCATTTCACCCACCGAGGGGCCGGGCGGTTCGTTCTGGCCCTGGGCTGCATTTGAACTGGTGGCCTTGAGGTCAAAGCCCTGGTGGGAGCTTCGGGAGAGATCGGTCCCTATCCCCCGAAGGCCGCGCAGCCGTCTCTGTCCCTCTGTTGCTCCCTCGCCCCCCTAGTCCCCAGCTCACAGGCGCCCAGGATAGTCGGTCCCACCCTTCCTCCACTTACCGCTGCTGCAGCTGCCACTGACTCTCCCGGGGGTGCGTGGGGTGCGCTGGGTGAGGCTTGCAGACCCCTGGCGGGGTCCCCTCCCCCGTCCAGCCAGGGGGCACTGCTAGGCAGGACTGCCGGCGCTCCACCGTCTGGCTCACCAAGTCAACGGCAAGGCATCATCAAATCTCTCCCTCCGCCTCACGCTGGCACTGAGCTCCCTGCCTTCCCCGGCGCAGCTTTGGAGGGGCGGCTTGGGAGAGCAGGTTAGGCCGGTTTGGGCTCAGGCAAAAGGTACAGGCAGGGCAAGGGAGGTGGATTTCCCGGAGGTAGCTGGAGCGGTTCCGGGTCTGGACGCCCTTGAGAGAGCTCTCCCGCGCCCCCCTGTCCCGGCCCCTGTCCGCGTTGCTGGGTATGATCTGGAGACACTATCAGCTGTCTGGCTGAATTATTTACCAGCATTCCTGGGCTGCCTTGTTCAGCCACCTGTCTGCTCTCTCTCCCACATGCATGTCCAGCGGGATTGCAGATCCCCGGCCCGGCTGGAAGGAGGCGCTGGGCTCTCCAGCTCCCTCTGAGCAGGACCGTCCAGCCAACCTGCTGGGGGACTCTGCTATCACCCCTGCAACCAGGAGCAGCTGGAACAAGGGGACGGCTTGGCAGCCCTGTCGCTCGAGGGCCCTGCGGCGGGCGCCACAGCCGGGCACCACTGCATCGGAGGGTGTTATGCCCGCTGTGCGCATGGCGTGGGATGATGGGAAAGGAGCCCGGAGTGGGTGAAGCACAGGCCGCAATAAAGGAAGCTACACATAGACACATGCTGGTCCCCGGTGGTGCTAAGCCAGGCAGCGAGGTGGCGGCACCGCATGTGCGGAGACGCCGTCTCTTGAACGGGGCTTGGGCGGGTCAAGTCCGTAAAGCTGTAACAAATAAACACTGGGGGCTTTCAATGCTCGGCAAAGGGGAGCCGGCTGGCCGTGCCGTCGCACCGCGGGGATCGTGGCGGATGTTTGCAGGCCATGATTTCCGCAGCTGCTCTGTGGCGAAGCGTCACCAGCCGGTGGAGAATGCCCCTGCAGGCGTGGGGGTCGTGCCGCCAGGATCTGCCTTCTCCAGCCCTCCAGGCGGGGGTCCTGCATGCACCATAGCTCAGAGATCTTGCCACATGCACCCCAGTGCAGCCCCCCACACTTGGGCTCCCCCCCCCCAGACTCCATCGCATAGCCCAGCTAGGCCAGCCCCTCCATCCCCCCGCATCCCACACCTTTGAGGTGCATGGTGCCACTGGCTTCGCTGCCTGCCTCTGCTGGACAGTGTGGAAGGCATCCCCCGGCCGCAGCTCCGGTCCCCAGCATCATGGGGGCCGGGTGGCATAAGGGACATTTCCCCGAGTTTGGGTCAGGTGATTTTGCATTGACCCTAAGAACGTCTGTGCTGAGTCAGACCAACGGGCCCCTCACGGGGCGGCCTGGCCCTTTAACGGGAAATGGGGCTCGTCAACTGGAAAATGAAGGTGGGATTCAGGCAGGCCACTAGGATCAGCAGGGGAGAAGCTGGGGAAAGGAACCTCAGCAAAGGGCTGGGAGGGAAAACTGCTGAGAACCCCAAGGCCCTTGCGGCAGACCCAAGGGGATGGTGGGGGCTGCAGAAGGGGGGGGGGGTTCCTGCTGAGCTGTCTGAGGCAGAGAGGAGACAACCAGGGAGAGCTTGAGATCGGGAGCGGGGTCAGGGGAAGGAGCGACGGCTGGACGAAGCCCCCAGGCCTAGACAGAAGACGCGTGAGCTGAGTATGGGGTTTGTGGGGTGGCGGAGGAGGGTGGTTTCGAATAGCTCGTGTTAACGACCCCTCCCCGCACTGGAGTGTTAGCCGTGGGAGAAAGCCCTGGTGGGAATCTCGGAGGGAAGCTGTGGTGCCTCTCCTGGCTACGAGAGGGTAGTGACCCTGTTACAGGGCCCATCTAGCCTGGGACCCCCCTGCCCCCTCAGATCACACCACTGGAAAATACAGGGGCAGGAAATACATTTTTCTGCTGCCCAGGAAGGCTGAGCTGCTGATGGCACCGTGTCCAAAACACTGAACCAGGAACGCGTCTTGCAGGTCAGCTGCCATGTGGGGCTGGGAGGGGGGAGGAGGGAATCCTGTAGCATCACAGCTGCCCCCTCCCAGGTGTGGGCGCTGGGCACCCCCTGAGCATCCCAGCTCCTCTCCCAAACATGGGGTTTGGGGAGGGGGATCCATTTGGCTTCACGGCCCCCTTCCCACACACTGAGTACTAGCCGCCAGCCAGTCAATTTCAGGGGGCGCTGGATGGGTCTCTCAGAGCGATGCTTAAAGGTACAGAGAGGCACCTGTGTACATGTGCACACACACACACACTCATGCACACACACACTCATGCACACACACACACTCACGCACACACTCACTCACAGACTCACACACACTCACTCACTCATACACACACACACAGACGTCTCTCACAACATATGCCAGACCTCATCCAGGGCACTAACTGCCCCAGTAACAACTCTTTGGGGGTGGGGGGGAGATGGGAAATCGCTGTGCTCTTTAGCAAACTCGCACGGAAAAGCGACACCCTCTCACCCGTGGGTGGACACTTTTCGCAGAGCGATCACTCCATTGCTCCCCTCTCAGTCCTCGTCCTGCCAGGAAACCTGCCCAACACCTGCAAAAGACGCGCTTGGGAGCTTAAATTCAGAACTTTGCTAGACACTAAAAATCAGGGACTGAGCAGAGACCCTGGATTTATGGCTTATTACAACAATCTGTAACCCACTAAACCAGCGGCTCTCAACCTTTCCAGACGACTGCACCCCTTGCAGGAGGCTGATTGGTCTTGCGTACCCCAAGTTACACCTCACTTAAAAACTACTTGCTGACAAAACCAGACATAAAAATACCAGAGTGTCGCAGCCCATGATTACTGAACAGTTGCTGACTTTCTCATTCTTACCATGTAATTATAAAATAAACCCATTGGACTATAAATATTGTACTTACATTTCAGTGTGTAGTCTATAGAGCAGTAGAAACAAGTCATTGTCTGGAATTTTAGTGTGTCCTGACTTGGTTAGTGCTTTTTATGTCGCCTGTTGTAAAACTAGGCAAATCTCTAGGTGAGTTGATGTGCCCCCTGGCAGACCTGAGGGTATCCCTGGTTGAGAACCACGGCACTAAACCCCAGAAGCTGGGCCTGGATGACAGGGAATGGATCACACGATAATTGCCCTGTTCTGTTCATTCCCTCTGGGGCACCTGGCATTGGCCACTGTCGGAAGACGGGACACTGGGCTAGATGGACCGTTGGTCTGGCCCAGTTTGGCCGTTCTTATCTTCACTAAACCCCCCGGCTCCTTTTTCCCCCTAGGACTGGAGAGGTGATAGTGGCCACCTCACCTTGAATGATCCCTTGGAATGTGTGTGACCCATGTTCCGCTTGCACTTAGCCGTGATGCTTTCCCCAGAGCTTGGCGAAGGCTTGTGTCTCTCTCCCCGAAGATATTTCTCTCACTCACCTTGTGTGTCTGTAATACCCTGGACCAACTCCTTCCACACCTACGCACACTTTCACCCTGCTGCCACTAGGTGGTGCCCAATTAGACTTTTGATCCCCGCCTTCAGAAAAACCTCCGAGCGTGTTTTCATCCAGCAAAGCGGACGCTGGACGCCTGGGTCCTTTTCTGCCCATCTGCACTGGGAAGCGGTGAGGCCTGAGCGCACAGGGGCCATGACCCTAATGAACCTGGCACTGGACTCAGCTTCCCTCTAAGACAAGGAAGCTTTTGTCCAGGTCCAAGATCAGCCCCGGAGCCCAATTCCCTGATGCTTGTGACAATGCCACCCCCCTGCACCTCTTTCCTTGGCAGGGCAGGAAGCAAGTGCAAAGCCGCTCAAAGGGAATGCTCCTTCATGCCATCTGCAAGGAGCCTGCGGAACTCCCTCCCACTGGACGGTGTGGGGCCCAGGAACCCAGTGAGAATCCAGCGGGGGTGGAAGTTTATACTGCTAAGGAGAAGGCCCAGAGGTAGAACAGTTTGTGCTAACAAAGAGATTTGAAAGAGTTAAAAATACCAGGTGCTTTGGGGGTTTAAGGCAGGGGTGTGAGGAGGAGACCTTGATGGGGGCAGATTGTCCCATTCCTGCCTGCTGGGGGGGACACACCTATCTCTGAAGAACCTGGCTTTGGCCACTGTTGGAGAGGGGCTGCTAAGCCGGGGAGGATGCTAAGCTTGGCTCTGTGTGTGAATGTTCCCGGGTGCCCAGAGATTGAGCCATTCAGAACTGAAAGCTCAGAGTCCCCTAAAGCCCCCCTGGATGCTTTCACCTACAGTGCCTGGGTTCTGTTCCCAGCTCCGGGAGGGGGCTGGGGGCTGTTTGTTAGAGACAGGGGAGGCCTAGGAGCCAGGACGCCTGGGTTCTATTCCCCGCTCTGACTCTCACATGCTCCAGCTGACCTTGGGCTGCCCCCCACCTTTCCCTGTGGTTGCTCCCCTTCCCCATGGTGATTGCGATCTCTCGTGGCTGGCATGGGCAGGTTGGCATGTCCCATGCCCCCCGCGGCCCTGCGTGCCGATCCTGTTTGCTCCAGCCCCGGCAATTGCGACACCCGCAAAACGAGAGGCGACCGTGCAGATCCCAAACCCTGGGGCGGTGCCGCTGACTGTGCCAGGCTCTGCCTGTCCCTCCCACCCTCGGCTCAGCAGCTGGAGCTGGTCCCTGCCAGGCAGCCAAGAGGGGTTGTGCAAAGCCTTTGAGCCTGATCTGAATTAGCCAAGTCCTTGAGTGTCCTCTAATCCTGTGTAAACAGCTGGGGGAGGGGGGTACTTAGCGCCGATGACCCCCCCACCGCTCCACCCTGGCCTGGCTGCTGTGCCAGGCTAGACTCCAGCTCCAATCCCTCCCCCCACACCTGGCTCACATGCCCGGCTGGCTACACACCTGCCCAAAGTCAGCGGCAAGGTGACTCTGCCTGCTGGGGCCAGGAGGTACCTTCCCCGGGGCCGGGAGGTGGGAGGGCAGCTGGGAAAACAGGGGTGTTAAAAGGGAGGGCAGAATCTGCGGGTGGGGGGAGATACATCGACAATCTGCCCCCCAAGGCTACTGTAGATCCACGACTCACCCCTGCAAGGGATTGTGGGAGCAGGCTCCCCCCCATTCCAAACTTGAGGGGCTCTTATGTCTTAGAGGGCTCACAGTTTTGCCTGGATGTGGGTCATGGCTCCCAGTATTCCAAAGGGAGCACCCCATATTCCCGGGGGACCCCAAAGTTAATTACTCCTCTTTTATGCTCTCCCCCTTTGGTGGGATCCTTGACGAACTTCCCCCATGCCCCCCACCATTTCCATTCCCAGCAGCGACCTTCCCACTTTTCTCTTAGGGGGCAATGGGGGAATCCATCAACCTGGGTGGGTTTGGGCTCTCTACCTCCCCAGCTGGCGGAGACACAGCATCCTTGTTTGACTGGCATGGGTGACCCAATCCCACCCCATCCCAGAGGCCCCTAACCAAGAGCGAGACCAACATCGTGCCGGGCGCTGCACAGATCCCACCCGAAATCAGGGCCCCGTCGTGCCCGGGGCTGCACAGACCCCGACCGAGATCAGGGCCCCCACTGTGCCAGATGCTGCCCAGACCCCGACTGAGATCAGAGCCCCGTCGTGCCAGGCGCTGCACAGACCCCACCCAAAATCAGGGCCCCGTCGCTACCCAGACCCCAACCGAGATCAGGGCCCCGTCGTGCCGGGCACTGCCCAGACCCCAACCGAGATCAGGGCCCCGTCGTGCCGGGCGCTGCCCAGACCCCGACCGAGATCAGGGCCCCGTCGCGCCGGGCGCTGCCCAGACCCCGACCAAGATCAGGGCCCCGTCGCGCCGGGCGCTGCCCAGACCCCAACCGAGATCAGGGCCCCGTCGCGCCGGGCGCTGCCCAGACCCCAACCGAGATCAGGGCCCCGTCGCGCCGGGCGCTGCCCAGACCCCGACCAAGATCAGGGCCCCGTCGCGCCGGGCGCTGCCCAGACCCCAACCGAGATCAGGGCCCCGTCGGGCCGGGCGCTGCCCAGACCCCGACCAAGATCAGGGCCCCGTCGGGCCGGGCGCTGCCCAGACCCCGACCGAAATCGGGGCCCCGTCGTGCCGGGCGCTGCCCAGACCCCGACCGAGATCGGGGCCCCGTCGCGCCGGGCGCTGCCCAGACCCCAGCCGAGATCAGGGCCCCGTCGCGCCGGGCGCTGCCCAGACCCCAGCCGAGATCAGGGCCCCGTCGCGCCGGGCGCTGCCCAGACCCCAACCGAAATCGGGGCCCCGTCGTGCCGGGCGCTGCCCAGACCCCGACCGAGATCCCGTCGCGCCGGGCGCTGCCCAGACCCCGACCAAGATCGGGGCCCCGTCGGGCCGGGCGCTGCCCAGACCCCGACCGAGATCGGGGCCCCGTCGGGCCGGGCGCTGCCCAGACCCCGACCGAGATCGGGGCCCCGTCGGGCCAGGCGCTGCACAAGCATTTAGTGAGAACCGGTGCTGCAGAGCTAACAATCCAAATTGACATGGCAGATGAAGGCAGGATTGTTCTCCCCACGGTAAAGATGGGGAAACTGAGGCCCAGAGCCACGATGTGACATACCCCATGTCACGCAGAACTGGAAACAGAACCCAGGTATCCTGCATCCCAGCTGAGCTCCGAAACCACAGACTGATCCATCCGCCTTCACCAGGCAGCCCCCCTCCCAGCGCAGCCTTTGCCTCTGTGTGCCATCCATGGGTCAAGTACCCCATACCGCAGTCATCTCCCAACCACCGAGGCCTCTCCCTGTGCGTGGGGGAAGGGGAGGGTGATTGGAAAGCTGCCCCAGGAGACAGTGAGTGTGAACCCGCCCCCAAGGCTGAGACCAGACAACTCGGTACATGTAACCCACACTCAGAACTGCACAACCAGGTGAGGTGAGCGGAGACACCGGCCCCGGGGACCAGCAGCGGCATTTGCAGAGCTGGGCGCTGAAGTGCTGAATGAAGGGAGCTGCTGGCTACTCCAGCCCCGACCTCCGCCAGCAGGGGGCGCTGCGGGGAGCGGGGCAGGGGCGCTGGCTGGGGGTGGGGGTGGCGGTCCCGGCAGGGGGCGCTGCGGGGAGCGGGGCAGGGGCGCTGGCTGGGGGTGGGGGTGGCGCTCCCGGCAGGGGGCGCTGCGGGGAGCGGGGCAGGGGCGCTGGCTGGGGGTGGGGGTGGCGGTCCCGGCAGGGGGCGCTGCGGGGCGGGGGCAGGTGCGCTGGCTGGGGGTGGGGGGTGGCGCTCCCGGCAGGGGGCGCTGCGGGGAGCGGGGCAGGGGCGCTGGCTGGGGGTGGGGGTGGCGCTCCCGGCAGGGGGCGCTGCGGGGAGGGGGCAGGGGCGCTGGCTGGGGGTGGGGGTGGCGCTCCCGGCAGGGGGCGCTGCGGGGAGGGGGCAGGGGCGCTGGCTGGGGCTGGGGGTGGGGGTGGCGCTCCCGGCAGGGGGCGCTGCGGGGAGCGGGGCAGGGGCGCTGGCTGGGGGTGGGGGTGGCGCTCCCGGCAGGGGGCGCTGCGGGGAGGGGGCAGGGGCGCTGGCTGGGGGTGGGGGTGGGGGTGGCGCTCCCGGCAGGGGGCGCTGCGGGGAGGGGGCAGGGGCGCTGGCTGGGGGTGGGGGTGGGGGTGGCGCTCCCGGCAGGGGGCGCTGCGGGGAGGGGGCAGGTGCGCTGGCTGGGGGTGGGGGTGGCGGTGGCGCTCCCGGCAGGGGGCGCTGCGGGGAGGGGGCAGGTGCGCTCCCACCTTTCCAGGCGCTGGCCCGGGTTAATGGTTAATCGCGCCCCGCCTGTGCTCAGGGCCGGGGAGGGGCGCCGGTGGCCGCGCTCGCCGCGGGCAGCTCCGGGCCTGGCCCGTCCCGGGCTGCGCCGGCCGGAGATTAGCGGAGCGCGTGTCATTGGCTCAGCGGCCGAGATAAATCGCAGGGGCCGCGGGGCCTGGGGACCTTCCTGGTGCAGCCGCCCAGGGGCTGCGCGGCTCGGGCCAGGTGGGCAGCGCGGGGCTGGCACCGGGAAACGGGGACCCCCCCCCAACACCCGGAGAAACGTGAGTGAGGGGCGCCGGATCCAGCCAAGGCGGGAGGGGCAAGGAGTGAATTCCCGCTGCTGGGGGGGCTGGGCAGGCTGACACGTGGAGGGGGGCTGAGCCAGGCGTAAAGAGGGGGGCGCTCCTGGTAGCCCCGGGGCTGGCCTGATCTGGGAGGCATTTAAAAGTGGTGGTGGGGGGGGCACTTTATGACTATCCCTTGATCTCGCCCCGCGCTCTGGCTCAGCGGGCTGGTCCTGTGCAGCTCCGTGCACATCTGTCGCGTGCCTGGGGGCGAGACGCTGTTCCCCCCTCCCCGCTGCCCCGTAGCCCCCCAGGAGCCGGCGCCCAGGTGGGTGCAGAGGGGGAGGGGAAAGCCCGCTGCCTCTCATTGCCCAGAAGCGATTGTCCGCAGGGGGCAGCTGGGCAGGGGGTGGTGGAGACCGTCCTGCCCTGGAACTGCGGTGATCAGAGCTCACCAGCCGTCCCGACGCCACTGCCGATGGGCGCAGGGATCCTGTTCTGCCCCCGCAACGAGGAGCTGGTGTCTATGCCCCCCCCCCCCCAGGACCTCTTACCCTTCCGGGTGCCTGGTAATTAAAGCTAGAAGGACGCCCCCCTCCCCCCACTGTGATGCCTGGGGGAGCCCTTCACATTGGTACCAGGCAGGTGCCAGCAGCGGGCGCCCTCGCGTCACGAGCCTCCATCCTCAGGGTGACCCTGGCAAAGTGGAAAATCAGCTGGGTGACGGAGTAGTTTGAGAGCCTCGGATTTCTCACAGCACTCACCTGGTTTATGCCCCTTAAGCCGCCCCTCCCAGGCTCCGCTCCCCTCTGACCCCCAAATCTAATCCCCCCTCTCCCGCCCTGGTGTGCGCTGGTGAGGGGCAGCCCCAGGCACTCACCCTGGCATCTCTTCCTGCCCTAGGTTTCGCTGGAGAGCCCCAGCCCGGCCCTGATGGCGACGGAGGCCACGTCTCTGCCACCCTCTGCCACAGGGGGGTGTCAGGGGGATGCCCCCGCTGGCCCATGCCCAGACGGGGAGGGCATGGATGTCCCCGGGAAGGGCCACAGGCCAGGGGAAGGCGGCGCTGATCCCATCATCACACAAGAGAGGGAGCCTGGGGCACTCGAGCCCCCTGGCGCCACTTGCCAGGATGAGGCACCAACACACGGACCGTCCCCTGCTGCCCCAGGTGAGGGGGGCAGCCAGGCAGATCACCGCGGCACCTGCCCCGCTCCCCCAGCACAGCCAGACCCGGCTGATGCCTCAGGCAACGGTGACGTCCTTGGTGACCCTCCTGGTGCCGCCCCCTCCTCGGAGCCACCTCAAGCTGCTGACGCCGTCTGCCAAGCGAGCCCCGGGGAGCCAAAGCTGAGTGCCGGCTCCGAGCAGGGCTGCCAAGAGAGTGCCGAGGCGGCGGGCACAGAGACGGGCGAGGAGAAGGCGCCCGGCCTGCACGGGGACGAGTCACCGACCACCGCCCCAGGGTCGGAGCAGCTGGCGGAGGAGTCCGAAAAGGGTCCGCAACCGTCTGGGGAACAGGGACCCCTGGCGCTGGTCAGCGCTGGTGCCCAGGGGGGCCAGGATGGCAGCTGTCCACTCGAGCCGGATGGCACGCTGGTGCCAGGGGCACCCTTGCTGGCACCGGGGGACCTTGCCCCTTGCAGCCAGCAGGGGGCAGCAGGCGCCAGGCCTGAGGCGGCCGTGCCAAGGTCTCCCGTGGCAACTGGTGACTCCTCTGGGCCTGCCCACCTGGCCTGCGACAGCAGCTGGGAGCCGGGGGGCGGGGAAGGCTGGAGGGAGGGACCAGCTGGCAGCTCGGCAGGTGGAGCCGGTGACAACAATAAACCCCGGGGTGAGGTCGGAGCTGGGGCTGTGCTGGAATCTGAGCCGAGCGAGGTGCCACCCAGCGCTGCCGGGCCCCGAGAGACCTCGCCCGGGGGAGACGGTGCCACGGGTCCAGCTGCAGTTCCAGCTGGTATCAGGGATCTGACTGGTACCAAAGATCCAGCCGGTCCGCGAGAGACCGCCGGTGCCACAGATCCGACCGGTGACGATCCAGCTGCTCCCAGCGATCTGGGCAGTGCCACAGCTCCAGCCGGTGCTGACGCGCCGACCAGTGCCGGGGACCCAGCTGGGGCCAAAGAGCCAGGAGCTGCCTCGGAGCAGAGCATGGAGAATGGGGACCCCTCCAGTGACGGCGAAGCCGCTCCGGCCCTGAAGCCGGGCGGCGAGACCCCCATCGAGCGGGAGATCCGGCTGCACCAGGAGAGGGAGGAGACCCTGAGGCGGCAGCGGGGCATGGCCAGCCCGCGGAGCACCCAGGAGTACGTGGAGGTGCGGGTGAAGCCCATCTTGAGCCAGGCCCAGCTGCCCGCCCAGCTGCCCAAGGAGAAGGAGCGCCAGTGGGCCGGGGCCCAGATGCAGCGGGAGATCCAGCGGGAGAGGCTCCGCGAGGAAGACCTGATGCATCTGGGCCAGGTGCGGGGCACCTATGACCGGGGCACCCCCCAGGAGCTGCAGGAGAAGAAGATGCTCTTCGAGCACCAGCCCATCCCCGAGCCCCTTTCCCCCAGGAAGCCGGTGAGGGTCACCTGCAGCAGCAGCGCCGAGACCCCCCCGGATCAGGGCCCCCGGGGACCGTCCTTCACCGAGGCCAACAGCCGGGCCAAGGTGGTCATCCTGGAGCCCAGCACCCTGCTGCGCCCCAGCCCCGGCCGCCAGCCCCCCCTGGAGCAGAGCCCCTCGGCCCAGGGCAACCCGTTCTTCAGACTGCGCTCCAGGAGCCCCCAGTCCCGGCTGGAGCTCGAGGTGCAGGAGGCCCAGAAGAGGGAAGAGGAGCTGCAGAAGCAGAGGCACTGTCTGTACGGCTGGGTCCTGCCCCAGGATGCCCAGGGGGCGGCCGACGGGCAGGAGCCGCGCCGCAGCCAGCCAGGTAAGGGGGGCGCGCACCGGGGTCTGCGCAAACTGGGTCTAGAGGCAGCTGGAGGAAGGCAGTGCTGGTTAGAGCAGTGGGCCTAGGAGGCAGGACTCCTGGGTTCTTTCCCTGGAACCAGGTGGGAGCATTGATTCATACCTAGAACTGGGGTCTGGGAGTCAGGATACCCGGGTTCTCTTTCCAACTCCAGGAAGGAGCAGGGCCTAGTGGTGAGAACGGAGGCCTGAGAGTCAGGACTCCTGGGTTCTATGGCCAGCTGTCACTGACTCCCTGTGCGACCGGCACTCTGTGCCTCGGTTTCCCCATCCGTAACATGGAGCTAATGACACTGACCGTCTCTGAGGGCCGCTGGTGAGAAACGCTGGGGCTCGGTACCGTTCCAGCCCAACCGCCGGCTGTGACCGGGAGCTGTTCCCATGGGATGAGTGCAGTGGGACCCTCTTCCTGGCTGCCTCATGACTGAGATCCCACTTGTGCCCAGTGAGTGTCGCCAACGGGTCAGCGGGGGCATCCAGATAGTGGGGGTAACGGGCACCCAGATTTGCTCTCCTGCTGCTTCCCGCAAGGCTCCCGTGGGGCAGAAGTGGGGCTGGCAAAGACAGTGACCCCTGGGGTAAGACACCCCGGCCATGCCGGAGTCGGACAAGGCCTGGAAGAAGCAGGTGATGGGGGGGGTGCAGAGAGAGGATCTAGGGGTACAGGAGGCGGGGGGGGGCGTCCAGGGGGCCCTGGAGGGCTGTAGAGAGACAGGTGCATCCCACACGGAGATGGGGGCTTTATCTCCCCTAAAACGTTCTCCGCCTGTCTCAGCAGCACCTCCGGGAGTGCACCCGTCCGTGTGTCTCTCCCGTGCATGCCACACTCTCGGCATGTGTGGGGCACGTCCCGGGGCCAGGGCTGAGGAGTCTGTAGCTGTCCCCAGGGAGAGAGGGAGGGGATCCCAGCAGCCCCTCTCCCCTGGGTTCCCAGCCCCAGCCAACCCGGGAGCTGCTGGCCCTGAGCTGCACCTGGGAAGCCGGTGTGTGTACCCAGGGAGCGGTGGCTGCGTCAGGGCGGGGCGCCGGGCCGACCTTTGGCTAGAACGAAAGGGAAAGCCACTCAGCGGTGGTGGGAAGGGGGCAGGCTGGCGGGGCTGGGCCCGGGGCCCAGGGGGAGCCAGGAGCAGGGCCAGCCTGCGGTTTCAGAGCCAGGGTTCGGCCTGTTTCTGGGGATCAGGCCCTGCTGTACGGTCGTGAGCTGAGTGATCAGTATTTCAAGAGCACCCAGATGCCACAATCAAGATCCGGACCCCCCCCCACCCACACATTGTGCTGGGTGCTGCATGGGCCCCCCCGAACTGAGACTGGGCCCCCTTTGTCCCAGGTGCCGCACGGATCCTGACCCAGAACAGGGCCGCACTGTGCCCCCCCCCAACCCGAGATCCGGGCCCCAGGGACTGCACAGACACCTAATGAGAGCCAGTCCCTGCCCCACTGGCTCAGTCTAAAGAGACACAGGGAGGGAGGGGAAACCGAGGCCTAGAAGTGGGTCATTGGCAGAGCCGGGAACAGAACCCAGGGATCCTGAATGGTGGTCCAGTGCCCTAGCCGCTAGGTCACCCTACCTACATGCATCCTCCTCCAGCCCCTGGGGCAGGGTGACTCCCCCTAACGTGGGTGCTAGGGTGGATGGCGTGAGGTGGGGCACAGGGAAACTGAGGCTGGGTCTCGGGGGAGTAGGCAGTGTTTCTTGGGGGGGGGATGTATTAGGGTACAGAATCTGGGGGGCAGGAGCCTGGCAAAGCCCCCGGAAGGCGGCAACGGGAGCCCGCGGACCCTGACCCACTGTCCTCCCTCTCGTTGCAGAGAGACCGTCCTACGGGAAGCTGGATGTGACCTGGCCTCCCCCAGCCCTGTCGGGGAGCCCCCAAGAGAATGGGCTGGACCAGGTAACTGCTCCCCTTTCCCCCCTTGCACACTGCCAGGCGGTGTCCCCTGGGGGCCGTGCTCTGCCACCAGGGCCGGCTCCAGGCACCAGCCTAGCAAGCAGGTGCTTGGGGCGGCCAACGGTGAGGGGCAGCACGTCCGAGTCTTCGGCAGCACTTCGGCGGCGGGTCCCTCTTGGAGCGAAGGACCAGCCGCCGAAGACTGAAGCAGCGGCGGTAGAAGTGCCGCAGATCGCGATCGCGGATTTTTCTTTTTTTCTTTTTCTTTTTGCTGCTTGGGGCGGCAAAACCCCTGGAGCCGGCCCTGTCTGCCACTGACGGGCATCAACACACGTGTGAGGGTGGACACGTGTGAAGGCGG